>NW_017729031.1:100151516-100171977 GCF_001723915.1 Gavialis gangeticus
GATAGCAGCTTAATCCAGTAAAAAGTGGCATCAACTTCACTGACTCCAATAAGGTACCCATGAGAACTGGGCTACAATATTGAGAAGTATTACTGTCAGTCAGCTAGACCAAGCAGACTTAAAAAGAAAGAACAGTTCTATATTCGCATCTTTTTCTGCAGTTCCAAAGGACCATCTATGGACCCTACGCTGGATATGACCGACTCCTAATGTGCTGTCACACTGTAATAGCTATCTATAGCTCCAAAACAGGAACTCGGGAGAAGACTCTTCCTCCCCTCCCAACTGTATACTGAATAACTATTCTTTGTATTTAATAAAAGAGCCTGGGGAGTCTAGGTACTATAGCCAAGCACAGAAGCTTAGCACTTCCCCAGGTTCAAGTTTTATCTGTTATTTACTTAAAAATGACAGAGAAAGTCACTTGTGGTCAGCTTAGTTGTTAGTGGGCTAAAGTGTGTACGTTCACTTTGCACAGGAAAGTGAAGAATGAAATGAAAGGCAGTTAATCTTTGTAAGCTTCTACTATAGGTCTGGGCACATAGGAAGAAGCAGCCATATGGGATTTTTCTGCTGGGAACGAGGCTCAACAAGGATCCCAGGTTGAAGGTTAGAGACAAAATACATAGCATGAAAATATGTTTGAGCTGCAAGCTGGGCTGGAATCTTAGCTACAAGCATTCATTCCAGGATACTGGCAAGTCATTTGATTTTTTGCACAGTACACTTAAAAATTGTAGAATCAAGCACAAAAGAACACCCTCTCCCCCCCGCTTGTAAATTCAATGTAGATTCAGGTTTTCCTGGGGATTACTTAAAGCAGTAGAGATAAGACAAGGTATAAAGTGTGCAGTTACTCCTAGTGCTTGACTGACAACCTTTGGGGTTCTGTTATAAGGAAACGGGCAGTTTGGCTGCCCTTGGAGCATACTGCAACTGCAGTCTAATGCCGAGATTAGCTGACCCAGAGACAATATCATGCTGTGCAAAAAAAAAAAAAATCATTAGGCTGGCAAATTCTAGTTTAGAGACCCTGCTCCTTCCTACAAGACTTCAAATTAGATTGTAATGCATTTCATAGGACAAACTCTGCTGTAGCTGCTTCATGAAAAGCTCAGCATTAAGCTACATTTGTTATTTTAAAACCACCTGGATCAAGTCACTCCTCTGTTGAAGTTTTTGTTTTTTTGGGGTGGGGGGTTAGTTCCTTTCCCCACCTTCTAAGCACCATACTTAGCATTAGTAACCACTATTAACTGTGGATGAAAACATTGGTCACAGAAAAACAAGACGTATAACGTAAGCAGATACCACAGGGAAGCCAACTTTGCTGGCAAAAGCTTGTAGTAGGTAATGGTCCTGAATACTTTTGCTCCAGATGCCATGCTTAAGTTTTAACTACTGCTTTTGTCCCATAAATTAGAGATATGAGGACAGTGATGTTCTAGTCACCTTAGCTACATATAAAATCCTTATTTTTTTTACTGGCCTTTATTACACTCAAGCTAAAATAAGTAAATTCAACACATCTACAAAAATAAAAAAAGTAATAAAAATGGGTAGGGGGAGGAGTTGGAGTGTCAGATACCTACACATCTTGCACAAAAACATCTATTTTTCTTACTTAGAGCAAAAGATGACCCAATACTGCTGAAAAGTGTGTTTTTGTTTTTTTGTTTTACCAGGACTGTTTGTATTATATACTGGTGCAGTCAAGTGTCCGTTTCCATCATGTTTTGGACGTAAGAGCACTCTCTTTTGCTGGCAAGACTCTACCAGCAAGGGGATGCTGTATTCAAATTCTGTAGAATGAAATCAACTGATTGGTATCAGCATCCCCAGAAGATTCATTTCAGTTGCAGAGGAACCTGTCAGTTTAAGGCATATGAATTTATGCTGGACAGACAGCCTAGTGCCTCTTGTTCTAAGAAAAACCTAACCAATTTTGTACCCACAGTCGCAACTTAAAGAAATAGATTTGTAGTTAAGTTAATCTGCTCATAGGCCTTTAAAAAGTTTCTGGCTTCTGTCACTGTGCAAGTTTTCAGCGGGGGCTGGGAAGAAGGAGGGCTGCACTGTTCTGAAACATACAGCACCTCCATTTTAATGGAAGTTTGCCAAAGGCCTAAATTAAGACCTTGAGGATAAGTTTAACTGCAGAAAAATGCACTTAATTGTATAAAAACAAAGATGCAATGATCTAACTGAACGTGTTACGCATAGCCGATTAAAACACATTGTTTACAGATACCTGTTAACTAGGCCTGTAAAGGACATAACAGAACAAATAATCCACTTCAACTCTTATAAAAGGCAGCTTCAGGCCACTGCAGTGGTTATGAACTTTGCTATGGGTTGACTTAGCTCTAACATGAATAGGGTACTTATTTCAAAGCCTGCTATATCCCCTGAAATATCACACAAGACACTGATACACTTACATACCCACTCTAGAAATGCAAAAAGTTCATATTAGCCACTGTACAAGGAATGCAAGACTTGCAGAGCTCACCTACTTCTATACAAAATGATACCAACATGAACAAGACAGCATCTAGTTTCAGTGCTCTGTTATAGGGACAGGGTACAGTACCGTATTAGATGCCATCTTTCCTATGGCTGAGAAAAATCTTATTCTCAATGCCCTCAAATAGCATATTCCAGCTCAGCTACCTTGATAAGACCAAATTTTACCTGCTGGCCTCATCTGTTAATCCTCCCATGTCAAGAGATTAAAGTGCAGATAAAACAGATTTTACACTTCGGATGTGCGCGGCTAGTGCAGTTGGTTTGAGACCCCAGTGCCCACTACTGGGTAGACTGAAAAGGAAAGTAGAGTCCACGGCACCTTTGTCCTCTTGCATAAGAAAATGCACTCCAGCCCAAGCCAATTTGTGCATTTCAGCTCAGCAGTTCAGACCAAGTGCTGTCCAATGATCTGGAACCATCAGGAAATACTTGTCCATTGCTTCACAAAACCGGGTACGGTACAATTCTGGAGAGACCACAGTTGGCATTTTACCTAAATGTTTGAAAACCAATAGTAAGACATTGACCAAAGGGAAAAAAAAATATTCTGGTTTACAACAGATTTGTGCTCAGCGACTCCAAGTGAGATTGGAGCTCCATAATGTGGAACACTGTCCACGAAGAAAATATTAGCCCCATTTTACAGAAGTGAGAGGTGAAGTGGCTTATCCAAAATCACATGGGTTGTCTGTGACAGAACTGGCTATTTAATCCAGCCATAAAAGACCATCCTATTGCTTCTGCTGTCAGCGGTGCTTTGAGTTCTATAGCAGCCAGTCCATTAGGGTAATTCCCCGGGTTTTTTTTGTTTGTTTGTTTGGTTTTTTTTTACAAGCTTAAGGACTTGTTTGTAAAAAACCCTGACAATTTGCCAACTAAGAACCTCAGCGTGGAAAGAATTCCCTTGCTATGGGAAAATAGTAGTCACAAGTACTTGATACTATGCTCCCAGAGGTATCAGATCTTTTGGGCAGAAAAAAAAATCATAGAAGACACATTCCCTCCCTGCCCCCCTCCAAATTGTACGTGAATCTATTTTTGAGCAATGTCTGTATAGCATTGGATTGCTTTGCAGAGGTATTAAGGACATGTTAGAGGCACAGTGCAGCAAAGATTCAAACTTGCCAGAGGCACTGAAGAGTGTCTAGTCACATCAGCACGGTGCTATCAGAACTACTTAGACCTACTTTTCAACCGGCCCAGGTAAAACACCACACTAAACACAGCTATATACAGCCAAGCTAAACACAGTACTTAGGCAATCTCTGAATGAAGGTAGCACACGTGCCTCGATAGAGCACTGCAGAAAAAAAACTCCCCAACTCTTTGGAAGACAGCGTAACAGGAGAGAGAAACCCAATACGCAGGTGGAGACTAAAGTTATGGATCATAAAATGTGGGGCTTGCTCTGCACAAGCTTGAGAATGGGGGTGAGGGGGGGGAAAAAAAGGACTGTTACATAAATCTGTACTCCTTTGTGAGGTAGGGGAAACAGTCTTGCCCAAAATCTGTTAACAGTTGTGCTATCAAGGAGTAGATTTAACAGCAACTAAAAAAAGAAGTATTTCACTGTGTCTCACTCACCTTGTCCTCCTAAGATGCCTGTTGACTTCACCACCATTTCAAGCTTTTTGTCCCAGGTAAAGGTGCGAATATAATCTGTTAAACAGGATAATGAAAAATATGCCATGAACTCTATTCCAAACAGTTCTGGCTAAAAAGAAATAAATTCCTGTTGTTGCACAGCAGTGACACCAGTTCAAGCATCTGCTAACAGTTTCATGTTCTTCTCAAGCTCTCATACTGGGTGGAGAGTGCAGGTGAGTCCAGTGAGAACATACCAACTGTTCTTATGCTTATAAAAAGTATTGCTGAGCTCCTACTGCGAGTCACTTAAAAAGTAAGGCTTTCTAAGAGCCTGGTTGTAGCCATTCCTCCAGCTAATCCCAACCTTAGCTGTGGACCTCACCTTGCTCCTACAGGCAATCATGAATGATTAGTAGTATCATCAGATCTAGAAATCCAGGCATTTTTACCTAGTATTCCCCTCTAATAGGGCTACTTAAGTGTCTGCACATGCCTCATCTTTAAACAGCAGCTAATGCTGCTTTATCTAGGGGTACCTTTCAATTGGACTCCATGAAAATAAGGGTCAAGAACACCGGGGATAACCCTGAACAGGAGGAATGGGAGAATTCCATGCAGAAGAGTACTGGGTTTATTCCCAAGCCAATCTGGCATATGAGCAAAGCCAACAGTCTCACTTTGACACCCCACATCTTGTTGTTATAGGTTAACTAATTCCATTGCTCTTAAATGGTCCTTTTACCCAATACCTCACATTGGCATTAGGACTAGTGTGTCCATCAGTCCTCACCTTAACACTTATTGTAATTATAATTTTATATTCGAAGGTTTAAATTCTAGAAATGTGTACCTTCAAGTGCATGCAGCCTACACCTCAGCTGTTTGTGTTAAGTTACTCTCAATCATATCTGCTGACTACAAAATTGTCTACCTTGCACCTCAATACTCACTGGAAATAAGAATTCCTTAAATATTTAGTGGCTGGTCACAGGGCAAGCATTTTTGGTCAGTACACTAACTGAATACTTCAGGAAGAGGTGAACTCTTACATGGTCTTGACGAGTTCATTTCATGGTCCTTCATAATTCTAATTTTTTTTTTTAAACAGTTTAGTGCTTTAATTTTAGGGTTGAACTCTCCAGAAACTTTGACATCCCATATTCAAATATTCCTTTGATGCATCCAGGTTTTTATCTCCCAGGCTGTCTTATGAATACCTTACAGATTATCAGGATATCATTTAGAGGAAACATCATCCACATGATGTAGACAGGATTTTTTCTTTTAGTATTGGTGCAGTGCATATTAGCAGGGAGTGTTCAGACTCACTAGTAACCCATTAAGCCTTATCAGCAATTACCTATTGTAACAAGCATCTACATGATATTGGGAACAAGTGTGAAGCAGTGACTGAAATATGGCTCAATGCCTAAAGTAAATTATGGCTCTCCACCTATCCTAGATAACACTAGGGAACATGCTTAGTATTAACATTATGGTTTTGTAAAACAATGCTCATGTGCAAGTTTTTGGGACCTGTAGCTTCAATTTCTTTCAAACATGTTTTAATATTGTGCAAATCAGATACTTAGGTAGGTCTTAATCATCTAAACATGGAAGACACCAGTCTCTGCTAAACTGAGCATTAGTTAACTACGTTGACCAAAACAAGACAAAACAAAACACAGAACAACCAATTCTAAAAGCCTGAGCACTACTACAGCTATAGTACACTGGAAATTTTAGGCTGATGATTTTACCTAGGGATGTTTTAACTTGGAGCTTAAATGAGAGCTGGAAGCCACAACACAAGTTAAGATGGAGCTAGGAATTAATTAAAGCAAACCCCAGTTGAAGCTGTACCTCCATGTCTCAGCTTAGCCTATGTAGCAGAGGTCAATGCAAAGCAACAAACTCTGGTGCTTATCCCATCAGAATTTATGGCTCCCAGGTATGCCGTTTCCATGTGCGCCCAGGACCACAGCACATTGTGCTGTCAGAACAGCCCCAGCTGGCATGGGGCTCTGGCTGCAGAGTATAAAAACCCCACAGCAGGAGAGTACTTATATTTACAAGTACTATCCTGCTATGGAGTGGATTAGTTTACTCCTGCAACAGCACTGCACATGTAGAGGCGAGATGTGTACTACAAAGGTAAATCAGGCAGCTCTGGAGTAAATGGCTCATGTAGAACATAACGAGTTTAGCCAGCAAATATCAGTGACATGTCTAACAAAACATAATTAAACAATGCATTATATTATGATTTCCCTACAATACTAGAAGCAGTGTGAGACCAAATGCATTACATGCTATTTTGCTGAACAGATGTATTTTTTATTAAAAGGCTAAGGTGATTTATAGAAAGAAAGTAGCTTTGTCAGAGAAAAAAAAATCAAGCACAATTGTACAAAAAGTAACAGGTCAGTGTTAAATAATATTCTACTGTGGTAAGAAAGGGAATAAGAAGCCCTCCCCCCCCTTTTACTTTCCCAAGCCTTCCAATCCCACAAAACACCTGGTTCAGTGAAACAAAAAAAAATTAAAATAAAACCAAATCAGAGACCATTTATTAGAATATGAAAAACGCCAATTATATATTTCAGGCATAGGCTAAAAAACCGCAGGCTTCTCTGAAGCTCAATGAATCAGCTCATGCCCCCAGGGAAACAGAAAAGCCTCGCTAGCAGACCTGTTTCTTCCCTAAATCCAAGACCATGTAAGCATTGTTTTCACTGATGCAAATAAGTCTTTCCTTTGCATATTCCAGTAAAAACTTTCAAGTTGCGACTGGAATGGTCTCATTGATCCATCTCCTCACCCACCATTAAAGTTTAGTGTAAGAATCAGTGTAACAGTCTAGAAACATCCTTTGGAGTTCCAGGCCCGGTAGAGTATCTAGAAGCATCTCTATTACTTAAATGTCCCCCATCCAAGCACATTTTCCCCCCAGGGGTTTCTAAATCAGAGTAATCTAACAATAAACAGTTTAGATTTTCTTGAAGTCTTATTCAAAACTGGCTGCCCTAAAATTTGTCTCGAGTTCTACGTTTCAATTCCTGAATTTGAAGCAGAAATCCCTAGGTAAAATTCTGCCGCTTGCATCAGACTAGAACACAAAAGTCGACAATTTTTTCCCCAACAGCGGGATGCTGCTTGTAACCCGGCCAAACTTCCTGCTCCCCGTCCCTCAGACCAAACACAGAGGTGTTTCCCAAGCCTTGTGGACACTCCCACCCACACTACAAGACCCCTCTTCATTCTCCTCTGAGTGTCTACATAAAGGACTGCCATACTGCATTAAGCAAGTGGACAGTAGCTCATGAGCCAGCAAGCAGTCTAGAAGCTTCCCGCCATTTCTGACCACCACAGTATGTGGGAATCAGACTACAGTGGTTAGACTAAATGACTTCTGAGATCCGCTTCCAGCCCTATTTATCTATGATTCTGTGACAGTGCTGAAAGCCTCTACAAACTGAGCCTACTGATTTTTGGTGGAAACGAGGTCCAGTGAACATATGAATGGGGCCCACAGGCTCAAACCAGGAGACAGAAGTCTCACAACCATGTCTGTCTATGCAGGAAGACGCAGTGAAGAGTTACACCATATACACCAAAGCCTGGCTCAAAGAAGCAGAAGATGCACCCAAACTTTGGTCAATAACAGTGGTATAAATGCATAAATTAGTAAAATAATTTAGACTTTAAAAAAAGTGAGCAAGAATAAAAGGTTACCTACCAATGATCCCAACCACCAGCTCATTGTTGGTGTCATCACGACCCACCAGCAAAGAATAGTCAATAATAAGATGACTGGAAAGAAAGTGGGAATCACTGTGGATGGAAGCTCTCAGAACAGCTTTGCAATGGGATCGGATGTACAGCGGGTTGTCCCGTACCATCTTCAGGAGGTTTTCATCCAAAAGGACAACATCACAGCTTTCCTTCCCAGTGTCGGTTTTCACATTTCTATTCCGGAGGGAGCCCTTCAGGTCAAACACCTGGCAGTAGAGAACAGTAACATTTTGTTCCATGAGAACGTAAGTCTGTTTTACATCCCTCCACAATGTTAAAGATTCCAGCATATCCAAGACTTGTGAACATGGAACAAATACCCATCTAAAAACACTGGACAATAACTAGCCAGCAGACCAAATATATACATGTGAGTCTACTACTCATCCATTTGTAGCTTTTAAGTGAACTATTTTGATGTGCATTTCGACTCTTTGAATGAAAATGCATTCAGGTTACCTTTAAACTGCTGAATATGAAGAAAGCTAGGGCTGTTACTGTGTTTTGTACAATGGAGAAGGAAGCAGACCATGGTGTCAGCACTTGAACATCTTCCAAGCTTTTTATGAAAAGCTTGAAAATTCTCCACTACAACCAAACTTTGGCACTGGGGTAGCAAATCCACAAAGCCATTTTAAAAAACAAGGTTTCTTTAACTCAGTAGAAGGCAGTCAGCGAAACCAAACCAATTCAATGTCCTTCTACTACACCTTAAAAAAAAAAATCATAAAGGCTTCCTTTTGTCATCAAGAGTAATTACAGTGGTAATGATGAAAACCTATCTGCCAAAGTGGTTCATATTCTTGGGTAATCGTTACTAGCAATTAGTTTTGCCAGTTCCTATGCATTTCAGAGCAAAATATTAACTGCAAAATTGCATCCAGTTGTTACCATGTTTGCAGAAAGACACAAGATAAGTAATACAATCTGTTTAAAAGGCCTAGAGCCTTTGTCCTTCAGCTTCTAGAAAATTACAGCCCTTACCTAATCTAGTAAGAGTTTTAGGTCAAGTTTCACAGCTTAAAAGCTCCATTAGAACAAGCTGATCATACGTGCATGACAACCATTACAATCTGATACTAGTAAATTAATGGCCATGTACAGATATTCAGTTTCTCCTAGGAAGAGTTGCTGCTCTCCAAGGAGAAGCCATACATGTACAGGTGATCATAATTTTTTCCCCCCACAGCAAGAAAAGACTGCTCCAGGAGAATAACAACCTAGGAACAACCAGGGTTAAATCACTCCTGGGGGAGTCTCTCCTGAGAGAACTGTACATGTTCTCTTCTGAAACAACAGCAGTCCCCTCACCCAGCATGCTTTGCTTACCCTCTGCTCCCTGGAACCTGTCACTCACTGGAGTCTACTACTGCCCCAAAGCAGGGAGCACAGCACACCCCTTCATAATTCCCACATTATGCTGCAGGGAGACAGGTTGACCCTGAACAATCTGGGGCAGCTAAATCAGGGCTGCCCTATGCACTGCTGCCATTCTGTCTTCAGGCAGACAGAGCCTGCAAGGCATGCTGAGATGTGTGCAGAGGGACCTCCTGGCTGTGCAGCATCAGCACTGCAAGCTCTCAGCTCTTCAGGGGCTCAGCATTCAAATGTTTTTTCTGGCATCTCTAGACTAGGAGAGCAAATTTAGGAAGAAGTTTCCCAGATCATCTGAAAGTATGTATAGCCATAGTGTCTGCCTTTGAACTCCTTGGACAAAAAGAAAGAAAAGTGTTGTTTTGGCCAACTCTCTCCTAACTGGCCAAAATTTTGAGCTGTCAGAATAAACCTGGTGCTTCAGGCAGAGCCACCTGTTTGCTAGTAATGGGGACGCAATAAGATTTCTGATTTAAAAAGGCAGTCTTCACTACAGCCATAATAGCTAAAGAGCTCTACCCTGGATCACTAAGTCTCTTCCCACTCCCCCCAGGGTCAAGTTATTTCAGCAGTGAGCAACAGTAGAACAGGTCATGACAACAGTTCAGGAAAACTGTACAGCAGGAGCAGAGAGTCATATTGTATATTTATTCCTCACCTGAGCCATTTTTCTGCCATAGAATAGGTTTTCCATGACAAGCAGATCCAGTTTCTTCTCAGTGTTGTTTTGAGAATTCTTATATCCAATCCTATACACTCCAAGGATTTTGGCCAGTGCTGTTGGCTTCTGTTCAAGAAAATACAGATAGGAGTTTAGCAATTTGGTATTGTTACTATTTCTGTGCAGATTTTCTTTTCTTTTAATATATTTGATTTAAAAGAAGTCCAGGTTAAATTTAAAAATTCATTCTTTCCATCAGTTATGGGCACTACTCTTCACTGTATCTTATCTGTTCATCCCCTTCATTTTGAAAGCTACCGGTATAAAAAAAGGTAACATAAGAACGAGATTTGTAAGATTTTCTAGTCCTACCTTCTGCTGAACAGCATTAGTAATGTAGGTGAAGTAATGTGGGGCAAAATCTAGGAAAGACTGGACCTCCAAACGAGGCATCTGTTTCAGAATGAATCTATCATCTGTTAAGATTAAAGAAAAGTCAAAAAATTACATGGGTAGAATAAGAGACATTAAGTCTTTCACAAGCTTAACATGCAACAACAACAAAAAAACCACACCAGTTTTCATTTTCTTTTAATCCTTGCATTTAGAGGTTTTATTCTAGGTGTCAAAATTTGCTGGTATTCATAAAATTTTAACTAGGCAAATCATAGCTCATTTGTAGGCATTATCTTAAAAGTGACTTAAGTAATGAGAATTTTCTCTGGGTTATGAAGAGGCATCAGCACTCTTAAGTCTTCCATGAGCAATCACCTTCCTGTGACAAAATTGCTAAATGTAGATCAAAAACAGGTACTGTGTGTATTGTCAGCACACGTGTTATGGAAACCACTACTCATTTTTCACTTAGAATTTTTCACACTATCCACCAACTCGAGTACCACATTAAGCACATGGGCCTGGGGTGGGAAGGAGAATAAAACACTCCCCTCTGCTTGCACAAAAAAAAAAAAAGCAAGAAAATTAAACACTGGAAAGGGAAGAAAAAAAATCTGCTCTCACCTTCTGTCACATAGAATGCAGCTCCTGACTTGCCTCCACGAGCTTGCCAGGGCACAGAGTGAGAGAGGGAACGGATAAAGTCCTCCTCACTGCTCCCAAGAATCACTTCACGCATCTTGTGGAACTCTCCAGCATAATAAATCCGGCAGTAAAACTTTGCATTAGCATCTGAAAACTCTGCAGACAGAGGAGAAATTTAAGGAGTGCAAAGCTCATTTACCAGGACAGATACTTGATCAGTAGCATTTTCAGGAGTTTTAACACCCCTCTTGACCACTGGCAAGAGCTCTCCACACTTGAATCTAAAGCATCTCATCCACCACCCACAATACTCTAAGTAGTGCTTAAAAAGGAAAGGAAGTCTTCAATAAAAGCCCCAAAAGTTAGCCCACAGTGCCCGCGTCCACAGAAGCATGGAAGTTTGGTTTCCTGGGGACACAAAGCAGTGGCACACCTTGTGCTCCTGCTTGCTATTTGCCCCTGGGGAATGCCTGTGCCATGCACCCCCTAGTATACAGCAGATTACCCCCAGTGGGTAGGAGAGGCTGGCCCCAGCAGCCATGCTGGCCCCAGCAGCCATCCCTGGGATCCTGGGAGCTGGAGAAGCTGTAGCCAGAGATCCTGCTGCTTGGAGTCTGGCTAGCAGCTGGAGTGAGACTCCAACTGGCCAGGCTCGTTTTGGGCAACACATGCTGCCCCCATGTGCACCGCCCTGCTTTATCTTCATGCACATTTTTTACCTCAGGATCTCCCAAGGTCAAAAAAAAACACTCCCACACTACCTTGCAGCACAGGGAACACCTGAATGTGCAATGTGGCACCACAGATAGGTCTGCAGCACCATGTATGGCATGGCTGAACTCATCTGGACATGGCCACTGCATTAAAGCACTATGCTTTCCACTCTTACATGCCAATATAAGTTAGGCTTTGTAGGGTGTTTCTGTAATAAACCTCTTCCCCATGGCCTGTGGTAAGAATGCTGTTGTGTTCATTTTAAGCTAGAAAATGGCAGGACATCAACCCTAAGTTCTATCAGGAAGCTACTTCTGCACTGTGTCAAGAAGCAATTGCCAGCCTGCACCCAATTCAAAGCCTCAAGATTTTCTACTTACGAAGTTCTACATGGGGATTCACTAGCTGTTTCTTTTGTGCATCTCCTCCATCCACTTCATCTGCAAGGAAAAGGAGAATGTCAGACAAGCATATACATTTCAAAAACCAAAAGAGCAATTCATGAGTAAGTCCATTAAATTCTGATTAAACATGAGATATTAGCAACAGCAGAGCTAAAAACTCCCCTAATGAGATGATCAGATATCACATGAATAGTTACAGTAATAATTCCCAAGCCATTTGTTGACGTGAATTAGCTTTGTTTCCAATATTTAAAATTACATTGCATGCTGTCATTTCAGTGTACTACAGAAAACAAAGCCACAGCTGGTCACTGACCAAATCCTCGACATATTGTAGGTATTGAAGAAAATGTACTGTTAGTGTATCTTGTTAGACTCTTAACTCCAAAAGAAAATGAAACAGATTAGTTAAACTAGTGTCTCAGAAATAGTCAATGGCATAGCTGGTCTAAGAAAATAGCCTTTATAAACCAGAATTCACAATAGGTCTGCATGAGCAACTTTATTAAAAGGAGTAGCTCCACCAGCCAAAAAAAAAAACAAACAGCCTCAGCTCTATATATTTAGTCTTTATAAATAAAACATGTTTCTCCTTTCTGCTTTCCACGTAATCCATGGACTGAAGCAACACAGCATGCCACGATGTTACAACAAGAGACTGGACTAAAGCCCATTTGCTCATTACTAACTCTGCCCAATTTAAAGAATTAAAATACAACTTCAGAATATACTGTACTAGTACAGCTCTGAAGCTATATAAATCCCCATCTACTTTTTACAGGAGAAGTAACATTACAAGAGAAACCCAAATCCCTTTTAGGTTCAATGGAAATGGTATACCTAGCCCTTAGACTCTTGAAAAACCCAGCTGGCATGAGCTTGGGCTTAGAGTAGGATGCACCCTTGGGGATGCAGCAGACTTAGCTAGGAAGACGAACAGATATGCACCTTGAGGCTCTGCTCCTTGATTCTCTGGTCCCTCTTTGCCCATTTGCCCAACTTGGTAATAGGCACTGTCTGCACCACGCAAGGTCTCTTTCTTCTGAGAAGACAGGTCAGGGCTCTTTCCTCCTGTACCACGGAAAAAGGACAGAACTCCAGAAGCCTTTTTGGCTAAAGTGTAGATAAAAGAAGTAGAGAGAAAAAAAAAATTAGGAACATTCTTTCTACAGCCATATAAAGCAAACCAGAAATCAAAACACAAATTCTCAAATTATTTCTCCTGTTGGAAGTATAATTAATAGTAATATATGATTACAGACCTATCAAATCATTCTATTGGATGTTAGGATCAGGCCAGAACCAATTTAAAACTTATTATTTTAGTTAGCCTAATGTTTCAGGATGCTACACCTTAAATATTTCAGAAGTTTAGGGAAACTGCACATCTAATGCCATGGAAATCCACTGCTTTAAATCATTCCCACTGCAATGGTATCAGTGCAAGGAGTTAAAAAAAATCTTAATTCAGTCAATTTAATACACATGCATAAACATACACTACAAGAAACAACCATGCACATATTCCTGATTCAAAGAACCACCCTGGGAGATATTCCCAAGTAGAAATGTCCATGGCATTTTAGTAAGTCTGCTATCCATATTTAAAAATATTAATTTACTCTGACTCTACTACTGTTTGAGAAGAGCTAAGGTAAAAAAAAACAAGACTAGACTGGTCATGGGGTACAGAATCTAAGTCTGCTACTTAAAAAAGAAGATGCGTGGTGTTGGGGGTGACAGGAGAGAGGAGAAAAAAGAGTACAAGGAAAACCACTAACAAAAGAAACCTTCAAAAGAGTGCAGGTAATGGACACCTAATCGACTCAAAGTTCTAAAGGTCAGTAAGACCAAGATGTAACAAACTGGATTTCCATTTCCAAGATCTACATCTCTTGTAAGTTAGCTCTAGGTCTTGGTGAAAATAAAGTAAAATTTTCTTTAAAAGTAAATTTAAATCTAGAGCTGGGCCAGGGAGGGTTTTAGAGAAACAATAGCTAGTCTTACGCTGCTCTGCTTCTGCTGTACGGCTTGGCTGCCCTGCGTTCATCTCTGGTAACCTGACTGGACTGCTGTTCTTTGGCTTGTTGTCCGACATACTGAAAAGGGAGGGGGCGGGGAACAAAACAAAACAGATTTAAAGTTATTTATAGCCAAACTAGAGCTTTAAGTGATCCAGAAAAACTGAAAGAATAAAGCTTGTCAGGGTAAACTATTATGTTCTGTAAATAAAGAGGAGGAAAGAATTAAGCCATGGGGAGAGCTAGATATTCATGCACTTCTAGGTTTCCAGCCTTCCTTCAAAAAAATCACTTACTCCCTTCCCCTAGTTAAAGAAGAGAGCAAGTGGCTTCAGAGCAACAACTTTTCTAATTAAAGCCAAGCACCCAATGCTACCTAAACAGGACCTTGGGCTTCTCCAAAAACAGCTTGGGCCTGACTGCTGCACTTCTCCAAGGCTAAAGCAAACAAGACTTCACTTGGGATCCTATAAAAAGCAACTGTTCCAGCTTGTTTTGACAAAAGTTAAAACCTCAGACTAATCAGCCCTTGATTAAACTAGTCATCTGTTTTAGCCCAAGATTTCAAACAATCTTACTCCTGTCCCTTGGCAAGCACAATTAGGCAGACAAGCTGGTTAAGAGGGCATGCTACAAGCCATCCACAGTCACAAGGTACCTCTGTTACCTCAAGGTGCAGTGACAAGAGATAGCCATATTGAAAATGGGGACACTAGACATTGCCAGGAGACAGTCTTTGGTATTTGGATATGGGAAAACATTTTGAAGACTTTACCCTGGCCATCTTGCTATGCCTAGAACATTTCCATGCCTCTTAGGAATTAGTCTGTAACCTGTTTGACTGAAGTCCTTCTTCAGTACTGTTCTTCAGAGATGCTTTGGATAACTCATCCAGGGCATTTCTATATTCCTTGCAACTGAAAGGGAAGAAGCAATAGCTTACATTCTAATTCTCAGTCTTTGCACTTGAATTCAGGAGGCAACAGAAAGTAGAAAAACCACCCAGTAGAGAAAGGCCACCTACCTTGCAGCTAACCCTCCACATAACAAGCCCTCCCCACCCCACCCCCCACCAGGTTACAAAGCAAAGTAAAATAATCACTTAAAGCACAGACTTATTTTAAAATAAAGTCTGATGGTCTCACAATCCTAAGGAAGTTGTCAGAGAGCTGAAACTTTCTTTACAGAACCCTGCTGCCTGATAATGCACAAGGAACACTAAAGATGACAGGTTGCTCCCTTAAATTGTATTCACCAAGTCAACCACTTGACAAGTGCAGCACTAGAGGAACAGAAAAGCTGGTTACTGGTAAGAACCCTCTTACAATGGCAAGAGTTACTATAACTAAACTGAGGGGGTGAAGAGAGATCATGTTATGACACTAGACCTCTCCACCAGCTACTAGAGACGTCCAATGCAACACTGCTAAAGAGCTGTGGGGGCAGGGGGAAGGGGAAAGGAGGGGGGTTTTACTAGGTTCTGCAGGCACCCCAGAAAAACAGTGTTTTGATGCTGCAGAACTATCCTTATACATAGTTTTGCTGTCAATTCTTGTTGTGTGGTACAATTTAGACACAAGTTTGGAAATCATTTTGTCCATTAAAACTACATACACCAGCATCTCATTTCTCCACATATGAAAAAGTCATGTCAGCTTTGGAGGGAATTCTCATATAGGAGCTCAATGACAGTCTCTTGTATGCCCTCTGCCTCCCATAGTTACTGAGGACCTTACAGGCATTTGAGTTGAAAAAATAATCAAATGGACAACGAATAAAGTTCAATACCTGAGAGCAAAAGCTATAATGGAGCTGGGCTCCTTTTCACAGACTGCAATAGGTACACGTTCATGTTCATACATTAGGTAGTGTTTATCTGGGTCACTGCATGAAAGAAAGAAAGAAAAGACTGTTTACATACTGCAGCAAGCCTCTGAAGACAGCAGACAGAAGAGGTTACATTTTTGTTCAGTAATGAATTTCAGCAAATACAAACCAGAAACAAGTCACTTGGAACTGAAAGTCAGACCTGGAACCAAAGTGTTTTCTTTTCTCCCTATTATCTGTAGCCAACATAGTATACACTACAGAACACTGTTAGGAATCTAATAAAATTAAGAACAAATGTTAGAGCAAGCTGTGTTCACTTCAGGCAAGCATATTATTACAAAGAACTAGCTCTAAATTACAAGATAAATATCTGTTTAGAAAGCAAATTTTCCAAGTGCTTTTACTTGGATGTGCTGGATAGGGTTAGCATTCCAAATCTAGGCCTATACGACAGAGGGAACAGTGATACAGTCCTCAAATTAACATGTTGATCAAGCTTGAGGGAGTCTACAAAAGGTTTTCTTTTTCTTCCGCTCATACCTAGACTTCAGGACATGGTTCTGAATTGTGCCCTAAAAGGGTCAACATTAGCCCCCAGCTGACACATGCCATTACTACTCTGGGGAAGCAACACAGAACTCAAAGAGCCAAGTTCTACAGATTGGCTTGTGGGGGTTAGCCTTAAGCCAAATGGGTCACACCACACACACTTATTAGTCAAAAGACTTTCAAGCCTGCTAATTTTCAGGTTAGCTGAGAGGCCACAGGGAATATGCAACAGCTACTGAACCTGACCTATATCTAGCCAACATTGGTATGAATCTTGATAGACATCTGGAAAAAAAGAAAAAAGTATAGACATGCTACTATAATCTTTACATCAGGTAAAATTCTGACAGACAGAGACAGAGTAGCACACACAAGACATTTGAGTTATTTTCAAAAAGGATTTTGAAGAGGGAGGGGTTTGAGTTTATGGGAAAAGGAGAGAAGGTAAGTGGAGATGGCCTAATGGAACAAGCAGCCTTTTTCTATGGGAATTGTCTGTAGTTAGGTAGAAGATGCATGGTCTATGGGTTTAATGTTGGGTAGCTGAAGATACTGTTGAAATGGCATCATTATCCTTGGGTTGCCAAATCTGTGCTACACTAGAGATACCAAATAGGAGTCACTGACAGCTGAAGTCTAGTTCAGAGGCCTCAAGCAGCTTTCAGCAATTTGAGAAGACAGAATTTAGCAGTCTCAAATGAGCAAATACATCCAAGTAACCTTCATTCCCTGTTAAGTTTGTCACTGAAACCTTGGGTGAACAAAGTAAGCATGTACGATAAGACAAGATTTACACACAGGAAGCTCCAAGCTGTCGCATAAATTTATCCACTTGACAGAGAGCACGTGCATATCTTTCCAATGCCACTGCTGAAGCAAGCCAGGCTGCATCTGGTAAGCTAAGATAGCACCATTTTTGTGCCCACTGGTAGCCCCAGTATTACTTACAAAGGGAATGGAATGGGATTGTAGCTGTTTCCAGGCAACAAGTTTGCTAAAATGGCTTTCATAGTAGATTTCTCCTTCACCTGGCTGTCTGTAGACCCCACCAAGTGTCCATCAAACACATCTGGAAAGAAGAATTTATTCAGCGTCATTAAACATCCACCAGTAGAGCCAAAGCTTTAAAACTAGGTCTGGGGTATAATCAATTGATCTTCATTTTACCAAATTGTATTTGAGGAGCTCAAAAGAATTTCACAGATCTTTTTACTATTTTACTTCAGAAAATTAGAGCAGAGATCAAGCAACCTGTCTTAAGTTACATCCATGATTCTATTGCCAGCTTGTTTTAACCTTATTTCCATTTCAAAGAGCCTATCCCCTTACTGCCACTTTTGAATATATATATCCTTTTATACTGTAATGTACATTGTAGTACCAGCAGAAATGCAAACTGTAACTTCAGATTTCAATAGGTTAGCTATGATGGTCTTCCTACACAACACAACAGGTTCCTTGTTAGCTGCAAAAGAGTTTGCTTAATGCAAAAAGGGAAGAGGAGGAGGGGAGACAAGTATCCATCTGAGGCCATTCAAGGCTCACATGATTTTAAATGTTTGGTCCATTTTCTGTGACCACTTTGTCCAACAAACTAGACCTATAGTTCATAGAAATTGGGCCAAATGGTTAATATGCCTTGCTTCAAGAGAAAGTCAGGCTATCATGCACTAAATGGACCTTATATGCCTGCTGCCAAGTGATATGCCATACAACAGACTGTCATTGGATTGTACCTTCTGAGGCGCTGGTAGGTTCTTGTTCAGGAACTGTACTGACAAAAGAGGATGCCCCTGTCAGTTGCTCTGACATAACCTCAGGAGGAGTAGGCAGCTGGAGATGGGTGGAGCCCGTAGAGCTCTGACTCGACAAGGTAGTCATGAAACGATCTTCTGAAAGTACAAGCACACAGAACAGCATTTCAGGTTGTCATCAGAAACTGCAATATATGCTTTGCTCCTGGAACCCTATGTTCATGTGTGTAACAATTCCTCATATGCAATAAGATTGTTACCCTGGAAAGTGAAAGAATGATGTAAGGAGAACCAGCACCAAGCAAGTGAACAGTAAGAGGTGAAAATGCACTCCACATACATCTGATAGACTTGCACACAAACTTTTAAAAGGTCATGCACATTGAATAATTTTCATTAGGAGATGGAGTCCCATGGACTTCTACAATAAGTCATTTTTGAGAAATGGGACTTGGGCACTCCTGACATTTTTCCTTTGAGTAGTTCCAATACACCTGGAAATAAAGTATTCATGTTAGAGAGACATCCCCTAATGAAACTAAATGGTTACATAAAAAAAAAAAAAGAGACTCATGATATTTAACGACATTCAAAATCTAGTTTTTTCCCCCCAGATACCAGTCCAGCATAAAAGGACCTAGGTAAATTCAGGCATGATGGGGCTCTGTCATTGCTACAAGACTAACCAACCTGTGTTCAATTTACATTCATTAACCATACAAGTGAGGTACAGCACTAAAAGAGCATTGTATGTCTACAGCATAGTGTGCCAAAACCACTGGCCACAGTATCCCAAGACAGGAAATGCATCATAGGGCTTTAGAGGCTTAAGACCCAACTGTATAAAAAGCCTTGCTCCAGTTTTCTAGGAAGATTTAAAGGGCTTTAAGAATATTGCATGTTCTACTCTTTGGGGAAGGGACCATCTTTTTAATATGTTCTATGTAGAAAGAGTCCTGGTCCAGAATGCAGGTTCTCAGATGCAAAATGGTCTCAGACACAAGAAGCCTGGAGACAGACCTACACCAAAATATCAGCTGCTCTAGTTATCCAATGAGGAGTTGAGGTAAACAGTTCTGTGGGTCTCATTAAAAACAGTGTTTGCTGAACAGACCTTTCTCTCCATTCTGTAGTGCTGGAGAAGTATTGCGGGGAGAAGCATCCATTGCACTGATCTGTGAAGGGCAAAGAACAAGCATCTGTCAGTAGGACCCAGCAGCCCCAATCCTTTTCAGCTATAGTCCCCAATTTTTGAGACTACTCCCAATAGCTAGCAACTGACTTGCCAATGTAGCTTCCAATTCATTTGCAAACAGCAGTTGTGGCCAGCATTTTCAGCCTCAGCAGCACCACTAAATCCATCTAATCTATGACCATGTGCAAGGTAGGAGTCTAATCTCAGAAGTAGCAAGATTTAAATGGATGCTATTAGATAAACTCCTACATGCTTAGCACAATGCTCTAACCCGTGTAATGCAGTTTTCTTTAATTTTTATCACCAACTACCACAATGTGTTTGATGCTTTTAAAGGGTCCAGTCTATTTACTGAAGAACCTTATGACTAAGATTTAAAATAAATGTTGTTTTACTCTGAAAACTAGGAATTCAATAGCAATTAACTGAAAAGATGCACATGCATACAGAAAGCTGAAGACACTGCAGTCTTACCAGATTTGAAAGCACTCAGGTTATTCCTTTAAAGCACTGCATTTAAGAATTTATAGTGCACACATTTTTCAGGTTTAAACACAGAATTTTTGTTTTCTACCTTTAAGCTGCATCATCCTGCAGTTTTCCCCTTGCTCCCCCACCCTCCTTTTGCTACTATCTAGTAGGGCTGTGCAAAGCTTCAGCCCCCGATTCAAT
Organism: Gavialis gangeticus; assembly: GCF_001723915.1. Classification (NCBI taxonomy): domain Eukaryota; kingdom Metazoa; phylum Chordata; order Crocodylia; family Gavialidae; genus Gavialis; species Gavialis gangeticus. The sequence continues at coordinate 100,171,643 of NW_017729031.1, forward strand.
TCAGCAGAGATTCACCCTGAGTCGGAGACCAAATCTCTGAATCCAAATCGAATCAGAGGACCCTTTAATCTCTGGAGGGACTGGACGTGTTCTAATAAGCAGGTCCAGATGCTCTCCACCTCAGGGAATGGGGAGCAACCATGGCATTGATACCTACACAGTCAGATGGGTCTCAAATTGGCTGGAGGGGATGATCCCAGAGTGGTGGTGGACAGGTCATTTTTGACCTGGAGGGATGTGGGCAGTGGAGTCCCCCAGGGCTTGGTCCTCAGGCCTGCACTGTTCAATTTCTTTATTAGCAACTTGGATGAGGGGGTGAAAAGCACCCTGTTCAA
>NW_017729031.1:100176977-100183170 GCF_001723915.1 Gavialis gangeticus
TACAGACTGTGGGGTGAGGTGGGCATGCTAGAAGGGAGGGACAGGATACAGCAGGACCCAGAGAGGTTACAGGGGTGGGCAAATGAGAATAGGAAGGGATTTAATAGTGACAAGTGCAGGGTACTGCACTTGGGCAGTAATAACCAGCAGCATACCTATAAGGCTGGGGAACTCCCTTCTCGAAAGCACAGTGGCAGAAAGATCTTGGAGCCATTATCAATTCCAAAATGAACATGGGCCGCCAATGTGAGGATGAGGTCAGTAAGGCCAATAGCACCTTGTCATGCATCCACAGCTGCATCATGAGCAGGGCCAAGGAGGTGATCCTCCCACTTTATGCAACACTGGTCAGGCCACAGTTGGAGTACTGCATCCAGTTCTGGGCACCGCACTTTAGGACAGATGTGGCCAGCATTGAGAGGATCCAGAGGAGGGCCACTCGCATGATCCGGGGACAGCAGGGCAGACCCTACAAGGAGAGGCTACCGGACCTGAACCGGTTCAGCCTTCACAAGAGAAGGCTGAGGGGGCACCTAGTGACCATTTACAAACTTACTAGGGGGCACCAGCGGGGAACGGGAGAGACCCTGATCCTACAATCGCCTCCCGGAGTAACAAGGAATAACGGCCATAAGTGGTTTGAGAGTAGGTTCAGGCTGGACATTCAAAGGCACTACTTCACAGTTTGGGTGGCTAGGATCTGGAACCAACTTCCAAGGGAAGTGGTGCTGGCTCCTACCTTGGGGGTCTAAGAGGAGGCTTAATAATTACCTACCTGCGGTCATATGAGCCCAGTATTCTCTCCTGCCCAGGGCAGGGGGTCAGACTTGAAGATCTACTTACCTTCTGACCCTACATCTATCTATCTATCTATCTATCCATCCCTCTCCGAATCGAATCCGAACCCTCCGAATCAATTCAGAAAGATCTGGCGATTCAGACAAACACAGCTTTAAGTGTTTTTTTCTATATGCCACAAGGTACCAGGTGGCTCATGAACACTGCGATGCTGGGGTGGATGGAGCATCCCATAGAAGCATGGGGAAGCTCCCCAGCGCGCTCAGCAGCAGGCCTGGAAGTGGACCAGAAGCACTTCCAGGCCACTTCCGGGTCCACCGGGGGCCAAATCTGAATTGAATACAGCCCGTTTCACACACCCCTATTACCTTGAGTATACTGAAACCTTTTAGTTACTTGATCTGAGGCTGGGCTTCTTGAGCATCTTAGTACAGGAGTGGCCAAAGTTTGGAGTGGGGGGGCCTGCTTTAAATGGAACTTAGCTTTCAAGCAGACTGCTTCCAACCTGGCCCATGCCAGTGCCACTGCAACCACAGTCACAGCTCCTCCTGAGAAGCTGCTACCACTTCTTCCTGACATGCAAAAGCAGCCCTCCACATCCCAAAGCCTCCCAGCTCTGTGGGCCATAGGTTGCCGATGCCTGCCTTATTATACTTCATGCTAGATAAAAATGCAGAGTCCTTTGGGATATTATCATTTTCCATACCTGCCAATGGAAAAAAAGTGACCCAGAGAATTTTACCAACTTTTTTTCTTGCAACTTTTACTCTGTTTACATTAAATCTTCCCAATTTTTCTCCCCCTTCTCAGTTGCTAGCAACTCCAAGCAAGTAATATGGTCACTCTTGCTTATGTTCTCTCTCTCATCACAACTAAGCCTAAACGCAAAACGCATAAAGGATTATTTCCCATTTAGAAATACTCTTCAATATCAACAGTGCACAACTAAATAGACATACATCGGTACTGAGAGCTTACAAGCACTAAAGCAAAAAGTTGCGTTTCTAAAAGGTCACCAGCTTTTGTAATTCAGAGTTAACATTTTCTTTAGCGTAAGCCACTATTGTGCATGGTCTTAACAGCCTGCAGAATTAATACTTTCCAACTCAAATTATATGGCACCATGAAATTACTTTTGCCCAGCAATACAACTTAACTATGTATTTTAAGCACGGCTTTAAGAAAAACTGCTGTTTCACTGCAGACACCAGTGGCAGAATAAAACTACCTTTTCTTCCCCTTGCCTCAGTCTTCCAGGGCTAGGTGGTACTGAAGGACGTTTTCTACCTTTCTCTTGTTGGAAGAGATCCTGTAATCTAAAAATAAAATAGGTTAAAGGTATCAACATGACATCATAAAGGTGCTTTCATTCTAGGAACAGGGTACCTTAGTACCCAAATCTAAAACTACTTCAAATTTAAGGACAACTGCCCAATAATTAGACTAACATGAAAAAAAATGCATGACAGAGGTGGCCAGGGATTGGGGAGCAGTTGCAGGTCAGAGGATAGCTGGCTGCCCCCCTGCCTGCCACACTGAAGGGGGGAGGGGAGAGCATGAAGTGACAACTCATCTTGGATTCAAGTACTTAAAAGTATTTTTTTTTTTAAATACATCAAGCTGAGAGACCAGCAAGTATATCTTCACAGACTTTTCTGGGATGTTGTCTTCAATATTATCCCTAAATAAGGTTTCAGATAATCAGAAGAGCCTGCCCTTTTCAACAAATGCCAAAATAGAAACTGTTCCAAATTCAAGCTTACACTGAAAACAGTGAGCCAAGGGACACAACAGAAAGTTGAGTTAACTAATGGCAAGTGTTTTCCCAAGCCTGCACAGCTGCAAAATTACTTCAAAATGATCAACTGTTTTTCATGCTCTTGTTGACCCTTTTATTCAAGCTATGCTTTGCTTCCCCAAGCACACAACTTGCAAATGAAAAGCTGCAATTGGTCTGGGTGGACTATTTAAAATCTAGACATTTACTAATGGTTTTCTGCTACAACTCCTAACCCCACCATACAGTAGTTACATCACACACAGGAGATGGAAGAGGAAGACAGGCCATGACAATTTCTTATGTAGTATACGAACATTACCAGTCTCTTACCTGTTATTCCATGCTTGCAGCATCTCACAGAGCCCCTGTTTTTTGGCTATCAGAGACTCAAAGATTGACTGAAGCTGCTGAGGGGTGTCCAATGATGATGAAAGCAGCCTTGCTTGGATCTTTTCAATCCAGTTCCTGAACTCTACCTCCTCCATCTACCAAAAAAAGTGAAAGAGAAATTTGTGTTCTGCCATCAGCCAGAACTATGCTCAGTGAATTTTAATCTGCATTTCACTGGTGCAATAGCAGCACATTACCTCCTTTTGTGCAAAAAGGTCTTCCATCTTCTCTTCCCTTGTTTTGCTGAAAGTATCCGTTTTCAAAGAAGTGAGGCGATCATCAACAGCAAGATATACCTGTGAAACTCTGTCATTAACGGGATCAGAAAACAAAACAAAACACACAATTGTTAATCTAAATGTTCTCAGAATATGAGCCTCGTTCCTTCAGTGTATCAATTCATTGTTATTAAAAAACAGCTTCTACATTCAATTTAAAAAAAAATGAAACATATATAGCTGGTGTTATTTAACTCCAACAAGAATACCTTCCTGTCATCTAGTAATTGTAGATCAAGTCAAAAAAATAAAATAGAGGTAGGAAGGGACAGGCAAGAACACCTACACACTGCTTACTTTTGAGAGAAATCCTTCAGGTCCTGCAAAATGGTAACCTTTAATGGAGCTTGTCGTTTGATGTAGATTTTGGGGAGTGGGACACATACCTCCAGCAGCCGGATAGGAGAATAGCTAGGAGCAACAGAAGATGCCCATGTTAAAGTGTGAAGTAGTACCAAAATAAACACTGTCTTTCTCCCACCCTTTTTGCTATTGGCAGTCCCTCCTTTTGTTGGTGCAAAGCAGATAAGAGGCTTGAAGGCAAGTGACGATGCCTAAAGTAGCTTTGTGTTAGTTTATTTACCAAATGAAATGGGGACAAACTACAAGCCATACTTATAGGCTGGAGAAACCTCAAAATCACTTGGGTCAACTTCAGTTCAAGGTTAGAGCTCTCTCTTTTTTTCTTTTCTTTTTTAAACAATGTAGATAGGCCACTTCATTGCAGCAGGTCCATTATTTCCAGGGACACCGCCACACCCTTCACTTGTAGCCGTGCACAGAACAGTTTGACTAGCATGCCAGTTTCTAGAGGTTGCACTGTACTTCCAGAACGGATGTACAAGCTATGACAATAATGCTGTTTCCCCCTCCCTCTACCCCCCCTCCATTTATTTAAAAATTCCCAACCCTGCTTGATTAAGTGATCTTTGGAATTCCAGCCTCATCTAAGTATTTTGGAGGGGAGGGGAGGGTGCTGGAGAGGGCAAACAAGAAAGTTAAAGTAGGATCTTCCTGGAAATGAAAAAACTTACCTGAAAGATGCCACCATCTGATTATAAGAAAAATACTGGTGATAGTCATGGTGTATGGAGTGACCACAAGGCTCTGCATTGGCCCTTCGGGTATACTGGTGCCCATAGAATCTTAACTCAAGGTATTTTGCAAATGACATGGACCAAGAATCATTAGACAGTGGGACAACTGGTGTCACCTGAAATGTGAAGCAAGAGGTTTTAAACAAATCTCAGGCAAGTGATCCAAGGAATAAATACATAAATTAAGACAAGCCTAATCCAAGCAGTGAACCAGAACTTAAAGCAACTCAGAAGTGTGGTCAAGAATCAGAAGTGTACATGCACACTGGCTGTATTTATGGCAGGTAATGCGCAATATAATGCCAACATGTTGTGTACTTGCATGATTAACTGGTGATGCAGCTAAATACCTAGAAGTGTTAATTGGGAAAGGCTGCACTGCTGGATTGAGGGGATGATTTTCCATACCATCACAGGAATATTTTTAGATAGAGTCTTTGCATTTTTATTGCACAAAAATCAAAATGCAGGGTCTTTCTGAAGACTTTTTTTGCCGATATACTTCTATTATATAGCAGGAGTCTGCTGAAGCTTGGCTTTTGGACTCAAACAGGTATACAGCTCACATTTTCTTAGCTAGAAGAACAAGGAAAGCTAAAACAGCATGTGGCTTTTACAACAAAATAGTTAATTTGCTACTCTGGTGCTGAACAAAAAATCTAACATGAGGTGAATTGTGTTTTGAAGCTACAGTTCTAGCGTGCTTCTGAATCAATTCCAGCAGTACATGTGTACAGCAAGTTATAGGAATAGTACTCTTTAACAATTTCTTTGCCTCTATTTTCTTGTGCAGGGACCGGGGCTCCCCTACTGAGATTCAGGATGGACTTGGGAGAAACTCTGCCAAGCCTAGGGTCAGGGAGGATCGGGTTAGAGAACTTCTGGAGGGGCTGGACATGTTCAAATCAGCAGGTCCAGATGCTCTCCACCCCAGGGTGTTGAGGGAATTGGCAGGGGTTATCGCAGGGTCCCTGACACAGCTTTACGACCACTTGTGGTGCTCTGGCCAGGTGCCAGACAACTGGAAGAGGGCCAATGTGGTCCCTATCTTTAAAAAAAGGGAAGAGGGAGGACCCAGGCAACTACAGGCCCGTTAGTCTTACTTCAATCCTGGGGAAGCTCTTTGAGAAGATTATCAAGGAGCACATCTGTGATGGGCCAGCAGCAGGGATGATGCTCAAGGGCAACCAGCATGGTTTCATTAGGGGCAGGTCCTGTCAGACCAACCTGATTGCCTTCTACGATCAGGTCACAAAAATCACTGGATGCAGGTATCACGGTGGATGTAGTCTTTCTGGACTTCAGGAAGGCCTTTAACACCATCTCCCACCCCATTCTCATTAGGCAGCTAGGTGACTGTGGCACTGATACCTACACAGTCAGGTGGATTGCAAGTTAGCTTAGGGCTTGTACTCAGAGTGGTGGACAGGTCATTTTCAACCTGGAGGGAAGTGGGCAGTGGGGTCCCCCAGGGCTCAGTCCTTGGGCCTGCACTGTTCAATTTCTTTCTTAGCGACTTGGACAATGGGGTAAAGAGCAGCCTGTTTAAATTTGCAGGCGACACCAAGATTTGGGGTGAGGTGGGCATGCTAGAAGAGAAGGACAGATTACATCAGGACCTGGACAGGATAAAGGGTGGGCAAATGAGAACAGGAAGGGATTCAGTACTGACAAGTGCAGGGTGATGCACGTGGGCAGTAGGAACCAGCAGCAGACCTATAGGCTGGGGAACTCCCTTCTTGAAAGCATGATGGCAGAAAAAAATCTTGGAGTCATTAATGACTCCAAGATGAACATGGGCCGATAATGCAAGAACACGGTCAGTAGGGCTAACTGTACCTTGTCCTGCA
>NW_017729031.1:100183181-100185715 GCF_001723915.1 Gavialis gangeticus
TGGCTGGGGTCATTTGAGCCCAGTTCTCTCTCCTGCCCATGGCAGGGGGTTGGACTAGAAGATCTACAACGTCCCTTCTGACACTACATCTATGAATCTACTCAGCAAAGGAAGTGGTTGTAGGCCAAGTTAACAAAAGTATGGCCATCTAAAAAAAAGTAGGACACCACACCAGAATTGTTCAGATCGGTGTAGCCAACCTTTTTGGCCCTGCACACTCCCCAAGTACCACTCCGATCCTGTTCTCCTGCCTGATTTACTGCTTTACTTTCTGATCCCTAACCAATCTCCTGCTCTGCTGTCCACTATATCTACTTCATGTTGCCTGTCCCCTCCCATCTGCTGCATGGCACCAGCAGAGGCCGCCCATGTCATTTGATGCACCTGCTGCAGGTAGCCACCACTGATTCATTTAATCTGAAATTTTTATTGGACCAGAAAGGTCACATTTTTCTATCAACAAAAAGAGATAGAAGTCAGGGTCAAAGATCTCAGCTTCTTGTGCCAACCTTGTCCGGTACAATCAAAAACGTCTAAAACTCTCCCCCCACCCCACCCTACATCCCACCCTGCTTTCAAGAGAAAATTTGATTACCTTCGCCTCAATCCACGAACAAACTTTTTCTATTGCACATTATTCTACAGTATTTATCTACTGATGCAGCCAAATATAGCCTTGAGCTGTACTGATCACAAGCTGTTCATTCCATTTGAGCTGTGGCAATAGAGGGGGGGAAATGAACACTAAAGAAAAAATATTTTTATTAGGGTTCACTACTTGTGCGTATATTTGCATAAATACAGCTAGGTATGCAAAGACCTGATACACTACGGATTTGTCTGCAATAGCAGCCAACAGTGTTAAAGAATTATTCTCATGTTTTTACCTGCTTGCACAGTCTGCACCAGGAGTAGGTAAGGATTGTGTGCTGGTATCCAGGGACTGGGGAGTCCAGCTCTTTCAGTACAATCTGAACACAGCCTTGACCGTGGACGAAGCGACGAATGTGGTGTACCATAGGTGTTTCGCAAAACATGCTGGGGCACTGGTAGGAAGGCCTTCATGAAAAGAAGGGGCAGGGGTACACTCAGTTGTGAGAAAGCATACATTTGATGTTCCTGGGAACTTGTCTATGGCCCCAGGTATACAGCACACCCGTAGATGCCACTACAATGCACGTCTTAAGGCTGTTTTTAACACCAAGTTGGTGAACCTTGTAACTTGTGATAGGTTTTCTAAAAAAAAATCTATGATCAGGAAACCTCAAAAAGTTGTTTTTGAATATGCCGACTTCCCATTTTGAAAAAAGATCTTGGCCAGCTCTTAACTGCAGAAATCTAATTTAGTTTTTGACTGTGTTGGAGAGCCTTCCAGGGGATAACTTACAGGGGTGTGCGAAGCAGGCCCTATTCAATTCGGATTCAGCCTGAAACAGGGACAGTGATTCGATTCATTGATTCGGATCACTGTCCCCAATTAGATTTGGCTGAATCTGAAGATTTGATGCCGATTCAGAGACTCAGCAATTCGGACATAGGCAGCTGGAGGAGACCTCAGGTGCCCCCCACCCAGACCCAGGAGGCACCAGTCACCAAGCCAGGGCGTGCAGAGGGGGCCCCCAGCACACTCCCCAGCAGACCCAGAAGTGGACCAGAAGTCCACTTCCGGGTCTGCTGCCAAGCATGCTGGGGGGCACCCCGCACTCCTGTGGGACATTCCATGCACCCCAGTATAGCAGCATTCACGAGCCACCTGCTACCTAGAGATATTTAGAGAAAACATTTAAAGCTGTGTCTGTCTGAACCACTGAATCTTTCCGAATCGATTTGGAGAGTTCCAATTTGATTTGGAGAGATTAAAAGGGTCCTCTGATTCAATTCAGATTTGGAGATTTGGCCACCAAATTGGGCCGAATCTCTGCCAGACTGAATCAGGGACCAAAGGTTTGCACAGCCCTAATAATCTGCACTCACATGAGAAAACTAGCAGCAGCAGTGCACAAGTGTAAAAATGCTGACTACAAAATGACCAATGTCCTGTACCAGCCCCTGACTTGAGAACAACAAGTGCAGTACTTTATATTCTTAATCTTTATCTCCCCAAAGCTCAAAGCCTGAAAAGTAGAAAAATTTAGCATGTGACAGATATCATGGTGGCAACAGCAGAGACTGAAGTCTCCAGACTAGGTACAACCAAAGCTATGGCTGCATGAGTACCAAGAGCTATCAGTAGCTTTAGAGGGCTACAAAAGCCCCTGTAAGAAGTGCGATGAAGACCCATCTCCTGTAAGCCACAAAACATCTGTCAGAAACAGACTTTCATCCCTAATGCTCAAACTAGTGGTTTTGCTAAAGTAAGACACCTAAAAAGGTAATTTATGAACTTCAAAGAGATTTAATCTTCTGTCATTTTATCTCAGATTCGTGTACCACCTACATCAGTTGCTTTTCCCCCCAAAAGAGAGAGGGGAATGGGTAACTTCTCAACTAGCCAGGTGCATCCTTCTAAGGCAGAGAGTGCAGATGGTAAGCAA
>NW_017729031.1:100190715-100193893 GCF_001723915.1 Gavialis gangeticus
CCTGGTTAGAATATACTGGTTAGAATATATCATTTTACTTCCTTCTTTCTAGCCCCCAAATATTGTGCTGTGGCTTGCTTTTTTTTTTTAAAAATAGCTTAACAGAGTTCCTTATGTAATGTAGGATTCTAGCAATAGCCATCCATTTACCAAAATAAACCCCAAAAGGAACCGAACAAGTTTTGGCTACAAGGACTCAGGCGCACCTTCTATCCAGCAGTATGGTCCAAGGAAAGTGCATAATTTTTGTCCCTTATTGCAAGTCACTCAGCTTTATATGCTACCCTTCCCAAAAAAGGCTAATAAAATAAATTTACATCTTGGGTAGTTCTAGATATTCCCAAAACAGTTTAGCACCTAATTCTTTCATACAGCTGAAACAGTAGTTGAATAGACCACCATGTCTGTCTAAAGTCAATACACTTCAGAATTTTATATCAAAATTGGTAAAGATTAAGGTATTTACTTCCTGAAACTTCCCAACATCTTGGTAGTAGATTTTTCCTCCAAGGACTGTATGAGACAGGATCATAATTTCTGAAGAATACACATCAGGAGTAATTTCCCAACTCAAAATTCCCATCTTCTCCATAGCAACCAGTGGTGGCCTGAGCAGATCATGAGCAATGCAACTGAGTGCTTTTAAGCCCACAAACCTCAAACTTGGCCACACTGTGCCAAGCACTATAAAAATAAAGTCCAACAGAGGGACTGTTAGGCATCTGAGGCCATTACAATGTTTGTTAATTAAAAAAGAAAAAAAATGCAGCAATGACAGAACAAGTTGGTAGGAAGATGGGCTTGTAGGTTTTTTTTTTTGTTTTTTTGTTTTTTTTTTTTTGGTTTTTTTTTTTACTTATAAGAACTCTTACTGCTTTTACAGAAATATACTTGCAAAGAAGCTTGTTTATTAATCAAGCAAAACAGTAATTCTCCCCCTTAAAAAGGGGAAGGGACTAACCTCAGGCAAGCCATTTTTGACACAGGTTGTACATGGCTTCCTGAACATGTAAAAATGCACATAATGTGATTTGGCCATTCAAAGATCAACACACACTTAAAAGCGGTCATGCTGTTTGAGGGTGAAAAGAACAGATCTCACCTGAAACAATACCGTTCTAAAAAGACTCCTAGAGTGAGGTCATTCTTTCCATAGAACTCCATTGTCACAATCCTAAAGAAGAGACCAGAATTTAGAAAATAGGATAGCGTATTGTTTGCAAGCTGCCCAATGTGAAGTAGAATGGTCACCAGTCTAGACATTTATCTGATCAACCACCTCAAATATTCCTTGGAGACCCCAGACAAGAACTTCAATGCCTGGGTGCCTGATGCTGAAAATTTCAGCCATCCAATCCCTTAATACCTAAGGGGACTTTAAGGGGGAAAAAAAAAAGTGCCAAGCATCCAACATGTCTTCCAAGAGACTTTAAAGGAACTTTTAGTTCCTTCACAACTGTTGGGGACACAAAATAGACAGATGTTAAATATCTGCTTGGGAAAAAAAAACAAAAAAAAACAACCTCATTTTAGGCACCCCAAGCTGGAAGTTTTAACTAGTATCAACTATGTGCGTTTAGTTTTCCCTAGTGTATTCCTTAGTTTTGTACTGTAAGGACTGAATAAAACTAAACCCATAAAATCGTTATACCATTCTTTGTGTTGACTTCCATCCCTTATTCTATTTAACTAGTTATTAGATGTTAAACTTCTAATACCAATTCTTTGGCAAACCCTATTAGTGAACTGTAGTCTCAGAGATCCAAAGATTAACTGCTACATGTTTAAAGAAATAAACTATCCCATTATCCAAGTACAGCTGCTATTAATAATTACTGCAGTAGGTTTTCTAAACCTTGTTCTGGAGCCCTACTACTAAAATAGTTTTATAAGCTCCCACCTTTCCAAAAGATTGCCCGGATTTCCCTCAAACACGAGGTGACTGAACACTTACTCAAAAGAAGTGATTAGATCACCAACTTTCAAGTCACTTTGTTCTGGTTTAAGCCTTTGCAATGCATAAACAAAGCATGATGTCATTGCATGGGACCACCAAGTCATGAAATGCTTAACGTTGTGACAGGCAAATATGCCTTCCCAGAAGTCCTTAGTAAATGGGACAGAGGCATTAGCACCAATCAGAAAGGAGTGGGGGAATGCACACATACTCCCTCCTCACTCCCCCTTCCCCACTTCCACCACCGTCCCCCCCAAAATTAGCAAATTATTTTCATACCATGGACTAACACAGGCACTTGGAGCATTGCTGGACTGAGCAGAAGAGCTACTGAAAAGAACACAGAGCCTCTGATGGTTCACTGGACTCAGACAGTCCACCTGACAAGAGATAACCCATTAGCAAGTCATGGATATGGTTTCCTTCTGTGCATTTCGAAGAGGTACATAAAAATAAAACTTCAAATAAGTGAAACCAAACATCTTGCTAAAGTTAATCTTCTGAGGAAAATAAAAGTTATCCTAAAGCCCTCTCTAGACCTTTTGCATGAGTAATATTGAATATTAGTACATCTGAATAGCAACAGAAATTTTAAAAAGGGAGAGAAAACTCAAGCCATTTTAAAAAAAGGTGTGAAATGGGCTTTTAGTCCACAATACTTAATAAGCAGTATGCCCATACATTAACACTTGCAGCTCTCCACTAAAATAGGACATATTAACCCAAATGTACAAATCTCAGAGCATACAGAGTAGATTCTCATCCATTCCCTCCCCCCAGGCCCACCCATATACCACTTTGTGAACTGACAAACATAAGCAGCAGAACAAAAACAAATATAAAAATCTGCTGAAGAAACAGTCTATGGTAAAGAGATTTTTTTTGTGGTCATAGGGCAGATCAACAATCATTTACTAGTTTGACCCAGAATGAAGATGTTCTGCTTGCTACCACTTGTCATTAGCCACAGCTTGTATCACAAGAAAAGTCCAAAGATCAAATCTGGTCCTCTAGAGAAACTTTAGTTTGCTCCCCAGATTTGGCAGTCTGCCATGAAAACTGCTACCCAGAAAGCCTTTTTTTAGCTGGATAAAGTTATGAAGCATTTGCATTCCACCCTGCCCAAACTTTTTGCATGTATACAAGTAGATATCACATCTCTAGCTCCTGGTGTGCAACTGAGAGAGGCTATAATTATGTTTCTATTTTTTTTTTTTTTTT
>NW_017729031.1:100194047-100211185 GCF_001723915.1 Gavialis gangeticus
TTTTTTTTTTTTTTTTTTTTTTTTTTTTTTTTTTTTTAGAAGCGACTTGTTATACTTCTCCAGCTGATCACATACCTTGCAATCATTTTAACCATTGATGTGCCTTAATTACAACCTCTTAGCACTATGATTTTTGGTCACGTTTCATGACCTGAGGTACAAATCCAGAGTCTCAAATTAACATTATGGCTTCATAATGACTTGTTCTGAGGACTATTTTTCAAGCAAGAATGGAGTAATGTTTTTGAAACAGGCAAGACATTGGTATCTTTTTCTTAGAATTAATTCCAAATATATCAGACAAATAAAGTGAACGGATGATGAGATGTATCAAGTTTTGCTCTTCACATGATTCAGGGAACACCTGCCTTACAAGCTTCCCCATTCTGTTAGTTTTGTCACCTACAATCCATTCCTCAACCCATTTCTAGCTGGAGGCTGGAGGATGTGACTGTTACAAAAGCTGACAGTGTTTCAGTCCAATACAATTTCATTAGGACTGGACTGTTCATAAGTAAGTTTAGTGATAGGAAAAGTAAGACAGCAAGTAGTAAGTCTAGAAATCTTACCTTGTGAGACCATACAGATTCACTCTGACCCAATCCCCTCTCATCGTCTTCATTTCTACCTCCAACTTTTCCAGCAGCTACATCCTTATATTGAGCAAAAGGGTCCATGTTTTTCTGCTGTATTCTTCCACCTCTTGCCCGGTAATCTGCCAGCATTCTGGCCAAACTTTGGCTATCACCCACATGCTCTGCAATCCTAGTGTTAACCAAGTCATGGGACGGCAAGATTTGGATCGCTTTGGCTTGGACACTTCCATTCATCCCCTGCAAGCCAGACAGATCCCTCAGTAGCTGTTTCTTCCGCCTGCTCTCCAGTTCCTTATGCTCTTTGTTGAGCAGTGGTGACCAATAAACCTGCTCTGGGAAGTACTCCCGGGTAGGGCACCACATGCCCTGCTCAGTTAAAAGAAATGGTTCACGGAATGCAATTACAGGGGAAATGCAGAGAATAAGATCTTTCAGCTCTTGTTTAAATGCTGCCGAATAAGCCTTGAGCCTGTCCTCGGAGGATGTTACCTCCTCTGCAACATACAATCCAGTGTCATCCTGCAGAGGGTCTCTAAAGACTCTCATATGGCTTTTGGAATCCTGCAGATCCTCTTGCTGCTGCAGAGTCTCCAGTGGCTGACCATCCAGTGTGCCTGGATGTTCATCCAAACCATGGAAGGGCAGCAGCGATTCTGGCATTGGAGGTACAAAAGAACCTGATGCTAAAAATGGAGGCTCCACGTTAAGGTGCTCCTGCTGCTTTAAAGACAATGACTCTAGCAGGACATCATCTTCAAATAATGTTCTTTGCTCTAATGACCCAACCTCATCAGAAGAGACAGATTCAGAGATCACAGGTAGTTTGTCAGAGGAAAGTTCACCATCTCTGATCAATGTGCTAAACTCCTCGCCATTGAATAGGTTCTGCTGCTCAATGTCATCCTCTTGCTCTTCAATCAGAGAGTGAAAGGAGCTGTTTTTAGTTAGTGTGGGGGGCATAGCAAACTCATCCATGAGGAAAGAGATTTCAAGCTGGGAATGATAAGCCACACAGACCATGAAGATAAGAATCTCCTTCACTCGGGCCAGTTCATACTCTGCAGCGCCACGCAGCTTGATTGTGCAGCCCAAATGTGGTGGACACCCCTCAAAAAACATTAAGGTTTTTGTCTGATCTAGCAAAAAAAGGAAAGAAGAAAGACTAATGTCCAACCATTCCACAGTTAAAAACAACCTATTAAAATTGCATTCTATTTTTGTAGCAAACTGCCAGCTGTTATGCAAGAGTCAGGGCTGGTGGCACAACTTAGCTGGACAAACTGGGGCCAACCCAATATCTGGTGCCAGGTTTGACTTGTATGAATTTAGGATTTTTTTTTGGAGGAACGGATACCTTAAGCTATTCCTCTTCCTACAAGGTAAATTGTTATATATTTTAAGTCAAATGAGGACCGAATACACGAGTAGGGTGAAACAGGCATTTCCTAAGCAGGGACTGGAACAGTCACCCCCACTCTGGGCCCCCCTTAGATCCCAGGGGAGACACACCTAGGCCAAGAGTTAGTAAGGAACTAGTTAGGGAACTTCTGGAAGTACTGGATGTATTCATAATCAGCTGGTCCAGATGATCTCCACCCTTGGAGTACTGAGGAAATTGGCTGAGGTCATTGCGGGACCCGTGGCCCGGCTTTACGAGCATGCATGGAGGGCAGCAGTCCTCCCCCTTCCCCCGATGAGCCACCCACAGCCCCCATCCTGCTCCTCACTGGGGCCCTGCAGGCCCCAGCCCCGAACCCTTCCCAGCTGGGTAGGTAGGGCTGTGTGAAGCTTCCCTTGCAGCCCATTCAAAACAGATTCGGAGGAGATTCAACAGAGCCAAATCTCCAAAACAAAATTCGGCAGAAACGAAACAGGGCAGTGATCCGAAACAAATCACTGTCCAAATCTGAAACTAATCGAAACAGCTATTTCGTACAGCCCTAGCAATTATCCTTAGGCAAACTAGCTATGGCATCTGAGTTATACTCACCATTAGGTAGCTGGAACACTTGCATGTAAAATTTGTGACAGGTTCCCAAGTGTGGTTTGGTCAACAATTGATCCATTGACATCACCAGGTCTCCTTGGGTCATCCGACTCACCTGGTCTAATACTTGCTGCAAAATGGATAAAGTAATAAAAGAACATAAATGAGAAAGAGGGGATGCAAAACAGTAAGGCATTAAACACCATCAACTTATGAAAACACAGTATAATGTACTCCAAACTGGATCACCTATACTAAGTTAGTCGTGTGTTTTCTGAGAGCAAATTAAGGAACGTACAGACAAGCCCTGTCTTTGAAGGCTCCTGGTTTACTTCACAGTTGAAACAAATAGCTTATTATTACATTACTGTAATGCTGCCAATATGTACATGAACCCTGAATGTCGCTGCATTTTATCTGGTTTAATACAAGAATTCCATACCCCATTATTGGAAAAAAGTCAGTCAGTCGACCAACATCATGATACTTTAAAATTTGTTATAGTATTAGTTGAGCTTGTGCTGAAGCACTTACTGGCTTGACATTGATAACCAGAGTGATGCCATGTTCCAGCAGCATGTCTTGGGCAATTCGAGATACAGTCTTTTCAACTAGGACCAAATTAGGTCTGACATCTACTATCCGCTGCACATAGTTCTTCAAGAACTCCCTTTCCTATGACAGAAAGGAGGAGAACAGACAGAAAAAATGTCAGGAAAAAAACAACCCTGTCAAGTTGATACTTAGACCTCTTTGCGGAAGCGGGGCATTGACTTAAAAAGGTAATACCTGGATTTTTACAATTCCTTCATAAAATTAATTTATTATCATTATCTGAAAGTCCAGTGCAGAACAGAGGAACCAGCTATCCCCATCCCCCTTTCTAACTTCAGCATAAAACGTTAATGTTCACCACGTCCCTTGAGCAGCCTAGTTGTCAGTTTGATGTGTCATAATCACAAAGGGAAACTGCAAAATCTTCTGTCAACAGCCTCATGTTAGAATACGATCCAGTACAGGGCATCATGTAAAAGAATGCCACCTGTCACCATTAGTGCATTACAGTGAAACTTTTCAGTCCTTATGCAAGAAGGTTATAATTATAAAATGGTAGGCAGCCAGGAGGTTGCAAGCAACTGCACCAGAGTCTGCAGAGCCCCAGCCCAACTCATTGTTGGTTATGGGTGCCTGTGTGCCTTGCGGGTGGGACAATGGGGAAGGGGCTGGGGTCATGCTGCCACAACAAGGATCAGGCCCCTCACCACTCCCCACTATCTGCTCCTAGTATGCCAACATCTTACAAGTCAAAGTTGTGGGTGTTTTCAGCAATGTGCCCAAAAATGATGTTGACCCCTGGTGTAGGTAATCTACTCTTAAAAATCTCCACCCTTCCTAGATAAAAGCTATTCCATTATCTAATGAGCCCAAATAGAGGGGAAACAAAATAAATCTTCTCATGCCTACCCTACTGATTTAAGTCAGTCTCAGATTTTTGACTCTCAGGAATTCACTCACTTCTGTTCCAGAATGGAATGGAATGGAATTTTCTCTATGTTAAAACCTATTTCCAGTTGCCATACAGCTCTCATCATCACTTGGCCAAATGTTAATTGTGTCATCAAGATGGCAAAGTCAAATCCCCATTAGCAGGGCAATTCTCAGACACATTTCAAGGGTGAGCTCTTAAGTATACAAGTGTTGACATTTACTTGACATTATTTATGGCTCTAGGCAATTCATCAATGCACCAGCTGCTTTGCATACCCCTCGAAGGTACAAACGCAAGTAGTTGACTTGGGAATTGTTATTTGTTAGAATATTAAACATTGGACACTGCGGTGCCCACATCCTTCATCAGCTCTAACCTCTACTATCCAAACTCCAAACTTCGGTGTTTAACAAAGTTATTACCAAGAGGTTCACTGTTGAGGTGGTATTGCATGGGAATAGGTTGCATGCATGACAATGCAGCTGGCATATTTACAGCCCTGCCAGAGACCTAAAGCCTAGGTTGCCACTACTATTGGCATACAAATTGCAAGCCAGATGACAAGCCCAAAACAGACTCAATGCGCCGTAACTAACTGTTTTGGATTTTGGTCATCTGACTGAAAGTATTTTCTTTTTGCCAGAATCTACCACTAGTGAGCATTGTGCAGTCTTTTTATACCAGCTACTGTCCCCCTTTAATTTATGCTGGTTCTCCCACATCTTCTGCTAGCTCCTCTGGCCGCTGCTGTTAGTATTGCAGCAAAGATCAAAAAGCTTTCACAAGCAGTTGATATTAAGCTATCCTCTAATAAAATTCTATTTCAATTTGCTTTAAGCAGTCCCTCCTCCCTCTCCATATTTACAGGGGACAGGAAACAAGAGGGTCTTACGCATATTTCAAGGGTTACTTTAAAAAACAAACAAAAAAACTATATTGGCATGGGATAGATATATTAAAGCCTAAAATATTAAAGCCTTTAATGTTTCTATCGCCTTACAAATATTGCTTTTTTTTTTTTAAAGCACCCCTTGAAATTAGGGCTGTTACTGCATATTTATTTCCTAGCCCCTATAAATACTGAGTGGGAGCAGGAACTGCTGAAAGCAAGACTGAAATAGAATTTTTATTCAGGACAGCTCAGTCTTCTTTATCATGTTTCTAGTCCAACCTTTCTATACTGTATACTCCCAATATGTGCATAGGGCAATGCTTCTGGTGTTGGTGTTGCCAACTTTTGTGAAGTGCATTGTGGTGCTACAGGGCATCTCAGGAGATGATCCTTGGTTTGCTTCTCCTGACAAAAGCATGCTGATCAGTTGCAGAGGGGTCCTATGATTTCATGAGACAATTGCATCTACTGAGACCCACTCTCAACATGAACTGCTTGAGAAAGCTTTTTGATCCTCACTGCAGTACTTCTCTGTTAAACACAAGGCATAGATCCCTCCCACAACCCCAAAAAGCCACTATACACCCTCCCACTGTTAAGCTATTGTGCATAAATGCAAAATTCTGAAGTTCTACTGCTAATATTTACATTTCTGTGCTACCAGGTATTAAAATCACCAATTACAATATGCTTTCATCTCCTTACAAATACCGATTAACAAGTATATTACACACTGCCAACAGACCAGACTGATTAAAAGCAAAGGCTCAAAACATCACCGCAAACCAAAAAACTTTTGCTTTTCCCTTCCTATACTTCACCTTTGGAAAAAGCAGCAGCTACACTAATTTAAGTACTAAAATCTTCTCATGATAGCAAAAGAATGGACATAGCAACCTTTGTTCTCCACTGTATTAGATTAAGCATTATCAATTCCTAGTAGACAGACACGTACAGGTTTGTTCATTTTCTACTGCTATTCTTTTTTCTGGCCCTAAGGTTCATCCATTTTTCTACTGCTCTTCAGACACCCCAGCAATTTCCCCCCCAACAAAAAAAAAGAAAGACTGGAAAGAAACCAGGCCTGTCAACCATCTTTTTTTTTTTTTTTTTAAACAGAAAATTCCTTGACATTATGTAAATATTGTATACTCATTTTTTTGGAGCACTGTTATTTGTGGTGCAAGACCTCCCCCCTCAATCAATTAAAAGATTGAAGCTAGAGGGGCAAATATACATTTGCTTTAACTTTTCTGAAATACTGTCTGAAGCAGCTCAGTTATTTTATTCCCCCATGACCAAATTATTTCCAACCACCCTCCAAAGAACTGGAACTGAATTACATACATACTGACCACTAATTTTTTTGGCTTTTTTGTTTTTTGGGGGTTTTTTAAGGTCATTAGACTGTAATCCAAACAATATGAAACAGAAACAGAAGGAAATGTTCTGACCTGGAGAACAATAGGGTCTATACAGGTGAACTTTGTTTCCTCCCGGTAAAGGTATTCGATGGAACACTTCAGTAGAAGAATTTTGGGATTTTTAATACAGGAGTTCATCTAGATAATTAATTACATAAAGACAGACAGGGGAGAAAGAACAAGACATCAGATTTCAGCTCCTCTTAATATTCCTTCCACAAATCTTTGAGACTCCTCCCCTTAGTTACTCAGATGTGTCAAACAAGCAAAGCTGAAGTTTTGCAACCACTTTTCACACAATTAGTCATGAACATTGGAAACTCTGGAACTAGACTTTACATTGCTAAGCTATACAGTAGCAGAGAAGCCTTGAAATTCCATTTGCACTACACGACAATTACTGCTCTGCAACGAGAACGCCAACAAACCAGTTCCTGGCAGACACCTTTCCTACAAGACCAATGCAATTTAAGTGTTCCACAACTACCCAAGTTACAGTGTACGAGGTCAGATACTCTCCAGTCTGACCTCTTGCCATGTTTTAGAAGCTTATTTTACTGTCTGCCACTGAAAGGGACTACAAAGAAGTGCTCTCCAGTAATTCCTATACAGCTCATTAAAAGTTTTTATAAAAAGTGTTGTATTTTGACTCTTCCTCAAGTACATCAGCCGGTGTTCTCATTAAAACCCCTGAGCTACAAGGGAACAGCTTTGAAAGCAAGTAAAATATACAGGCACTTTCCACTGGATGATTCAATATTTAATGCCAAGTCACCACAACCCCTTAAGCGAAAGGTTTTCAGATCAGGAAACATGTACACCTGTTCTCAGCATACATCAGCTACTGAGATAAAATTATCCTTTTGTGTATGATGTCTTAAGATCTGCTGACAAGAATAGAGACTATAAAAGAAACACCATTACCTTCTTGTGTGCAACATTTTTGGTACAAACAAAGCCATTTACCACCATAGAGTCAAACTTCTTTCCGCCTGGGATCTAAGACAGAAAGAATTAAGAACTGTTACATATTCACTTAATCTCTTTACTTTCTTGGTTAGCATAACATGCAAAAAAGTTGCTAAAAAGACTTATTTTACAGTATGTAAACTGTCAATTGGCAAAGGAAACAAATGAACTCTCAGGCATTATTCTATAGTACATACATTTCTCCCAAGTTCGGATGGATGTGTGACAGTATCTGTCATCCTAAAATTGCTTTCAGTTTTAGGGTCTTGGGCCCCATTAAGTATGCACATATATTTTTTAAAAAGACAAGTAATCAGCAATATATTACCTCCACCATGTAGAAAAAAAGTTAGCAAAAAAAGAGGACCTGACACAGCAGTTTCTAAATGGCCTAAATTCTGCGCAAGTCAGCGAAATGCTAATTACTACAGGCAGTCCTCGGACTTACGACGCAGTTTTCAGGAACTAATTGTGTCTTAAGTCGAAACATTGGAACTCGGAACTGATTTTCCCCATAGGAAAATGTTATAAATGGGGTATTGGTTCCCAAGGCTCAATACCCTATTTTCACCAAAAATAACCCAGAATTTTGTATTCAATCAATTATAGATGAGTAACATAGCTACATTAATGTATTTATATTGTAAATAGCAATTATATTGATTTGGAAGGACTTTGAGGTGATTTTGCTGGACTTTTTGAAGGGCTCTTGGCTGGAGTCTTAGCTGCAGGTTTTTCTGGAGTCTTGTCTGCTTTCTTAAAGAAAGCGTGCAAGGAAGTTTGGACAGATGTTCTCCAGGGAGATGGGCAATGCAGCAAACTTGTTTGCTGGTGTGGTGTCACAAAGTCGAAACTGACATCAAAAAGTTGAAACATGGTGTCAATTTATAAATGTTGCTAGTGTGAAACGTTGCAACTCGAAATGTTGCAAGTCAAGGGCTGCCTGTACATTAAAGTGCAAGAGCACCAAGAGATGCTAAACAAGTCTTCAGAATATTTTATCTGCCTACAGGCACATTTCAAGTATGCTGTTATGGAAATCCAGAGGTGCAAGCTGCATCCATAGACTGGAGAGCTGCTCATCAACCTGTAATAGTGCCAGCAGAGGAGGGAGCAACAAGTGTGTGACCCAAAAAAGACTACACAGGACTGTCTGTAAAAGTCTGTACATATCACCTCCAAATCTTACATCAGGGTAGGCAATGTTTTTTGGCCAGAGTGCCAAAAAACACTACAGTGCCTACCTTGGAAGGTGCCAGAGTGCCAGCATGGCAGAAAAACAAAGTGAGGGCAAGGGGTACATGGCAGGATGCCCTGCTTGTGCCCCTTGCCCCCCAAGCCCTACTGTCCCTTCCTCCCACCCAAAGGCCCTGACCCCCAGCCCTAAATTCCCCTTGCCCCCAGCCCTACTGCGCCCTACCCAAAGCCTTTTCCCCCCAGCCCTACTGCCCCTTGCCCCCAGCCCAGGCTCCGTGGCTGCCAGCAGCCCCCAGCTCTGGGTAGCTGCTGGAGCCTGGGCTGTTCCAAGCAGGACTTGCAGCTGCCTGCTGGGAGCAGCTTGGGCTCCCAGCTGGCAGCAGCTCCCCAGAGCCCGGGTAGCTGCAGCCAGGAGGCTCCAAACAGCTGTGCCAGGCTTTGGCACCAGTTCCGCGCCAGCAGTGGGCTGGCTACAAACAGCTGCGCTGGGCTCATCACCTCCGTGCTGGGAGCAGGGGAGAGACGGGGGCTGCGCTGCCTCAGACCCTGCCCCCACCGCCTGCTCCAAGGCACGCCTACATGCGCAGGTGCGGAACTGGTGCCAGAGCCTGGCACAGCTGTTTGGAGCCTCCCAGCTGCAGCTACCCCGGCTCTGGGGAGCTGCTGCCATCTGGGAGCCCAGGCTGCTCCCAGCAGGCAGCTAGGATGCTGCAAGCCCTGCTCGGAGCAGCCCGGGCTCTGTCGATGGCAGCAGCTTCCCAGAGCCAGGGCTGGCCGCGGCATGCCAAGCAAAATGGTCACGCTCACCACGCACCTGCCGACCCCTGTCCTACATCGTTGCCCAAATAGATGGTGGGTCTATCAAGAAAGATTCCTGGTAAGAAACTGTCTGTGCTTGGCATCCTTAAATCAATGTCCCAGTCTCATGGTGTCCCTCTAAAGCAGCATTTCTCAATGCATGGGTCACGACCCAAAGGTCCTGGTGTGAAAAAGGTTGAGAACCATTACTCTAAAGCGCCTGTTTTAAAGGCCCATAATCATATCTGTGCAACTGAAAGCAGTTTCAGGTATTGTAGTCAACAGCATATCTTCCAACACTGGATATACTGCCCCCTAAAGATGGTTTCCTCATCATGGAAAGTCATTGTGCCTAGTGTAAAGGAATACCTGCTAATTATGCAGGAGTTAACACGAGCAATAAGCTACCTGCAGTATAACACCCAGAAGGCTCCCAGGCACTGAGCTTACTTTTTTTATATGGACAAACTGGCGGATATCCATATCATCATCTCTGTTCTTGACATCAGGTCTGACTGTCTGAACCACCTGGCAGACCACTGGCACAATAATGTCCCTCCAGGAGAGGGACAGCGACTCATTGTAGAGCAGTTGCTGAAGCAGTGCCATCATGTGGTTATGATTAGCAGAGCTGAAAAGAATTGAAATGATTAAAGTGGGAGTACTAATGAAGCAGTATATAAAGATTTCTGCATTTTTAAATACTAAGCAGCAAGTAGTTTGAAAAATACCTTACCTCCACACACCCCCTCTACCTCTCCCAGCATCAGGAGTATTCCACATTAAACTCTTTGTCTGGTTCTAACATTACTAGTAGATTACTTCTTGCTAAACATTTCTAGTATTTTTTTTAAGCATAGCCCTGTAAGTCAAAAGTAGTGCACTTGATTTTTAAACCCTGTTTTAGATAAAATGCAAGTCTCCCTTAAAGGTAAAAGATCAGTGAAAATTAGTCTAACAGGAGAGGGCTTCTGAAGATTTTACCCAAAGCCTGCCCCTTTGATGCATTTTAACTTACAGCAGCCTCTCCATGGCTTGTTTCTCCCCATTCTCTTCCCTCAACAGATCCAGATTGCTGTGATGCCAGCCTAAGGGAGTGAAAAGCAGGTCCTTGGATTTCTCCTCCACCCTCCGATTGAACAATGATTCTAGGAGTAAAAGGTCAGAGAGCATATATTTCAGTTATAATACATGAGCATGTTCTCTTTTATAGATCCATTTTTTTTAAATGTGAAAGAGAAGACTTCAAGAGACTTATGCAGCCCAGAGTCTTTGCAAATATTTTAAAAGTTAAACTTGGGCTGGAATCTATATTGACATTGCAAGCACTTAACATGATATATTCCACTGCCATAGTTGATGATCCCAGCATTTGCATTTTATATGCTGTCAAGCTACATACCAAATGGTTTGGGGTTTTTTTCTCCTCAGCCAGTTCATGTTTTGTTTAGCTTAAAAAAGCAACCACATGCAATGTAGTAACTATATCCTGCTGCTGCCTGAACTGGACAGTTTTTTTTTGTTTTTTGTTTTTTTTTTAAAGTAAAAAATAAAGTCATCTAAATTAATTTAAACTTTGTTAGAGAGAACCAGAGAGAGAGAGAGAACACTAATAAAGATCCAATTATTATTTCATGAAGTGAAGCAAGCAAAGTCCTTCCATGAATAGGAGCAACTCCATTTAAAATTTGGAAGTTGGGGGGGTGGTTTTTCTTTTTAACATTTGAAGGCAAGTTTGCACATGCTTCCTAGGCCCATGTGAAGCAGCAAGTATTCGCTTCCAATTCAGCTGACTCGGAGGCACCGATTCGATTTGGAGATTCTAATCACTGTCCCAATTTGATTCGGCTGAATCATATCCAAAAGATTTGGCACCGCTTCGGAGATTCAGCCATAGACTAAACAGGCAGCTCACAGCTGCCTCCAGCTGATAAATCTGTTGGAGTTGGGGTTGGGACAAACTGCCCAGCTGGGGCAGAGGGACGCGTTACTCAGTGAGGAGGGATGGAATGGGGGCAAGATGTGGGCACTGCAGCACTGTAAGCAGGGTCTGTGCCCTGCTTCCACTTGCCCAGCTGGGACGGGAGGGTGGGAGAGGGAAATGTGGGCGTGGCTTGCTCCGGGCAGAAGGGGACAAGCAGCAGCAGGTCAAAGCCCCCACTCCAAGTGCTGCTGTGCCCGCATCCTGTGCCCTTCCCTCACACCAGCTAGCAAGCAGCAGCAGAGCAGAGTCCCCCTCCCAGCACTGATGCAGGCAGAGCGAGCTACACTTGCATCACAATCCTCCCCGCCCTGGCGTCGGCTGGGCAAATGACAGCAGGACATAGCCACTGTTCTGAGCACTACCACTCCCACATCTCATGCCCTCCTGCACCAGCTGGGAAGTGGCAACAGGGCAGAGTCCCGGTTCCAAGCGCTGAGGCTGGCATGGTAGCACTTGAAACAGGGGCTATGACCTGCTGCTGCTTGCCCTGTCAGCACGGGGTGCAGGGCCCCCTGGTGCAGGCACAGCTTGCTCCAGGCGGCAGCAGGGCATAGCTCCTGCTCCCAGTATTGCTGTGCCTGGCAGGGGTGGGGTGGGGCATGGGATGCAGGTACAGCAGTGCTGGGAGCAGGGGCTATGCCCTGCTGCCGCTTGCCTACTTCTGCCTGAAGCGAGTCACGCCTGCATCCCACTCCCATCTGGGTAAGTGGCAGCAGGGCAGAGTCCCCGGTCCCAGCGCTGCCATGACCATATCAGCTGGAGGCAGCTGTCAGCTGCCTGTTCAGTCTTTGGCCGAATATCCAAAACACCTGAATCTTTTCCGGAACTATTTGGATACTTTGAATTGATTCAGAGCTTTTAATTAGTCTCCCAATTCGATTCAGATTCAGTCCCCAAACCGAGCTGAATTTCCTGCAAATCAAATCTGCTATCGAAGCTACACACAGCCCTAATGCTAGTATTTTCATGTTAGCAGTCTCCTCTGTCAACACCACTTATCCCTATATTGGTCATATTATATATCAATAAGACAAACGAAATCATGAATATTATATAAGTCATATTATAATTGTACTATATAGATACTAGGGGTGTGCAAAATGGGCTGTATTTGATTCGGATTGAATTGGGGGACAGTGACAATTCACTGATCCAGATCAGTGTCCCAATTCAATTCGGCCAAATCCAAATCTAAAGATTCAATGCCAATTCAGAGAATCAGCGATTCAGCCACAGACACAGCTTTCAGTGGTTTTTTCTACATACCAGGCATGGCTTGTGAACGCTGAGATAGTGGGGTGGATGGAGCGTCCCACAGGAGCATGCCCCCACCCCCCCCCAGAGTGCTTGGCAGCAGACCCAGAAGTGGACCAGAAGTACTTCTGGGTCTGGCGCCTAGCACACGGGGGGGGGGGCCATGTCACACCCCAATGGCTCCACAATCAGCCACAGGGGGACCCCGGGTGCCTCCCCAGACCAAGGAGGCACCAGTTGCCGAGCCAGGAGGAGCGTCCCTTTCACACTCTGTGGTGGACATGGAAGTGGACCAGAAGTGCTTCTAGTCCACTTCCAGGTCCACAGCCAAGCATGCTGAGGACCCCCCCATACTCCTGTGGGACGCTTCATCCAGCCCAGCACCTCAGCATTCACTAGCTGCCTGGTACCTTGAGGTATGGAGAAAAACATTTAAAGCTGTGTCTATGTCTGAATTATTGAATCTCTCTGAATCAATTTGGAGGGTTCCAATTTGATTTGGAGAGATTAAAGGATCTCCTGATTAGATTCAGATTTGAAGGTTCAGCCACTGAATTGGGCCAAAATCAAATCAGACTGAAGCTTCACACAGACCTAAGAGATACATATACATTATTTGTAAAAATATTATTTATCAAATTATTTATAAAACCATCAGCATAAAGTCATGTTCCAAAAGCTCTATGTTGTCAAAGGGTTGCCTGTGGCACCATATATAGTCGTCTCCATAGGATTAGTAAATACTAGAAAAGGGATAATTTATAGTTGTCATATTCCTCTTTTGGAGGCTAAACCTAATATTTAGGCAGCAAACTTGTCAATGTTTTACATATTTTAATATAATCAAGAAATGCATAATCTAATTTTTCAAGGGAGTTCACTTAAAATCCTTATTTAGCAGATTCTGGGAAGAGTCAGGTGCCAGTGAAAGAAGTGCTTGGGTGGATTCCCCCTCCCCCTTATTTATTTTATTAATTAGTCCAAATTATTTTTAGTATCAGCTGGAATACTAAAATATACCTCATTAACTCTAAAGGGACTTGGCTCTCAAATTTACTCTATTTAGAGAGCTTCCATTCCAGAAGTGACAACAGATCTGATAGGATTTGAAAGATTAGATTAAGTTTTCAAGATGAACAGAATTCATGCATACAATACATGTTCTCATGCATGTACTTAGAAACTAGAACAAAAGCTTAATGGAATCTGAAAAAGTAATGTCTCTATTACATACATGTTTAACAACTCCCCACCCACAAAACGCTAGAGCTTGCCAGCTTGTGCATCAAGGAAGCTTTTTCCTCAAGCTTGTTTAAACAGAATCCTACAAGCAAGCTGTTGGCTGAAGCATGTCCCTAAGAAGAGTAAGGTTACCCAAAGCTTAAGTTTGTTACACAGACAGGAGCTGTCCCTTTGACAAACAAAGAGTAGTTGGGATGTTTAGGCCAGCTCTTCTTCTTCCTGGAAGCCCCAGAGGGGGAGAAGGAAATGAGGAAGAATATTCATTCATCTTCACATTCATTAAACACTGAAGCAGCATTTCCAATTCATCTCACCTTTGATGAAAGCATCACTTATTGAAATCATCTGTTGCCCTCCGTTGTCAGGATTCAAGTACTCTGAAAGGGAAGAACAGACAGATGGGAGGAGACAGAAAAAAAATGACAGGTTATGTTTGCATGCCAGTATAATTATATGATGTACACACCCACACCAAGAGACAAGAGTTACTCATTTAAGTATTTAGTCACTGCTGTAGTAACAGCTTGGTGAGTGGTCAAGACTATAATATTTTCTCATACTTGTTCTGTTAAGGATCTAGAATGACCGCACAAATGTTGCTTAATTGTTAAAAAGGTATCAAGCCAACATAAAAGACTTTTCAGAGCTTCCTAACTTGGAAAGGGAGATTCTGTCCATACCAAGATAAACGCACCTAGTTTTTCCTTAGGTCTACATCCGGAGTGGAAAAAAAGACT
This sequence comes from Gavialis gangeticus, assembly GCF_001723915.1. Taxonomy (NCBI): domain Eukaryota; kingdom Metazoa; phylum Chordata; order Crocodylia; family Gavialidae; genus Gavialis; species Gavialis gangeticus. The sequence continues at coordinate 100,208,617 of NW_017729031.1, forward strand.
TTACTTAGAAGGCACCTGGTCAAGTTACTTATTCGTGATGGCAAATGGGTTCTCTTTATCAACCTATTTTATTCTCTGAAACTGAACCTTTTGTGAATCTGTTATTTCAGAGGCAAGAGAGTTGGCAACCCAATTGCCATTTCAAGCTTCTTACCCAATCAAGGAAACAGAAATACATAGAAATTAAAGAGGGCATGGGAGTAGGAGAGGGAAAGAGAAAGGCTTAAACACCACTTAAAATGGATCGAGGAATTGAGGCCAACAAGTGCACCCCCAGTAATATACAAAATGAGTAAAGTTGTATGTTGATTCACACATGGCAGAAATTTCAAATTAGCTATGTGCATATTTATACATATATGCATGCACACTACACAGGTAAGTGATTCAACAGGGTGCTGCGGCACCCTGGGGTGCCTTAAGAATCTTTCAGAGGTGCTACAGGGCACCAAGCAATGTTAACACTGTTAAGTGTGCAAACAATTTACAAGATAAACCCAGACATTTCAAATAGGAATCCACAGTCCTAAAAGCATTCTAACTTTGAGATCTTTGAGTTCCCTGCAACAGAAGAACTGTTCTCTCTCTCTTTTTTTTATTTATTTTTTTTTTACTACAGAGAAATAAAAGAGCAAAAACTAAGAGCTGGCATTTTTCCAAGAAGTGCCCAGAGTCTAGTGAAAAGTGTGTTGAGTCTAAGAAGGTTGAGAACCACTGGCATAGACTAAGAAAGATACCGTATTTTTCAATTACTTAGTAATTTACTTGCAAAAAATGTTTTCCAAAAGTTTATTTGATCAGCTGTAACCATCACATGCAAGTTCATAAATAAAATCTAGCTTCTGCCAAAATAGCTTTATGGAGGTGGGGGTGGGATACCAGGGATAATCTTAAGTGCTTCAATAGCACCACCACCCTCTTCCAAAAAATCATACCACTGAAATTCAAGATTAATTTCAGGAGAATCTAACTAAAAAGAGTCCTTTGCTCCTAGATGAAGCAATGGCAAGTACATATTTATAGCACAGATTCATGGCATCTCAAAAGATACACAGAATTGAAATAAGATTTCCTAATCAGCAGGAATGGCAGAAGAGTTTGAAATCATGTCTTCAGAAATAAATGACTGCACACAGAATGGTGTCAACATGAAGTCACATATTTCTGCTCAATCCTTTTGGCTAGAGTTACATAACTTTATGATTATTCCAATGATAGTAGTGAGACCATATTTATTTTTTATTTTGCTTTCTTCATCGGACAGATGAGCTCTCTCATCCTTTCTGCTTTGCAAATTTTTAGTACGTTTGATGGAAACTAGCTTCCCATCCATGCCTGGGAAAAACCTGTTTCCACTGACAAAGCTGAAAGCGAAAAAAGGCAATAGGCAAATTCAGGCGCAGAGAAAAAGAGTGGAACCAGGCAAGCCTAGTATCTTGAACCATGAAGAACCCCCCATCCTAGACACTCTGATACTGGAATCTATATGCAATTGTCTGTTTACAGATTCACAGGCAAGTAAAAGATTTGAGAGGAAAAAAATAAATAAATAAAGAGCTGACAGGAACTCAAGGTTCCTCAAAGGTTGAAAAATTTTAGCAAGCTGTGGCTAAACAAAATAAAATTGTGACAAATGGAGACTATATGCTTGTCCTTACTATTATCAGCTGTCTACATTTTTAAAAAAAGTTTTAATTTTGTACCCTTGTCTTCAAGAATTTAGGACCCAGAGTCTGCCAAGTATACTGTGCATTTTCGACACAGTCCCCTGAAGACTTTTTAATAAAAAGTCAAGGTGTGTTTTTTTTGTTTGTTTGTTTGTTTGTTTTGTTTGTTTGTTTTTAAGAAGTAAGTGTGCTATTAGAGAGAAGGGCTGGAAGCAAATGCTATGCATCACTGAAGCTGGGGCTCATAAGTCTCCCATGGAATCCAGCATGTTGCACTTCGAAGTATGCTGACCAGAGATCTCAGCCTAATGTTACTTAATCGTGACAGCTATTGTAACCCTGCTCATATCAAATAATTTTGGTAAGACCGTCTTTGCAATAAGTCATTATTTATAGACCAGAAGTGTTATTTGAGAGCATATTAGAAGATCAATATAAACATGAAATTGGCCAGATGGCAGGTATGAGGTTAGGACACAATACAATCTGTTCCAGGATAGTGCAGTTCGAGTCTTCTATACGATTTAGAATTCAACGTTCCATTTTTTTCGTCTTCAATCGAGCACTGACAGAAAGGAAGAAAGATTTAAAGTCATCGTTTTTTAAAAGGTCATCACTACTTCTGCAACTGGCATATAACAACAAGAAAGAGCTAAAGCTTCTCATTGTTACCATCAATTATGGATCATTAAGAGCAATTTAAAGAAAAAAAACTACCCTAACAGGTAAGATGATGACAAGTTAGAAAGATGAATGAATGTGCTCTTTATTCTTGGTGGTCTTTTCCATCTATGGACACAAGCCCTCTATCCAGAAAACCCCTGACCTGGGACAATGGTATGGCACTCAAGCAAGGCTTTTTTTTTGTGGAGGGGGCAGAGTGTGTAGAATGAATGTGTAGG
>NW_017729031.1:100216185-100218787 GCF_001723915.1 Gavialis gangeticus
TGCTCTTTATTCTTGGTGGTCTTTTCCATCTATGGACACAAGCCCTCTATCCAGAAAACCCCTGACCTGGGACAATGGTATGGCACTCAAGCAAGGCTTTTTTTTTGTGGAGGGGGCAGAGTGTGTAGAATGAATGTGTGGGATGAGGGTTCTTCATGATTCAAAATACTAGGCTTACCTGGGGGGGAAAGGGTGTTGTTCGTTTGGTTTTAAATTCTGGGATACCATCCTCCTTTTGTCTGCCCCATGAGAATCTCATCATCATGCATACATCTGTTTCCAGTGTAAAGTATACTTCGTAATGAAGCCATTTAGAAAAAAAAAAAACAAACTCAAAAGTTGATGCATTGGCCCTTTAAAAGGTGACAAACTGCCTACACTAAAAAAACCCACAAAAACATATCAGATTTAGCACTCAACAGTTAAAAGTTAAAAATAGTGAATAAAGTATTTATTTTTTGTAATTCAATAAAATAAAAAAATATATTAAAAAGTATAACAGGTATAAAAAAAATTAATGCTATTTTCTTTTGTCAGTTTCTTTGACTTCAGAATCAATCAGAAATAAACTGAAGTCAAGTTCAACTCTGATGTGTCAAAGGAATTTTATGGATGTGTCTAACTTTAGTGAGTCTTATCAGGTAACACTGACTGTACTAACCAAATAAATCTGTAAAACCAAACAAGGGAAGTATATTCTAGGCTGCTACCTTATAGTTGTTCTCTGCATTCTGCATAAATTCAATTTAAGAAACACATGATCTGTTCTGTAATCCACAATTTACATATTTCCCCCTGCTCTGCGTCATGAGACCTGCCCCCCATGATTGTGACTTATTCTGCATCAGAAAACTACTGATTTACTGCCCTGAGTAAGAATGTGTGTCATCACCAAGTTTAGTTCCTTATTGTGAGATGTCTAAAATGGAAGACTTATTAAAGCCAAAATCTGGGCTTCACTTCCTTTTCCCTGGAGAAGTTGCACTAGATTCTTCACAACTACTAACCTTTATTTCAGAAGACACCTATCCCCAAACCCGCAGTCCACTCACCCACCTACCCATTACATTTTGTATAGAACTAAAACTTCCTGCTCATCTGGGTCCTGCTTGAGTAAGACCATCACTACTTTAAATCTATGCTCTAGGAAAATGCTTTTTTTGTAGAACAGCCACAAAACTAAAGTTCATCTAAAAACTACATTATATGGTGAAAGCACACATTTGTTCCCATGTAAAAGGCTAAAATGTAAAAGACTAAAAACACTTACCAGAAAAGTTTATCATTATTCATTTGACTACCATTGTATATTTTAGGGTCCTGTCCTAAACTATTAAAAAAACAGATTGGTCAAGGGGGTTCAAGGCAGGTCCATACTACGAATGCCTGTTCACTCGCTTATTGGTTCAAACTATGCAGATTAGACTAACCTGTGAAGATGGAAGATTCAGCCTCAGCCTTTTTGACCATCTGTACTTAGCCCTGGTGTGCAGATCCTTCAAATGATGCAGCACAGCATCTACACTTAGCTTAACCTCCAAGTACCGTGTGAATTTGCATTTTTTGAACTCATTACCAGGAGTCCCCGGTTTTCTAAGAAGTCTCTCTCTCCTTCATGGTAAGGTTATTTACCCACATCCTCTCCTGCAGAGGTACTAGTTTCTATTTTCATTTGAAAAAATGAGCAGGAAACAAACATGCTATATCACTGCATGTTACAGCTCCACCCTTAATCACCTGTCCCCAACGCACTCCTGACTTCAAGGAAGTGAGTGAGGTGTTTGATAACTATATAAGCAGCTGATTTGGCACATGGTGGCTTATTTTGTTATTCATTAGTGATAACTGATTTTTGGAGGACTTCTGCAAATACTATACGCCTGGCTTGTCTTCAATATCATTATAAAGTATAAACAAAAACACACCTAAAAGAATCCCATGGAAGGTGACTCTATTGGTTAAGTTAGTATCTACCAAAACTTCACCTACAGGTCAGAGGTAGGCGAATCACATTATCGACATGTTATTAGCCTGCCCCTGTTATCACAGGAACAGAGAGATCCTAAGATTTTTTTTAAATAACCCAGCCCATGTTGTCTTTAAAAAATGTTTATAAAATAAGAACAGTCAAGAGATACGAGACTGAGGAAAGAGGTTTATATGGGTTGGGATTTTTTTTAAATAGGTATCAGATCTCTCGTAAATTTCCCTTCTAGTTTTACACTCTCTCTCAGCCACTGTACCCTATGTAAAAGATAAGATGCCTTACCACAAGAGGACATTCTCTCAGACATGTATTTTTATATATGGACAATAATTGTATATTATATGTGGAAAATAATTACTATTCAAAGTTTAAGTGCCTTAAGTTAAAGAACCCAAGTACCATAGTCTGGTTTCCAGGTACTGCACACACAACTGTCAAGAAAAGAAAAAAGTGTCACTGGAAAGTGCCAACTCTCCACACCTAATGCAGGTGAGAAGGTAGGACAGAGCATACTGGCAGAAACAGAGTATGCATTATAAAGCACTTTAGCTGGGAAGTATTAAGCATGCTTCTGGGTTCAAGATTTAAAAAAAAAAAAAAAAAAAAAATAATTTT
>NW_017729031.1:100218922-100227164 GCF_001723915.1 Gavialis gangeticus
AAAAAAAAAAAAAAAAAAAAATCATTCTTGATAGATTTTTTAACAGCAACTGAGAAGGACCAGTGTAGTTAGCCTTGAATTCCAATTCAACTCCTTTCACCCATGTTCTCAAAACTCTGTTATTAGTTGCTAATCATTTCCCTTATTTCAGTTCAGTTTCAGAGAAAAATACCCACATACAAGCATAAAAGATATGCCCTTCTTTCATGAGCCATACCACCAGAAAAGTCTGTTCTATTTAAAATAGAAAGGAGATATGTGCTCATATCTCATTGGAATAGTGCATGTTAGGGATATTCTACATGGCTCATTAAAACTTACAAGTACTGAGTGGGGGGGGGAAACCACTGTACAAAGTCACCATAATGGAAACTATGGAAAAGCAGCTCACGAGCAGCAGCTAAGTATAGGAATCAACAGACCTGCTAAAGCTGCAAGGAAAGGAAGAGGATAAGTTGAGAGAGCCAGCATTTAAAAGCACTGCAATGTCCCAGCACCAAATTCTGGGCCAGCCCTTGTTCGTCAGCCAGCCACTGTATGAATCAGTTACAGGTTGGAGAGCAAACAGACTTTCCTAGATTGTGAAAGGACAATTCATTTAAAGAAGATTTTAAAAATAAATACATCTCACAAACCACACAAATGGTGGCACTGGACTATCCGAATGGCTTCCTTCATTTTAGCACTGTTTTTAATGGACCATATCCCTGTTCTGAATACCAGAGATTAATTTCTTCCCAATTCCTGATCATTCATGGGAATTTTTATCCTGGCTTTAAGTAAATGTTTTTATGCCCTTAAAAAAAGTATTGTTCTGATGTCTAAGTCTCAAATCAGCAGTCTCTTCTTAAAAGTTATCCAAACAATATGCCTGGGACTGCCCTATTAGGAAGGGGACAAGGAGAGATATCCTGCTCCAAATGCATGGAGAAAAAACTACTACAGAAGTTGCACACACAGTTGAGTAGCTGGCTACAGCTGGCTCATTAAGCTTCTCTACAGAGGCAATAGCATCAATGGTTGGGTGGCAGTGATTAGCAAAAAAGATGCACTATATGCACAAAGTGGCCACCAAACAAAAAATAGTAATAAGTTATCAGGATATGGTTCTCCATCATGTGCAACTCCAGCTGTCAACTAATCTCATACCTTTTTGGTCGGCAGGGTGAGGGGGCACATGTGGGTACTTGGAGTGCTTCTTGATATGGAAGTTCACGTTGTCCAGCTCCACGTTCAAGCTGATGGAGGCGGCTGAGTCACTGTCCATTGTGGACTGGAAGCTGCTGACTGAGGTGCGCTTGCTAGGGCTGGCAGAGTCTTTTAGTGTTGGGTAAGGGGGAAGATACAGGGAGGAGAGGGGTTCAAATGGGTATCATGAAGGGATTGGACAGGAGAAAAACAGTCTTTAATACATAGAAGCCCAGTGTGCAGTACTAAAAGGGATACAGTATTTTCATAGTTTTATCTTATTTTTGATCTGTACTTAATGGAGTGTTGCAAAGAAATGCCTTAGATGCTCACTCTAAAATCCAAATTGCATTAGTGAAGCCTGCCATGAGAAAAAAAAAAAAATCACAGCTAGACTGTTTACTTCTGTAATAAAGCTTATACTAAATTTAGAAACACCAAGTGTCATACTAATTATGAAATACTGTATCTGCTACAAGCAATAGGACTAGTGAGGTCTTAATTTATTTAGATCCTTCTAGCTACTATAAGCAAAGCAGAGTTCACACTTAAGGAGTTATGCTAGTTTGCCCTGGAAGTAGGAGAAGGAGTGTGGGGGAAAAAAGGTTAGTTGAAACTCACTGGCCAAGTTATCTTCCCCTTCATCAGCAATTTGTTCTGTATCACTGTCATCAAATTTGATGTCTTTGAACCACGATGGCTCAGAGTGCCCTTCTACAGAATTCACTGAATCACTGTCTGGAGAGGGAGTTTCTGAAAACTCTGTGCTCTAAGAGACCAAGAAAAGAGACAGTAAGTTGATGTAACCCTCCTAGGATCTCAAAAAGGTACTAAGTATCTTGGTTTGAAGCAACATCTTACACAGTAGTTTGATATTAGGCTTAAAAAAAAAAAAACACAAATGAAACTAGCTTAGTAACTAATCCAGCATCATCCCCACTACCACCAGGGTGAAAAGGGCAACTGTTTAGGACAGGAAATGAATATCCCCTCATATTGCCCACATCCATCTTCCTCCTAAGCACCTCACCCTGATCCCACAAGTGAATCATCTGAGTGACTGAGATTAGTTTCAGTGTACGTTTTCCATCCACTCTCACAACATGGCAGATTTGAGTGTTGAACTTGTTTCCAAGTCAGCATGCTTAACCCACGGAGGAGGAGCACGTATGTTTAGACACCCAATTCTAGGGCTAACCAAACGGTGGTGTGAGGTTCCTTTGTGAAACAGGTCCAGCTCTCTACATCAAGAAATACTGTTGTGAAACAAGGCTCTGATGGGAATCTTAAAGAGCACCTACTCTGCAAATTCTAGTCAGGAGGAACTTCTCTGGTGGAAGAAATTCCCCTACTCTCCAGCACTTGCTTTAGCATTGTATAACTGAGTTTGGAATTCACTAGTACCTGCTTAATTCTCCCAACTTCAAAATTGTTTCAGGTTTGCTCAGAAACAAGATCAGTCAGCTCTGATCACACAGGAATAAGAAAGAAAATCAACTCTGTAACTACATGCCAAAGGGACTGTACACAATTTAGAAGTGACTTTATACAATAAAAGATCATGCAAGGGCTGACCAATTAAGTCAGGAGTTCATTATGAATTGCATAATAAAACTAATTTGCAATAGAAGCTTCTTTGTTTTGAAAGCTTCAGAGGAGTCCTTGCACAGATCAGTCTAGAACTGAACTGGAAATCAGCATCAGTTCTTATCTCTCAGCATGCGTCAGTTAGCTTGTGCCAAAGACTACACAGTATCTTCCATAACAGAATTCTCTTACTCAGGTCCTTGCTTCCAGTCTCCAGACTAGAGTTCAAACAATAAGGAGTGGGCCCATTCATAGGAAAGAAGACTCCTCCCACCGAAAAGCCTCTTGGCTTATTAGGAAGAGAGATCAAATTCCCTGATCTGTGTGTTACCACCTGTAAGCGCCTTTGTATCTTGAATTGAGCTATTCTCTCTAGAGGAGTATACTCCACTCACCACACTGTCTTTAAAGAAAGAATTTAAAATAAAGATGACAGGTGTGTAGGTTGTAGCTGTGTTGGTTTAAGAACATAGGCAGACAAGGTTTTTTGGGTGAATCTGATATCTTTTATTAGACCTTTTATCTTTTATAAAGATGACATCATTCACAGAAGGCAGGGTAGAGATGCACCTTATACACTAACTAAATCACAGATGCACAAAGCTTTTATGGGCCTGAGCTTACTTCATTTGATGAGATGAGCTCAGGCTCATTAAAGCTTTTCTATCTCTGATTTAGTTAGTCAGTCTATACGGTGCATCTCTATCCTGTCTTATGCCCAACTTCACACTAATCTCTTCTCTGCTCATCATTCACAGAGACAGCAGTCATTTACCAGTACCCACCATACTGAACAACAAATTACATATGTAATAGGGTGACAGACAACAGGACAGCTTCCCAGAGTGCATCCTTTACTATCCAGATGCTTACTCTTCATGACAGACTGAAAAGGAGCATTTAAGATCTAATAAATTTCTGTGGCTACTTTTCCCCCCCCCTCAGAGGAAGTTTCAAAGTTTTCTTGGTAAAGGAATATCCACTGTAATTTAATGAAAATAAGTCACTTTGGTTGCTTAATCAGATTTGTGTATCATCTTTATACACACACGCACGCGCGCCAAACAAGAGCTCTCCCCTCCCCCCCACCACAAGTCTGCAGAAGACATGTTGCAAGACTTGTGAACCAGTTCTCAAATGAGAGAAGCAGACAGAACATGCAGAATACGACCAGGAATGTCTCTCAGCTTTCCTTCCACTCCCAAATGAATTCCATGGTTTCTTTTCTTAAAGTGGAGGAGAAAGGGAATTAACAGCAACAACAACAACAACAACAACAAGTACCTGTAATGGTCTGTATAGAGCATATTCATCTCTAAAGATCTGGTCGTGGTGACTGACACACTCCAGCCAACGTCCATCTACCAATGCTTGTCCTATTGCTATGGCTTGAGCTCTGAATGTAGAACAGAATTGAAAGTAAATAAAGAGCTTATACTAAAAACAGGTGTCAGACAGATCATTCAACTGTGTTTTATTTTACACTCTTTTGATTAGCCAGGACCTATTTAAATACACTGGAGAAGCACCAGAATTAGTAGACCAAGCAGCAGGATTAGAAGTCAATAAAGAGACTCCATACACTTAAATCCTAAATCCAGCACAGCTAAATTTTTGATGTGCTGGTCACCTTTCCCTGACACACTATCCCAGCTCCCACTGACTTCTGAGGACCTAACATTCTGACTATTCAAGGAAGAGACCTCTCCTATGCAAAAGAACAATTTCACTTTCTGCCCTTCCACCCCGTAAAATGTGGATAATTCTTTATGCTTCAAGAAGTGCTGAGTTTGCCCATTACATGATAAACCCAATTTAATTAAATTTAATTCCCAACCCTAGATTTTGAACTTGCATTCCGGGATCTCCAGCAATCTGTATCTCTGCCTAGCTAGCACCAATACTGTACTCCAGGCTAGAGCAACTGACACAAAAAAGTAAACAATACAAAAAAGGAAGCTCCATGAAGGTTCCTAAATTACTGATACTACTTACTACTTCATTTTAGCACATCTACAAAAACGTATATGTTGGCTACAGGTATTTTCTACCTTGGTTTGGAGACATCAGGAAGATCAGCCACATCTCTTATTTAGCCATTGATCCACACACACAAGAGAATACACCACTGAAAGTACTTCCTTCCATCAACAGAGTTGCAGGAGATGGATTTGGTCTAATTTACAACTAGTTAAAATAGCAGGAATACCTTGTGGTAATGTGCCCATTTCTGATGAGCCAGTTGACCAGTTCCTTTCCCACAATGCAGTTTGGATGTGTCCGCAACCAATAACGGTGGTCCTGAAACTCCATCCCACTGTTATGATGGCAAATTTTTTTCCACAAGTCTTTTAACTGAACTGAGTCCTATAAAACAATGATAAATCGTATAAGAGGCCTACACACAGCATCATTCAGAGCCTTCAAACTGACTTTACATCAGTAAAGTAATAGAAATAAAAGTTAAGCTGTTCTGTGCAGCTGTAGTCAAGTATGGACTGATTGGAACAGACCTTTAAAGTCCTTTGCCTTACAGGCAGTGACCCTATAAACTGGGGATGAGACAGCAAAAAGTTACCCAATGCCCAAATGCACGGAGGAAGAGTTCCTGCAGTAGTATTTTTACAATGAGCTTCTGCAGTGACAAGGCCTGCAACTGTTTCCACAGCATTCTAGATCACCTGAGCTACAGTATGCAAGAGCAATCACATTCCTCTTAAAAGGATCCCTCCCTGCCTATGCCTACTCAATTTTTTAGTTAATTTTCCACCCAAGCCAAACTTGGTATTATCTTCTATAGCCCTTTCAAATCATTAGGGTTTTGTCTTCCAGAGACAAGGCGCTTCCTTCTCCCAAACTAATCAGGCTTCTTCACTTTCACAAAGATAAACTTATCTCCAGCATGATGAGACCTCACTTGCATCTCTCTTCACCTTTAATTACATTCACTGTGAGAATTACCATGAGAATAATTCTCAGACACACATCATTATTTAGGGTTTCTCCACAAAGGTTTGGTACTCCAGCCATTCTTGGCTTTACCTGCATTTTATTTTAAGGTAATTATTTTAAATATTTACAGCCTTGCCCCATTCCAAGGGGGTTTGAGTACATTGCTGGCTTCATAACTCTGCTGACAGGCCATAATACCCTTATTTACATAAGATGTTAACAAACGTCATACTTTCTGGGTCAGGTGCACTACAATTTGGTTCCAAAGTAAACAGTAGCTACACAACTATACCCATGTGGTCGATGAGGGGCTCTATTACAGCATAGTTCAATTACATTGCTGATGGCAACAATATCAGATTTACTATTCCTGTAATTTCCAAGTTAAGACAAAAAAAAGCCAAAACTCCTGACATACAAGAAACTAGAACTCTTGTTTTAGAAACCAAGAGTTCTAGTTTTTTGCATGTCTTTTTGTCTCAGACCAACACGGCTACCAAGTACACCCCCAAAACTCCTTAAGTATTTGTTTAGGTCCTGAATTTTTTTTTTTTTTTTTTTTACCACCTCTTTAAAGAGGAAAATTAACAATATTTTATTAATTCTGATCAGCAGTCTTTTACTCTCGCTTCTGTAATGGATTAGTAGACTTGCCAGGAAATTTTGCAAAATAGTTCTTTGGATTTTTGAGGCATCCTATTATATTAATCAAATTTAGCAGGCTGGCATCTGGTGTATTCCCAGGTTCACCTATCCCCTGGCCTCCTGTACAGTACCCAGGACCGGACTCCAGTGCCAGTCATTGTATACCAGCCTTTCCAGTACACTGCATTTTCTTGGATGATGTTCATGTCTACAGAGCACTTAATATTTGAAAGTCAGTTTTAAAAGTTATTAAAACATTAACACTTCAGGTCTGCCTTCTTCACCCATCCCCAGTTCACACATAGAAAGTTTTTAACATGGTATTTCCAGAGTGTTGTACTATTAACATTGATTTTTCCTTGGAAAAAAATGTGTCACTAAAGTGTTACATTGACTCTGCAAGTAAACAGGGTGAGGTCAAAACATGACTCAACGTGATCTGTAGTCCTTTCCATTCATTCAACAGATGAAATTTTTTTCACATTAGAACAACTATATCCATGTAGAATTTGATAACCTATAGGGACAAGTGTTCTCTGAGTCTTCAGGCATTTCTATTCAAAGGCAAGGCACCAAGATTCCTTGTACGCACTATGGTACAAGGAAGACAGCATGCATTGCCACCATAGCCCAAATAAAATCTTGTTCGTACCAAAAGAATTTTGCGCTCATCTTCACTGGTTTCCACTTTCAGATATGTACGATTAGCCTGGGGACTGACAGATGTCTCGTATGCGGGCACCATGGGTGAACCAGATCGATCCAGTGACAGGTTAGTAATGCTGGCAGATCTGAAAATTAAGAACAGCAACGAAGGAGAAATATTATTAGTTTTGATAAGTTTGTTACAAGCCTAAACCTGGTTCTGTAATGCTTGAAAAAAATCTTTAAGCCATGCTGCCTGTCGCTTAGCTTTTTGGCAGTATGTGCAGATACATATTCTAATCTACACCAATGCTCGAAATCTGTACCCCCTTCTGCCATCCCTCTGCTGCCCACCCCCCACAAAGAATAACCCTAAGCCAGGAGACACAAAGAGGGAATAACAACACTATTATGCCAATACAGCTGGGTTAAATCAAACTCTGGGGTAAACCGCATGCTATAAGCAATAAGGTGGAGCTTTTTGACCCAAATGTCAAGGGAAGAATTCCAATGAGGTTTCCCTCCCTATTCGAATATGAACTATCCAACCTTTACCTAATGTTCTGGAAACCTGTGGGGCCTCATCCCACACTAAGGAGTAACAAAAAAAACAAAAACAAAAACACAAACAAAACAAAACGACTACACTGTAGGATTGTTGCATCTATATAGCACCTTCAAGCCAAAATCCCACAATCTGAGCAAGCTTCTTAGAAGAGCATTTTTTTTTTCTTTTTATTGCCACCTGCTGGAAATGTGAGGTAGCAGCAATTATATTTACATACAGTGTTATGGCACCTTTCCTCCCCCGAGAAACGTACCTTATTCTTGCCACAGACTCCTAATCCAGAAAGACTAGAACGGGGTGCTCAACCTCCAGCCCATAGGTCAAATGTGGCCCACAGACTCATCACATCTGGCCTGCAGGGCTCCCCATAGGTCAGGAAATCTGGCAGCAGGGGAGTAGTGACCATTAATATGGTCACCCTCCCCCCTGCCAAATTCCCAAACCCCAAGCCTCATGTGGCATGCCAGACTGTGACCCCCACCCCTGCGAGGCCAAGCTATACCGCCAACACCCCACAAGTTCTAGATCAGGACCTGGCCACACCTCCTCCCCCTTCACAGGTATGGGCCAAACACCCTTCCTTCCCTGCAAGGTCAGGTTGAGGCCTGGCCATGCTGCGCCACTCCCCACCCAGGGCACACTCCCTTCCTTCTCCAC
>NW_017729031.1:100232164-100232632 GCF_001723915.1 Gavialis gangeticus
CCCCCCCCCCACCACTCCCCAGCCGATCGTGTCCAGCCAGACACTAAATTGGGAACACAGCTGGATCTGGCCCACAGAGGGACCAGGCACTGCCAATTGGCCCACAGGGAAAAAAGGTTGAGTACTACTGAACTAGAAAGTCATTTTAATGGGTTACTATTGGAAGAACATTTGAAAGTCTGTCTAATGCTCTCCTTGAGAGATCAGCATCTTATAGCTGACTTCAGAGTTTTTGGTGTGAACAAACACATACAGTTGTTCCAAAAGCCATAACCTGGAGCAACAGATGTAGGAAGATACTACCTATAAAAGCTGTCAGAATCAAAATTATGAGCTTTACGAGCTCTCGTGGTGCACTGGAGAGGTGCCAGAGGACTGGAAGAGGGCCAATGTGGTTCCAATCTTCAAAAAAAGGGAGGAAGGAGGACCCGGGAAACTATAGGCCAGTTAGTCTTACCTCGATCCTTG
>NW_017729031.1:100233224-100236300 GCF_001723915.1 Gavialis gangeticus
GGCGCTATTTCACGGTCAGGGCGGCTAGGGTCTGGAACCAACTTCCAAGGGAGGTGGTGCAGGCTCCTACCCTGGGGGTTTTTAAGAGGTTAGATGAACACCTTGCTGGGGTCGTTTAACCCCAGTACTCTTTCCTGCCATGGCAGGGGGGTCGGACTTCTCAGGTCCCTTCCGACCCTAGAAACTATGAAAGTCAGTAGCAATATGTTGCTAGGATTTTTTTAAATTATTTAATATATCATATATACGATACGTACATACTTATATGTGATAAATCAGGTCTGTAAATATTAGCTGCATTCCATTAATGACAGAAGCAAAAGCTACATCGGCCCTTCCACAATCCATGTTTAAAGGACAGTTACATAGCATTTTCTGGACAGTATGTCCTTAACATACCTACAACACAAAGGTTTTGCCAACAGCCTTCAGCTATTGTAGATGTAATCTTCCCAATAAGTCAGATAAAAAGGAGATTTCAAAAACTAGTAATTCAATTCAAGAGGTGATTGCACACCTTTCAAGCATCAAAGGAAGTATTTTTAAGAGCAATAGCCAAACACTGCTCCCAATTTTTAGAAGAGCTAGCTGAACTATGCCACCTAGCTATGGAAAGCACGGGGGGGGGGTTAGCTCATTTAGTGTTGTACAATAAAAATAAGACAAATTCCATAGAATTCTTGTCACCAGTTAAATATGATCAGTTTTTGAATGCTCCTGGACTGGGCTACAAAGAGCATTGCAAGCAAATAGAACAAAACAAACAAGCAAGCTTCTTTGTATACGCCAGCTGTTTCCACCCAAACTTAAGACTTTCTGGACTCTCCAGTTACTAAGGAATTAGTTTCTTGTGCTAAGCTTCAGTTACAAAGACTACCTAAAGTAAGTTGCACCAAATTGTTTGTCATTTATCACTCCCTACAGCATTTACTTTGTTACTAGTGTCTAACAGACTCAGGGTATAGGAGTTCTCTCCTTTGGCAATAATTCTATTAAATAAATAGGTAATTAGGTGCACACCCTACTCCCAACACACACACACAACTCTTTTATACGTACTGAGATTTAATAAAAGACTTATTCTAAATACCTCCTGGCTATTTCAAATAAAAGTCTTCCACCACACATATTAAGTTAAGTTAACCTAGATTCCCAGAACTCCCACCCTCTGTAGCATCAGCTGCACTGTTCACTCGCATCTTAAAAGCAGCCAGAATTTTCTGTGTATAAAGCTGTGAGCAGAAGGATAGCTTACTGCCCAAAGCACCAACAGGACCTCAGGATATAGTTCCTCCACCAGTTTGGCAACTTGCTTGCTATACTACTTTGAACACATTATTCCCCTTTGTACCTCAGTTTCCCCACCCCCTCACCTTCCCCCACCATTCTGTAAAATGGGGAAAAAAAATTAAACCGATCTTGTGTATACAGCACTGTAAAATGTCAGGAATTGCATCTTTTCCCCACCCCCAGCCTCCATCTTTCAAGATCTGAGTGTATCCTCTCCAATTACTAAGGGCTAGAAAATATTTAAAAATGGGACAACTTAGTTGATTTTAATAGGAGTAGTTCTGAGTAAGGAGCAGCAGCAGAAGTGGCCCCTTTGTATAAGCATCCCTCACACAGCCAATCTACTGCCCTTCATTTACTCTGAATAAAGAAACTAAAGACTATCAAATATCTAAGTATCACATTCAGGCAAACAAGAATGACACCAGGCTTTGAAATATTCTTGGAAGCTATGAAGAGACAAATCATCTTGACATAATACCAGATCAAGGTGAATAGCTCATGATAGTTAGATGACACTCAGGAATACATCATACAAGTTAAAAGTGGCTGTTAACTAGATTTAAGTTTCAAGGAGCAGTTAAGACTTGCCAAGAACAAGCAAATGCTAGAAATTAAAAGGAAAGAGGCAAGTAGTAGGGCTGTGCGAAATTTCACCTGGTGCTTTGTTTTGAAGCTGTTTCAAGGCATTTGGCGCCTGAAACAGCAAAAGCGAGATGAAACAAAAGCCTTTGAAACAGCTTTGAAATGAAACAAGGGAACTCAAAACGTTTCAAAAAAGTTTTGAAGCCAGGCTTACTGGCTTCAGCACTGGTCCCTGCCAGCAGGACTCTCCCTGTCAACCTGCAGGCAGATTGGGGGCTCACCTGCACCCCCCGGAGGGCTGCAGGGGCTTGTGCCGGAGTCCTCCCACGGGTGTGGGCCCCTCCATCTGCCTGCCGGATGAGCGCTGGGCACAGCCCACACCCAGTGCTGGGAAGATTGGTGCTGCCGCTGGCCCCAGGCGGCAGCACCCAGCTCCTGTCACCAGGCAGGAAGATTGGGGGCCTGCACCCCTGGAAGCAGTCTGGCACAGCCCCCAAACCCCTCCCAGGGGTGCCGGTGGACCCCGATCTGCCTGCTGGATTAGAGGAGCCGGGTGCTGCTGCATGGAACCAGCAGCAGCAATCTTCCCAGCACTGGTCCCAGGCAGCAGCACCCGGCTTCTCTCATCTGGCAGATCAGGGGCTTGCACCCCCAGGAGGACTCCAGCACAGCCCCTGCAGCCCTCCCAGGGGTGCCAGTGAGCCTCTGATCTGCCTGCCTCCTACATTATGTTCCCCCATAATAATCTATGGGCGAGACATTGAAATAGCATCGAAACAGCAAAACAGTTTTGACTAAATGAAACAGAACAGTGCTTTCAAAATGAAATGAAACCCGAAACAAAACACTGTTCCATCAAATTGTCAAAATGCAAGTCAAATCAGAACAGTGCTGTTTTGCACAGCCCTAGCAGCTAGCTTTAATACCTCACAATAAAGCAAGTTACTATATTACTGTAGTCATTCTACTATAAAAGGGACTGTAAGGGAATAACCTTAAGTGTCTCTTAACTGTTTAAGAGTTCAGTAGCCATGTCCTTGTTATTGGTGACCTACACCAGTGGTCTCTGAAGTGGGGTGCATGCACCCCAAGGGGTGCACAAGACCATCCATTGGGGTGCAGAAAGAAAATATTAGAACTTCAATTTATATTTATATAAATATACATATATTGGGGGTATGTGCTCAATTTTTTTTTTTTT
>NW_017729031.1:100236374-100252354 GCF_001723915.1 Gavialis gangeticus
TTTTTTCAATTTTTTTTTTTTTTTTTTTTTTTTTTTTTTTACTGATAAGGGTGCGCAATCAAAAAAGTTTGGAGACCACTGACCTAGACTAGCAGTTCCCAATCTATGGTATGGGTACCACCAATGTTACACAGACCACCTGTCAGTGGTACACGTTAACAGATTTGCATCTCTGTCCAAGAACAATTTACAAGATAGATCAGTTAAGAAAGGCTATTTAAGCTGTAATGAAAAGAAAAGGTGGGGGAGGAAGAAGGGAATTGCCTTTTCAGATTCTTTGAGAATGTTTCAAAGCGTGCAGATAGCCTTGACATCATCTGTGACTGAGGAAAATCAGATAGGCAAAAGGAATGCTGGCTGCCTGTGATGTCACCTGGTCATAGAAGATCATAAACTAAATACCCTCATGTGCCTTTCTTCAACACATTTTGATGTTAACCTAAAAGAAACAAAGGAGGAAAAGAGTCAGCTATTGCTACAGGGAGGAAGCACTGGTTCCTCCCAACAGTTCAGTAACAGCAAGTCCACATTATGCAGGCTTTGCAGGTGAAGATCCACTAGAAAAGGAGCTGTCAACCAGGGGTACCCAAGAAGGCCCAAGAGGGTACGTGCAGGCAGGCGGAGACAGAGTGCCGCTATGCACCATCCCGCACTGCCGTACAGGCACCACTCTCCTGGCTAGACATGGGAGGCAAAGGAAGCTTGCATGCAGTGGCTGCTGCTGCTTCACATTCGACTGCGTGCCACCCCCCTGCATCCAGCCACCATGGGTACATTGCTCCACGTCCAGCCGCCAGGTATACATTGATCCAAAAAGGTTAAAAACCCTGGCACTAGAGGGCTTTGCCACTACAGATGATGGTTACACTAGAAATCCAAGATGGCTTCAGATTTTAAAACCATCCCCCAATAATTAAATTCTATACATAGAAAACTTACAAATGTGTGACAATTTTCTCAGGTAGAGAAATAATTATTGGGGGGTCATCTTAAATTCACCCACCAGCACTAAAGCAGGGAAAGCAGTGGCAGGGAACCAAACCCTACACCTTGTCCCAAAACCTCACAATATTTAAAAACTACCATGATGCAAGTCACTGATTTCACTATATCCAAATAATACCCATCTCAGAAGAACAAGTTCCCTCAGGACCCAGCCCATTACTACTTTTATTGAACTGTATCTCCTACAGCCTAGGTCTTTATCTTCCTCCTTTAAAACAGTACAAAAGATAAAAGGGAGCATGTTCAAAGCACCGAACAAGAATGCTATATTTCTAGTACTGCACAGCACTTGAGACTTGGAATTCTCTGCTAAAATACAGTGCACAGTTTGTGTTATATGATCCAGAACAGATGCCAAGGGAGAATAGTTGCTACAAATCAACATTGCCCCCAAATCCTGGATTGACGACAGAGCTAGGCCTTAAAAATTTGGTTTCCATGTTCCATACAAAATATTTTGTAACAGATATCAAAGTCAGACTAGAGAGCCACTCAGAGTTAAGTGTTAAACTGGTGGTGCTCAACCTTTTTGTCTAGTGGGCCAGATGGGCAGCATCCAGTCCCTCCACGGGCTGCAATAGGTGGACCAATAATCTGGCTCCATGGAAGGGAGTGTAGGAGCTGCCCAGCCCTGATGCAGCCCCATAGGGGAACCAGATGTATAGGGCAAGGGGGCATGGCCCAGCTGAGGGGAAAAGGGGGAACAGCCCAGCCCCAACCAGCCACAAGGAGGGAAGGAGGTACAGCCTGGCAGCTATTCTCTCCAGGCTTGGGATTTTGGTGGTGGGGAGGGGTGGCAGTATTAGCTACCACTGCTCCCCTGCTGCCAAATTTCGTGACCTGTGGGGAGCCCTGTGCACCAGATTCCAAGGCCTGCAGGCCAGACATTGAGCACCCCTGAGTTAAACTGAGCCAGCAGTTTGACCCAGCTCACTCACTGCACAGGAGCTAGGCTGCAGAAACCTCTTAGGACCAACTCTTGGAAGTCTGATCTCTCCCAACAAGTAGCACCTGCTGAAGTCTTCATGTCATTAGAGTTAATCAGCATTGAACTTTTAACTCTGGATTTCGCTCAGTGTTTGCCAATCACTGACTACAGGCATGCACCAACTCCCCAGCCTTTCACCTGTTTGATCACTTAACTCCTCTGCTCCACCCACCAGCTTCCCCCTGCAAGCACTTTCATTTTCCATGGGCTCACTAGTTTGAGGTGTGCAGTTAGGTGACTATACACCCTTTTTGGACCGTCCTGAATTTTACGCCAGCATCCGCAAGGAGTATCCAAAAAACAGAAATTCAGAGAGCGTCTGCAAGCCATCCATAACACATTTAACCCCCATTCACTATAATAGGGGTTCTCACCTGGTGGCCCAGAGATGCCACAAGGGTGGATCAAAAGGTCAGATACAAGGAATGGTTAGGAGCTGCCCAGCTTCACTAACAGAAGGTTCCCACAATGCAAAGCAGCACTGTGCTGAGATGATACTACTTAGTTCAGCACTAGGAGCAAGCAAATATAACTACGCTATTTTAGTAACACCTCTCTCCACCAAATCATGGTTTCTAAATCATCTCTGGCAACTAAGATCTGCGAGGGGAAAAGGAGGAAGCAATGCAGCAACAAAGCCAATTCCCAGGGTTCTGGAGCCATGCTAATGCGCAGCAGGTTTGGCAACTGCAGGTATTAATGCTATTAATGCTGCTATTGCCCATGGTCAAATTTCAGCCTGGGAGGAAGCCCTGTAGTCCAGACCCACTCTCAGAGCCAAATAGGTTTTCCAAACCCTATTCTAAATTAAGGCAGTACATTTAGTAACTTCATTATTAAAGAGACTCACATTATCTTTGTTCTATCCCTCATGTTCTTCCATCTTTGTCCCCTGGATTTGACACATCAAGTGGACTAGAATCTATTGTTATGCAACACTACGTAAACCTGCGTTATCAAGAATGATCCTACATAAGCTGATAGGCAGTCCCTCCCTGAATGGGCTTTATGATAAAAAAGTTAAGGATGGGCTTCAGAAACATTCAGCATAACTGGCTTAGCCTATAGAAGTTCCTGATCTTGCAGAAGCAGTTCAGGAATAGTGGAGAAAAAGGACATATGCACACATTTCTGTACAAGCAGCAGTAGCTATTGAAGAAAGTTCCTACATAATCAGTCTCCAAACACTTGCACATTTGTGACAACAAATTCTATACACATCCTGCATTCATTCCAAACATTCACCAAAAAGTTCCAGTACAGTAATTGCCTACTGGATTTTAACAGTCACATAACTGTTGAGATCAAGAGCAAGACTGTCACGGCTCAATCAAAAGGGGACCTTCCTGTACAGTTTAGTAACCTAAACTGGACTTCAGCCAGGATCAGGCTAAAAGCTTTCCAAGAAGAGAGTGAAGAGCAAGGAAGCATGCAGCCAGAGGCTACATAAGTAGACTATATTATAGTAAATGGAATCTGGGATCAGGGTGGGGGAGAAGCCACCACATGCTGCACCCCCTCACCCCCCACCCCACAACTCCCAGGACCCTGATGACAAGGCAGGGCTGGACAGTGCAGAACCCTGCAGCCAGGCTCCATTCCCTGTGTACAGAGGTTGGACCCAGCCAGGAGCAGCCCCGCCCCTGGGTAGTTTCTGGTGGTGAGTAGGTCACCGCACACAGCTCCAGCCTGCTGGCAGATCCTGTCTCACCCAGAGCAGGTGCCCAGGCCCTGCTGCCCGACCCAGCCTGCTTCCCCACCTCCAGCTGCTGTTCAGCGGAAACCATGCTGAGCACTGCAGGCAGCAACAGCCTCTGCTTCTGCCTACAGCAACCAAATCTGGGACTTTTGCTTCAGTTTACACCAACTGCCCCAGACAGCCCATGAAACCTGGGACTCTCCTGGCCAATCTGGAACATATGGTCACCCTATACAAAAGCCACCAGAACCTGGTGCCCTTAATTTTAGCAGCCCAGTGTCATTAGTTTTACCTCTTGCCCCAATTACTCTATCGCTTCTCCTTTACTACTTTTGCTCTCTCTTGGCTTTCTGGCTTCCACCTGAAAGCTACTTATTTTTCCACCTACCTCTTGTTCTCTAAACTTTCTGGTTCCTACCATCTTTCTTCTAAATGCTCCCCAAAAAAGCACCCCTACAACCATCTCCTGCCCTGCTTCCTTTCTTGGTCTTAGAATTCCCATTTCCATGCTCTATTATAGTTTCTCTTCCCACTCCTGTCAGCCACACAGAATTATACTAGAAGCTCCCCAAAGCAGCAAGGCTATTAGTATACTTACCCAGGGTAGTCTTTTTCAGTATTATTTACATGTGACCTGGGCTCATTGAACAGCCCACATTTCAACCGAGAGTACACCAAGGGTGCACAACTCCCAACCCATGGGCCAGATCCAGCTCATAAGGCTCTTCAAGGGTCCAACAACTTGGTAACAGGAAAACAGGCAGCCTTAATTGCCACTCCCTGATGCCAAATTTCTAGACACATGGGGAGCCCCATTGCACAGGGTGGCCAGACAGCATCACCCTGTGCACTAGATTGGCTGCTCCAGGCTGAGCTAAGGTTGCAGGGTACCCAGGATTCAGCCCACAGACTGGCACTGTGCCACTCATCCAGCCTGCCCATCTAAGAGACAGAGCACAACTGGACTATGCCATTAACAAGAGAATGGTCCCCAATGTTACATCAGATCAGGGGCTCAAAATTGAGAGGATTCAACTGAATCACCTTGAATTCATATTTATAATGTATTGCACTGCACATCTAAGAGAGAAATCTTCAATATAAATTTGGTTCATTTACCTGTTTCTAGCAGGGGACTTCCCTGAATCCTCCTGAACAGAGGCAAGGCGCGCTGACAATGTGGAAGCTGAAGAGTCTGGGTGAATCAAACTGCCAAGAGAGTTATGTCATGATAAACATCAGCATTTCAACATAACCACCACCATAAAGCAGCAATGATACAGTTTCAGTTGCACAAAAATTCATAATGCAAGATGAGAGCTGAAAAAAACTTAAAGATTCTTCAACTCCAGCCTCTTGATGTTTATAAGGGACTGGTTTCATACTCTTCTTTTCAACTCTACCTTCATCACACCACAAACTCCTTTTCCCACTAACCTGCCTCCATTTGACTCATCTCTTTTCCCACTCCCAACCCCTCACTCACTGCTACTCCCTACCCATCCCCTTTCCACCCCAAAAAGGTTCATTACCATAGCTATTTAACAATAGTCATCACTATCATATATGGACAATGTCATCAATCTTTGCTCTCATTCTACCATTATCTTTATTGCCCTATGACAAAGCCATATCTGCACTATAGATTTCTGTGCCACAGCTGGTCAATCATAAATTGCACCTCAAACTGCAGAACAACTTCAGTATGCCAGAAGCCTGTAGTGCACAGTTGTAGCTAGTATAGACTCTGTTCTTGCTAGTAGAACTCATTTCACTTACTCATATCCAGAACACCTGTATCCAGGCTAGGAGCATTTTGCTGGTATTCAGTATGGATCTCCATACTAGTAAAGCACTCCTGATGTGAGCTTAGCCTTAGATTAGAAGGTGTTCAAGGCAGCGGCTATTCTTTTACTCCCCCAGCTACTCCAGAGCATTTGGTTTAGACAACCTAACTCTTGCTATAGAGAATGTTATTGCTTAGGAAAAACTCTAGGTATGCTCAGATCTGGAAATGAAGCAGAAGTTAAGAGTGCTCACTTTATACTGTCATGCAATTAGAGAAGGCAGCTTACAGCTTAGCCTTCTCTCCTGCAGGACTAAACCAATAGTCAAATCAGAAAAAGCTAGTGAACTTTGAGAGAGCGAGTGAGCAAGAGAAAAAAAGTCTAGGCTTGCTTGGCCTGCGTCTGAAGAGCCATGCCAAGACTATATCTTGCAAACCTAGCCTTTCAAGAAGCAGAACAATTATACAACTTCAATTGTACAACTGCCAAAAAATAAAAGATGCAAAGACACTTTCAGAACAGTCATCTGTCTAGCAACTGGCACACTCCCATGTCAGAGACAAAGGGATGAAGTCTGATCTGCTTTATTCCATGAATCTTGTTTTCATTGAATTTTGTGACTTTTCTTACTTTCACATGTTAAGTTTACAGTGGGCACACCACAGAACTCTGAACTCTGGCTTCTGTGTAAGGAATGTTTGAGATTCCCTAAAATGAGGTTTTATTAAACTGACAGCTACAGAACAAGGAATTTGATCCAAGTGTCTCAGATACATTACGTTAGAGAAAGGCAGTTGCCTTTGCTGCTGTGTAACCCATGTTTTCTAGGAATTAACCGCTACTGCTAGTAAAGGGATCTAATGCACGTGGGTGTCTACATGTACATTTAATCCAGGAACAGTTTACTCTCAAGTAAATGCTCCCTAGCAAGCATCTACACATGCAGGGACTCCGGAGGAGATTTGCTGTTCATGGCAGCAATCTGTTCCTACCCCTGCAGTGGCACCCTACAGCAGCCAGGACAAGATCTAGGCTCTCCCTGGGTGCTAAGCCAAGGGCTGGCAGCAAGCATAGGGCTAGGAGACAGCTGCCTCCTGGCAAGGGCTGGGTGTGGCAAAATGGGGGTCCCTGACTAGCCACAGAGCTAGTTTCCAACCTGCCTCTGGGCACACCACGCACCTGACTCACCTGCAAAGCCTTGTTGTAATTAATTATGTTGTTAATTAAGGCAGGAGGCTGCCCATTTTACACCCCGATACTGGGAGGGCTATCCGCAGCTCCATTCCACCCCGACACCGCGGCCCAAGCCTTACAGGTGGCATCTCAGGCAGTTGGCTCAACCATCTCCTTCGCCCATTAGCTGTGGCCCCAATCACAGGACCTTCAGCTTCCATATAAGCTCTGGCCCCGTCTCTGGCCTGTTGGGACCCCAATAGTCTTTGCTCATCATGGGCATCCCTCACAGTGGACCTCTGGCCCTTTTGACCCTTCCGATCCTGGCCCCAGCATTGACCAGTATAGTCCCTCGGTTGGATTTATGCCTCCTGCCTGCACTTAAGGATTGAGGTTCCCCATTCCCGGCTCAGGTGCTTCTGGAAGTATGCCTGGCTCTGAGGGGTCACTCTCCCAGCAGGCTCAGGCACTTCCCAAAGCTTACATGGCCTACCCTGCTTCAATTGTAAATGACCCATCTGAAGGTGAAGGTTGGGGTTAAGGCACCCCTACCTGCCTTTCACTGGGGTGAAAACTGGCCTGGCATTTCCTGGGGGCTCCCAAGCCACTGAGAGACCCCCCAGGCCACCCACTCCTGGCAGAGTGCAGTTTTAGGTCATGACCTTACCTCCAAGATGTTGCATAGACCCTTGTAGCAAGGCAATGTTACTACCTGGCCTGCCAACAGCAAACTTCTCTGTTTATATAGGCAGCTAGGGATCTAAAATGGCTGCTACAAATCAAACATCTGCTGGCTGCTTGGCTCAGCCCTTAAAGTGGCAGGCACCAACAGTAACCTGCCACATTGGGACATTGCTCCCTGCCCCCAGGGGGGGCTGTCTGCCCAGGGCCCAGGAAGGGACAATGTCCCCCTGCCCCAGCAGCAGGGTGCTCCTGGCCCCAGCTCCCCAGCTGGGGCAGGGGACTTGGAAAGAGCTTCAGGGGAGGGACAGGTGCTAGCTACTAGCAGGGGCTTGCTGCTAGCTGCCTCATTGGTGGATCAAGGTAGGGGGCTGGGACCTGCTTCCTCCTTCCAAGTCCTGCACCTTGATCACCTGATCAAGGCACAGGGCTGGGATCTGCCCCTGACTGGGACAGTTCCCAGATCCCAATCTGCATTTGGGAAGCAGGGGCTAGGAGATCCCCATCTCCCAGCACCAGCCCCGTGGTTGCGATAAGCATCTCCCAGCCCCTGCTCCTTGATTGCGATCTTGAGCATAGCAATGCATCTTATATAGATGCATCCACTGCAACTAAGAAAAGAAATCCTCTTGCCTCTGAAGACATTATGCTTTTCTACTATTAATGGTTCTCTTCCAGATACACTGAGATTTATTAGATTCCTCTTTCATTATTTCACCCTAATCCTGTACTTCTGCATTTAGAAAAATCCCTGTAAACAGTATATTAATGTTGTTCTTTCAATCTATTCCTCCTTAGGCATAAAAACACCATTATTTAAGACTTAAATAATGGTTTATTTGGAACTTAAATAACTGCTCTACACACCACTTCCCTTGCCTAAACATTTAATAATTTTTTTCCAACATGAAAAAAAAAAGAAGTCAAACGCAACACCAACACCTTATAACATTCCACCTTCAGACTTGATGAAAGTGCAAGCAGCAGCAAACCCTCGAATATCAAATCTCTTCACACACGCTTACCAAAAATGAAAAAAAATCTGTCCTTTCTAAAGGCCTAAATTTTTGTCCAGAAAAATACCCTAATAAAATACTTCAGTGTGGAGAACTAGAAGAATTCTTCTGATGCCCCCGCCTCAAGGAATGTTTCCACAACCCAAATAAATCTACTTCCAACAACAACTCATCCTCTGACAACATTAAGGAAAAGAGCAACCCCAAAAAACCCATCAGATTGGACACCTCACAGTGGACGAAACTCTAACCTTGACCGCTACTTTGGCTGCTTCAGGGAAAGAATGAACAATGAAATAATCAACAACACATGCCACCATAACAACCTCTCCCTACCAGAGAGAAAGACCATATAATCTCTAAGATGTAACCACCAAATAGTAATAAAACCAGCCATCCTAAACCGTGAAGACTACATAAAGGAAGCTAACAGACAACTCTGACACCACCCACTACAAAGAACTACAAGAAGATCCTACTCCCCTTTTCACCATGAAACTCAAAAATACCATCAAATCATTTCCATCAGAACTACAGACCTTGATCCCCCACCCACTACCTAACCCAGGGACTTTTGACATGCTCCCTATAATCCACAAACAAGGGAACCCTGGCAGACCTATGGTTCCACAGTTGGATATGGTAACTGAGGAAATATCAGGTTTCGCTGCCCTAAAACCACTCATCACCCAAAGAGCAAGTTTTGTCCAAAACGCTACAGATTTTCTACGGAAACTTAAAAACACAGACCACCTTCTCAGCAACACCATCCTAGCCACCATGGATGTTACCAGTTAATATACCAACAACCCACAAAAGAATGGCTTCCAAGCCTGCCTTATATGCCTACCAGAGCAAGACGACAACTCAAGAGTACAGACCCAAAGACATTACTGACCTTATACCCTTCATCCTCATACACAACAATTTCACTTTTAATAAGTGATACTTCCTCCAGACCATGGGCAGAGCTATGGGCACCAAAATAGTCCCACAGTATGCCAACCATTTTATAAGCCAACTGAAAGAAGAATTCCTCAAGGACTGCACCATCAAACCCTTGCTATACTTAAGATATGTCAATGACGTCATCATTTGGACTGAAAACCTGCAATCTCCGATGGACCTCCATCAGAAATTCAAGAAATAACATTTCTCCATCTGACTATCTCTTGAATACTCCAGCACCAACATCTCCATTTTAGACACGATGATCACTATCCAGAATGGTAAAATACAGACCACATTATATTAGAAACCCACAGACCAACATACATTTCTGCATAGAACCAGCAATTGCCCTAAACGCATCAAAGAAAGCTGTGATGTACAGCCAAGCCCTCAGATACCGCCATATCTACACTGAGAAGAACACCCAGGATTGCCACCTCACTAATCTTAAAAAGGCTTTCACGCAACAAGGACACTCCTCCAGAAAGACAGATTGCACGTTTGAAAGAGCCACCCGGATACCACGTGAAAAACTGCTGCAGCACACCAAAAACACTCCACTAAATCGCACACCGCTAGTTATGACATATCACCCCTCCCTCAAACCCATGTGGAAAATCCTCAAACAATTGCAACCCATACTAGAAGGAGATCCTATTCTTAAAGCGATCTTCCCAGAACCACCCATCCTAGTTTTCAAACAAGCATCAAACCTTGCTAACCTCATCAACAGAAGCAAGCTTCCTACAGCCCAGAACACACTGAATGGATCCAGACCATGCCATGACAAGAAATGTAAAACCTGCCAACACATCTCCACCACCCCCACAATTACTACACCTCACAACAGAGCCATCAGTATTCCTGGATCTTACAGCTGCACCTCCAAAAATATAATACATCTCATCCAATGCACCAAATGCCCTGATGAAAGCTACGTAGGAGACACCAAACAACAACTGCGCACCAGAATGAATGCACACTGGTAATCTATCAAAGACAGGAATATCCAATTACCTGTGGGGGCACATTTCTCCCAAGAAAACCACTCTCTCTCCAGTCTCAGTTCAAATCCTCAAAGGGAACTTACAAAACAGTTTTCACAGACAAGCCTATGAACTTTACTTCATCAACCTCCTGGATACAAAAACAACGAACTAAATATAAACATTGGATTCATGACACATTATAACCTGTCTGACATCTGACTACCCAGGTACCTCTCCACTATTTACTTGCTACATTCATCTGCCTTCTCTCTCCCCCTCCCCACCTCACCCTTCCCCACCCAGCCTGCCTCTCACCCACTGACTCCTCAGTTTACATCTTTACTGACTGCCTGTCTTGCATGCATACCAACCCAGCCTCCGGCTGCTTTACTATTCATTCCATCCAGGAAGAGCACACACCAACTGCAGAGGCTTCCTCAGCCTGATGAAGAGCTTTTAAACCCACAAGCTTGCCAAGAACTTTTTTCCCACAACTATTTAAGTTGATCTAATTAAAGATATCAGATTCATCCAAAGAACCTTGTCTTTCTGCTGTTACTGCACACCAATTTACCAACATTCACCCAGCAAGCACTAACATTTAGTTTAACGGGCAAACAGGCATTTTCACTCTACTGACGTGTGCCTTGATTCATCCATGGTAGAAAGAGAACAAATTCCTTCTATCTCCATGAAGCCACGAGTCCATTGTCACAATGAATGTTATTAATATCACCAGCTCCAGCCCAAGCCCAATTTTAAATGGGTTAGCAATTCAGACTCTTACCACCTCACTAAAAAGGGGTAACTCCCCATGGAATCAATGGCTTCTCCACTTCAATGAAAGATAACATTAGAATAAAGCACAGATCATAACCCCAGTTTGTTGGATGCAAGTTGACAGCCTTTATCTAGGCAGAGGATAAACCAGAAAACTGGTTCCAATTCTATGACTGACTATAAAGCCATTCAGTACCTTTGCCAAGTGAGGTCCTCCTCCAGAAAGATGTTGCGGCTAGTTTTTCTACTTCCAACTGGCGTTCGTGGCTCACCCGGGTCCAGCACAGACACAGAGCAGGCAGTATCAGACAGGGCGTTCAAGTCTTCACCAATAGAGTTACTGTCTGTGGAGTGTGCATAGCTTAGGGCTATTTTGCGGCAGTATGTGCATGCTCGGAGATCCCCTGTGGAAAGAGGAAGCAAGAAATAAACCCATAAAGATAGTGCAGAGCTGCCTTGGGTGGATCTCAAGCTGCATCCCAATGGAGTTTCCTTATTTCAGAACCTCTGCACTACCCCAAAACAAGCTTATTGCTTATTTGGAGTCAATATCCTGTACATTCATGCAAGCAGGGAATTCTTAAATATCTGATTTCAAGCAGTCTGCCTACCACCTCCTCACTGCAAAAGAAATCTAATGTTACTAAAACTGGGGTTTTATAGTTAGGAAAGGGGAGGATTATACATTAGCTGGCAACTGGCAAATGGCTTCCTTAGCCATCTTCAAACTGGGGGGAGGGGCAGGGTGGGGAGAACAGTTGTTTTTTTTTAAGTAAAAAAATGAGTTTATCCACGGTCACTGGATACCAGCAATCCCTACCTTTTTAATAAACACACTATTTAAAAGTGAAAATTGATCAAAGTATGCTCTACTGAATAATGACTAATCTAACAAGGGTACTGGCAATTTTTTCTGAAGCACTTCAGGAAGTCAGCGGTTTGGGCCCCCATCACCTCCAAGCTGGGAAATCAAAGAAGTTTGGGCCCCATTTCATCAAGACACTTGAGAAAATTTTAACAAAGAAAAAGGTCACCAAGCAAATATGTACATATAGACACCCATTTATTTTACTAATGTTGCTCTTCAGATGAGCATTAAATGGGATCATCTCACTCTTACAAAATACAAACATCAGAAATCTACGAAGTCCGGGGGGGGTTTTAGCACTCAAAAAAATAGCTACCTGTGTAACCCATAAATTTCCCAGGAATTTCCTGGTTACAGCACCGGCTGCAGAAGATCTGCCCACACAGCCGACAGTGATGTCTGCGCCGGAAGGTGGTAAATTTTTCACTACAGTCATAACATTCTTTGCACTGGCTGTCTGGCATCCAATATTGCTTCAAGTCACTATCCTGTGATAAGTTAAAAAGAAATAACATTAAGTGAAAATTGCTACACAGGTAGCAAAGAAAAAAAAGAAAAAAACAAACACAAAATGGGCTCATTTATAAGACATACGGAAGCTTATTTATTTGGAGCTAGAAGCAGGAGTCACAAGTATGGAGTCAAATGGTTTATTAAAGAACTCAACTGAATTCTTTTAATAAGAGACTGTCTGGTTGGTCTATTTAATGGACCACACAATCAAAAACCCATGATCTGTAAATAAAAGGTTTGGGTCACCTACTATGCAAAATATTGATTATTTTTCCTTCCTATCCTCACTTTAAGCATGTAACAGGGCCCTAACTATTAAGGAAACAAACTTTACTGAAAACAATTAACCAAGGAACATTGAACTATAACTATCAACATGGCATCTTCTAAATGCCAGGTCATAGTGGCCAACCTGCAGCGTAAGTGCCACAAATGGTATGGGCAGCCTGTGTGTGTAGCATGCGACAAATCAGGGAAGAGACAGGAAGCAGAGTGCCAGGCAGAGCAGGAACACCAGATCAGACAGAGCACAAGGCAGGAAGCAAAAAGAAGAGTAGGAGATCAGGCTAAGGATGGGATCAGGGAGGCACTCAGAGAGGGTACAGGGCCAATTTGTGGCATGCCAGCCAAAAAGGTTGGCCCCCACTACTCTACATCACTTCAGATAGGCCTTACAGGAAGTTAAAAAAAAAAAAAAAAGAGGCGGGCGTGGAATATTCTGACATCCAGATTTTTGACAAAAGGCTTTGATATCAAATTTTATCTGTCCTATTTTAGTTTTGTCCTGGATAGCTGCAAGTTGGAGAACCCCAATTAGTGGCTAAGTAAAAACCAACATGGAGACTCAAATGCAGCAAGCTATGACAACTTTGACACTGAACAGGATAAAATGCATATGGGTACACATATCAAGGTTTAATTCTCATTTTAAAAGGGTCGGAAATGCAGAATGCACTTCTTGCTTGGGCATAGGCAACACAAATTACTGTTATGAGGCTGGATCCATCCCCCATGAACATCAAGAGGCAAGGAGAGGGGAGGGGATTGCTGAGTTTCACATGATTATACTGGGTATGATGGTCATACTTTTTGTCAAGAGTTCAGTTCTAGCTGTGGGCAATACAACCAAACTGAACTCAGAAGAGGAACAAACTTTTCCAGAGGGGGGAAGAAGCCAGAAAGTAGCTATAGAAAAAGTGACTAATCTACAATGTTTTCAGTCAGTGAAACTAAAAAAAGAAAAAAAGTGTTTTCTAAAGTGTTTACTCTTCAATACATGGAGGTTTTCAGAGTTCTTGAACTATCTGGAAACCATGAAGCTTAGAATAACAACATTCTTCTACCTCTCCCCCCAAATATGCCTTGGAAGAAACTGGAAGGGTTTGTTTGTTTGTTTTCCTTAAGACAACAGATTTTGAAGCCTGAAAGCCAATGTTCTTTGAGCTCTTGTATCTCATACATTACAAAACAACTTCCTGTGCAATAGACATTGTTTTAGAACAGGGGTGGGCAAAATACAGCTAGATCCAGATCCAACCCACTGAGATTTTGTCTGGCCTGCAGCAGGTCCCTCAGTCCCACCCAGCCCCGGTTTAAAGGGTAGCCTGGGCCCTGGTGCTTGCAACTGGTCCCACCACCCCCGGGTGAGCAGTGGGGCAGGGGCAGCACAGTGGCCAGACTCACTTCCTGGCAGCAGCGGCTCCTTCTGGCTGCTGTCATTGCCAGACCTGGCCCCACTGCCTGGGCACCCCAGGCTGTCTGCCCTGCACCCACAGCCAGGGTGGGAACTGCGAGGCCAGACATGTGAATGGGATGGGGCCATGGGCAGACAAGGCCAGGATCATGTAGTGGTGAGTGTGTGGGTGGGGCCGAACTGTGATCTGCTGCCCGCATGGCCCTTTGACAGGCACAGGTTTCGCGGGCAGAGGCATGCAGAGAGCAGATCATGGCTCTTCCCTGGTCTCAGCCCCGTGCTGTCACTATCTCAAGATCCTGGATCCGGCCCTGGACAAAGCCCCCGACCCACCCACGGCCCCATCCCATCTGCCTACCTACATTGGTCCCGGCCAGTCTCCATGGAGACCCCAGGATCACCAGGCGGTGACAGCACAGGGCTGGGGGCAAAGCCACAGTCAGCTCCTGCCCACAAAACTGGTGCCCATCACAGAGGTGCACAGGCACTGGAGGATGGCTCTGCCCCAGGCCCTGGCCCCACGTCGTCACCACCTTGCAATCCCAGCCCTGCTTGCCATTCCTGCTCCTGGAAGCTGCTCCCCACCCACCTCCAGTCCCATCCCAGCCAAGTGCGGAGAAAAGCCACTTAGGGAGTTTTTGTGAAGGTTTGGGGAGGTGGGGCGGGGGGGCACAGGCCCAACTGCCCACCCTTCAGTTCAGCTGCTTCAAGCCCTGTAGAATCTAAAAGAAGTACCTTTCCCAAGTTAGCAATGCAGCATGGTAGAGGGCATTCAAGGCCAGGTTCTACTTTGAATTAGCCATCGAGGGACGCTTGGTTCTCTCAAGTGTAGACCATGCAGTACAACTTTCTGCCATGTGCTTCTTATGAAGGGGATGTTGTTGTATAGCTTGACCAGCTCCCGAACGGAAGAATGCTTTAGTCATTCTAGACAACACTCAAGTACTGACACATTTTGATGGAATAGTGTGAAGCAGTTTATACAGGCACTGCCACACGGACAGAGCCCTGTGTGTAGCATGCTCACTACTTCTAATAGCAAATCACACTGAACAATCACAGCTTGATTGCCATTAACAGTAATGAGTTCAGCCATGGTTATCCCCCCAGAGCTTGGAAAATGCCTTAAGTCTTCTTCCAAAGGACCTAACACATTTTTGTCAAAACCCTGTACAACAAATTCCTGCCTTAGTTCTGATTTGTAATGAGACTGGTTTAGGCTTTCCTTCGCCAACACAATCTTTCTACATTGGAGGCAGCATGCCAGTGCCACAACTGAACTCCATTTTGTTTTTTTCATACTGACCTGTCTGATCCTTTTAAATAAAGCTCAGTTCTCCTGGCCACTGTAGAAGGAACCTATAGCATGCATAACAGGTTAAATGTATTCCTTGCAAGCTAAACTACCAAAAGAAGGCAGCTAATTTACTTTCCTCAGTTCCCCTGAAGTCTACTCAGGAACCATAAAGATTGCCTAAAGTTTTTTTTAGGAGCAGACCCAGCTACACACCAGGGTGGACAGAGATGGATCCCAAGCTCCTGAATTCAAAAATCTTAAAGCCATTCCAATGCTTGTAGGGATTGCACCAATAGAGATTTTTGGGGCCAATTTTTAACAAATCATATCAGGGGATACCCTGATCCAACAGCCTGGCAGCACAGAGAGCAGTGTCTGGCTGGTAAGTCTGTTGTGGGGGAAGGGAAGGGGCATGGGGGGGAAGCAGACAGAGGTCACCGCAGTGAGGGAGGGAGCAGGGCTGGTGCTGGTGCAGGGGCAGGCACTGCACAGCTGAGGAAGAGCAGGGCACAGGATGCAGCTGCAGCTCACTGGGGGGTG
>NW_017729031.1:100252548-100268066 GCF_001723915.1 Gavialis gangeticus
AAGAGCCGCTGCATGCACTCCAGTAGGAAAATGGGGGGCATGTGCCCCTCGAATCTGTGCACGGGGGTGGGAGCAGCTACAACTCCATCCTGCATCCTGCCCCGGCTGTGCAGCACCAGCTCCATTCCCTCACTGTGGGGGCCTTGGTCTGCCCATGTCCCTTTCCCCACAACAGCCTTACCAGCCGGACACTGCTCTCCACACTGCCGGGCTGTGCACCAGGCCACCTGCATGCAACGCTGCAGCTGTACACATGCATGCAGCATTTATCAGCTACATTTTCAGCCACATCAGCCAAAAAGGCCAACTGCCAATAATGTCAATTTTCTTTTCATCAGCGCTGATACAATATGGGACCAACGTATCGGTGCACATCTAAATGCTAGCGACCAGACCCTGCCAAACTAGCTAGCAAAAAAGGAAATGAGAGGTTGAGGCCTCTGCTGAGACAAGATGTGTGGGGGGGGAGGGTAAGATAGCTTGCACCTTTACTAATCAGATTTCTCTTCCGGGATGGCAACAAAAATACTACAAATCAGTTGTCTGTATTTCCAGTTCGCTCATCTTTGCATAAAGTGATGGGATAGACAGTCAGCTCCAATAAATTCATGTGCTAAGAATCCAGATTTGTGCCTCTTCAGCATTGTATCATATTGTGAATAATGCATGACACATCATGCCTCCAACCTATGCGACTTCACAGGGATTTTTCTTCCCAACCTTTATTTTTATACAGCCAGCCTCAAGGCAGAAGTGGGGGCAAGTTAGTAGAACCCATGTAACCTTCTCTCAGCTAGATCAACACCTAATAGAGCAGCCTGTTCCACAAGTGTTGTCAGTTTGTTACAACATCAAATGAGCGTACTTAATCTAGAAACATCCTGAAACTTAGATTTCCAAAACTTGAAAATAACTATTTTTACAATACTTGATCTGCTCTTGGCTAGACTTCAGGATAATGGAATTGTAAACCTACAGGATGGAGAGGAACTGCAGTTCCTTGAATTCTGCGATTAATTAGGTCAAAAACAGAATTCAGCTTGAACTGTTTCTCTATTCCTCCTGCCCCTACTCAACCACTGTGCTTATTCATTCTGTTCCAACCAACATTACATGAAAAAACACCAAGGAAGTGTCATGATTTTTTTCAGCTTCTTGAATTGCAAGTGGAAAAGAACAACACAAAGCCCTGTAACATTTAAAATTTCTGCATGCTTATATGACCTAATTTCTGAAAAGCCCTAATACAGTACCTGACTTTTCCCCTCCATGATTTCTTTGAGGCGTTTTAAGACTGTGCTGAGACTCCTTAGTTGAACTGCTGTTCGAGGATCATGACCTCCAAGAGAGGGTTCCACTTTCCTTTGATTGTCTGGAGAGTGGGGAAAAGGGAGGGCAGATAGGCTCATCCAAATCTCAGAAACACTTACATCACATAATGCAAAAAACTCCACTGAGGGGATAAATTCAGTAGGACACACAGTTTAGGACGTTAGCATATGAATTATTACTTTAAAAAAAAACCTTGTTTATGCCAGATTGAGTTTGTAATAACCAGAAATCAAGATGTGGTTATACAGATAAAATACCTACTTAAAATGCATTAGAAATCTAGGTAAAAACTTAATGACTGGCATTATCATTCAGAAATATTGTAAGTTTCATACCAATGTTTTTTAGAGACTAAATGCAAGTTCAAACAGTGCCTTCCCACCCCTCCAGGACACACATTTGAAGTTTCCTTTTTAAATGCCTTACAGAACAGTGAAATCACAAGACAACTGCAGCCTGGAATTTTAATTTAGTCTAGTAGTATCCAACTAGAAATATTCATATCAATACACTTAGAACATAAATAAAGTGCATTCATAAATTAAAATCAAGATCAAACAGGCAAAAATATGGTTCATATAGTTTAAAGCCATTTTTACCCAGAAATTCCCACTTGCTGCACTTTGTTTCATTTACTAGAAGCTTAATCTAATAAAAGTTGAACATCTTTGGTATTTAGGATACAAAAGTCTCCCTCCAAATTATTTACATCATTCGTTTCATCATGTAACATCTCTTTCTACTGAATATTAAAAATGGAAACCAAAAGCTATTTTTCCTATATAATTAGCTATTCAGGACAGTTCAAAGTTCTTTACCAGTTCTGTCATTCTCCATTTGACTAGCATTTTGTTTTTTCCCTCCCTCGTATAAGCAGCAGCAGAAACAGACATGGCAGCTTTTTGTTTACTGCTTTATATCTTGCTGATGTCAGCGTTCCTGCCCACAGTCCTAACAAAACTACATCAGTTAACTGCTTCTGTACAGTACAAGTCAGGCTTTCAGTTTTGGGCAGTGGATGAAGAGGTCTTTATTTTAGATTACTAAAGCACTACAGTTAACTAAAAAAACTCTTCTGGATAATCCTATTCCCAAAGGTTCAATTACCCCCAAAGAAAAAAGTGGGGGTTTTGTCCAAAGCCTGGAGATTTGCAACAGAAATAGGAAGTTTAAAAAAAATTCTAATGAGCACCTGACATTTTAGAGATTTTACTCACCTAACAGTATCACATGGCTAAACTCAGGGCCATATCTGGACTATTGCTTACTCCAATAATTATCAATCAGGATGCTATGGCACCCTAAGATGCCATGACATCTTTTCCAAGGGTGCTGTTAGGTATGCAAACATGATCCACAAGATAAACCCAAAAATTTCAAATATGAATTTAGTGTTAAAACCATTCTTTCCTCCCATGGTCTTTCCAAGTTCTTTGCAACAGAAGAATTGCTCTTTTGGCTTTCACTCTTTTTTGACTCTAGAAAAATAAGAGCTAGCATTTTTTTTAGTCTAAACCATTTAGTCTAAAAAAGGGTTAAGAACCAGTAGTCTATAGTATTTGGGTCCAACATTTTAATGACATTTAATTAATCCTCCAGTCACAAGAAAACAGAAGTATTACTTCAAATATTGACCTCAGCCCTGTGTCCAACAGGAGCTTCCAGTTATCCAGCAACTGCTTTCAGGGTTGTAATGCCTCAATTTGCAGATTAAAAGGAGATAAAATTGAAATAAAGCAACAAAACTTCCCCAAAAGCCAGGTCCTCATACCTCTGCTTGGCTACCTACACATGAATGCTCTTTTAAAAAGGAGTGGTTCAAAACACAAAACAAAAAATCAGAAATTCTAGATTACATGCAAGACAGCAGCACAGAAATGCAATTTTAATGTATGTGTCTTTATGAACTGAACCATCTCTATGCTTTAAGTATAACATTTAAGAGGATTATCTCAGTGTCCCATGAACATTTACAGCTAAAACTAGGAGACGCTATCCAAGTTTTAGGTCTGGTCATCTCTCTCCCTTCCTCCACCACAAGTCTCTCCTTTGCCTGACAAGAACTTCCCCTTCAGTCTTTTTCCTTCCCAGCAATCTTACTTTATTTCCATTAAATGTCCTTGCCACTCCCTACCTTCCTCCTGTGTTAAAACCAATACTAATAGCATTAGTGGTTGCATCCACATGAGACACTTATTGTGCAGTAACATCACATGGCATGAACCATAATGCAAAGCTACTGCGCAGCCAGCAACGACCTACTGAGAAGCCAGCATCACAAGGACATGCAGGGACAAGGTGTCCATGAAATTTGTAAAGCTTTGCATCTAGCAAGTACACTGAGAGCACAGTTGAATTGCAGACAGAATTCTGAATCAGTAATTACACATTCTATTTTTCCTCCCACCACCATCTCCTTAGGAGCTAGACAACTCATCTGGTCTCTTTGTGCTTCAACTTACCTACTTATTTAAACCATGAAGATTTTAACAGTCACAAGAGAGACGGCCATCTTCACAGAAAGAGCTAGATGTACAATAGTTAAAGGGCTAAATAGGCAGACAGGCACCTAGTGAGATTTACAAGAGAATGTGAAACTAGATCCCACAACCATCAAATGTTGTTTGGGACCATAAAAGCTTTTGCAAATACCAGTGAAAGAGTGACTGCATCTTTCAGAGTCTAAGTTGGCCTCCATCCTGTTTTGTTTTATTTTAAAAGTATACCATCTCAGGTTCTGGCAAGCACTCTTAGTTCAGTATTTTTCAAAAAGTGACCAAAAAAGCAGAAGGCCAAGTCGACCTGCAAGACAAGGTTTTAGAATATCCTGGGGAAGAAAGGACCTTTTTTAAAGTCAGATCCAAAAGTAAATCCCTGATAATTCCACCACTCATTTTTCCACAGCTTGTAACTGAATTAATTTTACCAGATTTATGGGGCATTTCTAATAATGCATCGGGGAGCTTATCACAGATTGCCTGCATAATGATGTGTTTGTACACTATTATAGAGAATACAGATCCAATTCACTGTAGCTTTGTTCTGGTTTAAAGTACTTTATTAGACTTCCACTGAAATTCAAATCAGATACCTGGATCAGAACTGAAGTAATGCAGCAACAAATCAGACCCAAATAAGACCAAGAAACTTTGTATTATGGCAACCTTTAGTTCCCTCATACCCAACAATGCATTTGTCTCCAGGATTTTCAACCAGAATGCCCCCAGATGCTTGTGAAGGGTGTTAGTAGGTGTGAACAAATAAATACAGGCTTAAACTTGTCCCTGCCTGACTGCTCTCCCCACTCCCAACTGCCTGGCTTCTCTTCAAGGAAGTAAAGACTGCAATATATAAATTACTTACTGAAATAGAATGCCACTCAATTCACAAGAGTTACGGAGGGGAGAGGGTATCAAGTCTATTGCGGTGTCCTCAAGTAGAAAGAGTTAAGAACCACTGATCTAGTCATTCTGTACCCATACACCTGTGGTACTTTACATCTTCAGAAACTGACTGACTGAAACAGCAATTGCTTCACCTAACCACAGCTAGCAGCAGTTAAACAGCATAAGCAATAGTAGAGAGCAAGGAAGAGGACACCGACTTATGACACCAAGATGTGGGGATACGTGGGCCCACTACAGGAGAGGAACAGGCTGCAATCAGATCTGGACAGGTTACATGGGTGGGTGGATGAGAACAGGATGGGTTTCAATACTGACAAGTGCAAGGTACTGCACTTGGGAAGGAAGAACCAACAGCATACCTACAGGCTGGGGAACTCCCTTCTCATCAGTGCAGAGGCAGAAAAGGATCCTGGAGTCATTATTGACTCCAAGATGAATATGGGCCAACAATGTGGGGACGCAGTCAGGAAGGCTAATCGCACCGTCATGCATCCACAGATGCATCATGAGCAGGTCCAAGGAGGTGATCCTCCCACTCTGTGCGACATATGGCCAGGCCGCAGTTGGAGTACTGAGTCCAGTTCTGGGAGCCGCACTGCAGGAGGGATGTGGACAACATCGATAGGGTCCAGAGGAGGGCCACTCACATGATCAGGGGGCAGCAAGGCAGGCCCTATGAGGGGAGGCTACGGGACCTGAACCTGTTCAGCCTCCACAAGAGAAGGCTGAGAGGGGATCTGGTGGCCATCTACAAACTGACAAAGGGGGACCAGCACGCAATGGAAGAGTCCCTGTTCCCCCGAGCACTACCAGGAGTAACTAGGAATAACAGCCATAAATTGACAGAGTAGGTTCAGGCTGGACATTAAAAGGCACTACTTCACTGTCAGGGTGGCTAGGAGCTGGAACCAACTTCCAAGGGAAATGTTGCCCACTCCTACCCTGGGAGTCTTCAAAAGGATGCTAGACAGACACCTAGCCGGGGTCATTTGACCCCAGCATTCTTTCCTGCCCATGACAGGAGGTCAGACTTGATGATCTACTTAGGTCCCTTCTGACCCTACCAACTATGAAACTATGAAACTGATATTCTTCTAGGCCAGCAGTGCTCAACCTCCAGACTGTGGGCCAAATGCAGCCACAGAGCATTGGAATCCAGTCTTCTGGACACCACGCAGATTAGGAAATTTGGCAGCAGGGGAGCAGTGACACTACTGCCACCCCTCCCTGCTACCAGAATCCAAAGCCCTGTGGGGTGGGTCTGAGCTGGGCCACAACCCTGCCCCTGCATGGCCAGATCAAAGCCAGGTCACTCCCCCTTCCCTCTGGGCCAGGAGGTTGGGCTGGGCTGTGCTCTCTTCTCCCCAAGGGGGCCAGGCTACTCCCCTTCCCTGTACCCAGCCATGCTGGAGTAAGCCAAGCCCTCTTCCTCCCACAGGGCTGGGTCATGCCCTCCTCCACTACATGGCTAAATTGAGGCCAGGCCAATCTCCCCCACAACCTCCTGTGCAGCCAGATGAGGCCCCACTAGGTCCAGCCTGCAGACAGATCAAGCACTGCCCATCTGGCCCACCGGCCAAAAACATTAAGCACCACTGTTTTAAAAGTCATTAGATATATCCATATCAGCCACCCTTTGCTTGGTCTGCAGCTGCTTCTCTTTAGTCCAAAAGGTTTGCTGCCCTCTACTCCTTTAAAATGGAGATTTTCATTTACATACCGAAATTAAAGAAAAAGCAATTTTTTTTTTTTTTTACCAGGTACTTAGCCTCTTGCTGCTGTTTTTCCAGACCTGAAGAAGGGCATTTTATGCCTTTAAGCTTGTTTAACATCCCACAAGTACACGAGCTGGCCCAATGAAAGATTCCTGAACAGATAATCTTGCTTTGCAGTTTTTGCACCAGTTTACGTGGCATTAGACTAGCCACTGAAACTGTTCAATTCAGCTCCTTGCCATGCTTTTCTTAGCTGGAGATCGTACCTCCCTTCATAGAGTTACCAAACAATTAACATATACCTTATTTTAATACTTTGTGCTGCCTTACCTAAGGTTGTGGAAGACCTTCTTTGTAGTTCACCAGTGAGCTGCTTTTTATAAGGAACAGGCGACCTCAGAGACTGTGTTCGGGAGGGATGCTGAGGACTGGCCCATGTCCCACTCAGTGCTTGTGGATCACTCGATCCAGTTTCTGCTCTCTCTGCAGCAGATGAGAGCCTACCATCATCTAGGCAGAAGAAACCAGTTGGTCACGTGACAAATTCATTACCACATGCAAGTCTGAAGCCACAGAAATTGCGTTGATACTTAGTTTAAAATATAGTAGTGTCCAAGAAACCCATCTGGATTGAGGGTCCCACTGACTTAGGTACTACACAAAACAGAGGGCAGGACAGGAAGAAAATAAATAGTATAAAACCTGTAGGTTAAGGCAGGAACTGGTCTCATTCTGTAGTCTATTCTCCCCATTAAGAAATATGAACACAAATTAAAACAGATGTAATTTCTGCACATAAACAAAGTAGGAATTGTTCTCACCATTACCAGACTCAGTCTTTTGAAGACTCCTGATTTACAAAACAGTTTTTCAAATATTCTGGCTGCATCAATATATACAATCTTTCAATAAATTCGACCTTTTCAGACAGCGGGTTCAATACAGGCAAGAGAGATTCCTGCTTGTTTCAACAAGATGCTCATTCTGCACCTTATTCCAAAAGTCCTTCTGCCCCATTCTTTAAAAAAGGGCTTGTCCAACTGGTGGCCCGCTGACAAAGTTCACATGCAGCCCGCAGATTCCCACCCAGACTGCCGCTGCCCTAATGTTCCAATAGCTTGATGCTCCCCCTCCCTCCCCTGGCTTCTGCTCCATGTGACATGCCCTGACCCTGGATGCAGCTGGGTGCACACCTCTGAGATGCTCCCAGTTATTATAGATATAACATCCTGCCCCATAATATATATCCATTTACCAGTCAGGCTTCTTTACTGACCCGTTTATGACTGGAAGAATATGTACAGCCTTTCAGGCAAAGATTACAAACCCAATCTTCCAGTTCTAATCAAATATTTGGGTAGATTTTCCTTAAAAACTAGTTCCCTGCATGAGTTAGGCTGCGATACCTCACATTGGCACCTATTATGCATAACTAGGCAACTGTAAATTCTCAGAGTTTTCTTTTCCCGACTACTTGGACTTCAATCCTCCAGGTGTAAACAGCTTTTGTTCTTCCTGAAGTCCTCTTTGACTGGCTATCATACAAGAGTATAGAACTACACCCATAAAAATTATAACTTACGCAAACATCAAAATTAAACATTGCTCATCTTTAGTATTTATAGACACCAAACACTATATCAGTAAACCTAATTCAGAAAACATGCAAATATTCCTTGACCTCCACCATAACAGAGCAGGTTTGTGACATGGCAGATGAGGCAGGATGCTACATGGGAAAGCATCTGTCCATGTGCATGTTGCAGTGGGGGAGGAAAGACCAACCTGTGAGCACACCAGTGTACAGGGCTCATAATCCCCACTAGTGCTGCCTCTGTGGTTTGGGGCCCCAACAGTACAGTCCATGAGGCATGTGGCCCCCAGCAGCTTTAAAACTGGACAGCCTTGCTTTAAAATATAAAATTTTGCAACCTTATTTGTTTAATGCAGGGGTGGCCAACCTGCAACACAAGTGATATAGATAGATTTCCATGCGTGAGACAGCAGATCAGGGACAGGACAGACAGCAGTGGCAGATAGGGCAGGGAGCAGAAAGCAGAGCAGCAAATTGGGCAAGAGAAAGGGATTGGAATGGCACTTGCAGAGGTATAGAGCTAATCTGTACTACATATGCCAGGAAAGTTGGCCTCCACTTATCTAATGCAAGAAAGTGTACTCCTTCCTTAATGTTCCTTAACTATGGTTGGCTGGGCATACCTTTTGATGTTGTCAGATCAGAAATGGCCAAAGTATTTCCATTAAACAAGTATATTCCTACAGTCTCTAATCCCATATACGACTCATTTACACTAGTGTATCCTATCCTTATACCAGTGTAAACAACGAGTGAATGCACAATGCATGTGTGTCCCCAACTGTATGCCCAGCTGGCGCACAAAACAAAGTTACTTGAAGAGGAGGTAGGATGGGGGGGGGGGGGGAAATCAGGGATATAGCAACACTGCTGGGAGGGCAATACAGCAGTGCACAGGCAATCCAGAAAGTTTTTGGAGAGTGCTGGAAACAACTTCCTGGTGCAAGAGTTGGAGAGGCCAACTAGGGGTTGTGCTTTTCTTGACCTGCTACCCACAAAAAGGGAAGAATTAGTGGGGAATGTAGAAGTAGATGGCAACTTGGACAGCAGCAACCATGAGATGACTGAGTTCAGGATTTTGAGGAAAGGAAGGAAGGAGAAGAGCAGAGTAAGAACCCTGGACTGCAGAAAAGCAGACTTCAACTCTCTCAGGGAACTGATGGGCAGAATCCCATGGGAGGCCAGTCTGAAGCAAAAAGGAGCCCAGGAGAGACGGCTGAACTTTAAAGAAACCTTACTGACAGCACACAAACAAACCAAGCCAATGCAAATGAAGCCTAACACGCAAGGCAGAAGACCACTTTGGCTTAGCCAGGAACTCTTCAGTGAGCTAAACTACCCAGACATCTGCTGGGAGGAGCAGTCAGCTAGGTCTGACCACTCACGTAGGTTCCTACCCGAGATACAGAACCTCCAGCTAACCCAGGAGGTGCACAGTCCCACCAGGGGGAATGCCTTACTGGACCTGGTCCTGGCCACAGGCAATGACCTGGTGAGGGGGCTACGGGTTCTTGACTACCTAGGCAATAGCCATCATCATCTACTGGAATTCACCATCCAGCGCAGGGTGTCAAAGGCCTGCAGCAAGGCAGGAGCCCCGGACTTCAGAAGGGCCGATTTCAATGAATTAAGGAGATTAGTCGGGGACGGACTGAGGTCCCAGAGGGCAGGCGAGGGGAGTTGGGAGTCCAAGAGAAGTGCTTGTTCCTTAAGGAGACGATCCTCCGAGCCCAAAGGGCAATAATCCCAATGCAAGTCAAAGGGGCCAAGAGTGCTCAAAAGCCCCCATGGCTCACCAAAGGCATTCAGGATCGTCTGAAAACTAAAAAGGAGGTGTACACCCAGGGGAAGGGAGGGGCCATCACCAAGGAGGATTACACCACAATTGCTTGAGACTGTAGGGGGGCTGTTAGGAAGGCTAAGGCAGACACAGAACTGGGACTAGCGACACAGATCAAGGAGCAGGAGACCCTGTTCCCCTGAGCACTACCAGGAGTAACTAGGAATAACAGCCATAAGTTGACTGAGAATAGGTTCAGGCTGGACATTAAAAGGCAGAGTCAGGGGGGCTAGGATCTGGAACCAACTTCCAAGTGAAGTGGTGCTTGCTCCTACCCTGGGGGTCTTCAAAAGGATGCTATATAATCACCTTCCCACAGCTGTTTGACCCCAGCATTCTTTCCTGCCCATGGCAGGGTGTCGGACTCGATGATCTGCTCAGGTCCCTTCTGACCCTACCAGCTATGAAACTATAAAACCAAAACAAATCTTACAAGAAGTGAAAAAGGGCAAATATGGTGCCTAACTTAAGAAAGGGAAGAAGGAAGATCTGGGAAAATACAGACTAGTCAGCCTCACCTATGTTCCTGAAAAAACCATGGAGCAAGTCCTTAAGGAATCTTTTTTTTTGTCTAAGCACTTGAAGAATAGAATGATTAGAAACAGTCAGCATGGCTTCACCAAGGGGAAGTCATGCCTTACCAACCTTATTGCCTTCTAGGATGAGAAGACCAGGTCTGTGGATGTGTAAGAGCAGTGGATGTAATGTACCTTGACTTCAGCAAGGCTTTTGATACAGTCTCCCACAACCTTCTTACAAGCAAGCTAAGGAAGTACAGGTTGGATGAATGGTCTGTAAGGTGGACAGAAAGCTGGCTGGATCATCAGGCTGAAAGGAATCAATGGCTCAATGTCTGGTTGGCAGACAGTATCAAGTGGCATGACCCAGGGGTCAGTTCTGGGGCTGGTTTGTTCAATACCTTCATCGATGACCTAAAAGATGAGATGGAGGTCACCCTCAGCAAGTTTGCAAATGACACCAAGCTGGGGGGATGTGCTGGAGGGTAGGGCTAGGATTCAGAGAGATCTCAACAAATTGGAAGACTGGAACAAAAGAAATCTCAGGAGATCTCCTAAGGAGAAGTGCAAAGTCCTGCACTTAGGGCAGAACAATCCCATGCACCACTACAGGCTGGGGACTGACTGGCTAAGCAGCAGCTCTGCAGAAAAGGACCTGGACGTTACAGTGCATAGTAAG
Organism: Gavialis gangeticus; assembly: GCF_001723915.1. Taxonomy (NCBI): domain Eukaryota; kingdom Metazoa; phylum Chordata; order Crocodylia; family Gavialidae; genus Gavialis; species Gavialis gangeticus. Next base: position 100,263,634 of record NW_017729031.1, read on the forward strand.
CTGAATATCAACCAACAGCGTGCCCTTGTTACGAAGAAGGCTAATGGCATACTGAGTTGCATCAGTAGAAGCCTTGTCAGCAGATCAAGGGAAGTGATTCTTCCCTTCTATCTGGCACTGGTGAGGTTACATCTGGAGTATAGCATCCAGTTTTGGGCCCCTCACTATAGAAAGAATGTAGACATATTGGAGACAGTCCAGTGGAGGGCAACAAAAACAGGGGGCTGGGGCACTTGACTTCCAAAGAGAGGCTGAGGGAAATGGGCATATTTAGTCTGCAAAATAGAAGACTAAGGGGATTGAATAACAGCCTTCAACTACCTGAAGGACAGTTACAAAGAAGATAGAGCTAGACTGTGCCCAGTGGTAGTATATGACAGAAGAGGGAGCAATTGTCTTAAGTTGCAGCAAGGGACATTTAGGTTACATATTAGGAAAAACTCTCTCACCAGGAGAGTAGCAAAGCACAGGCTATCCAAAGAGGTTGTGTAATCTTCATCCTTGGAGTTTTTTAAGGCCTGGCTATACAAAAGCTTTGGCTGGGGTAATATAGTTGAGGATGGTCCTGCTTTTGAGTAAGGGGTTGGACTAGATGACCTCCCGAGGTCTCTTCCAACCCTAATTTTCTATGATTCTAGGAACACTAATTTAAGCTACACTGGTATAAGCATCAGATGTCCACTTCTATCCTGTTTGCTCAATGCAAGCTAGTTATATCAGTCTCCCCAGCTAACTACTTGCAACAGCATATCTTATAGTAGATAGCTGGTCACTTGTTCATTCCCACCACCAAACACCAGCAAATCTTACACCAGTAAATTCCAATAGTGTTAAGGTGCCCTGTGCTTATCATAAAATAATGATAAGCACATTATTTTAATTTGCTTATCCAACACAGTTAATTAAACTGACTAGACTAGACTCACTGAACAGGAGCCATTGACTGGTGTGTGCTTGTTTTGTGTCCTTCCCCAAACAAAACAAGTACAGATCTAGAACAAAATGAAAAGCAGAATGTCCTAAGTTAATAATCCAAGACATCTAACCATTCTATGAAAAACTTCCCCACTACCCAAGGGAAGCAGTTTATTTCTTTAATCGCTGAAAAAAATGTCTTGTTTTCCCTGTTAGTTTATACTGTTTTCTTCTTCACCTCAGTGTAATTTCACCAATACCAGAACAAAACCAAACATTTCCACCATTCCTTGCAAGCTCTTCTGCTGAACAGAAGTTTTTCTGGGAAGAATGCTTAAAACCCAGGTGCCAGGTAAAGCCCTATCATAGCAGCATAACAAACAGAGTTGGCTCCTGGGACAAACACTGCAAGGGAAGAAGTCCAGGAGAGGGGAAGGCATGCAATACTGACAGCAAGGGAGCAGGTTCTAAGATCAGAGACAGTTCTCTTACCTATGCCAGAAACTCTTAAACCAAGGTTTGGTAAAAATATGCCCTGTGTGCTGGATCCAACCTGCAGCCAATCCCTTGGTCCCACCTGGTCCAGGCGCTATCCAGCCTTTAGTGCGTCCCACCACCCCAATCATGCTGTGGGGCTGGCGTAACTGTGTGGCTGGACTCCATTTTTCAGCAGCCCAGTAGTGGCAGCTCTTTCCAACTGCTGCCACCACTAGCCCTGGTCCCATGGAAACTCACAGGGACCAGAGCACACAGCCCTGGCCCTGGCCCAGCCTGCCCTGTGCCCACTCTGGACCAACCAGGACCCACACACACCAGCCTGGAATCCCCCCACCCCAGGTCCCAGGCTACCTATGATGAGCTATGGTGGCGGCAGCCAGGGAAAAATTGCTGCTGGGCACAGGGGAAAAGTGGCCACCCTCCCCCTCGTTGCTGTGAAGCCCTTCTTGCTGAAGCTGCCCAAAACAGCCCTCCCACCACCCCTATTCCTTTTTACACTACTGCCCAGTCATGTTACACAGGTTTCTTTAGGACTGAAACTGTGAAAAAAATATGCCTTTTGAAAGGTGCTTCTAAGTTTCTATACATGAATTATAACAATTTGAGGCCCAAAGATATACTGCCAATTCACAGGTGATGAGGAGTGAAGAAAAGTAGGGCCAGAGGTAGAGTTCACACCAAGCAGAGATGTTGAATTCACTAGGCAAACAGCATGCCACTTAAGCCCCAGAAATGCTTGCGGGGCAAAGAAGAGGACCTTTACTTTCCCCCCTTGGTTCCAAAAAGCTCTGCTATGAAGGGTCATTCAGAGGATTGCCTGCTGGCTTGTCTTCAACCACTGTTGGCAGCTGCAGATTTTCAATGAAGCTAGATCAAAGGTTGCAAGTAGGCTTCAACTCTGCACTTTGCACTGCCAGCAGACTTGATCTCAAGGCCACAGTTGTATCGCCTTTACCACAAGACCGAAAACAGCTCATGTTACATCCAGCATAAAAAGCTTCTCACAGAAGCTTCCTTAATCATCCGTTTGGCCACCAGTCTGAAGCCACGCTCCTAACTAAAGATTCTCAAGCGAGATACCCATTTACCTGGAAGTAGAAGCAATAGCTCTGTCATAAGTGCTTACCTTTGCTAAAACGAAAGAGATTTACAAATGAGCTGTAGGCAGATTTAAATGGAGGTTCATCCTGATCAGGAGTCAAGGGTTTGAAGTGAGTAAGATGAGAGGGACTGCTAGGCGAACGAGGAAGATCACTAACAGAGTCCGGTGTTGGAGACTGTTTGTCATCTGTGGCCATCTCATGTGTCCTGGAAAAAGAAAAATTGTGCATCACAAACAAGCATTTCCATAAATATTATGAAGCAAAGCCAATATCAGGTGCCATAGCTGACTTGATAAAGTTAAATGCAAAGAGGTAAAATGGGAGCTACCCTACTCTCACATCGCATCTTGGCTACAGATGCAGAGAACAGTACTGCCTCTACCTCTCACTGCAAAAATTCACTGTCCCCCATTAATAGGAAGTAGAATTAACAGAGTCAGCTTCACAAGTTACACAGGTCAGACAGCAACAAGGTAAGAAGGATCAATGAGTGTTTCTCGATCTTTCCAACTACTTTATAGGTAGTTTAGGAGTTGTGTTTCCTTAGCCTACCATTGCAACTGCAACTGAAAACAGAATGGGACAGTCAAATTATGGTTTAATACCCAAATTCTGCCTTTAAGGAAATGAGGAGGATATAAAAGTACTCAAAACAACCAATTAAAATGGTGCAAGCTGTGGTTTTTGAGATCAACTGCACATATCACAACTTCCTTGTTTTTAAAGCAGTTAAACAAAAAGGGGAAAAAACCCACAAACAAACTACAATGTATGCACAAGAGATCCAATATGCAAGTGCAGCAAATTCTTGGTTTATTTTTTGCTAGTTATTCTCTAGGATTATCAAAATTAGCCCTGGGGGTGGAGGGAGGGAAGAAGTCCCCAACTCAATTTAACAGAAGAAACCAAAGAAAGTGGAAGACGGTTTGCTTTCTTCCCACCTTAAGGTGACAGAACAACTGTCTGCAAATATTTAGAACAAGCCTTTGCTAAAGTTGCATACATAAGGGAAGCTACCAACTAAGGATGCTCCTCAGGTCTCTTATTTCAAGCCCTGTATATTTAAGCCCTGTTTTGTTGGCCAGAATGCTATCACACAACTCTGCTAGACACACATACAGAGCTATGTGGAGGCACACATACACGTGTGTATGTCCATACATGCATATACAAATTTGATTTATTTCTATATACAATTATTCTCATATGTGTGTGTGTTGTTTTATTGCTCTCTCTCATACATACACGGTTAAAGTGCAGTGGTGCTTGCCCTCCCTTCCCTGTGCACCCTGCTGGCATATTTTGAGTACTCAGGAATGTTTCATACAGGAACTCAAACCATGCACAAACACATACGTACAGAGGTATATATACATACATACACAGTGTGTGTACGTTTGTGTATATGCACATATACCTGTGCGTTTACGTGCATGCATATACACACATACGTACACACATGCATACAGTGCATGCATGTCCATATACCCGTCTACATAAGTGTATATATATGCAGTGTGTACAAATACACACACGTTCACACGCATACACACACAATTTGTGTATATACACACCTATACAGATACACATACCTGTGTGCGTACGTGTGTATGCATCGTGTGTGGGTGTGTACACACACACACACACACACACACACACACAGTACACTCGCACTGTGTTTCTATACATGTCTATGTATACACACACAGGGTATGTGTACATGCGTGTGTGGACACACCCGTGTACACGTACAGATCACACATCACCCCCTGGCGAGGACCGCGCCCCGAAGCCACCCGCGCCGGCGGCAGGAGCTCCGGCCCGCGGGGACAGGGACACTCAGCAGCGCGTGACACCTCCCGTGGGAGGGAGGGGGGAAGGGCAGCCGGCCGCGGGCAGGACTGGACCGGACCGGAC
>NW_017729031.1:100273066-100288895 GCF_001723915.1 Gavialis gangeticus
CGGCCCGCGGGGACAGGGACACTCAGCAGCGCGTGACACCTCCCGTGGGAGGGAGGGGGGAAGGGCAGCCGGCCGCGGGCAGGACTGGACCGGACCGGACCCTCACCTGCTCCCCGCCGCCAGCTCCTCGTCCGGGCGCTCGCGCCGGGACTCCGCTGCAGGACAGGCCGGCGACGCCGCGCACGCGAGGGAAGGAAGGGGGAAGGGAAGGAGGTACCGACCCTCCCCACGCCGCTTTTCACCGCCCAGCGGCCCAGCCGCTTCCTGCCGCCGCAGCCCCCGCCCCTAGCAACCGCGGGCAGCCCCGCCGCAGCCCCGCCCAATCGGCGGCCGATGCCACTGAGCAGTGGGGAACAGGCAGCAGCAATCGAGATGCTGAGCAGTCGCCCCGGCCGGGGGGACCGAGGGGGGGAGGGGCGCTGCGGTGGGACCGGCGGCGGCGGTGTATGTGTGTGTGTGTATATATAGTATATATACAAATACAAAAAATAAAATGTATACATATACACATACGTATTTCTCGTCGAGACCCCTCTGCCCTCGCATTGGTTCTCCTACTGAGGTGGATATATATAGTTAATTTTTTGCTGCCAATTAAATACATTTCATTCTTTAGCACACAGGTTATATCACCACTTGTGCCCAGTATTCTTGAAGCTGAAGCCCCAGGCTCACCCTGGTACCACGCCCCCACAGGCCCCCAGGAAGGAGCCAGCTGAGAAGGCAAAGCCCCAATTGTCAATGCTGCTTCCCACCCACAAGCCAGATTCACCCATGGCACCACCCAGGCTGGATCATATCTTGATTGACTATCTTGATCAACTATCTGGTAGCTTCAGCAAGAAGGACTTGACAGGAGTGAGGGGGAGGTTTTATATTGTACCGCTTTTCCCCTGTGCCCAGCAGCAATGTTTCCCTGGCTGCTGCCACCACAGCTCATCATGGGCAGCCTGGGACTGGGGGTAGGGGGGTCCCAGGCTGGTGTGCATGGGTCTTCCTGGTCCAGAGTGAGTACAGGGCAGGCTGGGCCAAGTCCAGAGCTAGGGCTGTGTGCACTGGTCCATGCCAGTCTGCATGGGACTAGGGCAGGTGGTGGCACCATCTGGAAAGAGCTGCCACCGTGGGGCTGCCTAGAAATGGAGTCTAGCCACAGAGCTGCACGAGCCCCGCTGCATGCTTGGGGTGGTGGGATGCAACACGGGCTGGATCGCACCTGGACCAGGTGGGACCAAAGGACCCATTTGCAGGCTGGATCATGTCAGGCCAGGCCTCTTGATCAACTATCTGGTACCATATAAAACCAGCACAGCACGTTCCATGGTCAAGTTGTCTGCAGCTAAACCGGTGCCCCCTAACTAGGCTAGCCTGGGTGAGGAGGGTGTATGGACACACAGCAGAACTAAAAGCAAGGTCTGTCAAAGGGCAGATGAGTGTGAGCCAAGAGCCATCCATGCCTGAAAAGGAAATGGGCACCACCAGGTCACTGCCCAAAAAATCACCAATGATGTACAGCATCTAAGGTGCCTCAATGGTCACAGCAGCCTTGGGACTGACCTGACTTAACCAGCTCCCATTAAAGTCATTGCTCAGAGCCTGGGCTGCAAGCACTTCTCCCCCCAACTTGAAGGCAACCAATGCTTCACAGCCTATCTGCCCCCTTCTTTCCCAACCAGGCAAGCTGGCCCCACACAGGACAATAGTTCACAAACCTCTCTCATCACCCTGAGGTGTGGCAGCTGCAAGAACCGTGTTGCTAGATCTCTCAATGCACAGTCGAGAACATCAAGCAGGTTTTACGAAGCAAGGACGCCTGGCCTTAGGCAGTTTAGTGTCACTTAACTCCAAGCGTGCATTTGGTCCAATCAAAGTTCTCAGTCACCCACAATAATCCTTGCCTCTTGCATAATTCCTGCCCCAACACAGCTGCAGCATTTCTCCCATGCCATGATTCTCAGCCAGGGTGCTGCAACACCCTGGGGTGCCTTGAGATCCTTTTCAAAGTTGCTGCATGGGGTTAGCATTGTTAGGTGAGCCAACATGATTCACCAGATGAAACCCAGATATTTCAAATGGGAATTCGTAGTGTTAAAAACCTTCTGACCTGTGGTGGGCTTCCTGAGTGCTTTGCAAACACAAGAATTATGCTATTCTTTTTTTGTTGTCAAAAAATGAGCAAAAATTAAGAGCTGACATTGTCCGAGGGGCACCTTGAGTCTAATGAGGGGTGTCTTGAGACTATCAAGGTGTGCCTTGAGTCAAAAAAAGTTTAGAACCACTGCTCCGACAAAGTATCATGAAGTAAACACATGCCCACCACACAAACATTTTCAAATTCCTTTAGCAAAGCACAGGTACCTTGGCTTGCAGTTACAGGCATATATTCACACACACAAACATACTCACTGCAAGGACTCATCTAGGAGCATGTTAACTCTAGAAGCTGAACAGCACTGGAATTATTCTCTTTCTTATTTTTACAATTTTAGTTTGTGTTTTTTGTTTCTTTGCTTGCTTAGATCCCTGTCCCTGCAAGGGTGTGCTTCTGTTCTATATAATTCAGCAAATGTATCACTCCCAATAATGCATTAAAGAACACAACTAACATGTATCATATTTAGAAACTGGGGAGGGCTTTCTGGACAATTAAGCCTGTCCCCTTATAATCTATTTGCCCAAAGATCACCCGCTCCAACTATTTGCCCAAACATCACCCACTCCAGATCCTTGCATATTCCAACCACAAGGCACAAAACCAGAAACACCAAAAACACTCTACAACAGTGGGGGCAACCCTTTGGGAAGGTGCACCACAAATTAGTCCTCCGTGTTCCCGGAGAGCCACTCCAGTCTCTTTTCCCTACCCAATCTACTGTTCTTCTTTCTTCTCCCCACCCCATGTTCCCTTACCATGGTCCTGCTCTTCTTTCTGCTCCCTGCCCTACCTGCCACTGTGCTGCCAGTCCCCTCCTCATTCTTCTGTGCACCATACACAGAGGCTTCCCATGCCACTTGTGGCACTGGTGCTGCAGGTTGGTGACCCCTGATCTTCTACATGCCATAGGTAAAAAGCAAGGGAGATGAGGCCAGTGACAATGCCCTGTCACTGTAACAGCTGAGAAGAGCCTAGGAGAAAGACCATGGCCCGTGCTACAGAGAAAAGGGAAAAACCCTACTGTCTTCGCTAACATTATAAGGAAAAATTCCTTCCTGATTCAAAATATGATGATAGGTTTGATCAGGAAGAGCAAGACCCTTTGGCCACATGCTCTATGTTTCTAAGTACCAGCAAGAGAACAATTGCATCTTATGCATTTTCTAGCTCTAGTTGCCATTGCAGTCAATGTCCAATGTTTTGAAAGAAGCCATGCTTTGAAGTATGGTTAAGGGCTACGAGGATAGACTAGGGCACCTGGACCTCTTCAGCCTCTGCAAGAGAAGGTTGAGAGGCGACCTTGTGGCTGCCTATAAATTCACCATGGGGGCACAGAAGGGAATTGGTGAGGCTCTATTCACCAAGGTGCCCCTGGGGGTCACAAGAAATAATGGCCATAAGCTAGCAAAGAGCAGATTTAGACTGGATGTTAGGAGGAACTTCTTCACAGTTAGAGGGCCAAAATCTGGAATGGGCTCCCAAGGAAGGTGGTGCTCTCCCCTACCCTGGAGGTCTTCAAGAGGAGGTTGGATGGGCATCTGGCTGGGGTTATCTCAACCCAGCACTCTTTCCTGCCTATGCACAGGTTCGGACTCGATGATCTATTGAGGTCCCTTCCAACCCTAACATCTATGAATCTATGAGGGAAAAATAAAAAAAACAGAAACCAATCAAGGAATTATTGGGGTGGGAGGGGAATTCCTCTCTGTCCCTTACAGTCCTGAAGTATAAAATTCCCAAGTACCTACAACTCTTGAAAGAGTTGCTTACATATCTCAACACAGTAATTGCAAGTAACTGAATCCACCTATCACCGCATGCTAATTGTTGAACCTAGAACTTCCTGTCCTCTCATGCTATCCCTTCCATAAATGTTATCAAGCTCAATCTTAAAGCAATTCTGATTCTCTGCCACAACTACTTTGCTCAGAAGACCATCCCAAAACTTCACACCTCTGATAGTGAGAAAAATTCTTTTAATTTCCAGTGTAAGCTTGTTCATAACCAGTTAGCAGCCATTTGATCTTGATAACCTTCCTCAGCAGTTCACTGGAGGGTGAGTTCAGCAGAGATGACAGGGACTTTGCCTTGCTGTGGAGCTGAGCCTACAACACCATGTGCCACCTCGGGAAGCTCATTGGCCATGCCTGGACCTGGACTGAGGAGCGCCGGGAGCTGGGAGTCTCCCTGCAACCAGCCCCGCATGCCGACCACGTCACCCTAATGCCCCACACGAGGACCTTCCTGGAGCAGTTCCTGAAGGACGCCATCTGAAACAAGTACACCAGTGACCTGAGGGCCAAACCCAACCAGGGAAAGGTCTTTGACATCACCTCAAAGTGGGACTCCAGCAACCACTTCATGCCCAGCAGGAGCTTCACGCGCTTTGCGGACTGGCGCTTCCTCCACTGCGCCCACCCCAATTGCCTGCCTCTGAACAGGGCCGTCCGCTTCGGCCACTGGGACGAGGTGCTGATGGTGCGGCTATGCAGTAGAGACCCTCCCCCATGTGCTGTGTAGCTGCAGGCTGCATGCCAGAGCCTGGTAGCTCTGTCACATTGCTGTCCAGGACCGCCTGGTGAGGGCCATCCTGGCCGCAGTGGGGGAAGATCTCTGTGAACCACACTGAACCGGGCTGCGAGAGCCAGATGCAACCTGACATCATAATCACAAATGAAGAGGCCAAGAAGGTCGTGATCATGGATGTAACCATCCCCTTAAAGAACTGGCGCCAGGCCAGGCTCGCAAGAGGGAGAAGTATGCCCTGCTGGCCGACATCCTGAGGGGCTGTGGCTATGATGTGACGGTCGACTCATTGTGGGAATGCTCGGAGGCTAGGACCCCAGCAATGAGAGCATCCTGCGTGCCTGCCACATCTCCCGCCGCTACGCTAAGCTGATGCGCTGCCTCATAGTGTCCAACACCATCTGTTGGTCCCCTGACATCTACGTGGAACACATCATGGGCCACCGCCAGTACTCCGACCCCAGCACGAGCCGCCACCAGACCAGACCCAGAGGGGACTGCCTGAACCACCCCTCTGTACCACATGGACTTCACTTCGAGAGGATTCTTCAGCAATGGATGACCCCACTCCACCTGCAGAGGACCCCTGCGATGAGACTCTATATGGACTGAGACACTTTCTTTGACCTACTTCCTCCACCATTGCAGACAATTGTATACGGGTTTGTGTGTATCTATCTTCTTTCTCTCTCAGTGTTGCAAGCCCTCCCCTTCCCCTTCCCGCCCCCCACCGGGTTTAGTTGGCTAACATCGTATTTTCTGTAACCTAGTTGCGTTCCCCTCCTCATCCCCATCCCTCTAATGTTAGGCCCTCGCTCAGGCGATTTGTATTTTCCAACTGGCTTTGTCATCTTTTTGGATTCTCAATCCTAAACATCTACTAATAAAATTCAATTTGTTCTCCAGCCTAAAAAAAAGTCCTCTCTCTTGCTAATGCGCCTTCCATTAATGTATAAAAAAAATCATATTCCTTCTCAATCTTCATTTTGCTAAACTAAAGATGCCAAGTTCCTTTCATCTTCTTCCATAAGGTAAGGGCTCCGTTTTCATAACCTTCTTCACTGCTCATTGGTGACCAGAACAATAGTCTAAATGGGGTGGAGAATCTTGATTTATTAGGGAGTGTTTGTTTTGGGGCTTCTTTCTATGTATATATTAAGACACATGCACATACACACACATGCATGTATTGTATGTTATGTATTATGACATGTTCTATTTGATGTATTATTATAACATACTATGTTTCCTTATATTATATTTGAATATATCATATTATAAATATACATCATACATATATTTATCCTTTATAATATTCATGCTAGGGAAAAAAACATCAAGAAAATGCATATGGAGCTATAGATAGTGAAGTCTGTGATGTCCTAAATTCTGGGGGAGTTCATGCCACAGACTAGGACCTGGTGAATGCTCTGTCTTCTGCAGAAAAAAAGCTTTACACTTCTTGTAAAGAGATTAATTAGGCCAGAAGAACAAACCTATCAACCCTGCTTTTCTTATTAGATCTTTATGCATACTTTTAGGTATCTGGGGCTCAGGTCACAGACCACCTTAAAGATAAGGACCAAGACCTTGAATTTAATCCCATTTTTCTGGGCAGCCAGCACAGACAGCAGAGGACAGGTTTCGTTCAAGCCTATATTGCTACAGAAGTGTACTTTGCAGTGTTCTGTACTAACTGAAATTTCCTAAGCCTTGAAGGCCTCCTGTTATCTTATTCCACCAGTCCTTTCTCAACTGACAGATAATAAAGGCATGAATAATTGAGGCCAGGTCACCAATCTGCTAGCTGGGACAAAGTCTTCCCACCAACCAGAAATGACAGAGAAAGCATTACTTGTGGATGCTGAGCTTTACTCTGAAAAAACTCCTAAGTTACAAACTGACCAGACTGATTGCAGGCACATAACTTCCACCGCAAGAGGCTGTGCAGCACTCCCCTTTGCTCACGTGAAAAGCGCTACTGAAATCAGGGAACGTATCCACCCAGCCAAAATCAGCCCACCCTCAGTGTTCAATGAAAACAATAAAGGAGACGCTGTCACTAAGTTTCACACTTTGCCAGCCCTCCTAACATGGGCAAAGGATTGCCCAAGCATCAGTCTCCTGGTGGACACACAAAGGGCAGCTTCAGCTGCAAAAGGTTGCGGAGGCGGGCCTTCAACAACACACAAATGCAATGAGAATGACCCTGATTCAGCCACGCCATGATCCACTGATGGCTACATCATGCCATCCCCTTCCTCGGGGAGACCCCTTGGGTCACCCACCTCCTTGGAAGAGGTGCTGCCAGGGCCACTGGCACTACTTAGGGGGCAGCATGTGGGGCTCCCCTCGCCCCACACGTGCTCCTCTGGGCAGGGCTGCCTGTGCCCCAGCAGGCAGGGCGAGTGAGAGGGCAGGAAGAGGCAAGGGCAGAGCTGCGGGCAGCAGCAAAGCACTGGCCAGCCCCCAGGCCGCCCTGCCCTTGGCCTCCCTCTGCCTGGAGCACCGCCCCCCCAGCCCAGCCGCTTTGCGTGGGCCGCCCTCATTGGCGTGCCGGCTCCTTCTGCCGACTCCCCATTGGCGGAAGAAGGAGGCGGAGGTGGGACTAAGGCGTCTGGGGCTAGGGGCGCGGGGAGGGCGGAGCGCAGGCGGGCGGCGCAGGGGAGCGGCTCTAGCAGGAGCAGGCGGAGGAGGGGGAGCAGGAGGAGGTTGCGGTATAGCGAGCTGCCATCTCCTGAGCGCCCAGCAGTGCCTGCGGGCAGAGAGGTAAGGGCCGCGGCTGCTGGGCGGCAGCTGGAGCCGGAGGCGTTGCCAGCCCGTGCCTGGGCAGGGCTGCTCGCTTGCACTGCGCTCGCCCTCGACCCTGCCGCGGCCCTGCCTGGCAGGGCTCTCCAGGGGAGCTGTCAAGGGGCAACACACCTGCAGCCCCTCCCCCCCCCCACCCCCGTGGCCACAGCCTGGCACCTTGCTCCGAGCTGCAGGTCTCTCTCCGTGGGCACCTGCCTTGCCGTCTAGTCTGCACTTGGCAGCAGCGCAGCTTGGTTGGGAGCCCCCAAAACCCACTGGGGGCGACTCGGTGGTGCAGGGACCCGTCACCTTCAGACCTGGCCCCTTCCACCTTCCTCACCCACCCTGCTTTGGCAGGCGAGGCTCACGTTTACGTCACTTGATGTTTTATATTTTCCTCTCCGCAACGCAGGGTCTAGAGGCAGGGCAAGGCTTTGCTAGCCGGCACCTTGATTCAGGAGCCAGTTTCAAGTGGGAGAAATCTGGGGCTTGGTCTGCCAAAAGATCCCCCTCCCCCATCTTTCCCTGCCGTCATTCAGCCTGACCGGGTTGGCAGGGTGAGGGGGTAACGCTCTGGAAACCAGCAAGTGGGAATTCAAAGCTTTGGAAATGGAAATCAAATCACAGCCACCACAGAACGGACAAATGGGCTGTCTACACAGAGAGGTGGCCCATTGTTTAGCTGGGATCATTTCTACCTTATTAAGTCTCTGTTCTGTGTGGGTATTTTTTTCCCCCAGTATAATCTAGATGGTAAATCTAGGCCAGCAGAGTTATACTGTAGTAACTCCTTGTGTGGTATGCCTTTTTTTTTTTTGTGGTGGTGGTGGTATAAAAGTGGCTTTGTTCAGGAGATTTGTTTCACTTCCAAAGGGCTTCGTGCTAAGCTGAGAGAAAGTCTGTCATACCGAAATAACAGCATCTATCCATGGTGGTTAATTGGTTTAGTTAGACGAGTATGATAGGTACAAATTTCCCTTCTGATATAGGGTCTAAGGGACAAAATCTGCTTCCAGTCTTTGCCTATATTTTGGGCTACATGATGATACCCATACATCTGTATAGCCAACCCTTTCACCAGGGTAAACTAGAAGTGAACAGACAAATATTGGTCTGCACCAAGTCTAATTTGCTTAAATCCAGTGCAAAATTGCCTTGATTTCCCCCCTCCCCCCAATAAAACTACAGCAGAAGAGGGACATAAAATATACCAGTGTAGGTGTTGTCTGTCCAATGCTTACCTTGGACTAGCCATTTGTTCAGTGCTTTCACCTGCTCCCAGCCACCTACTGGCAAGGCACTATAATAGCTACCCTGGACTAAATGTTTGTCTCTATCCCAGATTTAGGTACCATTACATTGGTGCACAAGACGAACAATATAAATTAATGTTAGTGTCAGTCATTTGTCTCCTCCAGTAGTTCACAGCCTCTTTGGGTACCCCTCATTAGACGCATGCCAGCTCTTAGTTTTCACTCACTTTTTTTAATATGGAAAAATAACTGAGCAATTCTTCCATTGCAAAGAACATTGCAAAACACAACAGAGCAGAATGTGCTTGGCACTATGGATTCCTATTTGGAATCACTGGCTGCATCCATATGAGTGGGGACATTTGGTTCCCCAGGGACAACTAGCAGTGGGACACTTTGTGCTGCATCTAGTTGTCCCCAGGGAACGCCTGTGCCCTGCACCCTCTGGCATATGGCAGGTTACGCTGGGTGGGGTAAGGGAGGCTGGGTCCAGCTCAGTGCAGACTTACCTGGGGTCCTAGGGGCCTCCTGGGGCTGTAGCAGTGGTGATCCTGCCGCTCAGAGCCTGGGCAAAAGCCAGAGCACCAGGCTCTGGTTTTGAGCAGCATGCACCACTCTGCTTTTTTTTTATTTGTGCAGGTTTTTTTAACCCAGGATATCCAGGGGTCAAACCCCCACTGCGCTGCTCCCTTGCAGCATGGAGAACAGCTGAATGTGCAGTATGTGGCACTGTGGGCAGGTCTGCGGTGCCACATACCACTTGGCCATTCTCATTTGGACATGGCCTCTGGGTTTACCTTGGGTTTATCATAGGTAGGTGTTTGTACATCTAACAGTGCTGATATTGCATGGTACCCAGTGGCACTCTTCAAAGGATGTCATGGCATTGTGTGTACTGTGGCACCATAGTTGAGAATCACTGTCTTAGATACTTGAGTTTAAGCCAGCACCATAATTGCACCATTGTCCAAATACACTTACTCAAAAGTACATTGCATCTTGCACTTAGGTTAGCGTGTTGCACCATTTGGAAACAGATGAGTTGCTAAACTACAGAAGAAAATCTCTGCCAGTGATTCCAAATTTATACTGGTTTCACTGAAAGTAAAATTTTATTTGTAGGATATTTTCCCCTAAACCTGAAGTAAGAATTAATCACTGTTGTTCAGGATTTAATATCAGCTGTTTTGTTAACTGTTATCAGGAGATAAATTGCTAAAAGATCTCAGAGGCTTTGGCAGAACTAGGAACAAAAAAAATCTCCAGCTCTCCTGATTGGCAATCTTGTGCTCTAATCACAGGTGGGAACTCCTTCACCAAAAGCCAAGCTCAAAAAATAAGCCTAGAAATAGTCTGTGATACTCAGACCACAGTCTGATTTGAAAGTGGCTTTTCAATTTATCCTCTGCAGCTTCAGCACTGAATAAAAAAATCATATTTTTAAATTTGAAAAATTCAGTATTTTTAAAGTAATTTGTCCCAATTTAAATTATTTTTAATATTTATTTTTAATAAACCTGTTTAAAATGAAATCTGAATATAATCCAGGCTAGTAAGGCCTGAAATATTATTGTCTCAGAATATTAAGGAAAAAAATGGTATGTTGAATCCATAGCTCTTAGAAATTCAACATAAAAATAAGGGAGGGGAAAAATTGTCTAATTTTAAAATACTTGGAGGAGGGCCTGAGTAATTTAAGAGATTGGCCTCATTTTCAAGAAACTTAGGTGAGTAGGATTTAAGTTCCAATCACTTTCATTTAGCCTAGGAAAATTTTTAAAAAGATTTAAGTTGAAATAATCAGTTTAATTCATGGATTACAGTTGATTTCTCTGCATGATCATAACTTAATTGCAAGTATAAAGTGTGCTTTGGTAAGAAGCGTTGTGTACCCACAGCTTTTAAGATTGTTTTGTTTAATAATAAAAAAAATCAAATTTATGTTGTTTTATGTGTGTTAGATGTCAGGTATTTTCCTAATGCAACTGATTGACAAAATTAGGAGCAAAAAATAACTACTAGCAAATAAGCAATATCAGTTACCATATTTTAACCCCAAATAAAATAATAAAAATGTTAACGTAGTAAGATATATAAATTGGTTAAATATACACGATTGCTGTATACATCATGCAGCAAAAAAAAAGTTGTGCAAAAACTCCATTTAGCTTTAAATATTCATATTTCAATGGTTATGTCAACCAGTGTAAGTGCACCTTTCATGAGAAAATTAATGGAAGTACAGATGGAAAAGTTTTAAATTGAGATTTTTTTTTTCACTTGGCAGTTTAAATCAATGATTTGAATGCCTTCATGTAAATCTGTCCACCTTGGCAGAAAGTGATGTTAAAGAAGTGTGGGGGGGTTTTCTTGCTGGTTTTCACTGTGTGCATTGGGCTGGTCTCTCCTGAATAATACAACACAAGCACTATCTGTCTGTAATACAGTAAAACTACTGCATTTTCTAATAGGGATGCAAATAGCTCCCACCTTATTACAGATAAATCAAACAGAAAATAGTATTATGCTCACATGTTGCCTGAATCCTGTCTTATGCTTCTTGAATACTGAAGAACTGTTGTAGGACTCTGAAGTGGACAAATGGAAGAGAATGGTAACAGTTAATACACAAAGATACAAATATGACTGTATCTGCTGCCGTGACAAATGGGAAAAGATTTTTCGTGCTGCCGGAGGATAGTGTAAAAGTGTTTCCTTATTATGCAATGCTATGCTTGCTCAGTTTAAAAAAAAAAAACTTGCACGGACATTGCTGTACAACTCATGATTCCACACTTGGTAGCCATCTTGGAGAACAGAAACTTCAAAATCTCAAACAGCAAAAACTGAATCAAAGGGTAACATAAATCAAGTTACCCATTCTTGCATGCAATTTTGTAAGTAACAAAATAAATAAAACCATATGTAGATGGTGAGATACATTTTAAAATGGATATTAAGGTTCAACAATGTTCCCAGGTTAAAAGCAACTAGAAAAGACTTGAATAAAATTCAGCTTCCAGATTCTTCTGGGTAAGAGGGCTTCAGATATTTCAGAGAACATTGAAAAATGTAGTGAACAAAATGTCTAGATCAGCATTGCACTTGACAAAAGTTTGGATAGTAACAATATCCCCCAGTTATTGATATGTGTCAGAGCAAGTACTTGGGAGCTAGATGTGACCAAAAGACCTTTTGGATCTGAGAACATTACAAAATGGTGGTAATGGAGAAGACATAAAAATCACTGTCATGGATGTCCTCAAAGTTTTTTGATTAGCACTAGAATAAGTAACAGCCTTACAATAAACAGGGCTCTAGCTATGAGTAAGAGAAGCAGTGCTGTTTCTTTGCTTTGGCAAAAACTGAAATGTGAAAAATCAACTTATGAAATTGTCTCTTCTCACTGCAAGAAATGCTTCCTGCTGTACAATACAAAGTTTTCTTGGCTTAGGACATCATGAAAGAGCTTATTGAATTGGTCTGTTTTATCAGGACAGGAGCCAGGGACCACCAGCCATTCAAAATTCTGTGGGAAGAATTTGAGACGGAGTATGGTGATTTGCTCCTACAATGACTTTTTTTGGAAACTAGTAAACAATCTTCCTCATTGCAAAATTAGCCAGGAAGTTTATCTCTGTCTTCCCATCAACCTACAAATGCAAAGCATCCTTTTCTGTAGTAATTCAGATCAAAAGTACTAGGCAAAATATACTGTCCAAAACGAAAAACATCTTTGAATTGTGGGGACCACTCTAGAACCAGGCCTTGTATTGAAGTCATGTAGCCTGCTCACCTCTGTGGGCATAAGAATCAGACAACGTCCTGTGTTTCTGCAATTTTAATAATACAGGTGTTTCTGTGATAATTGCAAATAAATGGCGAAGTGTTCAAAATGCATATCTAGTAAATGGAAAAGAATGATCATTTTAGAGGGGGCGCGGTTCTGCAGTACATAGTTTTTTCTCCTTTAAGCATGAGTGGTTGTCAGAGATCACCTGGCAGTATCTTTGTTGATGTGGCTCTTTAGTTAACACTGACTGCTGATATTGATCCTGGGGTGGTATTTATTTTTAAATAAATGGGCTAGTATGATTTGTGCCAAAGTATTGGTTATGGCCATTTTATATAGTGTTTTTAAATAACTACTAGGCAGGCATATTTAATATTGGCAGAGAGACCGTCTTTGGACATTATGTATAAAATTTCAGAATGTTTCAGATCAGTATTATTCAGATCAGTGTGTCAAGATAAGCTTATTAACACAAGGCTGCAAATTATTAGCACTTTTTGAGACTCTGTCTTTTAAAGGGAGTAAATAATCTTAATGATGCATAGCCTAGTGGTTGGAGCACAAGACTGATATCAGGAGTTCTCTGTTCTAGTCCAGAACTCTCTGACTGTAGGCATGTCACTTAGCCCATCTGCCCGTGCTTCCCTCTCTGGAAAGTGGTATGCCACCCCTTTTCCTACCCCAGAGGGTTCAGGAGAAGCTCAGTTCATGCTTAGGAACAATTCTGATGCTATTTCATAGTTTGTTAAAATTTGAGTGTAATTCACTATTTTTTTTAATTTAAAGAAAAATCTCAAAAAAGGACACAAATGCTGAATATGAATTACTAGTATAATGACTTCCTACTGTAAGTGAGGACCAGCCTCCCCAGTCCTCCCACCAGTGTATAGAGGGCTTCATCCTGCAAACATCTGTGCCTCTGTACAAATTTACTCTTGTGAGTAGTCTTGTCAAAGTCGGTGGGATTATTCATCAACATGTACACTGCCCACACTCAACTTTACTGAACAGGGGCCTTGAGTTTTTCTTCTTTCTAACTTTAGGACTTTAAAATAACCAATAAAAACCACATACAAGAACTGGATTGCATTTGAAGGGGAAAAATGCCAAGTCATAGCTCTTGCCTAATAAGAAGCAGTAACTAAGAGATTGTAGAGCATAGAGTATGTGCTCAGTTAATTTTTGTTGTTGTTGGCAAGGATCAAAGTGCAAATTTGAGTGTTGAATCTGAAGGTAGAATCAAATGCTTTGAGGATTCATCTGTTGTTTTCCAAAAACAAATCTATTCCAGTGTTTGTTTAACCCAATAGCAAAGCATTCAAGTCAGAATTAAGATTGAAGCTACTTTAAAAACAACAAACTTGACATTTCTGTACCACTCTGCCTCTAAAAACAGTCGTGAAGCATAGTGACGTTGTGTATAGAAGCATGCTGACGTGATCTCTATTGAAATAATGTATTATCCTAAACCCAATATTAAAAAATAAATCATGGTGTGCCTTCTCCTTCTTTCTGCTCCCCATCATGACATTCCCCTCCACCCCCACCTTTTAATACAGTTCCTCATGTATGTCTTTTAACCTTTGAGTCTTTGGGAAGCATTATAGTCCTATGTGGTGGTGGTGGTGGTGTTGCTTTTTGAGCCTTTCCTTCTCACCCCCTCCCCACCGCATGAACATTCTGATTCTTGCTTAATCAGATGCATTTGGGAGCTGATGAGACTTTAAGAGGAACACCAAATATGATGAGATCCACAATCAAATTGTAAGTGCTGGCACTACTTTCTCCCTCTCCTTCCACCAGTCAGTCACACGCTCTTCCCATCTTCCTCCAGAGCTAGAAATAGAGCCCAGGAATTTAAATGTTTTTTGCCAATAAGGTGAACACGGGCCTCAAACAGGGGTTCACTTCTAGTGGGGGAAACTTTTGAGATATTTCTCCTGCTAGAAATTGCTCTGGGAGAGGAAACAGTACAGGCACCCAACATGAAGCTGTCCTCTCTCCCTTGCTCTCTGCACCTTCACCAGAAGGCTTAGGGAGCTGGCTGCTCCACTCTTCCTGGTCCTGGGGAATTGGAACAGCAGAGCAAAGTCTCCTGCTAGGTCCCCAAACTGGGGGCCCTGATGGGGCTACGGGCACCAGCTTTTTCTTTTATATTTCAAAGCTGCGTGTGCAGCCTTGCACTTTGAGCTGCAAGTGCGGAGCTCTGCATGTACCACGTGAGGTGAGCTTCTCCCCTGAAAGGCACTTCAAAGCCAGTACCCTCATCTCCCCCAGAGTGGAGGAAACGGGGCAAAGCCCCCAGCCTGTTCCCTGAATCAAGCACTCCCTGGTCTGGGGAAGAGGTAGGGAAGCATTGCCCCACTGTTCCTCTCCCCTTCCAGACTGGTCCCGGTGAGTGCAAAGCCCTCAGCCCAAAGTGATTCTTGCTGCTTTCTTCTCCTTCCAGACCAGATCAGGAGGGGCTCATACAAGTGTTCATTCTTGGAAGATAAATTCTTACAAAGGAGATCTTCCAGTCTGACACCTGGAAGATGTTTTCCTAGAAGGGCATGTTTCCCTTGGAGAAAAAATTATGTGAATACTTGCACACATCACTTCTCCTGGAAGAAAGTCAATTCTCCTGGTAGAATTGTAATACTTGTATGAGGATATATCTTCATGTTTTTGCTTGCTCCAGCTGCATCATAAGTTAGAGACCTCATACAGTTAAGAGCCTGTGGGAATGAATCTCTTTCATACTGAAGGTTTTTTACATTGCTCCACAGACCTTGAAAAGGGGGGAAATTACGGATGCGCCAGTGTAAAGGGACCTTGGTAGAAATAAGCATCAAACCTTTTTGGTCTAATTTTCCACATGGATACAATGGTGTAAACTGAAACAGCTCCATTAAAGTCTGTGAGATGAGATCAGATTCTGCCTGTAAAATGGGGTTTTGCAAGGGCTGGTGCTCTTCTCTTTCTTTATTCTTTCCTTTGTGAGGGTCAGCATTTGCCCTATTGGAACCTCTGTTTCTTCAGTTCATGTCACAGAAGTGTGCCTGGCTGAATATGCATGCCATATGTTCTTTTCTTTTTTATCTTATTTAGTTCAAGATGTCCAAAAAAATCCATGGAGGGTCTGTTGTGGAGATGCAAGGAGATGAAATGACCAGGGTGATTTGGGAATTGATCAAAGACAAGCTGATTTTTCCATATGTGGATCTGGATGTACACAGGTAACCACCCTCATATACCACACTTACTCCAATCTAAGTCGACCTTGAATTCCTTATTATTCCCCTGAGAAATCAGTCTCTCCTCTAAAACCCCTTT
>NW_017729031.1:100293895-100294674 GCF_001723915.1 Gavialis gangeticus
TTCCCCCCCCCCCCCGCAATGATTAGATTCTACGTATGGAAAACTTATAAATTTGTTATAATGTTCCAGGTATAGACTCTAATTGTCAGAGGGTTGTCTTTGAATTTGTCCCCGTCCCATTGCTACAGCAGTAAAAACACTGGCTGGGGCAGCTGGATGGCTGGGGAGGAAGTCAGGGGAGCCTGTTGCCCTCTACCCATCCCCTTCTTCCCCCTGCCGCCTTCCTGCACTCCCCCTCCCTGCCACTGGCATGCCCTGCCCTGAGCTCCCCCAAAGCCTCTGCCTCTTCCCCCTGCACTCACCACAATCTCTGTCCCTTCCAGCCCCTTGCAGTCTCTGGCTCTTTCCCTCCACCCCATACTGTCAGACATTGCTCAGGCTCTGTTCCCTCCCAAAGCACAGCATGTGGAAGCTCAGCCCTTGCTGGGTTATGCAGCAGTGTTGGAGCTGCTGATGGGCTAGGCAGGGGACAGTTTTCCTGTGCTCTGTGCCTTGGAGGGAACCCAGCCCAAGCCAAAGTTGAGTTGTGCTTGACAGTAATGGAGGGGGGGTCAGAGGGCCAGTGGAGCAGGAGGCTGCTGTGGCTGTGACTCTGATCTTGACCCAGGCTCAGGGCCAGAATCAGAGCCACAGCAGCAGCCTGCCTCTCTCTTCCCCGCCCTGCTTTATATATTAGTCTACGATGAGGGGCTCTTTTCCCCTGCTTCAAATCTATCATCTTAGATTCAAGTAAATATTTGAGTAAGTGTTATAAGAATCAGTCACATGTTACAATGTAG
>NW_017729031.1:100294765-100298674 GCF_001723915.1 Gavialis gangeticus
GGGATGACATATGAAGCTCTCCCCTCCTAGGATCCTACTTCTGCCCGGCTTGAAAAATGACTCGGGTTGACTCAGTTGTCTACCTAAAGATGCCACCTATTTTCTGGTGGAAAGGTTGAATATCTCCTCTGTGACCCTGCTCCTGTGAACACTTTCATTCACTTTCTGGGGCTACTTAAAGCAGTTAACAATCTATGCCCAAGCATATGCAAACTTATCTCCGCATTATACCTCTTGGAAGACACAGGGACAGAAGTAGCACCCTGTCCAGAGAGGATGTGCAGGCAGCCACTTTTGTGTCCCTCTAAATCCAGGATTAATAATGCTTACATCACTAGAACAGCTTGATAGCTACCCATGTGACACTTTTCAAGACTAGAATAATAGGAACGCAAAGCATCTGGTTTTATCTTCAGCACTTCCTAACACAGGGGGCTTCTCGAAAGGCTATCATTGGGCTAACCTAGTTGGCTTCATGCGATTGCTGTGGCTGGGGGAACTCTCCAGGGGTCTATTTCCCCTCTGAGGCAATGGAAATAGCATAGAGAGGCTGGTGTATGGGAATAATATTTGCCTGTTTGTGGGACTGGGCCCTGTTCTGAGTAGCCTGCAACTAAAAGATCACACTTCTGGCAGCTTTCTAAACTGTATCTGTCCTTCACTGCCACACCCCAGAACAATAAACAGCAGCAGCAAGTCTTTTATAGTAAAAATCTTGCAGGTGTAGGTGGAGGAGGACAAGAATAAAAAAGGAATTTCTTGCCTGTAATATTTATTTTAGCATAACATAACAAAAAATTCCTGTTCCTCCTAGTTTGCAAGTAGTATAGCTCCTTGTAAGACTTTCGAGTTGTAATGCTGCAGTGTGAAATGACATTGCTGCCATCCCAGTAACTGCAGTATTCATGCAGGGTTTTTCTAGCTGTATAAAAGGTTTTCAATGCTATATTCATTAGTCCGCCCGTGATCCTGACCTTTTCCCTACTTCTAGAGCCATTTAGTTTTGTTCTGAAGACTGAACCACCTATTTGACAGGACTTTCTGCTTGCTGGTGCCAAGACTGAGCAGACAAACACTGGAGCTTATTGCACATGCACATAGTGTGTAGAAGAGCATTCATTCTTAAAAAAGGAGGGGGCAAGTTAGGTACCAAACACAATGGCTACGTTCATGCTGTGTTTGAGATGCAACTATTTATACTTCAAGGACAAAATATGCAACACACCCTTTATCTAGAGCTATAAAATAGTAGCAAGTCTGGTAAATATGAAACCCTTCACTGTTCAAAGAAACATTTGTGGGTTTTCCTGAGACAACATGGTGGAGTGCCTGTCAGCACTTGCTGTGCTCCCTGTTGTGTCATGTCAGGGAAGTTTTAGCCCCAGGCTTAAAAAGCTGACAGCAGGGGAGTCAAATCCACTCAAGTATCAAGCTGGTTCACACCACTATAATCTCTGGCAAAGTGCCCCATTGCAGCAAGTCCTTTGGAAAAGGTTCAAGCAGTACAAAGTTAGCCATAACTTCATTTGTGCTGCCATGGGTTACAGGAGGAGAATGGAGCCAAGAAAACGGGTGGAGCTTGTTGAGAATGAGGTGTGTGGCCAAGGCAAGTGGAGATACAGCACATCTGTATGTCTTTGGTGCCATGGGGACTCCTGGGCAGCCTTTACTATAAATTAAAGCTACCCTAACCTCACAGCCACAATCCTTAAAGAAGGCAGTGGTGTCAAGACTATGTACTCACTCCTAGTTTAAATCCTGCTGCTATGCAGGGAAGAACTGCTTTCAGATCAGTTATGACTGAGCTCTGGGATCTGTTGGGGGTGGGGGGAAGCTTATTTAATTTAGAAATCCATAAATATAAGGTCAGTCTATAAAGCAAGCTTTATTCTTTTTTTTGGGTTTGCTTGTAGCTATGACTTAGGCATAGAAAATCGTGATGCAACAGATGACAAAGTGACAGTGCAAGCGGCAGAAGCCATAAAGAAGTACAACATTGGCATCAAGTGTGCGACCATAACCCCTGATGAGAAGAGAGTGGAGGAGTTCAAGCTGAAACAAATGTGGAAATCTCCCAATGGGACCATTCGTAACATTCTGGGTGGTACAGTCTTCAGGGAAGCTATTATCTGCAAGAACATCCCCCGACTGGTGACTGGATGGGTGAAACCCATTGTCATTGGCCGTCATGCATATGGGGATCAAGTGAGTTACTTTAGGGTCCTTCTAGTTTAAAATGTTACTGTGTATAACTGAAGATTCCAAGGGAATAGGACTGGCACAAATTCTATACACCCAACACATCTGACATCTCATAATCCTGTTTGTTATGTGTGATTTATGGATCACAGTAAACCTTCCACCTTTCTCCACATACATTAATTAGTATTCTTACAATACCTAGCATATTGCTTTGGTCCATGACAGAGACCCCTGAGTATTACTACACTTCTATTTTTTTTATAATATACAGAGGTCCATGCTAGAGGTTGGGTGCTGAAGAGTAGCACATGCTCCAACTCCTAGAATCATTCTGACTACTTCAGCACCCTAGAGGCAAGAATACCTTTCCCAACTACTGCTGAGGTACTTCATTTCACCCCGATGCAGTTGTGACTACAAAAAATGCACTGTACCCCCAAATCTTTTCCTTTCTTCCCATCTCAGTGGTGGTGAGCAATTTTCTGAACAGCTTGCAGATTATCTAACTATAGTTTCAAAATCTCTGCTAGGTCTATTTCCACCAGACATTATGACAACTTTTCCTTTTCATTTCTGACTACATACCTTTTAAAAAAGGAGAGGGGGAAAAAAGGATTATATTGTTTGGATACAGTTAATCAGGCTTGGTTTGCTTGGGGAGACTAGACAAATGTTAACTTGGAGACCTCAGATCAGGTGGTAAAGAAAAGCATTCCCCAGCTTTCAGTTATGTCTTAACACTGTAACAGTTGATGTAAGATGAATCTGTGAGAGTCCTCTGATGTTCAGTTTGTAAAACTCAATTTACCTGCAGGAGTCATACTTGGGCAGACCAAACCACACACACACACACTGGCAGCAGAACCACTCTTCCCACATCCCCCTGCCCCCCGAGCACAAAATCAAAATTTAGGCAATATCTAGAGATAAGTCAGACTCTTGAAGGAGAAAGAGAGTAGTCAACTTACTAGCCTCATTTGCTTCTATTATATAAGTAGGTCTTTCACGTATGATGAAAAGCAGGAGGCAAACTGGTGGGTTTTTTGGGTTTGTTTTTGTTTGTTTGTTTTTAATCAACCTGCCACATTTTTACTTTCATATTAAGCTTTTTGTTACAAGTCAATTGGCACTGACGTTTTAGTGTTTATGGAGATTTCTTCAACAGTCCAATTGATGTGACCACTGGGAGGCAGCAAAGCCTGACTATTTCACAAGCCCTGGGCTTTTTTCCCAGCACAGCCACACATCTGTGCAATGCAAAGTGCCATCATCTCGTGCATCAGCATTCCTATATGTGCAGTGGGAACTGTTGTACTCTTCAAAGTGTCCTAAGATCCCTGGAGGCAAAGTGTTTAACAGAGCTACATATTTGTTGAATAGGTGCTAAGCACTAGTACTTATAGGGCATTTCTTACATACTTAACCTTCTGATCTCCCCGTACCATTTTAGCTATGTCCCTATCAGCAGAAAGAAATCCTTGAGCCTTGGCCTTGGGGGAAAAAGAATATTTTGTTTTATAACTTTAAGAAGTAAGCCAGAGGCATTGTATAACTGAGGCAGTGGAAAGTGTAATAGAGGTGCACAGTCTCATGCTAAGGCAGAAGACTGGAAGCCTGCCAAAGTGAGTGAATAAAGTAAAAGGAGTATCATGGGAATAGGGAAAGGGGACAACAGGCATAGAGCTAGAGAAGTTGCAAAAGAGTTTA
>NW_017729031.1:100303674-100313312 GCF_001723915.1 Gavialis gangeticus
ATGCGGGACAACAGGCATAGAGCTAGAGAAGTTGCAAAAGAGTTTAAGAAGCAAAAAAGTTGCTAGTGTCGGCAAGGAAACTAGGTGGGAGAGTGAAAGTTTTTATAGAAGAATGTGTGACAGGAACGTGGCAACACTTGTCCAAGGCAGTTTGAAAGAGGATACAGGATTGGGTTTGTTTTTCTTTTTGTAACTAAGTTTTACAGTCTTTTTATTCTCTAGGATGTATGTTTCTGGTATGGGCAATGCTTATATCAATTAAGAAACATCTCATGAGAATCTTAGTATTGAATTTATTTTGTTGTTCAGCTGCCTGTTGGGTAAAATCACTAAGCTGATTATTATTTTTTTTTTTTAATTTTATTTTTTTTGCGCGTCTCCCTTGTTACAGTACAGAGCAACAGATTTTGTGGTTCCTGGTCCTGGAAAAGTAGAAATGACTTACACACCAAAAGATGGAGGTAAACCAGTGACATATGTGGTCCATAACTTTGAAGGTATGTATAACATCTCACAAAGCTGAGATTGTAAGTGGTATTTGTCTAACGAACCCATTTGCAAACAAATTTGGTATCTTTTGGACTGGTCCAAGATAAGAACCTGTCTTTCCTACTAGTTACTTATCTATCTTAGATGCTGTGGGACAGAAAATCTTAGATTCAAATCTGACTGGGAAACCATTTGGGGGAAAGTGTTTTTATTTGATGTATTCCATACTGTTATGTATATGTATACCAAGGCCAAATTTAGGGTGTTATGTACATCATTCGTTCTGATATCATTTCCTGTTCTTTTTGCACGTTTGGCTTGGCAGAAACACTTAAATTGCCATATGTTTTTGTATGTAAAATACTACCTCTCCCTTCCCTCTTTCTCCTCCCCCCCCCCACATCTTTTTAGTATATATTAGAGTTGAGATACTTGCAGCATTTTTAAGGGGCCGTGTAGCCTTTTGTTGATAGGTTACCAGTTTGAATCTAGCTCAGCTTTAGCTCGGTAGAGGTGAAGCTTTATTTTGCCATGTAACAGAGGATTCACCTCCTGTGTGGACTGCCAGTTTAATGGGTTTCTGCCTCAACTTCCATAGCAGGTTACTGTGGTGCACTTCACTAATTGTAGTCCATGGAGAGGCTAAAAACTGCATGGAAAATGAACTCCTTCTGTTACTCCCATAAGATGGTCCTTCCACACAAATTGTGACTGAGGCAGGCTGGTACAACCACATGTATGAAGATTGCCTTTAGATTGCCAGCATGTAAACAGAAGACTGTTTGCCAGTGCCATAAATTTAAAAACGTTCCATGAGACCTCCACACACTTAAAGTAAAACCATACATCTTGCAACCTATATTTATATGCAGAGTGTTTGCATAAAAAGAATTCTGTCAGACCTGCATGATATTTGGAAAGCCCTTCAGTCGGTCACATTCTGTTCTCTCTGTGATCAGCCGGGTAAGCAGGTTGCCAGCTTATGCAGGTACTAATGGAAGTTTGTGCTATTTAATCCTATTCAAACACTTTTTAGCTTTTTATCTGCAGCAAATGTCATCTTAAGACAACCTGAGCAGATCTGCTTTAGTTGCAAAAAGGTTTGACTATTTTTTTTTCCCCACCAGACCTCAGTGTAATGAAAATCAGCTAATGCAGTTATTGCCATGTAGGTAATTTATGTACTGCCTCTCTTCCACAAAGGAAGGTTTTGTATTTCCAGGGTGATGACTCCTAGTAGTGGAGGTATTGTATTACATATTTACTGGAAGATACTTTGACCAGTAGGCCCTATTCTGCAGGCCCAGGTAAGCTTAGCATCTAAGCCAGCAAGAGGTTTGCTTTAAAGCAGGTATGTATGTCTTCACTGCAACACTGTAACAACACTTAGGTTGTTGCTTGGGTGTGGCTGCTAGCCACACTCCCATCAGCACCCAAAACCTAACTCAAGTTTGGTCACGCTTCCACCCTTATTAGCTGGCTTTTCTGCAGCAGTAGGTGAAAGGCTAGGTGTTGCTTTCACTGGAGCTGGTCCCCAACCCACTTCAAACTGACAACTCAAGCTAAGTCACGCAAGAGCTAAAAGTCCACCCTTGACTTCCCACAATTCTCTGTTGTTCTCAGAAGGGCAGGCAGGTTCTCCCAACAAATCAGAGGAAGGACCATAGAGCATCTCGGCCCACTACAGTGCAAAGAACTATCCCGATCTACAGGTGATCACACCTCCAGTGAGAATGCAAAAACTTGGTTATGGCTTTTCAGTGTGATATCTAACCTGGATGTGCAGAACCAGGTTATCACCTGAGCTAAACACTGCACTGAAAATACAGACTAAAATTGTAAGGTATTCTGATAGTAAGAAACCTGGAATAGCTTCATTCCTAAAAGCCCCAATCGCCATCCACTGCTTTCATTGAGAAGATGGAATCAGGCCTGATCTTGCACTAATGAAGTCAGTGGGATTTTTCCCATCCATTTTAGGTGGGAAGAGTGTTAAGCCCAGTAACCTGAATCTCGTAAGTATTTTAAAAAGAGTAGGAAGACCTCTCTTCTTCATTTTTTAATTCATTTTAATCAAACTTATGATAATAACAGCCTCTAGTAAAATTTCACAACTAAAAAGATGTGGGTGTGTGAACACTCTTAGAAAACACACCCTACTCTTGGCTGAATAAGGACCAGAAGAGAAGATAGCTGAGGGGTAAATGGTGTTCACTAGCGTTGCTTGCAGACGTTTAAAAAAAAAAAATAGCAGCACTTTAAACCTGGTGTGTTCCTGCACCGAGCCCAGTGCATGCCCAGAAGAGGCTTAGTTGGATCCAGCTCGTGTACTTGGACCCGGGTGCTTTAGTGGGGCTTTTTTGGCACTTTTATCTCATAGATTGGAAGGGGCCTCACAAGATCATCGGGTCCAGCCCCCCGCACTAGGCAGGTGACCCCAGCAAGGTGACTGTCCAGTCTCATCTTGAAGATTTTCATGGTAGGTGATTGCATCACCTCTGGAGGGAGTTTATTCCAGTCTGGACACCGTAACTGTGAAGAAGTTTTTCCTATTGTTAAGCATGAAACTGTCTTCCAGGAGTTTGTGACCATTACTGCTGGTTTTCCCCAAGGGTGCCCTGGTGAACAGTTGTTTGCTGAGTCCTTGATGTACTCCCCTGGTGTAGTGGTAAGCTGCTACCAAGTCCCCTCTCAGCCTTCTCTTTTTTAGGCTGAAAAGACCCAAGTCCCTCAGCCTTTCCTTGTATGGCTTGCCTTGCAAGTCTCTGATTATACAGGGGGCTCTTTTCTGGACTCTTTCAAGCTTTTCCACATCTTTGTTGAAGTGTGGTGCCCAGAACTGAATGCAGTACTCCAGTGGTGGTCTCACCAATGCTGAGTAAAGTGGAAGAAATAGCTGATTGAATCAGCTGATTGAAAGCGCCATAAAGCCCTACTGAAGTGCCTGATCTATACAGATGCTGCAGAGCCAGGTTGAAGTAACATGCTGCTGCTTCTGGTAAAGTGTATTGTAGTTTTTTGGGGGTGTTTCTGTTTGTCTAAATGTTTGCAAGCAGCCTAGGTGATTTTCTTTATACTCTGTATTTCCCACCCACTTTGTAATCTGTCATGTCCTTGTTCTTCTCAACAAAAAACCCACTAGAGCTCTCTAAAACAGTGTTCCATCTGCTTCAAGTGCTTCCATATCTTGAGGTCACACGTAGCTTTTGTTTGTTTGAGGATAAACAAGACATTGGGAATGCTAATGTATCCCTTAGGAGGTTGGCTTGTCCTGTATTGCTGTCCACAAGAAGATCTCCTCCTCTTGGATTCATACTTGAAAAACAAACTAGACCATGGAATGGGAATGCATACTTCTTGTGCCTCTCCCCTTGTACAAACTGTGTGTCTTAGGTTGCTTAATTAGAACACTTGCTGGAGCCATGTTGCCTGTTCTACATACTCTGTATAGAGATCCCAGTGGCAAGAAAATAGTTTTAGGAGAATTATGCCAATGAAACTTTGTAAGAGAGCCAGTGCAGAGACTCACAACTGCATTAAGCAAAAATAAAAATAAAAAAAAAGATGGGCGAGAAGGATCCTGCCCTGCCTACCAAAAATTTCATTTTCATGCCCTTATAACTAGCCCTTATACTATTCCCTTTTCTCACTTTGCTCTTAGACTGCGGTGGTGTTGCCATGGGAATGTACAATCTTGACCACTCCATCCAGGATTTTGCACATAGTTCTTTCCAGATGGCATTGTCTAAGGGCTGGCCTCTCTACATGAGCACCAAAAACACCATTCTGAAGAGATATGATGGACGCTTCAAAGACATCTTTCAGGAGATCTATGACAGGTAACGAATACATTTTGGGTGCCTATAGATGTGCAGCAAAGGCTGCTCGAACATATAATTACAGTGCATTGGAAAAGACTTGATTAATCGAGTCTGTTGGAGCATGGTAATTAACACGCCCCAGCAGACTCCAGTGTCACGTATATCAGTGTCCCCGCACTGAAAAATGGTAGTGGGGGTGCTTTAACTAAAGCTTGTTGAACGAGCTTTAGTTAAAGTGCACCCGCCACCATTTTTCAGCACTGGGACGCTGATGCCCATGATGCTCTGTGTGCTCTAATTTAAAGTGCCCCCCCTCATCCCTCACTTCTGGAGCACGTCTATAAATGTCCTGTGTTCTTACCTCCCTACTCACCGATCCTGTTGCATCCTCCTGTTGTAGAGATTCCTTCCTGTCTCATGAGTCTTTCTTATTATGACAGATCTGGCAGTGCTTGGCACAGTCCATTCTTATTACCATCAGTGAGGACTGGGAGTGCTTTGTGTCGCACAGAGTGCAACATTCAAGCTTACGCTTAAGTGCCTTGGGGTCCATCTTCCCCAAGATCTAGTGATGATCAAACAAAAGCTATGGAGATTTTGATGGCTAGTTCCTTAGAATTGAAACCTTACTAAGTGCAATAGTGAATTCCAACTCTCCTGTTTCTAAACTACATGCTGATCTGCTTGTATCACAGGAAGGGAATTCTTACAGATATTTTGGTAAATTATTACCTGATGTTTGTGAGAGAAGTTTAACTTGCAGCTTGCCTATTAACAATGAATATCCTTGCTTATTAGACCCCACACATGCCCCATAAAATGCCAACAAATTCACAGTAATGGGCATCAGAAACTTGGATCCTTATTCTTCCATGTTCCACTATTTTATTGTATTTACCTGAATCCAAGGCGACTTTGAATTTTAAGACAACCCCTCAATAATTAGGTTCTACATATGGAAAGTGTATACATTTGTTGTCATTTTCCATGTATACAATCTAATTATCAGAGGGTCATCTTAAATTTGTCACATTCCCCTACTCCCCCCACACCTGCTGGAGCAGGGAGGCATGGGGCCAGGGGCAGATGGCCCATTGTCCCCCTTGTAGCCTGTCCACCCTCCCTGCCTACACTCCCCCCCACCGCCACACACACACACAGCCTCTGCGCCCCCCTTTCCCCCCACACTTACTGTCAGGCATAACTCTATAGATTAATTGATTCATAGATTGTAAGGCTGGAAGGGACCTTTTGAAGATCGTCGGGTCCAGCCCCCTGCACTGGGCAGAAAACACAACTGGGGTCAGGTGACCCCAGCAGGGTGACCATCCAGTCTCCTCTTGCAGTCACCTACCCTGGAAATTTTCATCACCTCCTGGAGGGAGTTTATTCCACAGTGGACACCCTAACTGTGAAGAACCTTTTCCTAATGTGGAGCCTGAAACAGTCTGCCAGGACTTTGTGGGCATTACTCCTGGTTTTCCCCAAGAGTGCCCTGGTGAACAGTTGTTCACTGAGCCCTTGACGTAATTCCCTGATGTAGAGGTAAGCTGCTACCAAGTCCCCTCTCAGTCTTCTCTTTTTCAGGCTGAAGAGCCCCAGGTCCCTCAGCCTATCCTCGTATGGCTTGCCATACAAGTCTCTGATCATACGGGTGGCCCTTCTCTAGACTCTCTCAAGTTTTGCCACATCCTTGTTAAATTGCAGCACCCAGAACTGGACATAGTACTTGAGCTGCGGGCTCACCAATGCTGAGTAGAGCAGAAGAATCACTTCTTGGTTTTGCTGGAGATGCATCAATTGATGCATGCCAGAGTATTATTTGCCCTGCTGGCTACAGCGTTGCACTGCCAGCTCATATTCATGCTGTGGTTAGTTATTACCCCCAGGTCCCTTTCATTCATGGTGCTGGTCAGCTTGGCTCTGCCAAGCCAGTAGGTGTGTTAAGGATTGTTCATCCCCAGGTGGGGCACTTTACACGTCTCAATGTTGGACTTCATCTGGTTCCAGTCTGCCCAACTTGCAAGCCTGTCTAGGTCTGCCTGTCTCTGCAGCCTATCTTCAAGTGTGACCACACTTCCCCATAACTTGGTGTCATCCGTGAACTTGGCCAGTGAGCTCTTCACCCTCACATCCAAATCATTGATAAAGATGTTGAAAGGCACTTGACCAAGCACCAACCCTTGAGGGACAGCACTGGCCACTTCTTGCCAGGACAACGTAGATCTGTTCATTAGAACTCTCCGAGTCCTACCCCACAGCCAGCTTCCTGCCCACCTAACAGTCTCACAGTTAAGCCCACAATCCTCCATTTTTCTTGTGAGAACATTATGGGATACCAGATCGAAGGCTTTTTGGAAGTCAAGGTATACAGTGTCAACCTCCTCTCTCTTATCCAGGTGGCAAGTTACCTGATCATAAGGGAGATGAGGTGTGTAAGACTTGACCTGCCCACAATAAAGTTATGCTGGCTGTCTTTCAGAATCCTACTTTCTGCAAGTCTATCACACACAGACTCCTTAATTAATTTTTCTGTGATTTTTCCTGGGATGGAAGTTAGGCTAATTGGCCTGTAGTTACTCAGGTCGTTCCTTCTCCCCTCCTTGAAGATGGGTACAACATTGGCCCTCTTCCAGTCCTCAGGGACCTCTCCAGAATGCCACAAGTTTTGGAAGAGCTTCGCCAGGGCTTCTGCAGTGACTTTGGCCAGCTCCTTCAGCATTCTCAGATGAAGTCCATGTGGTCCTGCTGACTTTTATATAAGTCTAATTTTTTTTAATTGATCACGCACCAGGAGAAAGGTGGTCATTCCTACCCTGCTCATTCTGTACCCTATCTGGCATAATTTTTCCCCTTGGCCTGGTGAAATACCGAAGCAAAGTAGTCATTTAGGAGTTCAGTTTTCTCCTGAGTGCCAGTAACCAGCTCTACCAAGTTGATGAGCAATGGCCCCATGCTCCCATTTGTTTTCCTCCTGTTCCCTATGTACTTATAAAAAAAAAAAAAAAGACTTCTTGCTGTCCTTGATTCCCGTTGCAAATTTAAGTTCAGTTACCACCTTAGTCTTTGTAATCTGTCCCCTACAAATGCGGGCTGTTTTTGTTTAGTCCTCTTTGGGGTCTGTCCCAAGCTCTGATTTATACAGCTCTTTCTTCTTTTTTAAGAGGACCATGATTTCCCTGTTTAGCCATGAAGGCTTCCCAGCCCTTCTGCTACCTTTCCTCCACATGGGAATGGACTTCCTTTTTGCTTCAAGGATCATGTCATTGAGAAACAACCACTCCTCATGCACTCCTTTCACCTTCAGTCCCTGGTCCCACAGCACTTTCCCTACTAGTGACCTGAGCTTAAAAAATGCAAATTGCAACAAGTCCAAAACTTCAACCCTGCTATCTAATTTGTTTGCCTTGTAATGGACAGTGAATATGATGGTTTCATAGTTGCTGTTGCCCAGGCTACCCTCTATATTTAAGTCGGGCACCAGGTCATCTCCTTTGGCCAGGACCAAGTCTAAAAGAGCATTGCCTCTGGTTGGCTCGTGCATCTCCTAAGCCAGGAAGGGCTCTTTGATGCAGGTCAGGAAGGAATATGACCAATCCAACTTGACCAAGTGTTCCTCCCAAGAGATGCCTGAATACCTCAAGTTGTCCAGGTCCATTCCTCTTGGGCACAGAGCATATGGAAGCTCTGGCCCCTACTGGGCCACACAGCAGGGACCAGAGACTACTGGGGGCCTGGAGACACCACCACCACTCCTGCATGGCTGAGAAGGGGCCAGTGCTTCCATGTGCTCTGTGCCCTGAGGGGACATGGAGCTGGAACCATGCCTTACAGTTAACGGGAGGGGAGCATTGGGGGTGAGCAGAGACTGTTGAGAGCTGCTTCCCCTCCCCTTCATGCCCCCCACCCTTGCTCTTTCACAGATGAGTCCAAGACGAGGGGCTACCTTCCACCTACCCATGTTGAATGCGGAGGGGGAAAAATGTCATCTTGGATTTGAGAAAACACGGTCGTTCCTTTGACTAAAGCTGAGATGCCCTTGATTTTTCTCTTTGCATAAGAGTAAAATTGGGCCAATTGTTTTGTTTTGGTTTTTTTTAAAGTAAACGCAGTATATTAATTGCTTAAATATTGTTTCCTCTAATTTCTTTAGGCGTCTGGTTGCACTTCTAAGTAACTCCCCCATTAGCTAGATTCTTTTCCCTTCCTTTGACCAGGGTATATGTCATCCTTACATGCAAACATCATAAACAAGCTATCTGTAAAAATCAAAAAGCCACCTATAAAAGGAAAAACCACGTAGTAAAATGTTTACAGACCTACCACATAGCAATCTTGAAGGCATCTCAACTTCACCATCCTTGTTTATTCTCCTCTCTTTGTCTACTTCCTTATGCAATTTATGGGACTTCTCTTTGCTTACACACAACACATACCAGAACAAAAATTATCGGGAGCTGCAATAGTGGGGTTTTTTCCCTCTTCTTCCAGAGAATACAAGTCTCAGTTTGAAGCCCAGAAGATCTGGTATGAGCATAGGCTCATTGATGACATGGTGGCCCAAGCCCTAAAATCTGAGGGAGGCTTCATCTGGGCCTGCAAGAACTACGATGGTGACGTGCAGTCTGACTCTGTTGCACAAGGTATGAGCTATTTCTCTTCCAGTACATATACTCTGTACATCCTGCTGCCTTCCTGTTTTTATTCAAGAGGTGCATCTTGTATCTACAGACAGCTTGTTGGTATGTTGTAGAGTAGACTTTGCAGGATTTCATATATGCAAGAAAATCCAAGTGAGACTCAAGCATGGCTTTAAAAAGTGAATCAGAATTGGCATTCTGTTTAGATTTCTCTAGAACAGCAGTGTCAAGCTCGCCTCATGCCCTGAGCTGAATCCAGACTGGGGGGCTCTTTGCAGGCCAGATCCAACCCAAGGCACAAGGCAGTTTCAGCCAGAGGCACGTAGTAGTGGGTTTGGCTCTGACACAGGCATGGGGAACACTGGCAGCAACAGGCCCATTAAGGAAGTTGGTCAGATAAGTAGGTAGTCTGTTTCCAATTCTGGGCAACCACCCAGTCTTAATGGCATATGGTTTA
This sequence comes from Gavialis gangeticus, assembly GCF_001723915.1. Lineage (NCBI taxonomy): Eukaryota > Metazoa > Chordata > Crocodylia > Gavialidae > Gavialis > Gavialis gangeticus. The sequence continues at coordinate 100,313,082 of NW_017729031.1, forward strand.
CCTCCCCACTGGGCCTACTCTTAACATCCACCACCTCCCTCACCAATGCATGGGTTTAGAGCTTTAGTTAGCCCACCCTCACAGAGTCTTTTGGTGCTTCCTAAGCCCACACTGCTTCTGCCCCAGGCAGAATCCACAACTGTTCCTCTTTCCCTTTCAGAAGGTTGTCAGTAGCCTCCCCAACACCCCTACAGCTACCCCATGCCTTGTAGTACAATTAAGCAAAAAGCT
>NW_017729031.1:100318312-100340162 GCF_001723915.1 Gavialis gangeticus
ATAAGTAGGTAGTCTGTTTCCAATTCTGGGCAACCACCCAGTCTTAATGGCATATGGTTTACCTCCCCACTGGGCCTACTCTTAACACCCACCACCTCCCTCACCAATGCATGGGTTTAGAGCTTTAGTTAGCCCACCCTCACAGAGTCTTTTGGTGCTTCCTAAGCCCACACTGCTTCTGCCCCAGGCAGAATCCACAACTGTTCCTCTTTCCCTTTCAGAAGGTTGTCAGTAGCCTCCCCAACACCCCTACAGCTACCCCATGCCTTGTAGTACAATTAAGCAAAAAGCTGCCTTCATAACACAAAACCTAGTCTCTCAAGTCCATCCTTTCAGGGTGCCTTCCCCCTGTCTGGGCTCTCTCACTGCCTCAGTGGTCCTCTTAGGAGCTCTTTCTGTCTTTGTGATCAGAATCAGACTGCTCAGTGAGCTCCAAGAGCTTATTTTAAATTATGGCTATCCCTTTCAGTCAATATGCAAATCAGTTTGGCTCTTAAAAGACTTGCTCTCATGTTCCCACATCTACAGTAATGGGGTCGGGGACTTGTTACAGGTCCCACTTTTTTACAACTTCACATGCTCCTACCACAAGAAAAGGGAGGAATGACAGCCCAACTATAAAACAGTATGGGACTTTTTCTTTCCTGTGGTTTTGTTTCCCCTTATCTGTCCTTTCAGCTTGTCAGAGTGATGCAGCACCAGGGAGTTCAAAGGAAACAACTTTTTCTTATTATCTGCAGGCTATGGCTCCCTGGGTATGATGACCAGTGTGCTGATTTGCCCAGATGGCAAGACAGTAGAAGCAGAAGCTGCTCATGGAACGGTTACTCGTCATTATCGCCTGCACCAGAAAGGTCAAGAAACCTCCACCAATCCCATTGGTAAGACGGCTTGTGCTTTTCTGAATTGTCTCTACCTCTGAAAGACTCAATGCCAGTTGTCTTGTGTCTACAAGTTCCTACACTGCAGGGTAACATATGTACTAGTTATAAAGTGGTTGCACCTAGTGTCAGTGTGCTTCTGTGGACTCAAATGTATACAGATAATCCTGTTGCCTGTGTGCCAGGTGGGGAGGAGACACTGGGGAGCGCACAGGGTGCATTGGTGCTCTGTTAATTTGGACAGCAGCATTAAAGCACCAGAACCCTTAGTGTAGGCACAGTTCTCCCAGCAGGGGAGAATCTTTTGCCATTTAGTTACACCAGCCTCCCACAACAAAAGCTTTTCTGGGAAAAGGCCTCTCTTCCCAGGAGAGCTTCATCCACCCCTTGGGTTTTGCTAGCAGAGCCATGTCAGCTCTAGGCTGTGAACTTTTGGACGCAGCTCTGCCAGCAGCATTTTGCAGTGTAGACAAGGGCTGGAACTGGGCAAAGAGCAATGGACTATACAGTGCAAGCTATGGAATGTTCCCTCATTCCCGTATAATACTACACTAGTGGCCTTATGTGGTTTCTTCTCCTCACCCCCCTTGCAAATAAAAGTGCAAACAAGCATGGTATAAAATTATGATATAAAACATCATCTGCAACTACATAATAGTACTCCCCCATAAGATGTTGTAATACTTGCCAAGATTTAGTCTGATCATTTGGGAGAGTGGAGTAGTTAATTTCACGCAACTTCATTATTGCTCTGTTTCTTGTGTGCCACAAAAAGTAGCAAAATAGATACTGTTTCTTAAAAAGAAACATTTATTAAGAAAGCTACATGAGGTACAAAAAATATAGGAGGAATTGGCTTATATACTTTCACCTTCCCACACCAGATGTTGATGGGAAACTCAGCTTTTTTTAATTAACTTTAATCAATCTTCCATTTCCTAGTTGGGCAACAAAGCACTTGTTTATATTTCATTGTGACCACATAGAAAATTGCAGCTCTGTTTCATTGTTTCTCTAGTATATTGTCTCTCTCGCTCTCTCTCTCTCTTAGCCTCCATTTTTGCGTGGACTAGAGGACTAGCTCACAGAGCTAAACTGGATAAAAATACTGACCTCAAGAACTTTGCCACTGCCTTGGAAGAGGTCTGTGTAGAGACTATAGAAGCTGGTTTCATGACAAAGGATCTAGCTGCCTGCATTAAAGGCTTGCCTAAGTAAGTACATGACTATGCTGAAACCTAGCGGTGGCACAGCTCTTACCTACTGTAGGATAGTGGTCTATTTTAAATGTAACTTTAGTAGGATTTACGTTTCAGTAACATCTAGGAATCCCAGTCACAGACCAGGACCCAGCAGTGCTTTGCAGTGTATAGACATCTAATAAAACAGCTACAGCCTTAACAGGTGCCTATACACGTGCTCCGACATGTTCTAATTAGAACGCATCAGAGCAATCTGCTCTGCATTCTAATTAGAATGACCTAGCATTGCATATATAAGTCCCTGCGGGTTTAAAAATGGCTACTGAGGTGCTTTAACTAAAGCTTCTTTAATGATCTTTTAGTTGAAGTGTGCCATGGGGGCTTAATACATGTGATGCTGCAGCATTTTAATTAAAGTGGCTCTCTGGAAACTGCTCTAATTAAAACACCCCCACCCCCGAGCACACGTATAGGCACTCAAAATATCTCAGGTTCTGAGCTGACCCATCCGTACCATCTTGCCAAATAGTGTTGGGATGCAGGTTAACTGACTTTGGTTAACCTGCCTGACTTTGGTTAGCCAAACCTGACTTTGAAACTGTGACAGTTGTTACATTTAAACTCATATTTATTAAATACAGTGTTTTAAACTCTTACCTCAAGTTTACAGAAAATCCATCAACTAATTATTTCTCACTGCTTTGCCCTTAACTTGCCCTTCTGTGGAAAACAGGATCACTTACTGAGAGCATTTGGATGATCTTGCAAACAAAAAAGAAGCTGCACCCAGACCTCTTGCTCACTTCCCAGCCTACACATAACAGTACAGAATTAATGCATTCAGTTTAATTTGAGTTGAGCATTAACTTTTTCCACAAGTAACTCAAGAGAAACTTGCACAATACTGTTGTAGGCAAATTGTACACTCTTGCATTTTCCACATCTGTTGGAATATCTAGACCAAGTGTTTAGTCTTTTTTTTTTTTCCCCTTCCTTTCTTTAAACTGATGCAAATCAGACCCAGATTTGCAATTCTTCCAAGGATGGGTGAGAGCTGCCTCAGGGGAGCATGTTAGTTTACTGACAAATCAGTCGGTTAATGCCTAATTTACCAAAAGTGGCATTTGTGTGTGCATATGTATGTATAACAGCCAAAGATCCAGTTAGTATGTATGAAGGGGTGTGTGCACATGTTCGCATGCAACTGTCAAAGATCCAGATAGTGTGTGTGCGTATATGCAAAAGATCCAGTTAGCATATGTGTGCATGAGTAACTGTCAAAGATCCAGTTAGCCCAGGGGTGGGCAAAATGCAGCCCGCAAGCTGAATCTAACCTGCAGTACCCATGAACTAATTGTATCCCGCCCAGCCCTTCTGCCCACAAGGGTGGGAGTGAGGTGCCCACATATACACACACCCCAACATAATCTGTTGCTCCTTGCTCCCACGCTCATGGGCAGAAGGGCATCCAGGACTAAGCTTCCAGGCGGGGCTGCTGCCCCTGCAACCACTGAGGTACCTGCTTGGCTTGCCCAGTGTCCCGCTTACTCTGGGCCACAGGTAGGGAAGCAGCGGTGGTGGAGAGAGCTGCAGCTGAGTGGGAGGGCAGAGAATGGGGCTGGGGCTGGTGGCTGCATTCACGCCCAGGGGGGTAGCAGCAGCACAAAGCTGGGGGGGAAGGCACCCTTCCACATTGTGCACAGGCCCTGCCAACAGCAGCAGCAGCAACAGGCAGGGGGGGCTCAAGGCACATGTACCTGGCACAGGCACTGCCACCCAGTGGCGTGTAGCATGCAGCTCCAGCCAGTGCTGCACATGGCTGTGCTCCTCACCCCCTCAGGCGGACCACTCCTCTTGCCAGGCATTCCTGCTACATATGTGCAGCTCCCACACTCGCACGCCTCTGGGGGAAGCCCCATGCTGGAGTCGGCTGCTTTCCCCACCCCCTGCTGTGCAGGTACCTGGGACGCTGGGGAAGTAGGGGCTTCTTCCAGTGGAGTCCTGGGACCTGCATGGCGGGGGCTGAGGAAGACCAGGTGGCTCCAGTGCAGGGATTCATCTGGTGGTGCGCAAGTGCAGGACCTGCACATGCACAGTGGGGAGCCCTTGCGATGGAGGTGACCCGGCTGGGCTGGGCTTCTCACCCCTGTGTGCAGTGCTGGCCAGAGCTACATGCCAGGCAGCAGCACCTGCACTGGCCACAAGGGCCCTCACCTTGCTGCTGCTGGCAGGGCCTGTGTGCCATGGGTGGAATGTGGGGGGGTATTCACACCCCACACTCATACCTTGTCCCCACATACCCTGTTGTCCCCCCACACACACACAGAGCAACACTCCCCCACACTGCACCACATGCGCACACACACACACTCCCCTTCCCCTCCCCACACTGTCAAAGATCCAGTTAGCATATGGGGGGTGAGGGTGTGTGTGTGTATGTGTAACTGCCAAAGATCCAGTTAATGTGCATGTGTAACTAGTCCTTGTGTTGACCACAAACTGCATGTGACTGGAGGGCTTCTGGCAATGTGGTGGGACTACTTGTGGTGGGGTAGCTCCTATAAAATACCACAGTACCACAACCTCCAGAGTAAGGTGAAATTAGGGTACCTCAGAACACTAGCCACCACTGCTTTGTGGGTGTTCCTTGGATGGAGAGGGCTAAGGAACATCACCCTGACAAACACGCCCTCACTAAGGTGTTGGGCAGTCAGCAACAACTTTATTCTCTTGTGCTGGCAGAAACTACAGCCATCGAGGCACTGAATGTCTGGACTTGGTCTGGCCTTCAGACTCTGTCTCAGTGGTCTAAAGGTGGGTGGTAGGCCTAGGGCAGCCTCTACACCTTCATACTCTTGCCTAGGTGTACACACTGAAGGTCTTAGTGTGATCTGTATTGGCCAGAATGACAGAGTGACTCGCATGCTGGCATGTTTGGTCTCTGACCCCTGGGTTTGATTCAGGCTTATGGGAAAACAGCACTACTAAATTATGATTGGTTAGACTCAGAATTGACATTGCTGCATTATCAGAAACTCAGCTCTCAGATACAGGTTCTATCCAAGAGAACAATTACACCATGTTCTGGCATGGGAAACCAGGAAGAGAAAGGAGAGAGCAGGGACTAGGCTTTGCTATTAGAGACAGCTTATTGTCCTTCTGTGAAGCCCCATTGCTGTATCTGTTCAACTCGTGATGCTTGGAGTGCATACACAGAATAGCTTCTTTGCGTTATTTAGTGTCTGTATGTCTGTTCTTCAAGCTAGCAATGAAGACAAGAATGTTTTCTACTAGCAACTTGAAGAAGAAGTTGAGACAACTCCTAGAAATGTGGCTGTTATAATACTTGTGACTTTAATGCAAGAGTTGGATGTAGTTTTATAAATTGTCCTGGTATTCTGAGCAAACACAGAATTGGTAATATAAACGAAGATGGCCAATGAGTGTTAAAACTTTGTTCAAGGCAATCTATGCATTACCAACACCTGCTTTGCTGGGAAAATCACAAGAAAAACATTGTAGAAACATCCAAGATCAAGGCACAGGCACCAGTTAGATTTAGTACTGACCAGGCATAACTACCTGAAACAAATCCTGCATACAAGCTCTTGTCACATTACTGTGATACTGATCATGCTTTAATATGCTGCAAAGTTAGAATCAGTGTCTAAAAGATCCACCATAGCAAAACTACCAGTCATCCTCAAATAAACATTAGCCAAAATAAAGATATAATAAAACATAAACTATTCAATGAAGAAGTTATTGTGAAAGCAAGTTTACCTAACAACTTGACCACCCTAGTTTGGGAAAGCTCAAAAAGTAAACATGTACAATGCTGTTATAACAGTGTTTGGCAAAAAATGCAAGAAAAATGCAGGCTGGTTTGAAGAGTACTCTGAAACCCTTCTGCCACCAGTTGAGAACAAAAGGATAGTGCTAACCAACTATAAGGAATCAACCAACACCATAACCCTAGAAAGTCTGAGAACGGCTTGAAGAGAAATACAGAAGGAGGCTAAGAGGTGTGCCCAAAATGTTTGGCTGAAACTGTGAAGATATTCAGAAAGCAGCTAATGCAAGTGATAGCTTTGGAACGTACGAAGACATTAAATGAGCAACTGGTCCAGTCAAGAAGAAAATAGCTCCATTGCAAGTCTTAGACGGAAATGCTATTTCTGACAAACAAAAACAACTTCAGCGTTGGATTCAACACTGGAATTTACATACTCCAGTATGACTGAAATCAAACATGAGGAGCTTGAAGGATTACCACAGTTTGAAGTTAGGATGGATTTAGATGATGAGCTTACATTAGAAGATCTCCTGAAAGCCATTAAAACAATTTCTAGGAAAAAGGCATCCAGCAATAACTGTTTGCCTGCTGAAATATATAAATATGCCAACAATGATGAAAGCGCCATGAAATTATATTGCTCTGTTGGAAGTTGGGGTCATATCACTCTAGCCAAATATCTGTCCAGCCTCCTCCTTGAAGACCCCCAAGGTAGGAGAGAGCACCACCTCACTTGGGTGCCCGTTCCAGAGCCTGGCAGCCCTCACTGTTAAGTTATGTCTTCTGATGTCCAGCTTGAGCCTTCTCTCTAATGAGGTTCTCTGACATCCACTCTCTCTGCCCCAACAGGAGGGGTTTGAGTCCTTTGACATCAACAATGGAGTGAAACAGTGGGGGCGGTGTCTTAACTTTTGTGCTTTTTAATATCTGTTTTTCATTCCTGCTTCTTCATGCATTCAAGGCCATTGTCGCTGTCATTTTATTTTCAAACCAGACTAGATGGAGACTTGTTCAACATTGCAAGGTTTAGAGTGAAAACTAAAGAGAAAAAACTGGTTCTGAGAGATTTCCTGTTCGTGGATGATGTGGCCTTGGCTGCCCAGTGAATCTTCTCTGCAAAATCTCTTGCAATTAGTCTCAAGAAGACTAGTCAGGTACCAAAGGGTGAAAGAACCAATGAGATCACTCTGGAGGATAAATCTCTTGGTGTTGACAGTCTTGCTACTTGGGTTCTATGATCAGTAGGAATCTTGACCTTCAGACTAAGCTGACTAACAGAAATGGAAAAGCAGATACAAATTTTGGGCTGTTACAGAAACTTGCATGGAATAACAGCAAACTATCATCTAAAGTGAAGATACCAGTCTATGAGACTTTTGTGCTGTCATTCCTGCTTTATGGTTCAGAAATGTGGACTATATTATGCTAGGCATGTCAAGAGGCTGAAAAGCCTCCACATGAGTTGATTGTATAAGATCCTGAATATAAAGTGGGATGAGAGAATACTAAACAGAGGTATTAGAGCACGCAGGACTGACACACTTAGAAACCACTCTCAAGAAGAGGCGATTGTGTTGGATCAGTCATGTCAGGAGAATGGGAGAAGACTTTTCTCAAGAATATTTTGTACAGTGAGATTCAAGACTGCTATAGAAAGCAGGGTGGCTCTGTATGGTGGTACAACAATGTATACAAAAATGATATGAAGTCATTCAGCATCAACGTAGAAAGCTGGGAGGAGTGCAAAGAATTCTGTTCCATTCAGTCTAAAGCGGAGGTCAGCAGCCTTTTTCTGGTGGCCGGCTAAAACGATCCAGCTAGGTTCTGAGGCAGGCTAGTATGAAGACCCAGGCACTACAGCCACCACTCTGCCCAGCCACCAAAGCCAGATCCAGTGACTCTGCAAGCCAGTTCTGGCCTACAGGCCATATAGGTTGTCAACCCCGGTCTAATATTAAAATGAATAGGCTGTTCAGGACTATTGATTTGAATCAATGCAGGCCTTCAAGTTTGAGTCTAGAGGTAAAGTAGATAAAAGTACTTGCATTTAAAGTTTTAGACAATGCCATCTGTGCTCTAGGGATCTAAAAAGTCCAGGTCATTTTTCATAGGATTACCCTTCCCCTTTTTGCTGATGCTCTGCACAATATGTAGTTATCTGCTTGTTTCATCCACCCAGTGGTTGCTGCTTTCAGTGCATTTCTGCCTGCATGTCTTATGTGAAATGTTCTCTGATCCTTCTCTGGGAAAAATAATATGCTGCATATCTTTTTTCCTCTTGGAAAATGACTTCTAGACTCTAGAGACTTTAGTTGGTTGCTTTTGGATTTTATTTTAAATGACTCATGAAGGCAGACACAAGCAATCTATTAATTAGCAGTGAAATCTACCTTTTGTGCAGAGGGCTACATTTCACGGGCTCTGCTTAAAACCTCTTGAAGTGCCTTTCCACAGAAGTAAACATTACCTTTACACTAGAGGTGCACAATTAGACCAGTGGGCGGCTTCAATTCTTTTAATAAAGCAGTTTATTAAATGAAAAAGGATCTGAACAGTCAAACAACAAAGCCTGGTTGCACAGCAGTTCATTAATGGGTACATGCATGCTTCAGTTTCCTGTTTGCAAATGCACCAAGAGCTTATCTCATCAGAGCAGATCCCCCTTGGATCCACTGGAAAGTGGCCCTCATAAGCAGCCTTCATTAAATTTATACAGATCTAAGTAAATCGGCATTCAAAGCAGCTGCAGAAAGTGGCCTAACTCTAAGTTTGTACAACATTTATCTTATATTTTGCTGCCTGGTTGCATTAAGGTGCTTTATTTATTTATTTATTTATTTATTTATTTATCTCTTCCCCACCCCCCCTCTAGTGTGACACGTTCTGACTACCTGAGCACATTTGAGTTCATGGACAAGCTTGCTGAAAACTTGAAACTGAAACTAGCCTCTGCAGCGAAACTCTAAGGTCCTGCCTTGAGAAGAGCTCCACAACGAAGCTTGTTCTCTTTGGGGAACTGGTTTACACTCTGTGTAACATTTCAAACCTCTAGAAGAAATCAACATTAGAAATTTTTTTAATGAAACTTAAACTTGTATCTTTTAACTTTTAGACTGCCTGGATGGCTCTATTTGGCCAACCAAATGAATGCAGTAGGGCATCTAAAGCATTCCTAGCAGGCTAGAGGTTATTTTTTTCATGATTTCTCGTTCACTGTTGCCTCTTTTCTCATCCGTCTCACTTCCAGACCAAAAAATGTTGTGTTTAAACAACTGGTTAAATAAGAAGTTAATGTACAACAGACCGTAGAAACTGGAAAAGTCTCACTGCTCCAGCACCATCTACTGACTGACTGAACAACCTCACTGGCTTGTAGCAGCTATAGAGTAAACCCCTTCCTGTTGGTCTGATTGTATTTGTTAATGACAGCCAGGACACAGTAGCCTGGTAATGAAGGGTTCCTTAAATCAGGGCTATAGCTTTGATGAGGCACTTAATAAACATAGTCTTCTCAGTTCTGCATCAGACAGAAGTCTGATAAAGCTATAATGCAGTCTGTGTAGATGCAGGCCCAGTATTTGGTTTATACCCTTTTTCCTCTGTCAAGTACAAGAATTGTTACCTCTGGCAGTTCCTGTGTGTTTCACTCGAGCTGTTTCCTCCCAGTAACTGATTTATTTTCTACTCATTCTCCGTTATCGTTGTGACTCTGATATTCAGCATTATGATTTACTGTGGAACACTATCCATCCATTGTTGAGTTTTTTATTTTGGAAGGCTTTTTAGTACAAACTAAAATACAACCAGAACTAATGTCTGATTGTGTCTGTTCTTGTGTGTGAGCATGAGGGGTAGGAATCATCAATGTTAGTGGCATCACTGCATTCTGCTTATTGAAGTCTGCCTTAGCATTAAGAAAGAGCTGGAATTAAGGTTATTTCATAGCCATTTTAAATAAGACATTTTATTAGTAACAGAGTTTGCCTATTACAAACTGTCCTTTTTAGTTTAATGGAAATCGTAAAAAATGTCATCTCTTATTGCAAGAAAAATTACTGGAGACCAATCCACGCAGTATTGACCTGGAGAAGCAGTAATATGAAACAGTACTCCATCTGCTACTTACTTTCTGTAATGCCTTTTTTTTTCTACAAAAGGAATGCAGCACACCATCTAGATTTCCCTAAGGATTAGGTTAATACTAGCTGTTGCGGTGTGAAGTTGCTGACTGTGTGCATTGAACATTCAGCCAATTAAATGCAGAAAAATTAAGACAACCATTTTAAAGCTAAGTCCCCTGATTCCTGCTTAGCTAATGACCAAGTAAGGAGTTAGCAGCTCAAATCCCATCTCAAGTCACAGCAGTGTCAAGTTAAACACTCTGTCTAAATTAAAAACATAACATTCCTGGCAGACTTACCTTGCAACAACCCAATCAATTAAGGAAGGCAGGTAAGCTGTGGAATTCAAGGCATGTTAGCACTTAGGCCTTATAGGCTTAGGCTCAAACTCATTATGCCTTTACCCCCTGGAGTTTGCCATGATTAGGGCAAAATCTTAATATTATATAGCAGGTTGTGTGCAATAGACCTACATACATTGCTGTGATATTGGGGGTCTCTGTTGCCACTCATGCCACCCCATAGGTGGGGCAGAGTCGACCAGGGTAGCCAGTCCTTTAGCTTCCAGCAGAAGGGGAGGACCCCTCCTACCATGTAAATCAAGAGGCTCTTCCCCCTGCTTCTTCAAAAAGGAGGCTCCCTACTATTGTCACTCCTGGTGAGGGGATGGACCTACAAAGGTGCCACGCATATGCTGCTTTTATCAACCTCTGTTACACCAGTAGACACCCAGCTCTTCTGAAAACAGTCCCGGGTAACTCACAACTTACTGGTGCACCTAGAGTAGAAAAGTAAAGCAAAACTCAGCATTGTGTCTCTAAAGCCAGCAGAATCACCCAAAACCACAGGGGCCACGTTCACCACTGTGGCTGTTTTCACTGCAAGTTTAAATAGCAGGACTAATACCCAGTATGCAAAGCTATACTTGAATTACTAATGCCTAGTCAATACTACGCTCACCTGTGTGAATGGCTAGGTCTTCTGGAGGCATATTCCACAATTCTGTGCACTGAAATAACATCAAGCAGCTCAATGCAATTTGCCTGGTCAAGTGTTGGAGAAGTTTGCTATCCTTTATGGTTGCACAGAATAATGGGAAGATACTGGAAAAATAGCAACATTTACCTGGTGCTAGCCTGCACTCACCTAGGTATGTTTGGGTACATGTGTGATGGTTCTCTAGTGCCTAAGTTGACAGGGAATTCTGGGAGAACTTAAGTGTTTCTGAACTCAAGGGGAATTGAGGAAAAGTGTGGAGGAGTATCAGTACTAAAAGTTGTTTAGCCTGCACCCAACACTAAGAACGGGTGAGTTAAAATCTCAGTGGATGCAACCTCCAAGCCAATGCACAGCTCAAACACATCAAACCACTTTGGCCAGGAGAGAGTACACACACATGGGTGCTGACAGACATGGGAAAAAAACAGTGCTTTAACAAAAGAGGGGACATATCAGTTTGATCCAGCTCCCTAACATCTTTATAGCTCTCACACTTCAGTGGACTTTGGTGCTTTTACCTAATAGTGGATTGAATCAGCTGTATCCAATAGCTGATTCAATCCACTAGGTCAAACTGACACTATTCCTCCTTTGGACACATGCTGCGCTCAGTGCAGGGACATACTGAGCTGAAAGTAAAGTGCTGTTTTGGGTTTTTTCCCACATCTGTAAAGCACCCTTTGTGTTCAGAAGTGACACTTACAAAAGAGCACGACTAAACTGCAAAGGACAGACTGAAGGGAAAAAAAGGCCATCTAAAGGAAGCTGTGAGCAAATTATTCAAGACTTAATCATCCCAAAACCCATGACAGGTTTCCAAGGGCATGTGCTATAATCACTCTATTCTCCATTTCTGATTACAAGCTGTAATGCATCTGGAAAAAACTTCAGGATAATAAAGCACAAAGTTATGCATGCTCAGCCATACATGACAGAGGAAGAAACAGGAGTATATTGTAGAGAATGGCTAATGCTCACCCTGCATAATAGGGAGAGATGCAACAAGATTCTTTTAAAAATTCCAGGATTGTCCTACGATGCAGAATCTGATCACTTTTACAGTAAAGTGTCCCTAGCTTAGTGCAGCTTAGTACACTAGAGAGCTCAATGCATGGAGAAAAGTTACAATACTGCTCATATAAGACTGGCAAAAGTCAACCAGAGTGAACAGGAGGCCCACAGTTAACTTTACTCTCTTATGTCATTCTTCCTTATGATTTGTACTAATTAATTTTAAAAACTCTCCTTCAAATACAAAACAAATTCCTTCTTTCTGGACTTGAGCCCAAGGATAAGATTCCCCTCTGGTGCAAACTGAGGTAGCTCTGTTGAAATCAATGAAGTCACTAGCCGAGAATCTAATACAATTGTTCTCATTAAACAAGCATCAGCACTCTAAGAGGAAGCATCTCTTAAACAACTGGCCACAAGAACTCAGGCCGAGACTCTTGACCCTGTCTTGAGCCCTCCACAGATTAAAGAATCAGCTCTGCTTGCTTTTTGTATGTATAATATATGATATGGAAAATTTAAACTAAAGTACCATGCAAGTTATTGGCACAACAAACAGAATGACACTAGAGACTACCACTGGCTCTGAAGGATTGCATGAAAAAAAGTAAGTGACTTGCCATATTTCTATAAAACAACATGTTCTGTATGAATCCATTCCCTCCCCAAGGTCACACTCAATTTCACCACAGCCTGACTGAGTAATCCAGAGGTTTGGTTTATAGGACTTAGGTAGTCAATCATTTACTTTAGACAAATATTTTATTCCCCCATCCCCAACCTCATCCTGTATTTTGTTCAGATCTGGGCAAAAATTTTGTGAACTCATATGACCCCGACTTGGGAGATGGCTGATCTCCAATAAAACGAATTGGCTGTTTTGTAACATTCTGACATGCCCCTTATTCCATGCCCTGTCCTGTTACATGCATTGCAATGACACTTTAAACCTTTTTGCTGGTATGTTATTTGTGTTTCTCATATCGGAGGGCTATGACCCTCATTTATAGAATATTCAGAATCGTCTAGAAATATAAGACTAACAAAGTTTGAAGTTTGCTGGTACCAGTGAAAGAGGCTGGGCTCAGTTTCTGCCTCTTACATCACATTTCCCTGGGTGCAACATTACTGGCTTCAGTGCAATAAGGAATCCTGCCAACAGGAATGAAAATCAAGTCCAATTTATCCTGCTGAACTAAGTACAGAATAGTGAGTGGCCTTTTTGGTTCACAAATGGCCAATCCAGCCTGAAGCTTCATAGTTTCATAGATTTAGGGTCGGAAGGGACCTAGTAGATCTTCTAGCCCGACCCCCCGCCAGGGCGGGAGAACAACAAAACCCCAAAACAAAAAACGGGACTCAAATGAGTCCAGCCAGGTAGGCATCCAGCCTCTTCTTAAAGACCCCCAGGGTAGGGGCCAGCACCACTTCCCTTGGAAGTTGGTTCCAGCTCCTAGCCGCCCTAACTGTGAAGTAGTTTTTGCGGATGTCCAATCTATACCTCCTCTCCATCAACTTGTGCCCATTACTCCTTGTTATGCCAGCGGGCGCTAGGGGAAACAGCGTCTCCCCCAAACCCTTCTGGTCCCCCCTAGTGAGTTTATAGACGGTCACCAGGTCCCCCCTCAGCCTTCTCTTGTGGAGGCTGAATAGGTTCAGGTCCCGCAGTCTCTCACTGTAGGGTCTGCCCTGTTGTCCCCGGATCATGCGGGTGGCCCTCCTCTGGACCCTCTCAATGTTGTCCACATCCCTCTTGAGTATTGTGTCCAGTTCTGTGCGCCCTATTTCCAGCTGTGGCCTGACCAGTGTCCCATAGAGGGGGAGGACCTCCTTGGCTCTACTCGAGATGCACCTGAGGATGCACGACAAGGTCCGGTTAGCCCTGCCAACCATGACCTCGCATTGTCGGCCCATGTTCATCTTGGAGTCAATAATGACTCCAAGATCTCTTTCTGCCTCCGTGCTCTCAAGTAGGGAGTTCCCCATTGTGTAAGTGTGCTGCTGGTTCCTACTGCCCAAGTGCAACACCCTGCACTTGTCCGTATTGAAACGCATCCTGTTCCTGTTAGCCCACCCCTGTAACCTATCCAGATCCTTCTGCAATCTCTCACTCCCTGCTAGCGTGCTCACCTCCCCCCAAATTTTGGTGTCATCAGCAAATTTAAACAGCTGTTTAAGTGTGTTAACTTTAACAAGTACCCTTTAAAATTTATACCCCATTATTAAAATACAATAAAAGCTGTGCCATCCAGCACTTTATTAACTGGCATACTTTATTAATCAGCATGCCAACTAACATTGCAAAAGCGCAACTGGAAGTCCTACCGTGGCACTTCCAGTTTCACTGAGTCCCACAGCCCGGGGCAAAGCAGCCTGTGTGGGGCCCCCCTTCCTGTCCCCCAGCACGCTGACACCAGGGCATGAAAGCTCTGGGGCACCAGAAGCAGTGGGAGGGGCGGCGGCCCGAACAGACCCCTCTCAGATAACCAGCATATTTGATTAACCAGCACCCCCCATTCCCTCTGGATGCCAGATAACACAGCTTTTGCTGTACTTCATTATTGAAGTTAATACTCCATTATTAAAAACTGGGATAGATTTCCAGCCTAACTCAATAATGTAGTAAAGGAGTAATAAAATAACATCACTGGTGCATAGGAGTAAAAATGATGTTTTATTTACATTTTAAAATACAATTAAAAAAAAAGTGTGTGTGGTCTAACAAGTTTACACGTAAGCAAGCAAAGGTAAAAAAGACAACTTGATCAACAAAATGTTGCTGGATAGGTGTCTATTTGATTTGACAGACATTCAGTATAGGAAATATTTACTCGTTGTTTTTAAAAGCAGTGATTTAATACACATGTACATCACAGCATACAGTTCAATGAAGGCATTTTTTCTTTCCACCTGATCTACTTGGACTTATGTCCTTTGGATACATTCTTCCTTTTGTTTTTGTAGACAGGGGAACACAGGAAGTCTGTGCTTGTAAATGGATCACCACGCCTCAATTTGCTGAAAAACAACAAGTCAAATGGTTATGGTCTTGGTCTTAGTTAGTATATATGTAAGTTTTACTATTAAAGCTATTTTTGGTTTGGAGATTTGCTTCCCGTCTTAACTTAATAGCTAAATTAGTAAAAGCCAAAAGTTTCATATCGATATAGCTTATCCCGCCTCCAAAATAGGAATACCTATGTCTATAAAGAGTTTTATAATGGCAACTGCATCCAAACAGGAGGCTGTAGAGGTATAACCCCCTAGCAAGGCAAGGCCTTCCACAGAAAGCTATGAATATAAAACAGAGCTATCCTCAAAGTGGTAAAATGTTGCCCACAATAATGACAGAGGGATTGTGTTTCACAATATAGGGAAATCAGCAGCCATTGCTTGCTTTGTGTACTCTGATGCACCCACAGAAATGTCAGTATCAAACCTTTAAAGTCTTCTTCTGACAGAGGGTACACACATGTATTCTCCACAACAACTTGACTGAAAATAGGATTTGTATCTTTATTATAAATACACATAAATGTTTGTCTAAGAATATTAAGTATAAATATTATTTTCTACTAATAGGTCTAGTATATTTATGAAACTGAATACTTGCCTCATGACTGACTGAACATCACAGCTCAAATATCTCTTACCCAAAGGAATGTGTGCAAATGCAGTTTTAGTCTAATTTTAAAAAATAATGAATCTTGGCAGGCAATAAAAGTAATTATAGTAGCAGAAGTGGGTGCTAGACATTCCCCTGGCACAGTACGTCATCGGATTTGCTAACAGGTTCCCGTGCAAGCCTGTGGCCTAAACTCAATATGGTCAATGTGGTACAAGCAAGTGGAGGCCAGAAATATCGAAAGGATGAGTGCTGAAGATTAAGCTATGCAGTCACCTGGGAAGGGCCCAGGCCTGCAGACTCGCACAGAGACTCTCGCTCAGCCTCCCATTGGTTTCAAAGGGATCCCAGGCAGGCTGGAGGATCTATCTAGGCAGATTTCTGTGAGATCAGGTCCTACGACATATACATATTTCAGGGATCCGTTTATTTTTGTTGCGTTAACATTCTTTCTCTATGTTTCTTGGAGGCGAGATGAGGGGGGAGCAGAGCCATTCCAAACATTAGGAATAATGGTTCTGCATGTATATAAGAAAAGCCCATTTCCTCACGTACCCAATTCCAAAACAAAGTTTAGGGAAGAGGTAGCTTGTAGGATAAACAAATACCAACCTATTGAGCTTTGGTTCTTTATAACAAGCTGGATCCCGCCTCTGTCTACTCGGACGTGCTGAAGCTTCTTCAGAGCTACCAGACAATAAAAAACTGGTGTTGGTCAGCTCCTGCAACACTCTGATCTCTGTCAAGATAGTTACATTTGAAAAGAAGTTATTCAATTGTTACAAATCACTGACTGAACCCCAAGATACTATTTGCACATATGAGAAGAGAAAAATTAGCTTCTTGCCAGAATTCTTCAAATGTTGATGTAGCACCATTCTCTTCTGTGGGCTAATACAGCATCCATAACTACTCTCTCCTATCTAAAACCAGATTCTTCAAAATCCAGTTTATTGATAATTTTTTATTGAAGTAACTGCCTCCAGTCTCCAATCAGTGCTAAAGCCCATTGGATTAGGCTTGGCCATGCAACTAATTCTTACTTTACAGAATTTACAAGTTAAAAGAGATAGTAAGCAGGTAAAAGAGGAACAACTACACTAAAGGTGTTTATGGCATCAAAGCTATCTGGGATAATTCCAATGCTACATGCTTAATCTGAGGGAAACTGCAGCATTTCCTAAAAAGCTTATATAGTAAAATAAGCTAATGGACAAGATACGATCATAAAAACACTTTCTAATATTCATTAACAAGCTTCAATATTTGTGTTATAAGCGTTAGAGTACACATACAGGCTTTACAACATGGTAGATAATGCCTATAGTTAGGGAGAATACAACATACTAAATCCATTCTCAGAGGCAGAAAAAAAACTAACACCTACAAAGTTCCCATATTGCTACAACTCAGCTCTTTGCATCCATCAGCTCCTCTGATAGTTCCATCAACCCCCGATGTGCAGTGTTGTAGTACAGTTAGAGAAGGAGTCAAGGGTCACATCTACACAAAACGTTTAGTGGGCAGTTGAATAATTAACTGTGCAGTAAACATCTCAGTGTCTACATGTGTGTCAGGGTGCATGAAACTAATAAACTCCACAGCAGGGTATTTGTATTTACAAGTCCTACCCTGCTGTGGAATTTTTTCCACGCAGAGCAGCACACCCATAGATGTTGAGCTGGCTGGCTGGGGCACAAGGGTGCTTTAGTGCCAAGGCTGCCTGCCACCCTCATGCCCATCCCCTTTGCAGCACACTAAGCTGAGACGGGGCAGCCCTGGGCTGGCAGATTGACCCCCCTGGGTCCTGTGCCAACTGGGGCTGTAGTGACCTGGCTCAATGTCCTACCAGCCAGGCGCATGTGTAAACTGCATGCCAGGGAGCAATAAACTGTGGTGCAATAAGCAAAACAATGTTTTTTGGAGCAATAAGCTCCATAGTTTATTGCTGTCCCCTAATGGCACATGTAGAGGCACCCAAGTAGAGATAAGTCCCTTGAGCATGTTTTCCCAACCCACAAAAAACACTTACATTAACCTTACTAAAATTGCAATTTTGATGCGTTCCAAAGCAAGGTGGCAACAAAATATTTCCATGATCAAAGAGATCTCTCCAAAGGGTTGGATTATTGATGCATATGAAGTCTATGTGTAGTGATGTAACAAGCAGAGTTGGCACCTGAGGCATGTGCTGCAGGTGAGCAGGGGGCCAGGGCATGGGCTGCAGGTGCAGTAGCCTTACCCAGGCTGGGAACTCCTAAGCAGTCCCCAGCTGAGTGGTTGTTATTTCTGCTGCATGCTCTGCCTGCCCTGGTTGTTGCTCTTAAAGATCTTAAAGAGTTCTTGACATAGGTGTAGTGCTGGGGTGTAGTCTTTGCAGGAGTAGGGGGCAAGACCAGCACCCATTCTAACTTGGAACCCAGGGCAGATGTCCACATAACCCAATGGTATTTAGGCTACTGTCTATGAGGCAAAAAAAGAATCATTCAAGTGGTCACTATGTGGAAGGTGCTCTCCTATCTATCACTCTAGGATGAAGGTTTAAAAAATGCTTAGCCATGATTAAGCCCATCCCACTGACTTTCATAAAAGCAAAGCTAAAGGGCTGTTGCTACTGAAGCTAACTTTTGCTCTGCCCCTAGAGGAGTAAGCATATATCAGAACATGTTGCCCTGAAAGCACAAGGCCCCCCCTGAAAACCATTAGATAAGCCAGTAAAAGTGCTCTTCTGTTGGCATAGATACATCCAAGCCAGTGATTCTGCTGGCAGGAGGGTATGATCTTCTCACAACTCTTAACTATACTGTCAGGAAAAAAAAATAAATAAAAAATCTCATGTAAACCAGAGCTCAGGCTGCTACAAGTCACATTTTTCCCTATTCCATAACTTAGCTGTTAAAACAAGCCCCAACACAAGTTACACTAACTTGAGCCCCATCATACACAAAAACCCTAACCTGCATGCAGTATTTTTTTTCCTTTAGTTTGCTATTCCAGAATGGACCACCATTAGAGTCTGGATCTGAATTGGGGCCTGAGGTGAGTTTGACGCACCTGTCTTCAGGCAGGAGCTACAACAAGATCTAAACCTCCAACAGCAAATCTCAGTGCCTCTAATTATCTATTCTTTGCCAAAACAATGCAAATAAATTAGAGCCAGTTCTCAGACATACAAGAGCTGCTTGAGTAAGCAACATTGTTTAAAGTAGTGGTTTTCAACTGGGGCTCTGCAAGAGCCCCCAAGGGTGCCACAGCAACAGTGTTCAGTGCTTCACATGCTCCTACATTAGGACTTTCTGGTCAGCTTAAAACAGGCAGGAGCTGTCTCATGCTGTACAGCTCTTTCTGTTACCCGTTTGCCCCCACATCTCCAGGAAACAGGCATGGATGAAACTGTCCCATCTGCTTCTGTTTCCTGGAGTGGGGTTCCCAACCTTTTTTATATGGCAGACTAGAAAACTCACTCAAAGAATTTTGGCAGACCAGGTATAGAAACAATCTAGTTTACATATTTAAATGTATAGATATTTGAATATGTAAATGTTTAAATACGTGCATTTGTAAATAATTAAATTTTGTACCTGGGTGTGAGCACCAGAAGACCCTGCAGGGGAGAGGGCTGCACAGGCAGTGGCCCAAAGCGATCCAGCTAGGGCTGCCTGGGAAGAAGGGGCACCGCTGCCTTTCCTAGGAGCAAGCAGCGGAGCCGCCTCCCTGTCCTGGGCATTTCCCTACCTGCATCTCCCCACTCACAGGAGGCAGGAGTGGGGCAGGGCACACAGAGCTGGCTGCCCACCTCCCAGGGCTGCCCTACTAGCCAGCTTTAACCCTGCAAGTGACTGCCAGCAGGAAACTGCTTGCCGGGGCGAACAGACAGGGGGTCCAAGCAGGGGGTCCAAGCAGGGCCCAGTACTGGGCTGCAGCCCGATGGTTGGGAACTGCTGTCCTGCAGCAATTGGGGTGCCAGACCAGGAAGAGCTCCACCGCACAAGACAGCTCCTGCCTGCTTCAAACTGATCAGAAAGCCCTCATGCAGGCAGAACAAACACACATGGCACAACACTTCCCAGGCAGCCTGTGCACCACAGTTGCACATCCCTTCCCAGCAGCCAAACCCAGCTGAGAAGCACCCAGGTAAGCCGAGGTAGCACCAAAAGTGGTTCTCAGCTAGGGATGCTGCTGCAATCAAAAAAAGTGGTGGTGGGGTGTCCTGACCCTGAAAAAGTCAAGAACCACTGGTTTAAAGACATTTCAGATGAACAGACATGCCTACAGTTCCCAAAACAGGAAGAGATGCAAAAAGAACAAACGCCTACAATGGTCCTCAGCTTTTTCTTTAACTGCAAACAGTATCCAGAAATTCTAGCAAAAATACAAGTAAATTCCCAAGTAACTTAAGCCAAACAAAGATGCAGTAAACATTTATGGATGGGGTGATCCTAAATCTCCCATTGTGACACTCTGCTCCTTCCCTGCTCAGCTGATCGCACGGACGAGCTCAGAGGATGCACTGAAGATCAAAGGGGAGTGTAGAAGGGAGCACCAGAGATCAGTCTTTTTTTTTTTTTTTTTTAAAAACACATTTTCTGGGCCTCCTGCTGAATAACAAAAGTCACTCATTTGATTAAACTGATGGGATACCTGGGACAAGAGTTTGAAGTGGGACTATTTTAGTGAAAATGAGATGTTTGGTCAGCCTATTTATGGGCTAAGGACCTATTTATAGATTAGGATTCTAAACCTACTGACTGGAAAGGCTTCACATCAGCCCCAAGCTTTGTACAACCCTTCTTTAATGTCATTAGTACTCGACAGTAGATGCAGGTCAAAACGGCCCTACTGTGCCTCTCCATTTCCTGGAGACACCATGCAGGGCTAGCGCTGGAAGCAGCTACAGCATAGATCAGTGGCTGTATAGCATGGATCTATACAGCTGGAAGCAGCTACAGCATAGATCAAGTCTGAGGATAGGATTCCTCTCTCTTATGGACCCAGGGGACCCATGCTTGCCTCTCCTTTCCAGCAACAAGGAGAAGGAAGGAGAGGAGAAAACCTCCAAAGGAGGCAACTCCACACTCTGAACAGGCTGAACAAGCTAAGCAGACCCAGAGAAAGAAACGTTGAGTGATCGTCATAGGTGACTCCATCCCGAGAGGTACAGAGGGTCCCATCTGTTGCCAGGACCCCTCGATACGCGAGGTCTACTGCCTGCCCGGAGCAAAGATTCGGGATGTGATGGGGATGATCCGGGCCATTACCCGGCCCACCCATGGTCCTAATCCATGTGGGCACTAATGATGCAGCCAGGAGAAGCCCTGATCACCTGATGACAGACTACCACACTCTGGGGGGCGTGCTGAAGGAGATAGGGGCATAGGTGGTATTCTCTTCTGTCCTACCAGTGAGCAGACGTGGAAGATGACATGAGACCTGCATCAGAGAGGTCAACTGTGACTTTGAGAATGGTGTCTCGAGGCGGGCTTCGGCTTCCTAGACAACGACCCACACATCAGGACAAGAGACATGCTCTGGTGGGATGGGCTTCACCCTCCCCCCAAAGGTAAGTGTGTGTTCTCTTCTAGGTTGTCTGATCTCCTCTGGCGGACTTTAAACTAGGCTTGTCAGGGGAAGGGGAAGACGAGGGCAGAGGAAGCTCTGGACCACTAAACCAAGCGTCACCCACAAGAACAGCCCAGCCTAGACCGACGACGAGCAAAACAAATACCCAGGTAAGCAACAGGGGCCTGGGTAGTACTGAGGTTAGGGGGCCAGTGCACGCATCTTCAGGAGGCCTCAAATGCCTCTACACTAATGCTCGTAGTATGGAGAACAAGCAGGAGGAACTCGCCCTCCTGCTAGCCGACATCAACCCAGACATAGTGAGGCTCACCAAAACGTGGTGGGACCCAACACACGATTGGGCAATGAATATCAAGGGCTATAGGCTGTACAGGAAGGATAGGACAGGGAGAAGTGGGGGTGTGGTGCTCTACATCAAGGAGAAATATACATTCTCGACAAGTGGCACTGGGTCAGAGAAGGGGCACACTGAAGTGCTCTGGATTAGAATACAAGGAAGTTGAGGGGAAAGGGACTTAACAGTGGGGGTCTACTATAGATCACCCAACCAAGGGGAAGAGCTAGACTGGAAATTCGTAAGTCAGCTCACGGAGGTAGTTAGGTCAAAGGATGAGGTCATCCTGGGTGACCTGAAC
>NW_017729031.1:100344455-100346557 GCF_001723915.1 Gavialis gangeticus
AGACTATTCCCACCACAGAAACCCAACTGCCCTAGAAAGTCACCTCCATTCTGCAGGGAGAGCCTCCCCTCGACCTGTTTTATAGGGCTCCCCTTTCACTTATTTTCCTCCCCACCTTCCCTTTCCCTTCCCTCTTTAGGCAATATGCCAAAAACAGGCAGTTTCTACCAAGATGGAAGAACGTGTGGTGTTATTATGAATTCTGCAATATATAGATATTTTGCACAACACTCATTCCAAGAAGGAATCTTATTTTGCATTAAACAATAAACTTCTAAGCCTTATACTTAAAACCCACTAAGTGCCATTAGACACCTTCAGAGTGAGATGGACTCTCACCCTTAGTCTCTGTGCCTCGTAATATTGCTCCAGGGGTAGGTACATTAAAGATTTGGGGTGTTCAGACCCCATGGTGACAGGAGCCACAACAGTAAATTTCTAAAACTGATTCTCAACCATGATACCTCCAGGCACAAGTGCTCTGCTAATAAAAATCACAGTTATTCATGCATGTTTTTTTCCAGTTTGTTTAGAAATATGCCTCCAGTCATGTTATTTTTTTTATCCACTGTAATATGTATTTTTAAATGGGGTACCACTAAATTCAGAAAAGTTATGGAGAAATGCCTTGAGCCTCCAAAGGGTGAGACCCACTGATTTAAAGAGTCACAACAGAAAGTATTTATTGTACTAAAATATTAATTACTATTACCAGTCCCCTACAGCACGGGTGCCAAACTCATCTGGCCCTGTGGACTAAATGAGTGGTGTAGGGCTGATCAGCAGGCTGGATCAAACCCACAGCCCCCATCTCCTTCCTCCTCTCCCAGAATACCTGATCTGGCAGTGCTTCAGCTGGCCTGGGACCCACACTGCACGCAGCACAGATCCTGGAGCAGCTGGAATAGACACTGTATGTGGAACAGTGCAGCCAGAATGACAGCCATACTGCATGCAATGCCTGATGAAGCCAGTCTGGGACCCATGCTGCATGTGGTGCCTGCAAGCGCTGCATGCAGCACACACAGGTCCTGGACCAGATGAAGTGGCCGCCATGTGCAGCCCGTGAAACAGAGTAGGCACCACATGTGGAAGTCGGGCCGGTGTGGCCACCACATGTGGCAAGGCTGCTGCTCCAGCCAAACAACACCACATATGGTGCCCCTCTGGCCACTCTGGGATCTGCACTGCATGCAGCATTGGTCCCAGATCAGTTGAGCAGTTGCCAATAAGGCATGCTGGGGTAGGGGAAGTGGGCAGGAAAGGTGGAAGGGGACCATAAGCTGGATCCGCCTGCTGACCCACCCCATGGCACAGGCATGTGCCATGCCTTGTGTGGGTCTGATCAAACCTAGGGACAGCACTGTAGGCCAGACAGTGGAGCTCCATGGGCAGGATCTGGCCCATGGGCCATATGCTTGACACCTCTGCCCTAGGGACTGCAGTATACATAACCTATAATAAACCCTTTCTTTTAACCAGCCACTTACCAGTTCTTTGTGAAGATGTGTTTTCTGAATGTTTTTTAGAGTTTGCCTCTGCATTCTCCTTCCTATGTTTGCCACAAGACATCTGCTCCATGTTGCTTTCTTTGAATATTGCAGGGTTCTTTTGTGGAGGAGTTGAAGCTTTTTCTGGAATATCATAGGTTTCGTTGCTTGGCAGCTCTAAGCCTGGAAGACTTGTTGCCTTGGAGCTGAGGGGACTGATGGGTAAAGCTGAAGAATGGGTCATGGAGGAGAAATCAAAGAGGTCTGGATTTTCCATCATGGAATTATTCACAGCTGGCTCACTGATCAGTTCCTCCAAGTAGGAATCTGGCTCAGCTTTGATGACAGAAACAGGACAGAACATTTTGCACATATGACTGTCCTGCTTAGGTTCAGTTTCTGCTAAACTGTGAAGAACAGCCTGAGCCACAACACTCTCTTGGCCCACACAGTGAGCCTCGGGTAGGTCAATGATGTACTTTGCTGAAGCAACCTCTTTCTTCAAGGCACTCCTATTGCTATGGATTCCCTCTGGCAAATTCTCTCCAGGACTGTCAGCAATTTCTTCACTGCTCTGAATCGCAGAAGTTTTCTGAATTTTCTGAATCTTGT
>NW_017729031.1:100351557-100367995 GCF_001723915.1 Gavialis gangeticus
CCTGGCTAAACCAAACTCCACTGCCTCCATAGTTAAGGCCCTTTAAATGCATCTTAAAATGCTGCGTTCTAGTGTCCAGTTAAGTTTACATAAGCTTGCACTGCACACCACAGCATCCAGGCAGGCCTTCACTCTACAGTCTCCGATCTAATCAGACAGGAGAGAAAGTAGGTGAACAGACTAAATGGACTGTGTCAGAAGGGACAGGGTCCTGCTGCAGCATGGCATTGTGATGGATACTGTCTCTACAGCTTGTTAGTTTTGTCCCCACAAGTACTCCAAGAGGATGTATTTTCATCACCCGCTAAGTCTTGCTGTACTGAACTAAACCTCACCCTAAGATGGGAAAGGGCAGCAGTGTCTGTTTTCCTGTTAGGTTTAGGATTACCTGGCAAATCCTTATACTTCTTTTTTTCAAATCGTGGAATATCTACACCTGGACCAACAGTCTCTGTGTCATTTCTCTGATAATTATTCTCCTTGCCAGTTTTTCTCTTGCCCATCTGACTTTTTTTCACTTGGTCTTCATTTTTGCTTATTTTGACCTCTGGCTTTTTTTTACTACTTTGCAGCTTTTCCTCACTAGAGGAATCTGTTTTGTTGATTTCACTTTTTTTCATGTTTGCTTTTTGTTTTACATCTTTCACATTCACACCCGATTTTAATGCATGTTCGTTGGAGACCTGTTCCAAGCAAGGTGAATTCTGAAGACTGGAGTCATCTGATGGAGCTTTATCACTTAATGGGAGAACACCTGGACTTTTGGACTTATTCTCCACACTTATTCTCTCAATGATAGCTTCTTTATTTATTTCCTGTTGTAAGGAGTCATTTTTTCCCAGCTTATTTGATGGCTCTTCACTCACCACGTATGTTCTTCTACTAATTTTGCCTTTACTGCAACGATCGATACTCTCCTTCACATTGAAGTTACTACTTTTCTGTAAGGTTACCTGTTCCAAAGCATCCAGGCAAGCCAGCTGTGTGGACTTGAGTGCTTCAGATTTACTGCTGCTCACACTTTTAGCCTGGAGGAGCTGCTTAGAACTTTGTGGTCTCTCTTCATTAATGCATGGGTCGGAGCTACTTTTAGAATTGCTTTTACTCACAGCTCTCTTTTTCTTTGTGCTGATCTTCCCAACAAGTAGAGGTTCAATAGCTCTGCTGTTACTTTCATTTTTTCCCTCTATTGTAACAAATCCAGGGACTCGACTGAAGTTATGATTCCTGTAAGCATCGCATACCATTTCCTCTGATGGTAGCTCGTCAACAACAAGCATTTTATTCAAGGATTCCAAGTTCAGAGGGCTATCAGGCTGATGAAGTGAATTCTCAAGACAGGGAGTGCTCAATTTTATGGATGCATTTGTTTCATTAGCACTGCTGTCTCCTCCACCAGTGCTCCAGCTGGACATTCGATCTGGTATAGTGGCTTGCTTAAAATCCACAACAGACGATGGTGTACTCGTTGTAAAAAGAGTGGAACGTTTCTTTCTTTCTGTAACATGCCCACGTAATTGTGCCACGCTGTCACTCCATGGTCTTCTAGGGTCATCCAACTGGGGTAATGGAAGATTATTATCCAGGTTACATGCTGGGAAATCCTGGGAACTTTGCTGGATACAGGATGAGGATTCTGCAGCAAATGATCATTCTGGTTAGCAAAAGGCAATGGACTAAATAAAAACAAACTTTCCCCAGAACCATAAAATCCCACAAACTCACATATATGGTCACCATAATATAATACAGATGGCTTCAAAGGCAAGACAGCTCTTATTAGACAACCTCGTGCTTTTCTACTGGAGAATTCACACACCGTGTGTGGCAGAGATGCTTATATAGCTCATCTCTCAATAGGGGAATGACTCAAAGCAAAACCCAACTTCTCCAAGTAGAAGTCTTGTGGATGTTCAAAATCCAGATCTGAGTTAGTATTTATACTGTGATAGTGCTTAAGAACCTCAAGTCACAGATCAGAACCCCTTTATTCTAGGGGCTGTACAAACATCTGGTACTGTAATCCTTTAAATGCAACCCTATCATTTATTCCCATTTTTAGTAGCTGAACTCAACAAATCAACCTAAGTTTTTGCCATCTAATAGCTCTTAGATTTTATCCTAATTTTAAAGCTCTCTCAGTAGATCAGGATTCATTATCCACTACAACTCAGCATTCATGCTGAAGTCAGTTGCTGGAAAGAATATTGCTCCACATTTCTTAGCTACACCCTCTGTATAATGTCAAAATAGTGCCTCACAGGAGTACTAGGCTGGTCTCCACTGCCCAAATAAACCCATTTGCAGAGTCATCAAATTAGACAAAAATAATACAGCAGTAGGATGAAGCCACGAACAATAACCCTTAGGGAAAATTAGCTTTTCTATTCCAAGCAAAGTTCTCATGGTTTATATTTTAGTGAACTGGCTGGTAAGCATGCAACTTCCTGGACAGGATCAGAATTGCTTATAGATGATACATTTTCAGTAACCAACAGAGATTCTTTTTGACACAAAAAGAAAGGGCTGTCTGCTTTGGAAACAAGGGCATACAACTTCTCTCTGTAAACACTTAGAGAAGGTATTGGTAGTTCCCATTGAGAGATCTGAGATGAACCCCTGTAAGGCATGAAGTTCACATGCAGCTACAATATGGTAGCAAACTAACAAACAAGTCTTGTATAGCCACAGATTGTTCCAATAATGTCATTCTTGGGATACCAGTACAGCCAGAGGATACAATTTATCATATCAGCTTCTAGTTAAGTCTATAACCATTCTACACTGCATGACAAAGCATTATTTCTAAGCACAAACAGATAACAAAAAGTCATTCAAGCAAAAGATGAAGATGCAATTTACCTCCAAAACCAATCTGAGAATCAACACAGAGTTGTTCCGTTTTGCCTACTTCATTCAATTCCTGTGCATTTTTCTCACACCTCTGTAATGCCTCTTGAACATGTTGTGGAGGGGAAGGTTCCTTTAAGACAACAGCTGTGGTTTTACCAGGGTCATCTAGAATGGACTTTTGGATCCCTACTGGGAAGGTCTGCACTTCTGCTGCGCAGCTGCCACTTTGCCTTTTTCCATCCTCTACCTCAGAGACTGGGACTCGCATTGGTATTGCTAAAGGTCTGAAGAGAGACAAGGTTGACAGAAAAAAGAAATGGCAACAATGGAGCACATGATCCAACACTTACATGCCCCTCAACCCAGCACTAAATTCCATTCCTGCACAGGGCAGCACATAATTTTAAGCACATTCCTGAATATATAAAGGGCAGAAATGAAGAGGAACACAAGCTGGCTGAGTGGAATTTGTTTTCTGCCAAGTTGCAATTGCATACAGGGAAGGAATGTGTCTGTCTTAAGACACAAACTTTGCAGGAAGGAAAAAGAATAAGAAGGATAATGAAAGCAAGGTCCTACAGAGCACAATTCAAACAGCAATTTCTAGGGCTGTGATTACACCAGGACCAGAATTCTCAACTTGACAGGAAACGAATCTTCAAATATATTATTTCAAAGGACAGATCCCATTTGTGACTGCCTTCCCAAAACACATACCTAAACTGCACTTGTACCCAGGTTCCTACTGAATATATAGTGTTGTAAAGATACACATCGTTTTAGCAACAAAGATCCCAACTCATGAAAGCACTTGAACATGTATAAAACTTTAAGCACCTGGCTAGTCCTATCGTCTCTGTATGCTTAAACATGCATGCTGAAGTATTCTGCTAGACTATGGCCACAGATTATAACTATTAACAATACAAAGTATAATTGCAAAGGGGACAATGAAACTACAGATAGAAGTAAACTATGCCAACAACATGTGTTCCATGTGTTCACAGGACTGAATCTATAAGATCTCTCTTTCCCAGATGTATCCACAATCTGAAGATGAGACAGGAGACAACAGGAGGGGCTACATGTAATGCATGAGAAAGTAAGAAGTAGATTGAGGACACATGTTTTCACATAAAGGCACTTGAAAGAGAGGGAAGGGTAGTTTTTATGTAGGAGGGCAGGAAGTGCATTCTATTCAAACAGTAGTATGGGAGAAGCATAAGCCTAAGATGGGGAAAATGGGGGAAGAAGGCGCAGGAGAGGCAGGAAACAAAGATTGGGAAAAAATAGGCAGCAGAACAAGGAATAGCTAAATGGAAGAGAAACAAAGGGAAACAGCAAATTGGATATGCAACTGAAATGCATGTGCATACACTGTAGCCTCACAGATGAGCACTGGACTGATGCTCAGATTTGGGTCCCATTTCCAGCTCTGTCACTGGTCTGCTGGATGACTGTGAACAAGTCACTTCACTGTCCCAGCCTGTTTTCCCACATGGAAACAGAGGCAATGACCACATGACCTCCTCTGAATTCAACCATTAAAATTTCTACACAATGGGTGTGTCTGCATGCGATGCTTAATGCATAGTAGCCTAACAACACTGCGCAGTAGCACGTCACAACACAGAGTGTTAATATACTAGTGCACAGTATTAGGCTACTGCACAGTAGTGTCACTAAAAAGGTGTTCACTGGCGATACTGCGCAGTAACTCTAGTTACTGTGCATTTAGCTACTTCATTAAGCAATTACTAAATTAAATGCACAGTAACTACTGTGTATTAATGAACATGTAGATGCACCCAGTAGGTCCTTGTAATTATCAGGTTAAGTGGTTGGAGCTGCTTCTTTTGTATGACATTTTAGGATTACAACATTCATAGATTAATATCTAAATTTGATAAAATTTGATTGCTTCAGGGGTATCTGCATGGATTGATTTTAGATCGCCATTAAATGATCTAATTGGGCAATTCATTCACAATGTATTGCAGTGTCTGAAAAATCACAACCAACTGTCTTTGATTCTCCACTTCTGGAGCAAGCATCCACATTTTCCATGAAGTGTCCATATCTGATTCAGGAAGGACCAAATCTTTCTCAATAGGTCAAATCCTGGCTGGAGGACTGTTGAGTCACTGACTATGTATTTCTGCAGCAGGTTGGTATTTGCCCAGGTTTCCCTCCATTGTTCTTCAGTGCTGTTATCATCATCAAATCTTCTTGGCAGATTTCCAGAAGAGTTTTCTAGATTTGAGCCTATTTAGTGATGATGTGGTGATGTCCTTGTTGATTGGAAGGTTTGGGTTACTGGTGACCTGATGGTATTTCTTCATGCACGTGGCATTGCAGCAGAGCTATGGCAGAGCCATGGCAATGACGTACTTTTTAACGTTCCTGATGTAATCTGCATAGCTGCATTTAACTGTGTATCAACAATCTTTGTGTGCATGCTTTTGTTCCAGACTGGGGAGCAATATTTTGCTGTAGCGAAAACAAGTGCTAAAGTAGCCATTCACAGTGTGGTTGCATTTGCTCCCCAAGTTGTTCCAGCCAGTTTATGCACAAGGTTAACTTGTGCTTTCCTTTTTATAGCAACACTCCGTAGATGTTCATGAAAGGGAAGGCTCTGATCGAGAGTTATGCCAAGATATTTTGGGAACTTCTCATGCTTAACCTCTTCTCCACAGAAAGTGATGGTGAGTTTCTAAACGTTGTGGGTGTTGTTTACATGAAATTATGTGACAAGTTTTCCTTGGATTTGTGGGGGGGGAGTCTCCAACATGCAAAATATTCTTCAAGTAATTTGAGGTCTTCACAAAGATTTGAGATTTTGTGCTTAGCTTGGTAGTCTCACTTCAATGTAGTTACTCTCTAAACTTGCTAACTGGAGAGCAGGATGCAGCCCTTTTATTCTAAACACATTTCACCATAGATTTGAGAACCAAAAAATAAAAAGTCTCAACATTTACACCCCAATTTTTTCCCCCTCCTTATTCCAGACAAGCAGGTACAGATCAGGTTTATAAAAACCCAGGATGAAACGTAACCACATTTGACTTTTTAGGCTTACCTGACAAGTGGAGATACTCCAAGCTGCCCATCTGTGAGGTCATCAGGCCAGCTGTCTTCAGCACCACTGTCTTTCTGACTAGATGATGACTGAGACCTCAGATGGTACTAGAGCATGGAGCAATGGAACAGTCCAGTTAAGAGCTCCATAATAACTACGTACTATACTGCAACAGAGTAAGAGAAGCTCCGATTCTGGACTTAATTTTTGGGATGCCAACAGTGGAAACGTACAATTACTTTAAATAGTAAACTTGCATTTACAGACTCTCCCATTTAAATAAAAAATGGGAATACCGGAGTTATTTGGAAAAAAAGATATAGGACATTGCCCTCTCCAAAAGGGAAATGGAACAAGCCAGAAGTGAGGAGCCAGGAGACTGCACTGACATGTCTCTGAGGAGCATAATCACTTTATGAAAAGTTTAAGTTTTGATTAAAAACAAAACAAAACAAGTTTCTAGCTCTTATAAAAGGGGAAGTTTGCTTTCCAAACCTGAACTGATATAATATTGTTTCAGTGAGACTGCAACTCCTACGAGAGATCCATGAACTCTACATTTAGCTTACAGTGCTGTTATGTCTGACATCTAATGATAGTAATTTAAATATCTTCATAGTTAAACTGTTTCACTGTAGACTACAGTATTGTGGTAGCAACCAGAAGTCGTAATCAGGAACTAGGACCTTGTGTTGGGAACTGGACAAACAAGGAAAGGGGAAAATGGTCCCTGTCCCAGACAGCTAAATGTTGTTTAGCTGAGGACTACTCTGGAAGACCTGAAGCATTTGTGGTACTGGGAGAAAAATACCACCTATATTCTGTTCATGGTACCAGACTTGGGATCTCACTCGCACTTAATGAAGGCCTGGCCTACCCACAGATTATATCCATCATAGTTAGGGGCATGATGGTGTTTGCCAAAATAGTTAAACCAGTACAATCCCTAGTGTGGATGCAGTTATATCAGCCTTCCTTACTCCCATTCCTGTGTGGCCTTAGACTGTACCTACTTTGGTACCAAGTGAAGATTTCAAATAGTTACACAGATCTAAACTGATCTACACTGCAAGTTCTTGCTGGCATGAATACCGTTAGTTAAGTGTACGTGTCAGGTGAAAATCACCCCCGACACCATTACAATTTTTTCAATACATCACACCACCAAATACAACACAAACCTTGCTTTTAAGAGGCAGAACGAAAAAAACTCTTCCCTTGAGAGCCTCAGCCAAAGTGGGGGTGGGAGAAATATACACAGCCAACAATTAGGGAGTCCTGCAGCATTACTTTCTCGCACCACCTACACCAGCAGAGGCAGAAACTGCTACAAGTATTACCATATTTCCTCACTTATAATGCAGTCCCCAATTTCCAGAAGCAGTATAAGGGAAAGGTGCATGTAGTATTAGAGAAAATATGGTAAAACCACATGTCAGCAAAGCCTACATCTTCTACTGACAGGTGTTCTTCTGCCAGTACAAGCTGAATCTCCAACTGAGCCCTTGTATGCTTGTAGTTGCCAAGTCAGAAAAGATAAATCAGAATGATTGGAGAGGGGCAGCTTAGAGTGCAAGGACACCAATAAAGATGCTGTATTGTGTTCTCAGTAAGCAGGACCAGTAAGATTTTTCAAAGAATGAAGTCAGCAATTGTCATTAGATAAAGAGCCAGACACATTCCTTCCATCACAGAGTGCTACTATCCCAGAAGCTTACCTCAGAGAGTCTGCTCATCTTAATTGCAGTCATCAGGTTACCATTCATAAAGTCCTCTAGTTCTTTAAGAGTCTTATTCTGTATCAAAAAAGAACTTAAATTAAAAGATAAATTCCTTTAGTTTTAATTTAGAGCAGACAGAAATGTGACAACCTTACAGGGGAACATGGATATGAAAGTAGGTTTCATCTACATTAAAGATGGGACTGTGTTTTAAACTCCATCGCCACACAGCTACAAGAGAGAATAGGATCAAAGTTTAATGGTACCTTTTAAAAAAAAGAATAGATATTAAAATCTGGTATGTTTTGACAGGGAGGAAGAGGGGGCAAATAAATTAAACAAATGTACTCTCTACTTGGTAGTCTCTATGGAAGTCATGGCATTAGTCTCATACCAGAAAACATAATTTTTGCCGCAACACAGCATTCTGAAAGTGACATCTCTCCACTTCCTTCTGTAGTGACATCTTCTCATAGACCAGTCTTTGGGTATTCGCCTTCTCGGCACTGAGGGCCAGAGCCAGAGCTTTATTATTGCGTTTTAAGGAGACCTTTATGGTAGAAGAGTTGTCTACAGGGAAAAGAATAAATAGGTATTTTGTTACACGATTCTTAATGCTGTGCCCCTTACAGAACTAATCTACAGTAATCAAAGCCCCAAATGCCACCTTTCTGCATCTCAGTGAGGCTCTGCACAGGCACCAGGGACCACCACATACACTTCTGTAGGCAATCAGGACCCACATTCTTATTTGTGCCTCTTTCTTCTGCCACTGTTACTATAATGCCGTTTTCTGTGGCCTACCCTAATCTCAGCATACAAACTAACACATGTACAGACCCCCTTCTCATACATCACCAGCAAAGTAACATTGCTTATCCACGGACAGCATCCGTGACTCCCCATCCATTGTAGGGATTTTCAGAATTGTCCCAGTTCATTAAAAAGGGGGAAGAGGACAGTGAGCTTTCATAGAACAAATCAAGCTCACAGCAACTTTCATTTATATTGAGCCAGTCTCCCTTCACTCAGTCACACTGTGCAATATTTTCAGTTCCTGCCATAATAGGAACAACCTTCCTGCATCTTTTCACCTTATCTACCCTTCTCCCACTTTTAAGCTCTCCATTCCTCATCTCTCTATTATTATTCTAACTGCGCTACTTATTTTACATTCATGGGATAGTTTTGGACACAGGTTACTTGAAGGAGTAAATATGATGTGAACCTCTGATCCATGGCCTTTTTCATGTAAGTAAATACCTGTGTCCTGCACAGACACATTGGCTTTGATGGCATTATTTCTGTCCTGCAGAAAACGTTTCAGGATCAGTACCTGAAGTTGCATTGTACTGAAGAAATGAACACACTGTTCAAAGTTAGTTTTCAAGTAGGATGGTACTAACAGAAGCCTGAGAGAAAGGACCCGCATTATGAAGTGCATCCCTCCATATCTGAGAAGAAAAAAGGACAGTCCTGTTCAGCCATCAAATTACTGTTGCAAAACTGAAGACTGATTTTACTGGTAAGGTGCTGGTCTGGGATTCAGAGGACCTATGTTCAATTCCAGGCTCTGCCACAGACTTTCAGTGACCTTGGGCAAGTCACTTAATCTCTCTATGCTTCAAATCCCCATTTGTGAAATGAGGCAATAGCAGCTCTTCTCTCCCCATTTAATAGATTTTAACAATACACTTGCTGGCCAGACAACTCTTTCCATCTGCTAACAGCACCTAGTGCAGTACCGCGCAGATCTTACTTAGGGCCTCTCAGTGCTAATCAAGTACAAACAAACGCTCGCTCACTTATGATTTTAGTTTTGATCTTCGACACGATGGAAGCATTCAGCTTTGCCGTCTTTAGAGCGCCATTTTTCTTCTCCCTCATCCGCTCTCGCACGCCGCTTAGCAAGAAAAGAGACGTTTCCGTGCTTTCCGTGGACGCCATGGCCGAAGAGCCCCGTTTCTCTGCAACAGATAGGGGACAGATACCCAATGCAGTTAGTGCTTGCCGTTTTTTCCAGAAAGCAAAGCCCGCTGACACCAGCGAACAACACTCCCCCCCAGCCAACATATGGGTGCCAAAAGGAATTAAAAGGAGTTTTTATTTTTCCTACAGCGACACCCTGGCACCCTTTACAACCCCGCTGTCTTTCCTAAAGTGGGAAAGGTGGCAAAGCCCTTGGGCGCTGGCAACGTGCTGGGGGCCACTTCTATGCCTTGGCAAAGAGGTGGGCAAGGGCCCGGCCTTTCCCCACTCAGGGCAGCTCCATTGTCTGATTAGAGGGAAAGCCAGCGGGCGGCTCCTGCACGGCAGGGGGCTCGGGGCACTCAGCAGCCCCGGCCCGGCCGCCCCTGGCACGGGGGCTCCTCCCGCCGGCCGCCCGCTGAGTACCGCTGCTCTGGAGGCTTTCCCTACCCCCGCAGGGCCCGTCTCCCGCGCTCGCACCCACGGCCCGGGGGGTGTCAGGGCAGCCCCTGCCCGGGCGGCCGCAAGGACCCGCCGCACGTCACCTCCGTACCCACCGCGCCAGTTTGAACCGCGTCACGTGGGTCGCGACCAACGGCTCGCAGAGCCGGGGGCGGAGAGAAGGAGAAGCCCCGCCCCCGCCCGGCCGGACTGCCCTCTGCTCCCGCCCCGGCCGCCGCTGGTGGGGCCCGCTGAGGCCGTGGAAGCAGCAAACCCGTCGCGATGTAGAGTTAATTTTGGCTTTAAGGCCATGTTATGAAGGTGGGAGACTCCTCCCTAGCTTGTTCCTGGGCCCTAAGGGCTGAGGGCAAGCGAAACTCGGGGGCACCCGAGCTCCAAGCCTCCAGGCTTGGGTCTGCAAGTAGGATGTTCACCAAAGGATTTGGGAACAGCAGAAGCCCCAGGTGGGGGTGGGGGATGTCTGCTGGTAGTAGGGCCTGTTTTGGTTCTGGACTGACTCACAGACTAGGAGTTATTTGGCCAATTTGGCTTGGAATACAATTTTTTTTTAGAATTACATTTTAACTGCCTGGCTTCCTTGCATACACGCGTACAGGCCTCTGGCTGCTTTACCACTCCATCCGGGAAGAGCACAGGTCATCTGCAGACACTTCCTCAGCTTGATGAAGGGTGTTTGTACCCAAAAGCTTGCTAAGAAGAATTTTTCCAGCTATTTGAATTGGCCTTATAAAAGATACCAGTTTTCCCCAAAGAGCCTTGTCAATGTAAATATGTTCATTCAAAGGTGTCCCTCACTTTGGAAACTTAGGTTAGATACTAGGAAAAAATCTCTCACTGGGAGGGTAGTAAAGCACTGAACAGGTTACCCATAAAGGTTGTGGACTCTCCATCCTTGAAGGTTTTTAAGATCCGGGTGGACAAAGCCTTGGCTGGGATGATCTAGTTAGGTACTGGCCTGGTCTGAGCAGGGGGTTGGACTACATGCGACTTCCTGAGGTCCTTTTCAACCCTCATTTTCTGTGATTCTACAGTCTGGGCCACACTGCCTCAGCCAGCCACTGGCTATGTTCAGGGAATGGATGATGTGCCTGACTTCACCAACCCAGTTAACTGCCTCGCTGTCCTTTCAACAGTGGAAGTGGTGACTGCCGGTCAGGAAAACCCAGTGTCTTTGAGATTTTTCTTTTGAGCCTTGTGGTACACGACACTTTTAGAGAAGTTCCAGTTCCTGGGAGCACATGATTGTCAGAGAATTGCAGCTTTGTTTCAGGGAGCAAAGGTTTGGGTGGATAAGTAAGTGCATAAGCAACACACAGGACCTGGATACGAGCACCAGGTTCACATGTGCATGTGGTTCACATGCAGAATGTTACAGGAGGATGTTGAAGATTAAAGCCCTTGGCAGACAATTTAATGGCATGATGGGACCTGATCCCAGATCCCAACAACTGTATGTCCTGCCAGGCTGCAAGTGCATGGCAGGAGGCAGAGCTGTCCCTTGGGAGGGGGCGAGTTGGAGTGACCGCCCCAGGCCCTGCACTTTGGGGGGGGCCCCATGGACAGTGCCATACAGGCCCCACTGAGGGCACCACCACTCTGCATGGCTGCCGCATGCAACCAACTTTGCACTCCAACTGCTTGCCACCCACCCCCACTCCGGCTGCTTACTATCCCCCGTCCTCCGCTCTGCTTCACTCTCCAGCCGCTTACCATCCCCCTCCTTCCCCCTTGCTCCAGCCACTCACCATCCCCCACACCTGTTCCACACAGGCCCCACACAGGTTGATATGCCCTGGGCCTCGCACACCTCTAGGGTCAGCTCTGGCAGGAGGCATAATTCTGGGAATGAGGGATAAGATCCCAAATGCACCCTTTCAACTTGCTAGCTTATATGGATCCTGAGCGCATGATCCTGGGCTCCATCTGCACTTACAAGTTGTAGAGCTGCGCTGTGCACAGCTTCCTCAGGGCTACCAGAGGCACTGGTCTTCTAGTGCCAGGCAGAGGGAATCAAGTATACTTGCAGACCCCCTGGGCAGCCCCAGCCCAGTCCGAGATCCTAGGCTGCCTTAGTCCCTATGCGAACAATCAGCTGATTGTCAGCATGGGAGCTGGAGCAGCCAAGGGTCTCCAACCAGGCCTGGGCATGCCACACATTAAATTTAAAGCTCCATACAAGCCAGCCACAACAATATTCTATATTAGATGTGGAACATCTTTGTGGCTGGTTTACTATTCTATGGTGCATGTTGTCACACAAGCCTTTCCTTTTAAGGTTTGCTTGAATACAATTGGCCAGCAAAGTATATATGGAAAAACAATGTTCAGCCCCTCATGCAGAATACACACTCAGCCCCATTTACAAAGTCCCGTATTTGACCTTGTGGCCAACCCATATTCAGGCATGTTTGCAGATGCAGCACTTAGTGAGCTGTATCACTTCAGCACTGATTCTCTTAAAGCATGTGTACAAGAGAAGCAACTTCATCAAAGACAATGGAATTACAGCAAGAGTCAGACAGAAGCAGACACTGGCTGCCTAACCCAGTTCCATACTAGCACTGACACCACCTACAATAAAAGAATCTCTTGAAAAAGTCTATTACTTGGCTTGGGAATGAAATTGAATGACATTAGGAGAAGTGAAATAAGAGGAGATTTCCCAAAAGTTAGCTAAATTATATGACATTAAGGGGACTTGTAAACTGCATTTCTTGAGGCCATCACAACAGCTTTCTAGCAGAGGCAACATCATAATCAAGTCCTATAATCAGGTTCTACATCAATTGCTGTTTACAATATTTAGGAGGAGTCATTCCAAATCTAGCCTTATGTTACAAATTGCAAACTATAAGACTTCCCAAAATATAAACTCCATCTGCCTTGCTTTTTACCTACCTAGTTTAATGATTTGTTGTTGACACTGGCCATATGTGAAGTATATCGTTACTGGATTTTGGTAGGTAGCAAGGAGGGCATTTTGTAGATTGCCTTGAGATTTGTTTGCTTTTCAAATTCTTCCTAGTATGAGTGCAAATATACTGGTAAACTAGGCCAAGCAGCAAGTAGGTAACAGCATGGCCCACAATGCTAGCCTTAGTTACCAGGAAGAAAACACTGGCTCCAATAAGAGTTTTGCCATTTGTTCAATGTGTCCAGGATTTTGTCCCTGTTAACCATCTTCTTTAAACCCCCCATTCTTGCTTATTATAGGTAGCTACTTTCACAAAAGATTAAATCCACCTCTCTCGTCATCCAGCCATCAATGTTTCAGACCAGCAAGGCAGATGCTTGGAAACCCAATTCCTCAATGTGTAAAAGGATCGCTTAAACTCCAGGCCAGGAGCCTAACCCCAGAGCACAGGGTTTTTTTACTTCTTTCAGTTCAGCAGCATTGTTTCCAAGCAACAGGAGGAAGCTTTAGTTTAATGTGAAGCAGTAGCCTAATTTCCCTCAGTCGCAGTCTCAGCTGCAGACACAGACGGAACAGCAGCATCAAGAGTGAATTCCATCCTCCAGATACCAGGAAACAGAAATGCTCAAGCCAAGATCTATTTAATAATCATTTTAAGGCCTCTAAAAAGGGTCTGATACAGGTAATGGACTATTTCTCATATACTCTGTGCATGTGCATGTGTGTAGTGAGACCTTATACAGAATAGCTGATGGGATTGTTAACTGCATAGTCATTTTTCTTAGCATGTACATAATTATCACCTTTCTGAGTAGCTCCTGAATGGCAGAAAGACAGGCTGTGACTTTCAATTAGCTTTCAAAGTCACTTCTTTGGAAGGCCTTGCACTGCCCAGTGTACATCCTTCCCCAAGGAACCGCTTTGGCACTCCTGCCCTTAAATGAATAAAAAAAGCTGTAATTATAAAGTTAAGGCCAGAGCCTCAGCTGATGTAAATCATCTATGCACTATCCATGTCAATGGAGCTCCACTGACATACTCTGAGGGTCTGGCTCCTAACCATTGACAAGAACCACTACTGGGCTACTTCTAATATATTAGTGCAAACACCTGCACTGGCATTGGAGAACTTTAATGGTTATATGCTGGTTCTGGAGGTTTTGTTCCCTATTAATGATTCTTTTGGGACCTATGTACAATGGTGATGGGCACTTTAGAAAAACATATAGAGAGCCATCTCATTCCACATCCAAATATGCATTTGTAGTCTTGTAAATTATGAAAACTAATGACTTTTAGAGAGATCAAAGTGTCATTTGACTTGTTTTGCATAGTGTATTACCTTGTTATAACAGGGTAGCATCTGCAGCAGCATTTTAAAACCTACAAAAGCACCTTGGGGGTCTTTAAGAGGAGGCTGGGGGTCTTTAAGAGGAGGCTAGATGTACACCCTGCTGGGGTTGTTTGACCCCGGTGTTCTTTCCTGCCATGGCAGGGTGTCGGACTAGATGATCTACTCAGGTCCCTTCCAGCCCTAGAAACTATGAAACCCCAAACTCCCTTGATATCTCAGTTTTCCTCTGGGAACAAACTCCCATTTGCTCGCCTGCCGTGACTTGACGTTCCTTGGTTCTTGAAGAGGAGGCTGTACCAGGGCTTCCCAGGTGAGATCTATGCTCTTACTCACCAAGGTAGGGGGCTTTTGTCTTAAAAGCTAACTGCATGCTCTGACCTCCCCTTAACATGCCCCATGCCTCACAGGTGTGAGCTGTATGTCTCTGTTGGGACTTCAGCCTACTCGGCTTCTGCCCCTTTCTCTCTAGCCAGGCCCACTAGCCTAGACCCACTAGATAGGGCCAGGCTCTGAGGCTCTAGTCTCTTAGTATGCTCTGGGCTTGTGGCCCTATACAATTTTCCCAGACTCTCTGTTGTGCTTCGGCCCATCCAGCCTCATCCCTTTTTTATATGGCTAGCCCCTTTAGCCCATACCTACTGTGTCAGGCTCAGCTTTAAGGCCCTAGTCCCAAACTAGGCCCCTGGCCCTTGTCTGCTGTGCCCCTCTGGCGCTGGGCTCTCCAGCCCCTCTGCAGCTGCACCCCATGAACACTAACAAGGCCTCCTCCTCCCCTACAGCCTCAGCCACAGATCACCAGCTTACAAATGCAACATGAACAGTAAGCCCCTGGGCTATAACAAAATAAAGGTAAAGAAGGCAATCTGCCTACTTACAGTTCCATGGCTCTCTCTCTGCATCCCACCGTCTGCTGCTTTCCCTTGAAGAGCTGCCACAGCCTCTCTAGAAATTCTCAGGAGTCCACCCTCTCAGCCAGCCCCCTCTGACCAGCTCAGACCAGGGTTTATATAGCTCTGGCCTGAGCTCTCTTCCGGTCACCTGATGCCCCAATCAACTGACCAGCCACCCAGGCTCAACTTTTAACCCCGGCTCTGCCGGCTTGCTGGGCCCTTAAAGTTCTGTTCTTAAAGGACATGCTTCCTAGTAACAGGGCTCAGGTTCCCTGTTACACTTGTCAAAACTAGTGCCTGTGTCCTTATCCCCAAACTGGCCTGCCGTAACCTCTTCTTCTCTAGCCTGCTCTTCTTCCAATTTACAGTGATCTGCAACCAAAATAACCCACCTCTCCAGTCACATCACTTGGGAGTTGCCACTATTTGCCCTTTGTGGGGAGGGGGAGGCAGGGTGAATACTCAAACCATTAAAAGTTTGGAAGAGGTGATGAGACTCAACATGATACAGTACTTCAGTATGTCCACTCTCCTTTCCCATTACTACCTAACTTGTGCATTATTCTGCCACTTCTGCATTGCCTATGTTTTGCAGGAGTTTTTAAATATATTGGGCTAATTTGTTTATGGCTTTGGTTCAGTCATTGTTACTTGTGCACAAAATGACACATGCTTCTGTTTCTCTCAACTTTTATGCTGGATTTTAGTAAGCAGTTTGAGTTATGGCAGATTTCCAGACAGCTAGAAAACACATGGAAAGAAAACAGACAGAAAGAAAACGCCTGATAAAAGAGGTTGGAAAACTCTTGTAAGTACTGATTCTTATTTGCTTCTCATGCTGTACTTCAGTGAATGTAAAGGTTTTTTTTAATGACATATTTGGTGCATCTGCACAAGATGTTTGTTGTGCAGTAGACTAATTAGCTGCACAGTAAATATCTCAGCATTTATGTGTGCACCCCTATTAGGCTGGAGTAAACTAATTTACTCCACAGCAGCATAGTACTTGTAAATAAAAGTACTTGAAAATACAAGTACTATCCTGCTGTGCGGTAAAAAATTCTGCAGCAGTGCACACGTAGACACAGGCCCATGTGGCTGGGGCATAAGGGTGCTTCAGTGTTGGGGATGTCTGCTGGCTAGCCTTGCACTGAAGCACTTACAGCTTAGCCAGCCCCTCTGCAGCATGTTGAGCTG
>NW_017729031.1:100368043-100376895 GCF_001723915.1 Gavialis gangeticus
CCAGCCCCTCTGTAGCATGTTGAGCTGGGCAGGGGGCTGCCCCAGGCTGGCAGGCTGACCCCTTGGGGCCCCTGCCAGCCAGAGCTGCTCTGTCCCAGCTCAATGTACTGTAATTCCAGGCATTAAACACATACCTGGGAGCATTACACTCTGAAGCAATAAGCCCCGGAGTTTATTGCTGCACATTAATGGCACATGTAGATGTACACACACACATATAAAAGGATAACATACATATATCCTTAGCCTTTCCTTTCTGAACTTATTCTGTCAGTGGAGGAAGGAAGAGAGAGTCCTTATGGATAGCATATGGTATGAACCTCCCTGTATGGTCCAGCCAGGTATTACTGCTATGTGAACAAGTCTGCCCCTGTACCTCATGCAGGATAGTGTTGTATTTGTATATCTAAAGTATACTGGGCTCCATCCAATAGACAGCTTTTTCAGGGTTTAATTTAGCTTCTATTATGTTCAGTATGAGTCCCACACTTGACTTTACTAGGGCTTCTTCCATGAGTAAGTACTATGAAGTCTGAGCAACAGGTTATAGAATCAGGCCCTTCATGAAAAAGAAAACCAAGAATAAATGGAACAACACTTTCAGGCTGGTGGTTTTACAGTGAAATCCCTGCTGTGCTCTTGTTGCATTTACTGCAGTAAAACCAGGACCTAAAAGAAGCAATCCCAAGTAGGACTTTATTTTTAACACTTTGCTTGCACTTGCCTTTCTCCTTTTACTTCTAACTCTCTGAGGAATTAAGGCAGCTGAAAGTGCCACAAAAGCAAAAATAAGGAGGCTTTTCACAGCAGGCTTTCACAGCTTCAGCTGGACTCCTTGGTAAATCCATGGGCCTGGAATTGCAATAAAAAGGTCTAATTTTATACTAGCTTTTAAGATATTTCTGCTCCGTCCTCTCTTGCACTAGATTACCTACAACTGCTTGTAATTCAAAGGTGCTCTCTTGCTTTAAGGGGAGATTATGTTGGCATCAGACTTCAGGAAATTGAGTTTGACCCAAAAGGAAGAAGGCAGCCTACCTTTCTAGATGACATGGTAACCAGATGTCTCCTTATTCTAATCCTGCATTCTTTATTCCTGGGTTAATGAGATATCTGAAGGGTGCCTAATTTAGTGCAGTTAAATAGCTTAGTATTAATATTTGGAAACAAAAAACTTTTATTTAGAGGAAAGAAAATATCTTGGGATCAGTTGTATTTAATAAGCCAGGGTAACAGCTTCAAAGCCAACATTCAGCTGACTTTCAGTGGTACATAGGGGTAACCTAGATGGGAAAGCTAAGGAAAATTTAAGATGAATAATCTAAGTTTGAGGCAAGTGCAGGTATCAAATTTAGGCGCGATTAGTTAAATCTCATTAATGCGTGTGTAGATGCAACCCAGCATTCATTTTAGTGCTGGGTCTTCCAAGCCACTAGGGGCACATGGCAGGGCTGCGGGGACTTGGCACTAACTTTAGGGCCAAGTCCCTGCATGTGTAGACAGCTGCCAAAAATCACTTAATGCACATTAAATTTAGTCATGCATGTAGATACACCCTTAATAGCACAAACAGGGCCAGTAACTCCTTTCCCAAATTATATCCACAACCGAGGATTTATTTATCTACTACTTTGTCTTGATGCAGGAATTACTGGGTAACATGCTTTAGCATAGAGTGATAGTGGAGATCAGACTAGATGATCATAAATTGTCCCATCTATCATTAAATTATGAAATTGCCCTTACATTCATGGGATGAGAGTAGTTCAGTCATGTTTGTGAAGTACTCAGAAGACAAATAAGTACACTATGCTAGCTCAGGGTAAAATTCTGGCCCTGTTAATGTCAGTGAAAAAACTCCTATTGACTTCAGTGGGGCTAGGATCTCACCTTTAGTACAGATACATTTGTAGATGAAGAATATTCATAATTTTACAGACTTCTCTGAAAATGTTTTTAGAAATTTTGTTGTAGCAACTCTCTATGGATGTAGGAATCCACTCACAAAAAGCTAATTGCAGGACTGAGGCCTGACTTTTCATCTGAGTTTAGGTTCATCCTTTCCAGGATTGTTTGTTAATTTGGGACTGTGGAACTGAGCAATCCAGAAATTATGGATGGTGGTAAAACCCAAGATAGTGACTACTTTATAGGCCTATAAACTTTCATTAAGGCCATCTTAGGATATTCTGAACAAGGGAAATGGACCAAAGTCCAACATCTATAGCAGCGGTTCCCAGCACAGTGCCCGTGGGGGCCATGGCGCCCCCCAAGGTTTATTCAGGTGCCCGTGTGCATTTTCACGATCAGTAAAAATCATTATTCCAACAAAAAATGCTGTCATACTGGCACCCACTGCTTTTTCTTTTAAATTCTAATGTGCCCTTGGGCACATAAACATTGGGAACCCCTGATCTATAGCATAGTTAGGTAAAGAATATTAAGTTGTCCAGGGCAGGTTTCAAAGGGAATATGTTCAAAGAACTGATAGTGTACTGTATGAGGCAGCAGAGATGGGGAGGTAACTGTGTCAGAGAGGGAGGGCTCAGTTTTCTTTCCACATGAGCAAGGGATAAGCAGGACTCAGTTATGATTCCTCTGAGTCATAGTTTTGCTCTGTAGCCTGTTCCTGATGCACTGTAGCTATGGGCTACCCCTTTCTTCATGGCATGGTGCTGTACAAAGCAAACACATTGGAAAATGAGATGATTTTGCTAACTTTTTTTTTTTATTATAATAACAGTAGATGCTGTTTGTGACTGTGGCAGGAACACAGTATTTAGATTTTCATCCTGGCAGTGTCCTTTAAACACTGCCCTGTGTTCAGCCAGTATGGGCTTGCTGGGTGCAGCACTATTTGAGTGAATATGACCATTCTTAGGTGTGGCTAATGGCTCCAGAGCGTGAGTGAAAGTTTAACATTATAAAATATAAACATGGGCAGTTTGCAGCCTTTTACAGCTCATTGCACTGAAAAGGGTTTTCCTTAGATGTCAGACACTGCCAAAGGATACTCTTGGCAAGATGGTGGCCTAATTATGTTAACTTTATGATATGATGCCATAATAAAGTTTCATATTGTAAAGTTGTGTTTGCAGCCTTGCTTCAGTGAAGCACATGCTTAACTTTGCTCATGTGCTTAAATCATGCCAAAATCAAAAAAGTTAAGCTCATGTTTAAATGCCATGCTGAATTGGGGTCATACAGCCTTCTGCATCCATGGATCTGAAAGTGCTTCTCACATCATTAACAGATCAACCTCAGAACCCACCTGTGAAAAAGATCTATTTTACTTGCATTTTATAGCCAGGAAAAGCAAGGCAAAGAAATTAAGTAACTGCCAGATGTTTGCCAAGTAAATCATAGCTGAATTCTGCACTCAGTTCTGTCTCTCATGACTCCTAGTTTCATGCTATTGCTCATACTGATATAAATCTGATACATACCCAAACATATCTGCATGCAGGCATGCTTAATTTAAGACACATGTCCTATTTTGGAGGTAATTTATGGTGCCTTTCCAACCTCCCAACAATAAGGTACCACAAGAGACAGAGTTTGGGGGTAAGGGGGTCACCTGACGAGTACACCCAGCATGTGATTGTATTTCACATTTTACTGCATGTTGTTACATTTAAGGTTCTTTTCTATTTTCAGGCTCATTACGACTTAGCCATCAATGTTGCTCTACTATGGCTAAATGAGTCAGAAAACAAAATTCCTTCGACAAAAGGGAAAAGGTAAGTATGAAAAGGCTAGGGCCAAGTTCCTGCATCGGTATTACACTAGTGTGAAACTGCAGTAATGAAGTTATGATTCAGGTCCAGTATCTATCACTGATTAAATAAATCAGACTAACTGTTTATTGACATTCCCCTGATTATCCTGCACAGGAATTTACCAGTTCACAGGAGATACATGTATCCCAACCGAATTGAGAGAGAAGCTATGATTTTATCTTCATATGCTGGAATATTAATGGTAAGGAAGTGATCATGGTTGCAAAATCTTTTGTTCTACAACAGCTTCCCAGTTTAATTCAATTATATTACATGTGCCATGTATTGTTTGATAGTTAATTTACATACAGCATGCATTGTATTTTTTAAAAAATACTATTAATCTGAGATGTGGTAAATGCAAAACAAAAAATAGAAAGCCTGATACAGAATAGGTAGGTGAATTT
This sequence comes from Gavialis gangeticus, assembly GCF_001723915.1. Lineage (NCBI taxonomy): Eukaryota > Metazoa > Chordata > Crocodylia > Gavialidae > Gavialis > Gavialis gangeticus. Next base: position 100,372,230 of record NW_017729031.1, read on the forward strand.
CTTATCTTATAAAGACCTTCTGACATTAAAAATAACAAAGAAAAATATCAGTGGTAATGATAGCTTCATCTAACACAGACTGGTGTTAGATCCCGTTTAGCAGAATGCTCTTCTACTGGGCTTTTCTTGCTATCTATTTAATGATGTATTTTAGGCATATGATTAGATCTGACTCTGCTTTGTTCACTGTATCTTTTCTATAATAAGAGATAATAGGAACAAATAGCACAAGGAACATCTTAGCTACATTAGCAAGACTAGAAAGGCATGTCATATTGAGCACATGATGATACTGAAGAAGTCAAAATTTTTCTGGATCTCACTGAGATGGGGCATCAGTTGGATTTTATTTAAAAAAAAACAAAGAAAAGAAAAGAAAAGAAAAGAAAACCTCTCCAAGAGCTAAACCCTCTTCTGTTTTCACAGAACAGCATCCCTATTGAAGAGATCTTTGAGATTTACAGCACTGCACCCTCAGCCACACGCTGGCAGCACTCTGAAAAAGTGAGTTGTTTGCTGATGTGTTAGTATCTTTTATAAAGATCACAGTGAAAGAACTGAGTTGAGAGCTAAAAAAAATCACCAGCAGTGTACTCCAGTGGTTAGGGCACTAGAGTAGGAGTATGATGACCTGGCTGCTATTCCTAGCTCTGGTGCTTACCTACTCAGAATTGGGCTAGTCACTTGTCCTCCCACCCTCATTCTATTTAGATAAATTGAAAAGGTTCCAATAAGTTTACCATCGCCCCTGTGCATGTATATAATCACCTAGCAGTAGGGTCTTGACTTTAGTTACTGATTTTGTGCTACTATAATACAACTTCTATTAAATGACAGTTTACCAATGCCATTTATTTCTTTTTAATGAAATAAAATGGGTTTAATTCAACAAGCTTTCCTACCATCCTTTACATATCTATCACATATTAAATACTGGCAAGATCATAGAGTTTTCTTGATCTAGTTGCTTGGAGGTCATCCTCTGGGTCTGTACCACTAACAGCTGTTGTTTATACTGCTTGTCCTGTATTAGAACAGTGGTGACTCTGGCAGAAAAGGTGGAGGAGAATTAACACAGTATCACATTGATAAGCTTTATGCAGTGCATTACAAACATCCATGAACATGCAGTAAGATAGACCACATTGCTTTGAAGATGCCACTAGCTCTTTTCTACTTCAGTGACCTCACTTTGTGTTTGCTGGAGATATACCAGTAATATGGGTTTATGTGAAAGGGCAGTCTCTTCCTGGAATCTTGCTGGATTCCAGGAGTAAAATCCTATCACCCACACTCTGTTCTAGAAAGCCACTCACTCTGTTCCAGGCAGCTACTAAAGAGGTTTTTTAAAAAAAGAAAGAAAGAAAAATACAGTTACCATTTCAGATCTACTTTCTTATATTCTTAGTAACAGACTTCTTCCCATGTCTGCAGTGCTTCATCTTTGGCCTGGTTCTTCCTACAGTTCTTCAGACCACTTCCCTCTTGCATGGAGTCTGCAGATCTTTCATAGATGAGTCTTCTTCATGGATTGTTTTTTGCCTTAAATGCTGATAAGGACTAATGTGAAGTGGGAGGATATAGAGGGCATTTAGAAGGTAGATGTGGACTTTGAGGTATGGCAGAGTAGTGACCAAAGAGATCATGTTCCAGAACCAATCACAGTTCTGATCTCTAGTCTGAAAAGGCTTGCTCCAGCCAAGCACAAAACTCCCTGGTTGCAATCCAGCAAAGAATTTAAGGATGTGTTTAACTTTAAGCATGTGAGTAATTCCACTGACATCAATGGCCAGATCTATAAGACAAAGTATTGTCACAATAGATTTAAAAAAGAAAATCATACCCCCTAACTGACACAGCTCTTTCAGCATACCTCTCCCCCATGTAAATGCAGTCTCACATCAGCAAAAAAGCACTTTTTTGCGATTGTTAGTTGTGCCTTTGCTAGGGGGTTCTAGTTGCACTGGCAAATGCTTTGTACTTAGATTAGTGCAATGACACCATTTATATGCTTCGGAAGATTCATAACAAAGTGTGTTACTGGTTTTGGGGCAGATTACTAAACACTTGGCAGAATCAAGCCTAACAGTTTGCATTCCTTGGTCTGGTAGCTTTGCTGTAGGCAGCCTATGTTTTTTAAAATGGCCAAATGTTTTGAAAATGTTGCCTCATTATTTTTCCTCAGTGATGATATGGACAACCCTGCAAGCTGCAAAATACAGATAAACAAATAATAGCTACAAAGTTAAAATGCCACAAGGAGCAGGTCTAGTCAGAATTCCTTATCCTGTTGTGCAGGAGTGCCTCAGTGGTGGACTCAGATTCTCTGCTTATCAATCAAGTAAAATATTAAATTAAATCTTGGAGTAAATGCACAGACCTGCTGCACTGTATCTTGTTGGCTATGAGTGCTTGATTGATTACCAAAGTCTCCAAAGATAGTATTTTGTTCTTAGTTAGGTGAATAAGATCAATAATATGCCTGGAAAAGCTAGCTCTAGAATAGACAGGACCTTGCACAGCATTCCAACTAGTGAGTCTTGTGAAGGCATTTGTCTTCCTCTGACTTTTGTTCAGAAAAGATTCCACTCCACATAATTTTGAACCAGATGGCATCATTGGAAATGGAAAAACAATACATGAACTACAGTAAAATTTACACATGAATTACAGGAGGATCAGGAATGGACAGACATGAAGCTAGATCACAGTAAATATATACAGTAGATGACTATTGCTATGCCATGCCATTACGGTGGTGGGGCAGCAGGTAATAACCTATTTGCCTTTAGTAAATGACTCTTCCAGTATGGAAGTGGACAGATAACACCTAAATGCAGGGGCAGGCAAAATACAGCCTGCGGACCAGGTCCAGTCCACCAAGCCACCGGGAAGATGGCATAGAGCACTCCCGGGAAGATGGCATAGAGCACTCCCTCTGCAAGTTTGCAGATGACACCAAGCTGGGGGGAGTAGTAGACACACTGGAGGGTAGGGCTAGGATTCAGAGTGACCTAGACAAATTGGAGAATTGGGCCAAAAGGAATCTCATGAGGTTCACCAAGGACAAATGCAAAGTCCTGCACTTAGGACAGAACAATCCCATACACCAATACAGGCTGGGGGCTGACTGCCTGGGCAGCAGCTCTGCAGAAAAGGACCTGGGGATTACAGTGGACAATAAGCTGAATATGATCCACCAGTGTGCTCTTGTTTCCAAGAAGGCTAACAGCATACTGGGCTGCATGGGTAGGTGTGTTGCCAGTAGGTCAAGGGAAGTGATTATTCCCCTCTATTCAGCACTGGTGAGGCCACATCTGGAGTACTGTTACCAGTTTTTCGCACCCCATTACAGAAAGGATGTAGAGAAATTGGAGAGAGTCCAGTAGAGGGCAACAAAAATGGTGAGTGGGCTGGGACACATGACTTATGAGGAAAGACTGAGGAAACTGGGCTTACTTATTCTAGGGAAGAGAAGACGGAGATGGGACTTAACAGTAGCCTTGAAGTACCTGAAGGGAAGTTCGAAAGAGGATGGAGCTGGACTGTTTGCAGTGGTGGCAGATGACAGAACAAGGAGCAATGGTCTCAAGTTGCAACAAGGGAAGTTTAGGTTAAATATTAGGAAGAATTTTCTCATTAGGAGGGTAGTAAAACACTGGAACAGGTTACCCAGAGAAGTAGTGGAAGCTCCATCCTTGGAGGTTTTTAAGACCTAGCTAGACAAAGCTTTGGGTGGGATAATCTAGTTCAGGATGGTCCTGCTTTGAGCAGGGGGTTGGAGTAGATGACCTCCTGAGGTCCCTTCCAACCCTAGCTTTCTATGATTCTATCCAGCCCACGGGGCCCCTCCAAAAGACAATTATTACTGGCCTGCAGCTGTCCCTCTGAAAGCCGGTGGGAGGTATGGGCTTTCAGACGTTGCGTGCCATTGGACAGGGCCAGCTCTGTGCCTCTGCCTCTGTGGGGCTCCTTGCACTGCAGCTGGGAGCCGCCCATGGAGTCATCCCAGCCCAACAGCATGCAACTTTCAATGGCTTCTGGCACTCCAGCTGGGAGCTGCAGGGAGCCACACATGATCAGGCCGGGCAGGCTCTGTGCTGCCACATGCAGTTCCCAACACTCCTTCTGGGAACCACATGCCATTGGACTGGGCCAGGCTGGCTTCGTGCCAGCACGTGGGACTTCTGGCACTGCAGCCAGGAGTGTATGCCTTCATGCCAACCCAGACTAGCTCCATGCCAGCATGTGGGGCTCCTGGCACTGCAGCTGGGAGCCATGTGCCTTTGGGCCGGGCCAGGCTGGCTTTATGCCTCCATGTGCAGCTCCCCACCAGAGTGCTGAAAGCCCCATGTGGAGGCACAGAGCCAGCCTGGCCAGGCCTGACCTGATGGCATGCGACTCCTGCCTGCAGTGCTGGGAGCCCCATGTGCTGACATAGAGCTAGCCTGGCCTGGCTCAAAGGTGCCAGTGGGCTGGGCCAGGCTGGCTCTGTGCCGCAACGTGCAGTTCCTGGGACTCAGCTGGAGCCACTCTGCCTGCTGTGGGCCATGAGCACCCTAAGGGCCCACCACCTCCTGCAGTGGCTGTGTGCCATGGTGGGGGGGCGGGCTTATGGTGGGGGCCCACATCCCCCCTCACATACTCCATACCCTCCCCACCCTAC
>NW_017729031.1:100381895-100394952 GCF_001723915.1 Gavialis gangeticus
GGCCCTCCTCTGGACCCTCTCCATGCTGTCCACATCCCTCCTGAAGTGCGGCGCCCAGACCCTCTTCACCCCCCCACTACACACACACACATCCCCCACACACCCTACATCCCACATACCCCCCTCACACACAATAAAAAAGATTAAGACCTCATTTTGAGCTATTATGCAATTGCCTCTACATACACTATGCAAACATATGTAAATCTGGAGCAATATATTTTTCTGAAATAAAATGAAAATATGCTATAGTAGATGTTTGATTTTTATAATTTGGATTTTTTTCCAGTATATAATTTGGATTTTTTTCCAGTTCCAAGTTGGCAAACCCCCCTCTCAGAAGGAGTACTTCTGGGGGACAAGGGGAGGGACTTCTGGTGGCAAAGGTCAGGGGTTAGGGGCTGGACTTCTGGTCCCAAGATGGCAATCAAGGGGCAGCACACCTGTCAAGGGGCATGGCTACCGTTGCAGCCTTCGACAGCTCACCAAAAGTTAAGTGGCCCTCCAGCCAAAATAATTGCCACCCCTGCCTAAATGGGTACAACTTATGCCAGTAGAATTTTAGCCTGATTCTTTCCTGATCGGGTGGAGTTACCCTAATCTGTGTTGTCTGTTCCTTTTTAAAAATACCTATATAATCTCCTTTCCACCAGTCTAAAAGTCATCTGTTCAGGACCAGGGAAGATGGCCACAAGGTGGTGGCATTCAAACCTCTGTTCATCTCTGATGTTTAAAGTGCTTCTCTTTTATTATGGTGCAGTAAATTCCCTCTTTACTTTGATGCCAAAAAGGGAACAAAAATGTTATTTTAAAAGATTTTCATTGCAACTGTAAACCAGTTGTGCACTATATGCTAAGCTGAACAAACTGCTAGGACTGTGGCAGTTATGTTGTTTATATCATGGTGGTGCTTGGAGGTCCCATCTAAAATTGGAGCCCAGTAGTGCCAGACACTGTGCACACAATAGTGAGAGAGAAAACTTGCACCTAATAAGGTCTTACAATGAAAATATACAGAGTGGAAGAATGGAAGTATTATTATCCCTCTCTTACAGATGGTCAATTGTGGAAGGAATCAAATAACTTTTCCAAGGTCATACAGAGCTAACAGCTGAAAGCATATCTAAGCCCCAGTCCTGTACTTTGCCTATAGACCCATTTTTCCTGTCACAGAAAACTTCACAAGGTTAGGAATCAGAAACTTCCTCAAACCTCTCAGAACCATACAAATACAAGTGAGTACCTCCCTTCCCTCAAAATGAAACCTAGCCAAATTTATATAGCCAAACCATGCATCAAGGCCTGATGGGGCCTCTGAGGCCTGCAGATTCTGATCAAGGTATCCTCCTTTTCTCCACTTCAAGTACTACAGCCACAACCACGGCTCGATCTTGCACACTGACAACAGCAGCAGCAGCAATGGGAGTCTAACTCCTGACTTGAATTGGAGCCAGATCAAGTCCATAATTGGAGTCTCATAAGTTATCAGCATGTCAGTTTGGCTGGAAGAGTTGCAGTTGCTTAGGTTTGTCACTGCTGCCTGCATGGACAGATATAGGATTTTGAAAAGGGGAGTGCAGATGATACAGTACATCATCCCATATAATGCAACACATTTTTCTCCAGTTAAAAATAAATGAGATGTTTTATTAATATGCTAGGGGCTTAGGGCTATATAATATTGAAAGCAAAAAATAATGCAAATGCTGTTTCATTAATCCTGTAGTCCTTAGAGCTAAATGTACACCTCTTTTTCAGATTCATAAAACAGTCTAACTTTCTTGAGCATCTTGGTAGTGTATCCAGTGCTTTACTGAAAGTTATTTCCACACCTGAGTTAACGTTCACCTGAGTTAATGTTTTTAGCTATAGTTAAAAACAGTCTGTGAGGCTGTTAAAGGAAGCTACATTACCAGGAGCAGCTAGCAGACAGCAGTATTGCCAAAGAAAGGATAGTTATATTAGTGGAACATCAAGACTAGCAAAAAGGAGGAAAAGTTGTTAACACCTGTGGAATGAAGTGTTTAGAAGAAATTAGGTAGATTACAATAAACCATAAAGTCAACTCAGTCTCTCACTGTTGCCTGAATAGAAATGCTGCTGCTGCTGACAGGCTGTTGATTTTAAACCTAGTTTGAACCAAGAATCAAAAGCAGGGTGGGGGTGTAACTGCACCACCGCACCCCCTGTGGATCCTCCCCGGGCTGCCTGTGTAGGTGTGGGCCTAATATTTCTTGGTCGCCTAGACACTAACTGTATCTGTATTTGGAGACTAACTCCTGATTCCACAAGGGATTACATATTAAGTATGTGTACTAAGGGTGTGCAAAGTGGGCCCTATTTGATTCAGATTTGGCCTGAATCAGGGACAGTGATTCGATTAGTTGATATGGATCACTGTCCCTGATTAAATTTGGCTGAATCTGAATCTGATTTGGAGACTCAGCGATTCAAACATAGACACAGCTTTAAAAGTTTTTTCTACATACGCTGAGGTAGCAGGCATGGCTTGTGATCGCTATGATGCTGGGGTTCATGGAGCGTCCCACAGAAGTGCAGGGGGCCCTCCACGTGCTCAGTGGTGAACCTGAAGGTGGACCGGAAGCACTTCTGGTCCACTTCTGGGTCTGCCCGGGAGTGCACTGGAGGTCCCCCTGCACCTTCCTGGCTCAGCGATTGGCTTCAGGGGGACTCTGGGTGCCCCCCCAGACCCAGGAGGCACAAGTCACCAAGCTGGCGGGTCAAAGGGGAGCCCCCAGCACACTCCCCAGCAAACCCAGAAGTGGACCGGAAGTGCTTCTGGTCCATTTCTGGGTCTGCTAATGAGCATGATGGGGAACTCCCCGTATTTCTGTGGGACACTCTATGCACCCCAGCATCGCAGCCACCTGCTACCTAGAGGTATGTAGAAAAAGCCTTTAAAGCTGTGTCTATGTCCAAATCTCCAAATCTTTCTGAATCTATTGGAATTGATTTGGCGGGTTCCGATTTGAGTCAGAGAGATTAAAGGGTCTTTTGATTCGATTCAGATCTGGAGATTTGGTCACCGAATCAGGCTGAATCTCTGCCAAATTGAATCAGGGACTGAAGCTTCACACAGCCCTAATGTATACATTGAAGACAATGAGGCTAGGTGCAGAAGTTACACTCAGAAAGTGTTTTACAGCCATAACAGGACAGACAGACATGGCACATAAAACACTTTAAAAATCATGGAACTCCTTCCAAATTAATCCTGGATGGGTGTGTCCTAATCTAAAGCACTTTCTGTTTGAGCGCTTTATCAAATGTCTGTGCCAGATCCCACTGAGGATTAATGTAGAGCATGATCACTGCCATCCCAGACAGCACTGTGCAGGGCTGCTCTAGCCTTAGGCAGACCTTGTTTGCTCTGCCAAGCACTGGACTGGCCTCACTCCCCCAGCTGTCACTGACCCAAGTCAGTTACAGCCTCTGAAATCAGTCCCACGTGCAGCCTAGCTACGGTTGGGGAAGGAGGGTTTCTGTCCCTGCAGGCGTCAGAGCTCTGTAGCATAATGCAACCCTGCTGAGTGGGGAGGGGGTGCTGTGGGGACTTATTGTCCATCTAAAAGTTTTGTTCTTATTGACACTTGGTTTCTGTAAATGGAAAACGTTCATAGTTGGTAGGGTCGGAAGGGACCTGAGCAGATCATCAAGTCTGACCCCTGCCATGGGCAGGAAAGAAGGCTGTTCAAAAGAGATTTCTACCAAGATTGTAGTAAAAAGATGCTGAAAAGGATCATAACATATCGAATGAGTTCTATATAATGTATGCTGAGTGCCTCAGAATCTTTGCATTCCAATATGTCTTTTCAACCAGTTTACAGATGAGAAGTAAGGCTCAAAGAGTTTATAGCAGAATAAGAACTTCCAGTCCTAGACTAACATGATCCCCTGGCCCATCCTTCTCTCAAAGAATCAGCTTGATATCCTTTCCCACATGACACCACCACCCTGAAGTATACCTAAAACATTGTATTATTTTGGTTATCTACCATATTTACTCAAATATAAGATGAGGTTTCCCCCCCTCAATCAGGATGGGGGAGAAAGCCCCTCATCTTATATTCACATATCAAGTGGAAGGGGGAGCAAGTGGCTGCTGCAGCTCTGGCCCTGATCCAGGCTCCAGGCCAGAGTCAGAGTCAGATCCACAATAGCTTGCTTCCCCTTCCCTCTGCCATTTCTGCCCCACTTCCCCAACCCCATCCCCAACCCCTTCCCACCCCCTTACTGCCAGAGCCAAGCTGTGCCTGACTCTGGCTGGGTTCTCTCCCAGGCAAGGAGCCAGTCATCAGCACCAGTACTGCTGTTAGGCAAGGGCTGAGTTTCTGTATGTTGTGCTCTAGGATGGAGCAATTCAAGCAGTATCAGAGAGTAAAGTGGGGGGAAGGTGGGAAGGAGAAGACGCAAAAACTGAAGAGTTGGTGAGGGGGGAAGAGGCAGAGATGAGGGAGGGTCAGAGGCTCTGGGAAGGTGGGGTTCGAGGGTGCAAGTGGCAGGGGAGGCAGGAAGGCTGCAGGGGGAAGAAGCAGATAGGTAAGGGACCTGATCCCCACCCTACTTTCCCTGCTGTGGCAATGTGGGAAGGGGAAGATTGAAGACAACCCTCCAGTACTTTTCTACCTGGAAAATTATAACAAATGTATCACATTTTCCACATATAGAATCAAATTACTGGGGGGTCATTTTGTAGTCAAGCAAATATGGTACTGGTTGCCAGTGAGACTCTCCCATTCAGACTGCGATTCACTTTCTGCCATAATGGTCCTTATTGACTGCTGACTTCATTCTTTCCATCTATCTTATACTGGGTCTCTGAACCTTACTAGCTGAACTGAACAACAAGGCATCACTACAAGACTGGCAAATATACAAATGCTTTTTGTGTTTGTGTAATTGACCTTCAGAGAGCTGGTCTTGTTCCTGAGAGGGAGGGAGTTGCCTATTTTTCTACTGAGCTTTTGTTCTGCTGCACCAGCTGAAAATAATGCCCAGGCTGAGAGACAGAAAAAGAAATTAGGTCTATTTTATCTATGCAGCTCTTGATACCAACAGACACCAAATCTATCTGAATGTATTCTTTAATCAGTAACTGAGCAACTGTATCTATAGCATAGAAGCACAAGCATTATTCAGTGGACAAAAGGAAGAGGTCACACTGCACTTCTGGAAGTTCTGGCATCGATTCTCCAGCTGGCCAGGATATTAGGGTAATGCCCCACTCCATAGGTACTGAGCTGGTAAAGCACTTAAGTGTCTGCCTAATGCATGAGTACCCCACTGACTTGTGTGAGACTCATGTGTTTATCATTAAACAACTTCTTAAATGATCAGACCCTTTACAGTTCCCTTTAGGAGCTTTCAGGACCTCTGTTTTCTATTCTGTTTCAAAGAAGGCACTTCTGGCAGCAGGTGGGCAGTGATGGTGCTCAAATTCAGTACTGCCCCAATGAAAAGTGTGTCAGTTGCCATGTGTAAAGGGAAGGCATCTATTAATTATATATCTTCCAGCCAGTTGCCAATACCGTATAGCTTATGTCTGTGATAGGATCAAAGCATCAAGAGCTACACTTCACATTACTAAAGGAGATGAGGATTTTAATATTCAGCTTCAGCAGCAGCAGAGTTGTTGTACACCAGTAGCATTTCTTTGACATACTGAAGCTCTGTACTTGCATGAAAGGAGTATATGTAGCTGGCTTTTTCATCAACTGCAACTTCTACTCCCTGGCTTAGGGCAAAGGAGAGGCATGTTAGGCTTGTGCCAGGGAGAGGAGGGAGGAAGGCTGCATCCCAAATTTCAGTATGGATACAGATGTTCCTTAGACCCTTCAAGCCTTCTGGCCCTGCCTACATTACTAGGCTGTTGCCTTCATAGCTATGGCAGCAGGGCTTCCTGGTGGAGATGTTATATATCAACACAGAAGGGTTGGGGTCCCCCATCCCCCTTCCCCCATAGACTTAAATGCACAAATACCCCAAGAAATACAAGCTGAACTGGCAGAAGGTCTCTTCTGTTGGTATAGCTACATTCATACACTGCGTTTTGCTGGCAAAACTGTATCTGCAAGGGAAGTGACTTTCACAACCCCCTGACAATGGATCGAGGAGTTATAATTTTCAAAATAGACATCTCTGTAAGATAAAATTTGGGCCTAGGAGTTCTTCAGTGAAACAAATCCACTTGCATGTCAAGCAGTATTTTTCAGGCTTTACCTCCTGACTTTTATATCTAAGTTCCCTGTTTGCTCTAACAGTATGCTACAACAATGCATGTGTTGGAATACTTAGGCTTCATATAGTTGGTATCATTAAAAATAAATGTTACCAAAGCAACTTTTGAAAAATGCTGTGGAATTGCAATTGGATTACAATTAATCACTTACGTGTATCTAGCAATGTCTGGAACCCTTATTATAAACTACATTATTCATGTCTGGCCTTATTGTTAGTAAAGACTGCCATCTGGCAGCTGCCTAGGGTTACTACTACTCTCTGGCAAATATAGTTTCATAGTTATAGTTTCATAGTTAGTAGGGTCGGAAGGGACCTGAGCAGATCATCAAGTCCAACCCCCTGCCATGGCAGGAAAGAGTACTGGGGTCAAACGACCCCAGCAAGGTGATTGTCTAGCCTCAAACGACCCCAGCAAGGTGATTGTCTATATTTGTGTGTAAGTGGCAAACATATTGGTCAATTCTCTCATTTGCATATGGGAAACTCTATCTTACGGGTTGGCAAAGTTTTTGAGCAGTGTCAAAAACACCCACAACCTCAACTTGTACGATGCTGGCGTGCCGGGGCGGATAGTGGGGGAGCCGCAAGGGGCCTGATCTTTGTTATGGCAGCACAGTCTAGGCCCCTTCCCTGCCATCTGCCCTGAGGCATGCATGCTAAATACCTTCGTGTGCCATGCACTCGTGCTGGGGGTTACCTACCCCTGCTCTACCCTGTTCAGTTTGTAGAATATTTTGGAATACGTTTAGCATAGTAGCATTGGTCTCTCACTTTTCATTTTCTGAAGAGAATGGTGGGGATTGCATTTAACCTATGGACTTTGTGAATGATACATTTCCTTCAGCACTCTGAAAACTCTTTACTTTCTTTTTCTTGGTGCACTGGGGCCTGTGGCCAAGATCCTTGCCACCCTGACATCTTTTGGTAGTTTGCCTTCAAACTGAAAACTTCACAGTATAAAGGAGTCAGAGGTTTGGTTTTGTTTTCCAAAACTTCTCATCCTGCCATTTCACATAGTTCCTTTCCACTGATTTGGGTTCCGCTTGCTAGAATTCCTGGCATGACTCAGGCAGGCAGGGAAGGATTTCACTTTTGACTGCTGAGCTCTTTTCCCTTTCATTTACTCTAAATCTGAACCTAGCAGTGATGTCTGAGGCAATCTCTGTCTCTGGAAACATGACAAATGAATTTGGCTGATACCAAGATAACAGGGTTTTCAGAGGAAGATGAGCCTGGTATTTTGAGAATCCCTCTGGCCTGCAGTTTAGCTCATAGAATTAGGCATCCGGTGAAATCCGTTCCTTTTCTTCAGAGCATATACTTAAGTGCTTGGCAGAGTTTGGAACCTCAAGGGTAATTTTTTCCAAAGCCCTAAAGGTCTAAAGGTATATTTACATAGCCTCTGTGCCAGGGCTGGAAGCATCATGGAGAAAGATTACTCACCCATTAATGCCCAGAAATTATGCAGGGTAGGCAGTGTGGGGCTGCTACTCTGCCTCATTTCTAGATGTAGCTGTGCCCTAAGGGTCACAATTAAAAAAAAATAACTAATAAGTTTATGTGCCTGGATCTTTGGGTACAAAATGTAAGCCACCTTGGGGGCTGATTTTCAGGATACTGGTGCTCAGCCCTTCCTGAAGATGCAATTCCTTTTAGATGTCTTAAATCAAGACTCCACCCCTCTCTGCCCCAAAATTGAGATGTCCTTAAATCACAATTCACTTTTAAAAATCTTAGCTTAAATGTAATTGAAAATAAAATTTTCAGAGGTATTCAGTCACAGAGAGGCACCTAATTAACCTAGCTGCGTGGCCTAGAGGGGAGTGTGCTGACTCCTGGCCCATAGAGTTACAAGCCCAAGCCTGGGTGTATGCCCAGGCTCCTGGCTGGACCCCCAGGTCCAGGATTTTTTCAGGGGCTGGACTCGATGATCCTCCGGGGTCCCTTCCAGCCTGCATGTCTATGAAATCTGACTTAAGACACTTATTAAAAACTGGTGCTAAGTGCCCAAACCATTAAAAATGGGATTTAGGAGCATAAGTCACCTAGACACTTGAAAATATTACCTGAAATGCTTAAATTAGAGCTGTGTAGCATTGCTATGTTTGGTTTTTCATTTTTTATGTTATGGAGGAACGGTAAAAAAAGGTGAGTGACAGAAATACTTAGTGCTTAGAATGATGCCCAATTTCATAGTCTGTCATAGATTAGCCAATCATATTCTATTTTTCCTCTTTATCTAACCAGTAAACGTGCTGTTTGGTATGACAGCTTCCATATGAACATATGCCCAGAATGCTTCCTAGAAATACCACCAAACAGTGATAGAAAGAGGTAAAAGGTAAAAAGTGGAGGGTTTACCTTGGGAGTCAGATGTCAGGCAGGTTGTGTGTCATAAATCCAACGTCTATATTTAGTCCATGATTTTTTTGTATCCAGTAGGTTGATACAGTGAAGTTCATAGGCTAGTCTATGAAAGTTGTTTTGTAAATTCCCTTTGAAGATTAGAACAGAGATTGAAGAGAGGGTGGTTTTCTTGTGAGAAATGTGCCCCCACCAGTGTTTGGGTATTCTTGTCTTTGATAGATTTTTGGTGTGCGTTCATTTTGGTACGCGGTTGTTTGATTTTTCCTACATATTTTCTATTAGAGCATTTGATGCACTGGATGAGATATATTATGTAACCCAGGTGGCAGCCCAATAGTTGCCACCCCTGCTCAATATCAGGGATGGTGTGGCAAGAGTGGGGCAGGGCTTCCGACCAACACCAATTTACTTCCCAGCTGGCCCCTGCTTCCCACAGAGCAGCCCCTGTCCCAGGAAGGTCTAACACTTAACTGATTTAACTATTTACATTTTATTTACAAAACAAAAATAGGAAAGGTTATTTACAAGTGAACTTAAATGGCATAACCAGAATCACAAAACAAACCCAAATGCATTTGTCAGCCCTTGACTCAAGAACCGCAGGTCGGGTAACTGGCAGCTTTCAGCCACTGCTGAGATGCTACCACAAGGAAGCAAGATGACCACTCCCAGCAGCTCCCACAGGCTTCCCAATAAGCGACAGACTGCAACAGGTTAAGCTTTTCTGGTCTGCAGCAATCAAATTGTATCAAACCCCAACCCCCTCAAAGAGGCTGAAGGGCGACCCTCCGTGGCAACCAAAAAGGCAAGCAACAAGCAACAGAGTAGGCTCCTGCAGAAATCAGCATGACCCAAGCACAAAGCTCAGGGACTCCATCCAATGACAATCAGCTGCAGAATAAGGGACAGGACTGAGTCCCCTCTGGGGCAGTCAGTGGCAGAGCGCCTGCAGCACAGGCAGCTCCCAGGGGTCGTTGCTCTAAACCCTGCTCCAGATGACTGGCCAGGTGCCCCACACGCTTCACAGCTCGCCAGCCCTGCTCCAAGCACCGGCCCGCGCCCCAAGCTCCTGCGGACCCTCGTCCTGGCACTCTGCTGCTCTTCAGGATCCCAATGCCTTGCCTGCTGCTGTCCCGCTTCCCCAGGGAAGGGAAGGGGTTTCCTCAACTCACTGGCCCAGCTCCCTGCTCCGGATCAAGATGCCGCCTGTGCTCCTGGCCGCTGCTTCTTTTCTGCAGTGAAGTGGGGGGCCGATTGCCACCCCTAGCCTCCAGGACGCCCAGCACATCTAGCACACTGCAATGGGGCCTTGAGGCACCAGGTCTCTGCCTCAAGCCCTGGCCACTGCTCCCTCTCTCCTGCAGGGCTGGAGACATGGCTGACTGCTGCTGCCTTCTTCTCCCAGGGCCTTCAAAGCTCTTCAGAGGGGTCTCTCTGCTCCCTCTGCTAGGTCAGCTCACCCCAACTCTTCTTAGGCCTCCTTCGTTGTTCCCTGGAGTCACTGTCAGCAGCCCTACACGTCAGTTCGGCTACTGCTTTTATCCCCTCCGGCAGTCCCTCCCTGGCTTGCAAACTGGCCACTCCAGCCATCCCTCTTCCATGCAAATGAGGGGATTGAAAACCCCTTCCCCAGTTATCTTTCCTGCTTGGTGCAGGGGACTCGACCTGATGATCTTCCAAGGTCCCTTCCAGCTTTACAGTCTATGAATCCTATGAACCTTTCAATTGCCTTCTACTTTTCCACAGGGCAGGGCTCCCCTGCTCCACTCTTGGGGTCACTCAGAGTTCACCAGCACTGTTTCTAGCCTAGGGTAAGTATCTCAAGCCAATCTGGTGAGTCCACATTGGCAGTCTAGTTACGATTACATTTCTGGAGGTGCAGGTGTAAGATCCAGGAATGCTGATGGCGATGTTGTGGGGTGTAGTAATTGTGGGGGTGGTGGAGATGTGTTGGCAGGTTTTACATTTCTTGTCATGGCATGGTGTGGATCCATTCAGTGTATTTTAGGCCATAGGAAGTTTGCTTCTGGTGATGAGGTTGGAGAGGTTCGTTGCTTATTTGAAGGCTAGGATGGGTGGTTCTGGGAAGGAAATACACAAGTGAACTAGCACAGAGAATGCGACGTGGCAGGCGAATAGAAGAAGGAGAGATGGTGGAAAAGGTAAAAATAATCAATTCAGAATAAAGGGAAAATACCAGTGATTCATAATAATGCTCTGGGAAACAGTAAACACAAACAATTTTTAGTTACCTGAAACAGCACATGCCAAATATTTCAAATTTCATAGACATTGGGGCCGGAAGGGACCTCAGAAGATCATCGAGTCCGGCCCCCTGCCCGAGGATCAGCAGGGGTCATAGGATCCCAGCAAGATAAACATCCAAATTTCTCTTGAAGGTGTTCAAAGTAGGTGCTTGAACCACCTCTTGCGGCAGGCTATTCCAGACCATATATTAACATGTGAATGCTGTTGTCCTTCTAGGGTCACTGGATTCACCCTTTCAACCTCTCACTGCACCCTTTTGCCATGCTAACAGCTCCCAAAGCTGCAGAATATGCCTGGAAACAAAGTAAGCTTGTTTCACCTTATCTCACTTGAGGGCTGTCCAGGGGGTTAGGCGTTTAGAAACCTAAAGTCTGATTCCTGCTTTGTCACTCATCTGCCCCACAACAGACAAACCAATTCTCCATTCTATTGCCCTGTCCATGGCACAGAAATAACGATGCTTATCACCCTTTGGAAAATGTCCCAGGATTTACAGATGAAAAGTACTGTGAGCCTGACCCAAAGGTGATGGTGTCCACAGGGAACTTTCCTACTGTAATTAATAGACCTGACTTTGTAAATGCAAAGAATTATTAAAGATAGAGCATTCCTTGCTGGATTATAATTTAACAATGGCATTAAGTTCACTGCACAGAGGATTTGTCTTTAATACCTTTTAAGAAACATCATAGCAACCTTGAGCTTGCAGTTGATTTTGGACTTCCATAATAGTCAGTTATGCAGCAGGTCACAAAAGATACCATGGTCCTACTTCAGATACAGCAAAAATGAGAGGATACTACAAGCGCATATCATGTACTAATCTAGAATAGAAAGGCTATAAACCATTAGGAAATTCTTCAGGGTGAAAGGTGGAGGCACTTTATAAAGTGACAATGTCTTCTTTTCAAGGTGTCAAATTTAAAAAAGCAGCAAGAAAGACCACCAACAGTACCAGCAGAAGAAATAAGAAGGATGGTGAGCTACCAGAATCTCCATCTTCAGAAAAGCAGCAGGAAGGCAAAGCAGGTCTAAAAATACAAACTAGAGACAATTAGGAAATAATTCCTTCAGCAATAGGATATGCTAGCACATATCAAACTGTCCTGTGAAGTCCTTGGAGGCTTTCTTGAAACTACGTGCAATGGAGGATTTTTAAGGAGCATTAGGAGTTGTTATTATAATTATAATTATATGAGAGAACGATAGCATTAATCATGCATTTGATTTTGTTAGTTCAGTGAAAATCCTACAGTTGCCTGACAGTATATGCCAGTTCACAGTTTGCATTTCAGTGATATTCTGCAGTATTCATCTAAAATGTATTTGTTCTGGCATACATTCCATTTTACAGAAGTCATTCACTGGAATTATCTATAGGACACAAAGTTGCTTGTTAGCTAGTTTGTTTAAAAAATGAACAAATTCTTCCACTAAGTCATCACTAGAGTCACACTAGTATAAAACTACCCTTAGTTTCGGAAGCAACTTAGAGTAAAAATCTTATTTGATCTAGGTCTCAATTGCTCTGTTTCCACTGTGCAATCAGGGTGAATGTGGTCTTCATTGCTAAACTGTGTTTATTCTCAAACAGTTGAATGCTTGTATCATGCAGGGATCCAGAACAGAACTTAAACAAGAAATCTTTTCAGAGGACTCTGGGACAAGTCAGGTTACAAAGAATGAAACAGAAATATAACAAGGAGGCAACAGGCCTGTGGACCATGACCTGTAACAGAAGAAATTAAGACCATGTTCTGCAGTGCAGTTCATTTTTCCTGCAGTGCTGCAAGAGGTGGTCTTGTTTCCTAGGGGTATGTAGAGCTATTTGGGGAGTTTGGGGGAGGTTAGATCAGTTTAAAAAGGCCACCCAATCTAAGGTAAATTAGGAATGGAGGTGGGGGCAGGAGGCAAGCAGGATCTGCAGGGGGCTTGGGGAGGGATGAGGGGGTTCTCCCCCCGCACTGGGACTGGGGGCTATTTTTAGCCCTCTGATCCCCAACCCTTAGATTAACAACCTCCCCTGGCAAACCAATCCCCCCCATCTCACCTGCCTTTCCCCTCACCCCAACTTACTTCCTTGGCTCCCAGCACCAGTGAATGCTAGTAAAAATGGGAGTGGCTTGCAGGATGTGGGGGTTGGCAGGCTTGAGGGGGGTGG
>NW_017729031.1:100399952-100450390 GCF_001723915.1 Gavialis gangeticus
ACCCCAACTTACTTCCTTGGCTCCCAGCACCAGTGAATGCTAGTAAAAATGGGAGTGGCTTGCAGGATGTGGGGGTTGGCAGGCTTGAGGGGGGGGGGGGCTGGCTGGTCTGCAATGTGGGGGTTGTCCATCTGAGCGCGTGAGGGACTGGGGTTTCCTAGGGCTGCGCTGGGAACTATACAAAAGTTCAGTTAGATTGGTCTTGCTGGACCTGATCTAAGTTAGATTACCTCCAAGGTACAGTTAATTTATATTGGGCTGGCCATTTTTAGACTGATCTAACCTTCCTAAACTTCTGTACCATTCACATTTAGACCTAAATGGGGATCTAAATGTAAAGTCTGCATCTAAGTGAACTAAGTTAATTGGGTGGCCATTTTTAATGTGATCTAATCTCCCCCAACCTCCTTGAACCTTCTGTACATACTCTACATTTTGATGATGCAACTGTTCTGTTTTTGTACATTAGTAATTGCTTCCTTCTCTAAAAGATCCTGTCAATATAATCTTAATGTGAACACATTCAATTCTCATTCTCAAATATTACCTTTCATTTACAGTCCTCTTTGCTATCTGGAATTAAAATTTCAGTTAAGCCCTAGTTTTTAAGCATAGTTTTATCATTGTGGCCTCTTTCTTCCCCTCCCCCCTCACTCCTTTCCTGAATTTTTAATAACTCATTTCAGCACCTCTGTAGGTAGCAATTCAGCAGAGTAGTTAAGTATATGAATAAGTCAAGTTCTTTTCAGCAAAGCATTTCAAGCACATGTATAAATGCTATTGACTTAGTCTTAAGCATGGGTGTCCATTGCTTCGCTGAATAAGTCTGCTTTGGTTAAACACAGCTGTATGTAAGATCCAATGTAAGATCCAGCCAACTTCTGTTGAAGACCAAGAGAGCCTTTTAATTTACTTTAATAGGAGATGGATGGGCCAGTTTGGAGTTGTGTAGCAGGAATTGACCTTGAGGAAGGATGCATGTAGTGCTACAGATAGAGCACTAGGTATCATTTAGATATTATCTTGCACTTTAAAATGATATAGGATTAAAAACTGCTGTATTGTACAGTTGTATTAATATATGCCTTGGCTATAGTATTGTACATTAATTTGTGCATGACAAAGAAAATTAATAAATACCTTTGAAGCACAGATGCTCTGGTTGTCCTTGCTCAATGGTTCATGTGTGTTGATCCTGCTTACAGAGATTGCATGAATATCTGTTTAAAACCTTCACCATGAGGCCTAGAACTGAGTAACATTTACATTTGCTCTGGTGCTGAAGCTTGTGGGTTCAAAGGTCCTTTCACCAAACCTCTGGGAGCCTGAGATGGCTTTTTAAATGTATTATACCTAGGATCATCTTCTTCTACGGGATTCCCTTTCCCTAACTGGTTACAAATTTACTCTTAGGTGTCTGAGAGAATACTTAGTTGCTCTAATTACCCACATCCTCAACTTTGGGCTGTTCAGGGGACCAAAGGTAATACCCATGCTGCAGGTATTTAGCCACTGCCATTGAAGTGACTCAAGTTAAGGCTTTAATGGTGCATACATCTTTTGTAGACAGGGACAATATAACCTGTAGTGCACCTCTTTTGCCCCTGTTGTGGCATCAGACACTAAGCTGGACTGAATCAGATCGAATATTTAGCATGACATGTACAGACAAGCAAAATTCCCCTTTTATGAAGTTTTTGTAGGAGCTTAGCTAAGGCCTGCCAAAGTGAACAGGAATCGTATTGAATAGGAATAGACTTATGTAAACACATATGTAAAATTAAGGAAATATTTATATTGTTAAAGTGGGCTCTATATTCTTACTAGTATTTCTATACTAGTGCAAGAACTTTAGTATAACTGAAAAGTTGAAATGCACAGATTTGAACCTTTGAAAGCCAAAGCAAAGAGAGTTGCCTTCTGAATGAGTTCATTGCCATGAAAAAAAAAAAAGCTTGCTGTTAAACTGACATCCATGGGCACGTGAACGCTAGAACAATACAGAGAGAAATACATTAAAGGGCTTTAGATGGAAAGGATTAGTATATGATGACTGCTTTTTGTAAACTGATCTGAGATAAAAGAAGCCGAATACTATACTGGGACTTAAACAAATGGGTGATTAACTACGTTGTTCTAGCACTGTCTTTATCTACGTATTGCCATGGTCTTCAGTTTTGATTGGCTAAAATTTGCTGCTGTTTATAAATAAAATGATGCTGCATGCAGTTGAGCAAACACAATGGCAGTAATGCAGGTGTAATGAATACAGTTTTGCTCTACTGTCCTTATATTCATTACAAAAATTGGGCACATCTTTTCCAGTGTATGCACATTTATTAACATTCCCATCCTCTTTGAATGTTTTTGATAAATCAAATGGGTTACCCAAAATCAAGCTAGTCAGAGAAAATACAGAAGTATGCAACTATTTTGGAAAATAAGCCTCCTATGAGAACTGATTAACAAGGGCAATGATATGCCTATATTACCTAGACTAGGAAAATTGGCATTACATCAGTAGAGTTATACCATGACAAATCAGTCAGAAATAGCCCAGTATTGACAGGACCTGTTGGCTAAATCCAAGAAAGGACTTAGATAAGTATAAATTAGTACCTGCCTTTGAGGTTTCTGATCCCTAGATTGAAATTCAGACCTCTGTTTTAGGCACAAAACCTTCATATGCAGTGCCTGGGGAGAGTCGGATACCTCCTGGGTCTTAAAAACCTCCAAGGATGGAGATTCCAAAATCTCTCTGGGTAACCTGTTCCAGCACTTCACCACCCTTCTAGTGACAAACTTTCTCTCAATATTCAACCTAAACTTCCCTTGCTGCAACTTGAACCCATTGACCCTTGTTCCGTCATCTGCCACCACAGAGAACAGTCTATCTCCATCCGTTTTGGAACACCCTTCACATAGTTAAAGGCTGCTATCAAATCTCTGCCTCCCCCACCCTCCACCCAGTCTTCTTTTCTGCAGATTAAATAACTCCAGTTCCCTTAGCCTATCCTCAGAAGTCATGTGCCCCAGCCCTCTAACTATTTTCATTGCCCTACACTGGACTCTCTCCAATTTCTCCACATCTTTTCTGTATTGGGGGCCCAAAACTGGACACAGTACTCCAGATGTGGCTTTACCAGTGCAGAATAGAGGGAAACAATTACTTCCTTTGATCTGCTGGCAATGCTCCTATCGATGCAGCCCAGTATGCTGTTAGCCTTCTTGGCAGCAAGGGCACACTGTTGACTTGTATCCATCTTGTTGTCCACTGTAACCCCCAGGTCCTTTGCTGCAGAGCTGCTGCTTAGCCAATTGGTCCCAAGCCTGAACTGGTGCATGGGATTCTTCCATCCTAAGTGCTGGATGTTGCACTTGTCCTTGTTGAAGTTCATGAGATTTCTTTCAGCCCAAGCCTCCAATTTGTTTATGTCACACTGAATCCTAGCCCTAAACTCCAGTGTATCTACTACACCCCCCAGCTTGGTGTCATTCATAAATCTGCTGAGGGTGCACTTCATCCCATCTTCCAGATCATTAATGAAGATACTGAACAAAACTAGCCCCATGACCAACCCCTGAGGCAATCCACTTGATACCAGCTACCAACTAGACCTCAAGCCATTGATTGCTACTCATTGAGATTGATAATCCAGCCAGGTTTCTATCCACCTTACAGTCAATTCATCCAACCCATAGAATCATAGAATCAATGAGTCGGAAGGGACCTAGACAGATCATCTAGTCTGACCCCCTGCATGGGCAGGAAGGAGCACTGGGGGTGGCAGGGGTCATAAGACCCCAGCCAGGTGCCTATCCAGTCTCCTCTTAAAGATTTCCAGGGAAGGTGAGAGCACCACCTCTCTGGGAAGCCTATTCCAGGCTCTGGACACCCTTACAATGAAGTAGTTCTTCCTAATATCTAACCTAAACCTATCCTCCCTCAACTTGTGGCCATTGTTCCTAGTGACTCCAAGGGGGGCCCTGGTGAACAGACTTTCCCCGAGTCCCTGCTGGTGGCCCCTGCTAAGGTTGTAGGCAGCCACAAGATCCCCCCTCAGTCTCTTCTTGCGGAGACTGAAGAGATTGAGGCCCCTCAGCCTCTCTTCATAGGGCTGGCAGTGGAGGCCCTCAACCATACGAGTGGCCCATACTTCCTTAGCTTGCTTGCAAGAATGCTGTGGGAGACCACATCAAAAGCCTTGATAAAGTAAAGTAAAGGTTAAGCACATTTACTGCTTTTCCTGCATCCAGAACTAGTCATGTCATCATAGAAGGCAATCAGGTTTGTCAGTCATGGCTTGCCCTTGGTGAATCCATACCGACTGTTCTTGATCACTTTCTTCTCCTCCAAGTGCTTAGAAATGGATTCCTTGAGGAACAGCTCCATGATTTTTCTGGGGTATAATAGCTTAGTTCTTAGAGCACTCATTGTGGATTTAGGTTTTCCATTTCCTATCTCCTCCTCAGCATGAGGGAACAGTTCTCATTCCCTGGGCAGTGTTTTAATCAGGAAGCCATAGGCTAGTTTGAAGTTAAGGCATTTTCCTGTCGAAATCATGCTACATTCAGTTGCACGGGGGGAATCTTAGTTTCTAGTCTCTCTCAAAATATTTTATGCATTTTTTTTGCAATGTGATTAAAATAAATTACCTCAAAGCCTGTGTTTTGAGAGACAGGGACCAGAACTCTGGGATTCCCCATCCTGGAAAAATGCCCTCACCATTAGTCTGCAGGGAGAGGTTCCCTTGTGTGCTTTGTCACTGGCCCCATGAATCTTGCATTCCTTTTGTCACAGTGACCCAACTTAGGCAACTTTTTATTCCATGGTGTGGTGGTTGTGGTTCGCAAGGGGGAGCTACAAGCATGAATGACTTCAGGGTGAGGAAGACCTACAACTCAGGTATCCTAATCACTGGGTGAGTGCTCTAACCACAGGCTATTACAGTAAGATGGCTGCTGCTACATATTGTGAGGAGCCCAACTGGTTTGGGTTTGGTTGGGTTTTTTTAGGCCTAGATCATCTTAGATTTGGCCTCTAGGGAAGATGAGCTCCATGCTTCAAGGGCTGGGCCAGTTTTGGTCATGCACAGAGGCAGGACTGTAGGTACCTGGGGTACTTTTGTATTGCAGTTTTGGACTTAGGTGCCTCAGTTCTGCTGAAGTCCTACTTAGCCCTTTTTAGAATCCTGCCTTCGGTCCCTGAAATCAGCCCAACCTTCCAATAGACCCAGAAGCCAGAATTGAAAAAGAAAAAAAACCCCCTGACACAATAGACATAAAATGAAACTGTATCCGGAGACATTTTCATACTGGATTCTAACTTCCCCTAGTAACAATATGCAAATAGTCTGTTATCACAAAAATCAAACATGTTAAACAGAACTTTCTTAGGATTTTTGATGATAAACATGAGCATAGAACTAATGTTCATGAAGCGCGCTTGAAAGACAGTACGCTGAAAAGGACTAATAGCATCAGCATCCAATGCATCTGCCTCTTTGCTGGAAGTTTCTCTCTTTTCCTGAACTACCTTGCCTTCCATTAAAAAAATGGCTATGCTGACAGCCGCTGTCCTCAGCCTGTCACTGGTGACAACAGAATAAAACCTTTTCCCCTACTACACAAAACAGGACACTAAAACAAAGAGTGAATGAGACCCACAGAGTCATGAATTAGCCTGACTGGTCAAAGAAAAAACTTTTGTTCATTTGTGCACAATTAGCAGTGGCTGTGATGTATATAAAGGCAGTCCCAAGCCCAGCAGAACATCTCAGCTTGTGATCTGAATCCAGCCACAATGGGAAAGGTAAGAGAAACCTGTCTGGATTTGATTGTTTTGTATGTTAGCTTGGACTCATGGGCTGGTATGCCTGGGAAAGTCAGTATGCAGTAAACCTAGGAATTAATTTACTTTTGCTTTCTAAGTAGACTGAGCTACTTTGTGCACAGGGTTCAGGAAGAGTGTCCATACAGTAAGTTGAAGTGAACTCTGTGCACGATGCTTGCAGTAGCTAGTGCACTATAAATCCACACCCCATCTTTCCGTGTGCTACCTTCTTGTGTAGATAAGCCCTAATTCTCTTATTATTAACATCCGAGGAACACCACTGACTTCAAATGAGTTGTACCAGTATGATGCGAGTCAAGAATGTGAGCAGATCTGTGCAAACTTTGGTGCAGGTAAATCCCTTCACATTAAATAATCACAGACTGAGTCTGTTCTCACACTGGTATAAGTCATTAATTCTTCTGCACTCAGTGGGAGTTACATACTTTATCACCAATGGTGTAAAAGGTAAGGCCTGGAAACTAGAAATCTGGGGTGCTGGAGGAAAGAAACTGGAATGTATAGATACAGACACAGTGGACAAAGTTTACTCTTAGCTTCTGCCCATTTTATTTCTCAACCCAGATTACCTTGTTCGAGGAAAAGAACTTCCAAGGCCGTTCATTCGAATGCAGCAGTGATCGGTCTGACCTGCAATCTTACCTCAGCCGCTGTAACTCTGTTAAAGTGGACAGTGGCTGCTTCATGCTGTATGAGCATTCTAACTTCATGGGACAACAGCTTTTTCTCAAGAGGGGCGAATATCCTGATATCCAATGCCAGGGCATGACTGAGTACATTCGATCCTGCCGGTTGATCCCACCGGTGAGTAGACTATGCTCGCT
The DNA here is from genome assembly GCF_001723915.1 of Gavialis gangeticus. NCBI lineage: Eukaryota > Metazoa > Chordata > Crocodylia > Gavialidae > Gavialis > Gavialis gangeticus. The sequence continues at coordinate 100,406,631 of NW_017729031.1, forward strand.
TCTCCTTCTGAAAGAGGGAAGGTCACCAAACCAACCCTCACTGGGTACCTATTACTCACCATCAGCCAAGGCCAAGGACTGAGAACTTTCTCCCTCTTAGAGGTGGCTCCCACAGGAAGAACAGGGGGACCCTGTTTACCTTTTATGGGTCTATGGGCAATTATTCTGAGACTAAGCCTGTATTTATCTATTTTTCCTTCCCATTTCAAAATTGTCTGAAATTGCTTTCACTGAGAGACTCACAAATCCCACTCCCAGTGGTGTAAGCGGAAGACTAATTCCGCTGGAACAATAAAGACACACCAATGTAATGGCAGATTCAGGGCCAGTATTTTTTGACTCTTTAGAGCTAGATCTACACCACTTTTTTAGTCCCTGGATTATGGGCACACACAAAGCCAAAATAGCTCTCAACCTAACCAAAAGCAGCCTATGGGACTCTGGCTCAGAGCTAGCTAGCGTATTCTACATTCTGGCTCTGGCCCTTCTTGTATGTGGTGCGAGCACCTGCTCAGTCTAGATATGCTCTCTACAAAAAGTGGGGGAGAGAGGGATAGGTGGCTACACTGCCTCCGCAGGATTCAAAGTCCTCTCCTCTGCTAAGTGTACCACAGGAGCAGTGTGGAGGACTTAAGTAAGACCTATTCATGACGTTCCATCAAGAAGATTAAGAACTATCACACCGTTCACAGGGAGTCAGTCTTGTGAGTTAGCCACTTCACACTTTCATTCTCTGTTACAGCACAGAGGCACCTACAGGATAAAAGTCTATGAGAAGGATAATCTGAGGAGCCAGATGATGGAGTTAACTGAGGATTGTCCTCAAGTCCTGGAGCAACTACGTCTCTGTGAGATCCAGTCCTGTGTTGTACTGGAGGGACACTGGATCTTCTATGAAATGCCAAACTACCGTGGCCGTCAATACCTCCTGAAACCTGGAGAGTATAGAAGATTCAGTGACTGGGGTGCAACAACTAGCAAAGTTGGGTCCTTGAGACGTGCTGCTGACTGTTTTTAGATCTAGTAACATTGCTATTCCTTTAGCCTGGCAAATGTGTGATCTGATGAATAAAAGCATGTGAAAGCATTACATCGTTGCAAATCTTGCTTGGTACGCTACTATAGCTTCTGGAGCAGAGGCACTTCCATCTTTCACTGGCATTTCTTATCACTGCACAGCTACTTCCTACACAGAGAATATTAAAGCCAAATAAAAGGCTCAGCTACGACTCAGAGAGGGAACACCTTGCCCTTCCCTGCATGGCTGTGTGAACTTACCTAGAATGCAGTGTGGGGCACATATTTGACCCTGAGCCATGCTTAGAAACCTCCATGATACTGATCAGAGACCTGGATAGAAAGACTAGAGCAGACCTAGTACTCAGCTAAGTACCAGCAGCTTGGCAGAGCTACCAATCCGCCTACTCCTCTTTCCAGCCAAGGATTATCATCAAGCACAGCCCTCAACCCAGTCCAGGATAAGGAGAAGTCAGGGACAGAACATTAGCACATGGCTACCTAAACCCGATACAGAATAGGGTTTAAACTCATGGGCAGTTGAGGCTCTTGGCATGCAATTACATTGAACTTAGCCATCATTCAACAGGAAGTTTTCAGCTCTTGTGGTTGCAAAGACAAGGTCAAAAAATGTGACCCAAGTAGAATCAATGCAAAGATATCTGCTCAAGTTTGCAGAGAGTCTCAAACAAAGCGCACAGTGGGCTGGACTGCCACATGCACCACAGTGTGGTGTTAATTCCAGGACCCATGCCTTGTGGGAGTCTGTAAAAACTACCTCAAACAAAATACACTCTGCATTATAGGAGAAGAGCTCCAAAGGTCCACTCTACCCATCCAAACAGATGCACAGCGGTGAATACTGCCCTTCCCTGCTTCCAGAGGTATAATCTGGCCATGAATAGATTTAGGGTGCGCATTAAAGGTTTCTAACTGCCAAAGCAGTACAATTCAGTAACAATTTCCCAGTACAAACATCTGTGGTAGAAAATCCTAACTACTTTTATAATGCAGTTTGATTTGTTTATGAAAGGGCTTATACAATGTGGTTGTCCAAACCTGATGACCTAGAAGATCTTTTCCAGATCTGGGTTCTGTGTTCTACCCCTGTATGTCAGGATAGGAGGGAAAAGGCACCTCTCCTACCATCTTTGCTATTTCTGTTTTGAGGAAACCCCTTCCCACCACTCCTGGGAGAAGGAGAAGGTTTTATGTTGCTGTTCTTTCCTATTAATGGGGGACCATCAGTCATACAAAGTGAGTGACTTTGTGGAGAAACAGCCATTCAGAGCCAGTCCTTTGAGCAACAGTGGAACTTTTCCATCCACAGAGATTATTATACACAGTTAGATAAGTATTTAACATTGACTCTCTTTTTGGATCATTGTCAAACAGACTCACATTTTTAGACAGATTGTAAAATGGTATACATGTAACACTGGCGGTGACGCTACCTGCAGCCATGTCCACATTTTGGGGATCCTGGGGTGCCAATAGGTCTCGGTCTACTAGCTGGGAGCACCACTCATTGGAGTGCTCTCCCGTGGACCTCCCTGCACCAGACCACACACTAAATAACTATTTACAATAATTTATTATTACAATAATAACTGAGAGATTGACATATTCGACATCCCATAAATAACAAACAAAATAATTTGAATTCGCACCATTCCCCAGACACTTCCCAAGGCAGCTCCACTGTGTTTGGCACCTGGACTGCCCCTTCTCAGCTGTACTTTATTGAACTTTGCTGGAGCTCCCACAGCCACAATTCCCTGCTGCTTTCTCCAGCTCTCCCAGAAAGCCTCCTCTAGCAACCCCATCCCCGATTCCCTCCCAGTGACTCCCTGCACCCAGGGAGCTTAAGAGCGGGGAGGGGATCCCGTTTGCACAACCCCTGCTCCTTCAGTAAAGGATACCGGGCAATCCTGGGTACTCCTTAGCTGGTGGCTCCTCTGCCCTTAGTAGCAGCTCGCTCAGTCACGAGTCTTCTGCCAGTTGTCCCCTCGGAAGCAATCGTCCTAGTAGCAGCCCTTCTCCACACAGCGTCAGCTCCCCTCTGCTCACCTGGTCTTCTCTGTTTTTTCTCGGGTTTCCTGTCCTCGAATTCCAGCTGTCCAATTGTGTGCATGCATCCTGCACGCACAGCCAGCTGCAGATCCTTGTCCCAAGAGTGCAAACACCCTGATTGAGCTTGCAGGCTCCGAAGAAACCCTTCAACATCTTTACATACAATAGCATGGTTACAGATAGGATGTTAATTTCACCACTCTGTGCACCTTAATAAACACAGAGGATAAGAGCGAAGGCAATGAGAAATTCAGTTTTAGAACAGCTTCCGACACCATAGCTTGGCATAATTATGGAGGATCCATAGTTAAGACTGAATTCAGTTTTCCCACAGAACAGAGATTCAGTCTCATATGCTGCATGCTTCATTGCAGAAAGGGGACTTATAATATAACCTAAACAGAGAATATCATCACTAAAAGCCCTGGCAGTAAACTATGCAACCATATGGGAATCTCAGGAAATGGATTGACCAAAAATAAAACAAAATAAATCAGATGGCACTGTAAGGGTGATTTACATAGCCTGAGGGTGCAGTGGGAGGCTCAAATCCAGCAAAAAACAGAGGCTAGGAACAGAAATTACACATAGTCTGTATAAATGATCGGAGACCTGTTCAGATCTGTCACATGACAGAAGTTCTGTGCACATAAACTGCTTTCAAAACATCTGAAACCAGTTTAAAATAAACCTGGAGGGATGTAGAATAAGACTTAACTGATTTAGGTCAAATGGATTTACTGAACAGTCCCAGATCCCCTCCAGGTTCAAGTTAACTCACAGTCCCCACAGCATCCCATGATGCTTTGCACCTCCAGCCTTGCAGGGTGGGTGGGCTAGCACTGGCCCAAGCTCTCTACTCCAGCCAAGCAGGGAGGCATGCTCTACCCCTGCACCCCCCGTCCCCTGCTGCTTCTGACCTGGGCCACTGCAGGCACATGGCTGCATTTCCAGAATCAAAAGCAAATATCTGTTCACTGGCTTAGTGGTTCAATCTACACAGTTTAGACTAATCTGCAAAGATGGAATTGATTCAGCCGTGGGCTTTTGACTGTCTATACTTAGCCTTAAACACTTGCATTCCCACTAATTTAAAGTTAAGCATGGGTCAAAGCACTTTGCTGGATTGGGGCCTAGTTTAACTTTCACTGCTAACAAACACTCCTAAGCAAGTTGTTTGCTTATGGGTTTGAACCACCTGAGGCTGAAGGTGAACTAAAACCTGTGTCCCCTATTTCCTGGGGAAGTCTTGCTACCACTAGGATACTACGTTACAGGAAATTTCCAGGCTGCGCATGCCAACTGGATGGGGACACCTGCCTGCAGCCCTGACTCAGGAACCTAACCTCAGGAGAGTAACTGAGTTTAAAATGTGTCCATGTGCTCAGTATTTTCTAATGCCTAACTTTGTGGGGTGCTTTAAAGCCATAACAGAACAGATGTTCACAGCACTTAAAGCGCTTTATAAATGGCAAATCCTGCTCTGAGTTAACCCTTGATGGACGTGGTATTAGGCTATAGCGTTTTAGGTTAAAGTGCTTTTTTTGAACATCCGTCACACTTCAATGTAGGTTGCATTCTGCCACCATCTCAGGGGCCCTCTCTGGGTGGCTTGCTAACCTCAACTGGTGCTCCTCTGCTCCAGGTGAGAACTGGCTCAGCTCCACCACTGGGCTATCACAGAGAGGAGACCAAAAAAAATCTGTCTCCTCCCTGCACAGTTGTGGGGAGTGAATAAAGCCTCTCTATGGCACAGATCCCACGCCCCCTTACTAAGCTGGATGGTTTGAGTCTTGGTGGGGCCAGGTGGGAGCCAATCCATGTCAGGGGGGCTTTCTTCCCTCCTGGCTCCAGTTCCCAGAGTGGCAAAAAGCTGGACTGGGCAGCCCTATTTTGCAGCTCTTGGCCATAGCTGTCAAGAATCTGGAAGAGGGGAGGGAGCGCCCTGCCACATGGACCCAGCCCAGGCCCCGCACCCAGAACCCAGCCAGTAAGCTGCAGGGGGCCCTCACAGTTGGAGGGGGCTCTGTTCCCCACCCCTACCTTCCAGCTGCTGCTGACAGTCACCAGCTGGTGAGGGGTCAGGACTGGGGAGAGGGGCTGTTCCAGCAGCTTCCTGGGAGGTATGGGAGAGCACACCTGCCTGCTGGCCTTGACCAGAGCAGAGAGGCACTGAGGTCCCCCGCCCCCAGTGGCAAGTGTCTGTTTGGTTCATTCCTGCTCTAACATATAGCACTTTATTTAAACTGAATAACTAGAGTACTTCTGCAAGGGCCTCTGCAGGCTGGCTGACTAACAGCTACTACCCGATGCCACATGTAGACGAAATGAGAGACATGTGTGCACAGCACTTTAAAGCAGGTTAAATGCTTTTGCACTGCTTTAATGGTGTCAGTGTTTGCATGCATCGGCAGTGTATTGCACATTAATTACAGCCACTGTAGCAAATTTGGCCATGTAAAGCACCTTAAATGACTTGGGGCGCAGCAAACTAAAAATCTTCTGAAGAGTCTTAGTTTGCTGCCCCTACATCTGCAGAACAAAGCACCAGGCTCCATGCAGCTCAGGGGCTCTACAGGAAGCCCTGCAAGCAGCCTGGCAGCAGCCCAGGAAGGCAGGTTCTGCACAAGAAAAGTGGCGAGCCTGATCTTTCTTTCCCCCCTCCTTGGAGTCTGCCTGAGCTGCACGGGGACCCAGCGCTTCCTTCTGCAGCTGCAGTGCCCCCCGGGACCTCCCAACCCGGGTGCCAGCAGGCAGGGGCCGCCTAGGGAGGGGAGGGGGGCACTGCTGCCATGGAGGGAAGCACTACCCCCCCACCCCCACTCCTGCCCAAGGACCGCTCCTCGTGCCGGAGAGATGAGTTTGGATGTGTGCACGACACCGGAATTTAAAGGGCCCCAAATCGAAGCAGTGTTTTTAGAAACCCACTGCTTCAGTTTAGGGTCCCTGTTTCATCTACACACACCCTAACTAGCTAACTAGCACCTGAGGACCATCTCCTATTTCCCAACCCCATAGTCTCCTGTTAGGAAGCATCTTTAAATCATATCTGCCATTATTACACTGACAGTGTTTTACTTTTTCATGGAAGTTAACCTCTTCTGGACTGCTGATAGTGATCAGCTCATACTCTGAACTAAAAACTCAAGTTCAGCAACTAAATGCTTGCAGAAGGGAAAATATTTTTCGCTAATTAAAAATGCTGAGCTTAAGTATGAGTAACTAACCAACCCATAACTTGGGATGTGACTAAAACATCACAAAGTCCAGTGGGTTTTACTACTTGTATATTTGAAGTTGTTGTGTTGGTAGCAGTGTCAACCCAAACTACTGAACTTTTCAGGAGGTTCAGGGAACCACTGAATCCTGAAATGTCAAGCGAGAGCAAAAATCTACTTAAAATGAGTGTCTTGATCATTGCACTTTCCAACATGCAGCTGAGTTATGGTACCTGGTATATTGGATGAAATTCCTTTCTGTTGCTCTTTTATGTAGCAAGGATAAATCCCATATGAAGTGCTACGTTAAACCATATCTTCTGAAACGCATCTGAGGATGACCAATGCCACAACCTAACAAAACTGAAATGTTTTTCTGTGTCAAATGACAAATGGAGATGACAATAATATTGAAATGGGAGGAGCAAGAAACAAGAGAAGCAAAAGGCAGTTTCCTTTTCTCACAAGAGGAAAATATTCAGTCAACATTTTGGGGAAATTTAGATTTGATGTAAATGGCATGGAGGACTGTTGGCTAAATCCGACAGGCAGAAGTGTGGATGGGACAGGGCACACACTGTACAAGCCTGCAGATCAGTTTCTCTGACCTTTACAGTTTTTGTATAAAGGGGTAAATTAAAAACAATCCTGGTGATAGTGGTTTCTCTCTCTCTCTTTCATTTGAGCCTGCTGCACTAGGTTGTCCACTGGTCTACATCAATTTACTGCCACTGACAATTTAGCCCACTGTCTCCTAGGTTCTACAAAAAGCAGCTCATTAACATTTGCAACATCAGTGAGAGCAGCACAAATGCACCAAAAAAAGAAACGTAAAGGTACATACAGGAAAAGTCCACTGATCATGATAAAGGCAAAGCATGAAATCCTCTTACTATTCAGAACAGGTCCCTTTTGTGTTAGAGTTGCAGATGTAGCATTATATCTACTGTATATAAAAGCTACCACTGCAGTTGTCCATAGCACTGAGCTTCCACATCTGCAAGCTTGTGAAAATGGGAAAGGTAAGCTAAGCTCAGACAGACTGGTATCATGATCTAATGTGTACATTTGGATGAACAATGGGTTTTTATAAAGCTTTATGTTGCAGATTGTTTTCTACAAAGGTAGGAGTTTCTAGGGCATTGTATATATGTAGCAATGGTCACCCTGGTCTGTAGTCGTACCTTCAAACAATGTAGTCTCATCCTGATAGGAAGTGGCAGCTGGATAATTTACAAGTGCCCAAGCAAGAAATCAGTAGAGGGGAGAATATCCCAACTTCCAGAAGTGGCTTGGGCTACAAGGATTTTATTGTCTTCTGCTCCCACAAGCAAGTTCATTGTTTTGTCTAGCAACTTTAAACATTGACATTGTCCCTTCAAGAGGTCACTACAGAGAGAAACTTCCTTAAGCAGTCAGCATCAGCAAGCATTATGGCAGTGGAACAAATTCTAATGGAAATAACATAAATTAGTCATTTAACCATTACCTAACAAAGGTTAGTGCAGTTTCATGGCACATTGAGGATGTGGAAGTACTACAGAAAATTTATATTTTTAATTATTTTAAAACCGTTTTGTGTCATACAAAAAAATACATGATAGTGCAATATGATGCAAGGTTTTCGTTAGGGATGACCTGTATAAAATGCTCTTGTAGCTATGGTATGATGAAAATTAATACATTAAAAATGTGTTGAGCCGGACTCTCAACTAGTGTTAATAAGCTGTATTGACTTCAGATGAATTAGGCCATGTCAATTTATGTTAGCTGAAGAGCCAGTCTGTTTAAAATTGCTCTCATACTTCTTTGCTACTGGAATACATAGTGCAACTTGCATTAGTAATCACTCTCCAGTTATCAGTGAATCACACCGATTCACAGAAGCTCAGGGTTGGAAGGGACTTTGTGAGATCGTCAGGTCTAGTCCCCCTGCTCTGGGCAAGAAAGACTGCTGGGGTCAAATAAACCCAGCAAGGTGAGCATCCAGTCTCCCTTTGAAGACCTCCGGGGCAAGTGCCTGCACCACCCCCACTAGGAGTCTATTCCAGAGTCTGGTCACATGAACCACGAAGAAGATTTTCTTTATATCCAGTCTGAAACCTTCTAGGAGTTTATGACTGTTTCTCCTGGGGCGCTTCAGTGAATAGTTGTTTGCCTAGCCCCTGATGCTTTCCCTGCTATATTTGTAAGGTGCCACCAAATCCAAACTCTTCTTTTCTAGGCTGAACAGTCCCATATCTATCAGCCTTTCCTCATATGGTTTGCTCTTCAGGCCTCTAGTAATATTAGTGGCTCTGTACGAGTGGCTCACCTGGCTATGTATTTGGCAACATGGTCATCACTTCCTTCTATGTATAAAATGGGAAAACATGAAATAGTGTGTATAAAGGTTTTATCACTATATATGTCAGTGGCTACACTGCTAGTGATTGGCGATGAGCAAGGACTGCCATTCATTTCAAACTCAAACCAATAACTTTTTCTGGCACCTCATTATATAGTCCACAAGAAACAAATATACACACATGCAGCATAGAAAGCACACCATGTGGTAGGATGCTCCAATACACACATATACTTTATAAATTATGTGGACATTCTCAAATGAAAGGCTACAGTAAAGATACTCTGGAGCTCTTCAGTTCAGAAACTCATTCTACAAAGATTTCAAAAGGTAATTGCTAAAAGATAAAAATCTAGTTTGAAACAGAAGTGCACTGCCTGTCATCTTGATGGTCAAAAGGGACACAAATGGTTGAGCTAATGAGAATGTTGCATTTACAGCTTCTATTGGAGAAACGTTTGGTGAAATGTTTGGCCATATTTTGGAAATCAGAAATGTTTACATCTCCTTTTCTGTGTGTTCTGTCTGCCGTCACAGAACCCTGGTTCCCACACAATTCGGCTCTATGAGAGAGAGGAACTTCAAGGCCTCATGCTGGAGCTCACTGATGACTGTCCATCAGTTCCAGAGTGCATCCACCTTACTGAGATCCACTCCCTCAATGTCTTGGATGGCTCTTGGCTCTTGTACGAGCTACCTAACTTCAGAGGGCGACAGTACTTGCTGACCCCTGGGGAATACCGAAGATTCCTTGACTGGGGCGCAGTGAATGCCAAAGTTGGTTCCTTACGACGAGTGGTTGACCTACGCTGAAATGTTGTTTCCCTTGAAATAAAGTGCTACTGAATTCTGAACGTCCTTTTTCTGTCTAATACTTGCCAGCATAGTTCAAATTTGTTTGATATAAAAACAGGTCTAAATTGTGGAATTCAAATTTCCCCAAGAATTAGGTGTATGTTTCAGTATTGGGGAAATAATTCAGCTTAGAGCTATCCGTAGCTCAGATAGGACCCATAAAATGAATGTTTTTGATGTTTGTTGAACTGATTCAGAATAAATTGATAAGATTCTTTCATGCTAGTTTTATACTATGTTTCTAACAGTCAGTCCAAAGTATGAACTCATAAAGCTAAGGAGAATTTAGAGCAGAGAACTGGACTTTCAATACACGTAATGATCACTAGTTATAAGTATTAATTGCAATCATCATTAGGGAGGGAAGAGGATAGCAAGACACACCGATGTATAAAACAGAGGAGCCACTAAATACGTTCAGGATAGAACTTTATTTCTTTGAAAAAGGCCTAAAAAGACACTATGAGCTACAAACACCCTACTTCCTTTTCTAAAGTTGTAGAGCTCTCTTAATAGCACTCTGCGGCGATTCTAACTAAAGCGCCCCTCCACATGTCCTTCTCCCCCCACCCCCCTTTCTTGTTAGAGCCTTCTCTCTCCTATTCAGGAAGGTTTAATTCCCCAGTTCCTCCTAGTAAGAGAAATATTTTTAAAAACAGATGTGAATGTAATGCCATAGATACTCACCTAACAGCCTGATTTTATTGGCTTCAATAGAGCTACTCTGATCTATGCCAGCTGAAGCCCTAACCTAATTCATCAATGGCCATGCTGTCATTCTGCTAATAAGTATAACAATAGCTTAGTAACAGTATGGCATCCCTAATGTAGTCTTAATTATAATTCAGTCTATATGAAACAGGCACCTCTGAACCCTGTGCATTATAATTTACACAAAACAGAGTACAGTACAACAATACTGATGTTACATTTTAACACCCCCTGCTGAATTCATTTAGGCCCTTTCATTAAGGCAAAGTACAAAAGCATACCGTTGTATTTGTTGTGCTCATTACATCTGTGTAGTGAGACATGGCCACACAGGCACAGCGTAGTCTAACCTTGTTTGCCAACTACACACAACAGTATAGGCCTACCTATGTACACAGGCAACTGCTCTAGCAGGGTTCTGGTGTCGTCTAGAATACAGAAAACAGTGAGAACCACCAGATAGCATCCTTTTAAATAGATGGTGGCCTAGCTAGTTCCTACACACCATACATATGCCTAACTTGAAGCATGCAAGTACTTCCAGGTTTTAGTAAAATAAATACTTAAGTGCTTTGCTGAGTTAAAACCAAATACACCAACAGGAACCCTATATGCCATAGTAAATGTTCAAGTAATAAAAGCAAATCTCTGCAGTGGTATAATGCCTAAACCTCACACTTCTTCACTCTGTGCAGAAGTTTCACTCCTACTTTTGGATCTTATATATGTTTGTCACTAACAAACTATTGCTGACTGTGTCACTTCTTTCACTGTAACAACAAAACACTTGTGTGCTGCCGATAACGTGTGTAGAAATTCAAAGAATAAATACCACTCACCTCAGCACAGCAAAGAATGGTCTTGTGGGCCAGAGGGCAGAACAGGATTCCTGTTTTCAGCTCATGCAAATCAAGCCCTAAAGCTGATGTATATAGGATAAAACCCCTGGATCCAGTCAGAACAGAGAAATGTTGCCTTGACCATTCTGCAAAGATGAGAAGCACAGCTAGAAACCCAAGTTTCCCTGTTTAGAAATGTAAGGTATTCGGCATCTATAATAATTATACCATGTAATTAACAAATAGAATACCATGTGTCTTGGTATTTGCTAAACCAGCCTTTCAAGGCTCCCATGAAAATTATCAGTTAAAGCACACTATCTGCTTGCTTCCTCCATAAAATGGTAGAAGACTATAAAGAAACCAATATTTTATGCATACATCAAAATATATTACTTGCCTTAAACAAGGCTGTAATAAGTGTCCACCAAGACAACAGATCAGATCTCCAGCTGCCATTCATCAGTGCAGTCAATGGAACTGGGCCAATTTACTCCAGCTGAAGATCTGGTCCAATTAGCACAATAGCTGTATAAAAAAAAGCATGGGTTGTTTGCTGGTTTGAGTATTGGTTTTGAGAGGAAAGTTAGATCTGTGATTAGGGGAGGCAAGAATATTAAGAGCTATAGGCAGTCTTTTCTTAAATAATCCACACACTTTGGGTCCTATCTGTGAAATGGGAATGTTAGTAATCCCTGATTCAAGACAGTCTTGAAAGGCTTTCTTTATTTGTGTTGGTAAATACTCCAATCTTCTTGAATAGGTGTTACATGAGTAAAGAGCCTGCCGAGAGGGAGAGAGCTATTACTATCAGACAACCTAGTCACTTCTCTGAAAACAAATTTTGGCTGAAATTCTCTCAGGCTGATATAGCACATCCAGGCTTTTGTGTGCTGCTTTTCTTGTGGGGAGGAATGTTTCTTTAATGTTGACATAAGTCTCAAATGTGCAGGTCTCATCATTTGTTTAATGTAACTAATAATTAAGTTTGGACTCTGAGGATGAAAAATGGGCTTAATACCAGCAGAGACCCAAGTCCTCAAAGTTGTAATGGAATTCCTCATGGAATACACTTAAATGGGCAATTAAGTCTGTAATGTCGTCTTAATAGCGTGCAGTATTTGCTACACACTATCTCCCATTGTAGCTTGTGCCTGAGGATCAAACTTTTAAGTCTGTTTCAAGATCGCTGTTTGATGAGCTGCAAGTACTTTACTACCATAGGGTATGGATCTTCTTAGAAAAGTAGGAAATGCTGTTATTACAAACTCTGGACGTGTCTCAGTAAGCTCATTTAGGACCAGGAGATAGTCTTAACATTAAGACCTGGCATGTGCTACCCATTTTCTGGCAGAAGTCCAGTCCCATTGGCACAGCTTTGAGTGTGTGCATATGCAAAGCTGCTCTGTGGTAGCTGAGCCCTCCATTCTGCCAACAGATTTGATCCACCTCTGCTGAGAGAAATGCGGCTTCTCGTGCTGCCTGGGAACTAAGTGATAGCTCACTTCCATCAGTAGCTGGTACCTTAGCAGTGTGCGCTTGACACTGGCAGCACAGTTGCTGTGGTACAGCCAACAGAAGCATACAGTATGGTAACAGCAGCAGCCATTGCCATCTGTGGCCAGCACATCTAGCAGACAAGGGAAGGTACAGCCTAATTCACTGGTTTCTCCCCCCTAACCGGCATAGCTGGCTCCACCATTCTGCTTTGCAGATCACTGCAGTGTGGTGGGCAGATATCTGTGATCCGTTTGGACATACTCCCAACACTTAGGCTGCATACATTTGGATTACCACTGTCATAGTTACAATTCATAATTTGCCTTCAGAATTTGGTGAATATTTGAGCATCCAAGCATAGAATGTGTTTTTCATGATTGCTAGCAAAACTCAGCCTCTCAACTGTCCATTGAAAGGAAATACCAAAAGGTTGTGCACCCCCAGAATTCATATTGTTTGATGAATGCATAGCAATCTACTCCTGGGTCCTCATCACTCCAGTTCTAGGAACAAAACAATTAGAGGAATAGGAAATGAGACGTATGAGGAAAGGTTGGAAGAACTGGGATTCTCCAGTCTGGAGAAGACAAGAATGAGAGGGATTTCACAACAATTTTCAGATATAAAAAAGGTTGTTATAATGAGGATGGTAAGCAATTGTTCTGTGTGTCCATAGGGAACGGGACAATGGGCTGACAGGGCAACAAGGCTAGATATAAGGAAGAACAGGTGAAATATAAAGAACATTTCTAACTGACACTGGTACAGTACCAGGATAGATGCCTAAAGGGTTTGTGGAACCTCCATTACTGGAAGTTTTTAAGCATAGTTTAAATGAAACACATGATTGGGATGACTTGAGACAATCCTGCCTTCAACACAGGGTTGGACACAATGACCTCTTGAGGCCCCTTCCAGTCCGATGATTTCAGCATATTCTTGCAGTCATACTGAAATCAGTAATCTACTGTATAGGCAATGAAACCCTAAGAATAAGATTTCCCAAGTGAAACATGTCTCAGAAAGGAAAATAGATGGCAAAAAAAATTTAAAAGATTTTGTCTCTGTTGCAAAATACTGGGGGTTTTAGGAAACATAAAGCAGAACCCTGCATGGAGAGTCATTCTTGATTACTTCATTTATCCTGTGTGGATTGACCTATACTGGGTTAAACTAAATAGGAGCCATACTGTTGCTCCAGAACAAAGGTATCTACATATAGAGGTACTCATCTTTTGTCCTTTAATTTCATCCCAAATCTTAATCTACATTAACTTTGAAAAGCTGTTACTGCAATTATTTGACTGGGAGAGGACCATAAAAATCTCTTGGAGTTGTAGTCCTCAGACACCACTGGACCAGATTCACAATACTAGCTACTGTATACACTTACATTGTACAAAATCTTTCACATAACTTGGGAGTTGGATCCTAAACTGGTGTAAAAGAGTGAAGTCACTGGAGCCATGCCAGCGTAAAGTACTTGAAGATCTTCTCCTTTGTCTCAAAATTTTTGCTGACATTACTATGAATAATGCAAATGCAACAACAAACAGCAGGAGAAAGTGAGGGTGAGACATAAGCTAGTGGGAGCATGTATAAACATTTACAGGTGGTATTTGCAACAAGGCAGCAAAGCAACAAGAAGTTTGTTCTGTGCAGCAGGAGATGGAGAAGTGATATGAATATGTGCAGACCAGATTGGAGACTAATCGTTTAAGTAGAGAGAGAGAGAGAGAGAGAAAGGAATAAGGAGAAATAAAGAGAGAGAGAGAGAGAGAGAGAAAGGAATAAGGAGAAATAAAGGGATAAGTGTGAGAGACCAGAAAAATTACAAAGATGAGCTGAAAAATCAAAGGGGCAGTTTGGATCCTGGGCTCCAAATAAGTCAGTATGAATTTAATGATTTCCCCAATTATGTTAATGCTATTTTGGCTCTGAATGGAAGCAAACACACAGGCCCTGAGGTTACATCCAAATCTGGACACACAAACCTCTGTGCTCATGTTAATTCCCATGAAGGTAAGTGAGATCCAAGCTAGGAGTAGGGAGCTTTGCCAGCACGTTCCAGTGCAGTATTACAACACAACACCTTTTGTTTTTTTGTTTTTTAAATCTACCCAGTACTTGCAAGAAATAGCCAGAGTTACTCCTGTTGATCTCCTTGCATCCATCTAGGTACTACAGTGCTGCAATATAAAGATTAAATAATAACAGCGCTGGCATGTCAAGCCAACCAAGGAGCCAGAAATAATGTCACGTGTCCAACCTCAACCTACCTGCCTGGAGACACTTAAAAAAAACATATAAACTTACTAGGAAAAATTCTTCTAGTTAATAAAAATTTTATGCTTGACTGTGACAATTTTTTTCCTTGCACAGAAAAATGTTGTATAAAGTATTTTTTTTTACTAAAATACATTAATTCTATCAAAATGAGGCTATTTTCTGTCCACTAAGAGAGGGGAAAAAAATCTCTCTTCACTCTCCTAAGATGAGTGTATTCAATTTTAAACCTTGATAGTCCCCTTGATTAAGTAATTAAAGTGTTTTCAACTTTCAGTTTAAATAGTGAAATTAAATTTTAGATGGGTTTGGGGCTCCATGACACATAATATTGATTGTGCGTGCCCGGAATTAAATACTAGAATGATTTAAGCATTCACTGTTACTCCACATTTTGAGTATGTGTGAGTAAAATTCCATTCTAGAGTGAATTAGTACCCATTAGGCGCATCTACACGTCACCCAACGTCGCCATAGCAATGCACTATGTCGCCATATGACATACTACAGCAATGTAGCGATTAGACAAGTCTACATGTGACTGGCAGCTACTTTGCCGTATTGGCACACTCGCCCATTTTAGCACACTGCTACAGCAAAGTAGCAGCTGAAACTAACCATGCGCCATGCTCACGGTACAGTAACAATGTTGCCATAGGGCACGTGTAGATGCATCCATTTTTACACAGAATTTTGATTGAATGTGATTCATTTACCACCATGACAGCAATATCACCCAAAATGATCTGAGAAAAAAACCATTTTTTTCCCTAAGTGATTGGAAATATAGGCCTGATTCAAAGCCAGGCAGTTTTACTGGCATGATGCCAGAGCTACTTTTCAATGTCATGGAGAACTCATGCAAATTTTAACAAGTCTTTCTCTCATGAGATCAGAGAACAATGAGAGATTAACACTAAATGCCAGGAAACAATTTGGTGGCAGCAGTACCAGCATTTTCTCTTGAACACGATCCCTAAGGGAAATAATGACATTATTGCAGGACATACTCTTTCTCTGATCCTTAGTTATTTTCAGTAACAATAAAGTTGCCACTCAGTAAACAGAAGATAAAAACAATAGTTTACAAAGAATAATTTTGATGATGAGGAAGGAAAAAGAACTGTTAATTTGCTTTACTGAGCAAAACAGTGTCTTTTGTCCAATTCACGTGGACCCAGCACTGTTTCCTATATAAAGGTCACTTGATCCTTGCAGAGCACTGAAGTCTCACACCTAAACAGGAGCTAAAATGGCAAAGGTAAGAAAAATGAATGAATATTGTCAAATCTGCTTTGTATGTGAAACAACTTGAATTGTTTCTCTGTTTAGTTTGCTTAAGTTAAGTTTGCCAGAGCCTGGAATAGGCTTCCCAGAGAGGTGGTGCTCTCACCTTCCCTGGAGATCTTCAAGAGGAGACTGGATAGGCACCTGGCTGGGGTCTTATGACCCCTCCCACTCCCAGTGCTCCTTCCTGCCCATGGCAGGGGGTCGGACTAAATGATCTGTCTAGGTCCCTTCCGACTTATTGATTCTATGATTCTAAGTTTATGTCTTTAATTTTTTTTAAAAGCCCATTTTATATATTTCTTAAAATTAGGACATTAATAGATGATTATGAGAAAACTGTAGTTTGGAAATGAATCTGGAAATTCTTCCTCTTATGTTTTTTTAAGTACAGAGAGATAAAAACTCCCCACACTGCATTAAACCAGAACTTCGCAGGTACTGCTGCCACTGTTTGACACTTCCGTGTTGTTAAATTAATGCTTCACCTACTTTGGAGACCACCACTGTGTTTCTGCACCATTCAACTCGATAGGAGTTTTCCCATTCAATTCAACAAGCGTAGGACCAAGCCTTAAATAGGAGGGATGCTCCCTCTCAGCCTGGTCCCCGAATATTACTGCAGTAATTTAGAAAAGTCTGAAAGCTCTGGAACAGGTTGAAGGAGATTTCACCCAATGCAGGACCTTCGTATATAAAATCCCAAGGGATACAGGCAGTAGCATGCAGCACTACGGTGACTGGGAGCAGCTCTGGTTTGCAGAATTTTTCATGCAGAGGCCGCAACCTACAGTCATCCTGGGAGATGTACATGAATTATACTGTTTTAGCTGCCAGTTAGCGAAAAATTCCCAGCATGCCAAAGTGGCTCCCCTTCTCCTGGACACTAGAAACTTTGCCGCTGATTTGGAAAGGCTGTGGATTAGAACTTGTGTAAAACAGAAGGCCAGAGCCAATGTTTCAAATTAAGG
This sequence comes from Gavialis gangeticus, assembly GCF_001723915.1. Lineage (NCBI taxonomy): Eukaryota > Metazoa > Chordata > Crocodylia > Gavialidae > Gavialis > Gavialis gangeticus. Next base: position 100,423,735 of record NW_017729031.1, read on the forward strand.
CTTTCTAATGACTAGCATTGCCTTTCATTTTTATGCAGATCATTTTCTATGAGGGCAGAAACTTTGAGGGCCGCTCCCATGAGGTTACCTCAGATCAGCCCGATATGCACTCTCACCTAAGCCGCTGCAACTCCATCAGGGTGGAAAGTGGCTGCTGGATGATCTATGAGCGCAGCAACTACTTAGGTCATCAGTACTTTCTGAAGAGGGGAAGCTACCCAGACTACCAGCAATGGATGGGCTTCAGTGACTCCATCAGGTCCTGCATCATAATCCCACAGGTAAATTCACTGGTTTTGCTGTGGCTGAACTTTTGTGGCATGAAAACACTGTGAAAGGCCTCAGCCAAGCTCAGGGGTCTCTTACCCTATGTGCTGAGCACACAATCCCTGCCCCAGACACCTTGCGGTCTTGATTGAGAGACAAGCACAGGGTGATGGAGGACACAGAAATGTGATGAGTTTAAGAGACAGATTTCAAAAGGGACTTGCAAGCCTAAGAGCGTACAAAGTAGGGCAGTAGAATTTGTTATGAAATCGAGGACATCTCCACACCTGAGAACACTTGAAGTCTCTCCAGGAAGCATCTCCATCTTCTGGCATTTTATATCTTTAAACATGTGACCTAAAAGGGCTGTGTCCAAAGTCACAGGAGAAGTGTGGGGCAAAGTTTTACGCAGAATTGGACCAAATATTGCTTGATTCCCAGTTTAGCATCTCAACCACAAGACCCTCCTTTTTTCTCACAGGGTATTATGGACAAGGCTGATAACTTGCTTGATACACCCATTCCAAGGTCCTGTTTTCCACTGTTATAGTTTTCCCAGATGTTAATGCTTTGTGGTAAAATATTACACTTTGTGTTGGGCATGTGACTTTTCTCTATTTCCAGGCAATTCTCCCCAAATTGGCAACATTTACACCAAACTGTTTTTAGACTATGGAGTACAGGAGTTGGAACTTGTCAGGGCCCAGCTGTGGTAGATGTTGTGTAAAAATCTAATGCATGAAAATCGTGAACCACACCTTCAGAGCTAAATAGAAAAAGGGTTGGCAGGAAAAGAGAGGCAGTGAACGGTGAGATGACTTGGTGAAGGACACAGTGGGCACATCTACATGTGCGCTTTAATGTGCAGTAACCTATTTTAATGTTCATTAAAGCATCACAAAAATTCCAGTTTCACTAATGTGCATAAAATAGGCTAATACACTTTTTTCTAGTACCTCACAATGGAGGTACTAAATGTAATGGACATTAGCAAAAGTACATTAATGACTATGTAGATGCACTGTTATTTATAGAACCCAGCTCCCCCAATGCCTTGTGTGGTGGTACCCTTATCCTAAGTCAGAGTCAGGAGGCAGGAGTGGCTGGGAAAGATATTTGGATGTTTGCTATACTTTCTAATTTTAATATTTCATTCTCTTTTTATAATTTATTTTGTCTTTATTTGTAAGCAACCCTAAGCCCCTTTTTGGAAATGGCAGCATATATATACGTATTTAGATAAATAATACTGTTCCATTCCCTGGACAACATTCATATTTAGAAAAGCTGTTGCACCCTGGGAGTCTAGCTACCACTTGCCATTTACTTTGGCCCACTTCATCTGTTTGTAAATAAAATATAGACATACAAAGCTCAGATCACCACTGCTGTGCACTGGTGTCACTTCACTGTCATCATTATATCTACATAAGGCTTACATTAACAGGAGAAAAAAACTCAGTAAATACTGAGTTACAGAAATCATATATTGTGGAATCAGGCCCCTTTCCTGCTGATTGAGAAAAAGTGACAATTCATTTATATAACATTAACAGCAGAAAAGCAGCAAATGACCTATGGATAGAGCTACTTCTTACATCCTGTATACTTGTGTTTGTATTTGTCGTCACAGCCCAGAGGCAGTAGCAAGATCCAAATCTATGAGAAAACTGACTTTGGAGGCAGGATGATGGAGTTAATGCATGACTGCTCTTCTATCTCTGAGGAATTTCGTCATGGAGATATCCAGTCTTGCCAAGTAATTGAAGGAAGCTGGATTTTCTATGAACAGCCAAACTACAGAGGACGGCAGTACCTCCTGAGGCCCGGCGAATACAGAAGATTCACTGAATGGGGAGCCATGACCTCAAGAGTTGGGTCTTTGAGGCGTGTGGTGGACAGTTACTAAGCAGCACATTTTCTCAGGCTGTGAATGCTTCTCTTCATTGGTTAAATAAATGTGTGCAGTTAGGCTGGGATTTTGAAAGGTGCCTAAGGGAGTAAATCTATAAGATTTCCTTCAATGTTTAGAGTCCCGATCCAAAGCCCACTAGAGCCAATAGAAGTCATTCCATTTCTGGTTGGCTATGAATCAGGCTTTAATGTGATAGGATCCAGTTCTGCTCACCTTCCTCCCAGAAGAAGTTCAACTGAAATCAAAGGTTGTGAGCAGGATCGTGTCCGTAATTCCTTAGGCCCCAGCTATGAAAGAACTAGGAAAACACCATTAATTCTAAATTGCTGAAGTGGAATTTGATCTGCAGAGTGAAATGAATATAAACTGCTGCATGATTTGGCCCTCAGAAAAAAAAAATCTATTCTTATAGGAAGAGAAGCAAACATTCAGCTTCTGGATTTCCTTAATCCAAAAAGAGCTTCCTTGGATGAGTGTTTATTCTTATAGTATAGAGTCTATGCTCTATCCCTCTACTCACTAGAAGTTGTACCCTGTCTGAGGAGTTGGCCCATTAGTACTACTCATGGAATTACTACCCAGTGAGCAAAGATACCAAAATTTGTCCCATTGTTGTCCTGGCAAGCTGCATTTGTAGTGTGATTGGTATGGTGTCTTAGAATAAATCTTCTCTTGAGCTTACTTGTTGTCCTCCTTCATTTCTCAAGGGAAATAATCATTGATCCCAAAAACACAAAAATAATCCTGTGACAAACCTACATGTGTACATCTTTGTTCCCACCTGGAGTTTCATTAAAATGATTGGGGCTGTGCTTAAGAACACACACATCTGCCTGAAAAACAGTCAGACTTTACACTTTCATAGTGCCGGGGAACTTGAATTGTTGTACAAGCATGGATTAATATTGCCTTTCAAAAAGGCTGTGAAATGGCTATGCTACATGCCTGCACAATCCCATGAAATCTTTTCCCTCTAGTTATATTAGTTTTACAATGCTGTCCATCATTGTGATTGAGCACTCACCACATACAGTCATTAGCAGTTGCAAAATACTTGGGCCAGGGGAAGTCAAACATAGGGCCCGGGTTAGATCTGGCCTGTGGAGTTGGGTCACCTGGCACATGTGGCTTCTGGCGGTAGCTACCAGCAGCAAAGGAGTTAACACCACTGCTGCTTGACCCTCTGTTGATGTGGCTGCATCAGTGCAGCCAGCACATGGGGTGAATGCTACTATTGAACATGTTTTCATTCATCATTAGTGAATAACACAGGCAACAGTTAGTGATGGATGCTGAGCAGTGGCATTGTTAACTCTTTAGCTATAACAGCTCTATTGATTGGGGAAGAGTGCCAGTGGCATTACTTCCTTGACTGCTGGTGCCAAACTAGTGGCTCTGGCAGCTGAGGCAGCAAGACCCATAGCCTGGATCTAGACGTGGATTGTCCAGCCTGCAGGATGCCCCATGGTCCAGAACTGGCCCACAAACTCATTTGGGTTTGACACTTGTGCCCTAGGGGATTCATCAAGTGAGGCCCTGGCACAGTACTAACAGGAGGGTACTCGCTATTGCAGGAACGGCACCTCTGAAAGCAACAAGAGGCTTGTTGGTGGTCTCTTACTCAGTTACCAGCCCAACCCAACACTACATATGTTGTCAGAGCTGACAGGAAGTAGACAATGCATCTTAGAGCTACTAGAATGATTACAGAGAGTCCCCCTGGGCTGAACCCCTGAGCTGTCACCTGGGAAGGAATAAATAGCTTAGGGAATACCTCAAAAACATACTGATATCTACATGGCCACTCACCAGCCGCACTCTTCGTCTCTGCAACATATCTTTGCTTTCCTCCAGCTGGATCTCTGAAGGCTGGGAGTCCTGGTGTGCTACCAGACATGGTGACTGGTGCCTCACGTGGCAACATTCACAAACATGCTCAACTGAAAACTACTGTTTAGAGAGCAACCACAGAGCACTGCTATTCCTTCTTTGCTTAATAGATACACATTTGAGCAAGTGTGAAGAGTCACAGATATTTCAATTATTAAATAAAATTGTGAATGTGGGGCCTTGTATGGTATTAGGGTTGGGTATTCAACTGGTCAAACATCAGTCCAAAATTGTAAAAAAATTGCCAATAGGTCCTAATACACAGGAAACAGACAAATTTTCTTTTAAAAAATATGTCAAAAACAATAAAAATCATATTTCTGTCAAAAAAGCTACAAAAAATGTAGGTTTTTTTCATTAAATTGCTATAATATTTGACCAGTCAAAATATGCAGGCAGTTCACCAGTCAGTTGACAATATCTGACCTGTCAATTAACTGGCTTGCTAACCCTATATCGTATATTCCACTGTAGGGAGAAATCAGTGATATATGAGGTCACAGTATCTTTTTAATATGATTTGTTTACAAAGCATGTATGCCCCATTGTCCTGAACAAGTGTAGGAAGAATGTGCTCCAGGTTGCCCACTCATGGAGTATGTCTATGCAGCAGACCAAAGATGTGATTGTATCACAGGCAGGCAGACCTGTACTAGCAATAAATTGGTATGGGTTGGGTAATAGTAGCAGTGAAGAGAGGGTGGCCAAGCCTTCCTCTATAAGCTTTCCAGGAACCCTGCTATGTTTGCTTTCTTCCCATAACTACCTCTGCAAGCCAACCCATGTGGCAATTGCACCTTCATTTTTCCATGTGGACATCCCCACAGGACCTCTTACCTGACCCCAATGAGTAGATGCTTCTTTTTTTGGGCTCTCCACAGTTATAAGCAGGTGCACACTACTTACTTTGGGGACAATACACAACATTATCTCCTTGCAGCTCCATGAGTCTGAGTCTAAGAAAGCCTTTTATGAGGATTGGGCATTAGTACTATTTTTGGAATTACCTGCCTTGACGTACAGTGAAGCTTGGCTGAAAACTTTAATCTACCATTTCATCAAATACCCAAGCATTAGAGCCAATTACAATATAAGGAATGTTTAACCTTTTCAGAAATTTACAACCAAGATAAAAAAAACAACCCCACAACTGGAGACAGAGCAGTAGAATAGCAAACAAAATCTCCAGTACATCTTGATGAGTTATACTGGGATGAATTTGGCCCAGGGTGGGTTGAGGGTGTTCTGAGTTGTAAAGTCTGGATGGAGTTTGTCCTAAAATTTGTGAATATTCACTTAAAGCAGGGGTGGGCAAAATGTAGCCCGGGGGTTGGATGCAGCCCACCAGTCCATTCTATCTGGCCCTCAGGGCCCCTAAAATTTTAGAAAATTAATATTAATCTGCCCTGGGCTGCCTGTCATGAGGCCCTCGATGGCTTGCTGAAACTCAGTAAGTGGCCCTCTGCCCAAAGTAATTGCCCACCCCTGACTTAAAGGCGTTGGTTCAGATCCCTCATAAACACAAATAAAATTTTCCTTGCATAGCAAATAATTTCTGGAAAGGATAAATCAGCGGTTAAGAGGACATAGTCAGAAATCTGTGTTCCACTGGGTACAGTAAGTAAATCATCAAGACCCAGGGAACTGGCTTGACTCCCTCTCATTTCTACCTTTCCCACCCAAGAAAAATCCAGGTCAGGAGGAATATGCAACTTAAGACCAGGGATACAAAGATCCTCAGCACCATGTGGGGAGTAGAAGTCCAGAGACAGCCAGGACCAGCTGGACAGACAATTAACAACACGAAATGTAAATGGGGGAATCTCATCTGATAGTTTTTGGTCTTAACCAGTCCAACACAACCTAAAGATTTAGGGGTGGTTGGAAGGAAATAGTGGAAGTGGCTGTCCCAGAACAACAGCTCCTCTCAGTCACTATTTCCCTCCCTCCTCATTCTACTTACCATTCATGAATTAGTCATGAAATGTATAGCTATGTCCAAGGTACTCACAAAATGGCATGCAGATGGGAGGAAAAACAGTATAAGAGGCCCAGCTTCATAGTACCAACTAGTTTTATTGCTTTACTCAAAGAAAAAAAGCCTGATTTAGATCATGATTCACAGCACCTGATACTAATGTGTGTTTATAATCTCAGACAAGGTTCTTTGGGTAGATGTGATATCTTTTACTAGATCAATTAAATAGTTGGAAAAATTGTTCTTTGCAAGATTTCAGGTACAAATGCCCTTTTTCAGGCATAGGGATAATCTGTACAGTCTATGTCTTAAGAGGAGCATTTGTGCCCCAAAGCTTGCAAAAAACACCATTTCCAACTATTTAGTTGGTCTAATAAAAGATATCACATCTACCCAAAGAACCTTGTCTGCCTATGTCCTTAGACCAAAATGGCTACAACCCTTCATCATCTCTAGCATTTAATGAGACAATATTTGTATCATTGTTTAAAAAAGCCCCTCATGCAAAACAGGTCATAAAAAGCAGTTGAGGTAATTAGACATAAATGCATTTATCACAGTTTCACTGTCAGATCACTCATTGCAGTGGTAGACTGTGCCCACGTCAATTCGATTACCCGCTCCTGCGCTGCTGTGGTGCGTGCGCCAGATGTTGGGCGCAGTAAGGCTTTGTGCGCATTCTGAAGGATCCCTTGATTACCCCGGGGAGAACCCCAAAACTCTCCTTCCACGACTTTGGATGGATCTTCAATCCCTCATTGAGGGTCCCTTGGGAATAGTCACACTTCCTGGCGCATGTATGCGGGGCTCCACCTGCCCTACACCCCATCCATGTGCCAGCCCTTGAGATGAGCCTCTCAATGTTATGTGGCTTGCCTTCTGGTTACCTCAGTACCTGATCTTCATGCCCTTTTTGAGCTGTCGGTCTTACTCTCCTGGGTTGGACTTTGACTCTTTAATCCCCCATGCTCACACCCCTGGGACACAGACATACCACTAATTGCACACCTGTTTTGCATTTCTAGACATAAGTATTTCAGCACACATTATGTAATTAAAAGATCATATTACTTTAATACATACTCTGTGAAGATCATCTGCAATTAGAGTACAGAACTTCCCAAAGGAAGTTTTGGCCAGAAAGCAAGATTCAGGAGCTAGTGGTATCAGTACAGTATCAGAACTCCTATCCCAGCTGTCAAGGCTCTGAAATTTCTGAATCAGTAGTTGGTCTCATGTACCAATATACTGCTGTCAGTCAAGTACCATAGTTCCTCTGCAGTAGTTTCTAGCCTTCCAGAATCCAAATGACCCATCATCCCTGTCCTCAATATGTAGTGCCTACAGAAGGATCTCTGTTTTCTCTTCTTTTGTGGAGGCTAGAAGAATGTGAGTACATAGAAGCATCTGAGAATGGAAAAGTGTAGTCAGTGACAAACCAGGACAACTTCAGGACCATGTTTGCTCATTCAGGGATCAATTTCAGACAAGGTGAATGGGTTGAAGTCGAACATAGAATCAATAAGAGTGAATTTCAACAAATCTGAACAGCCCTATAATATCCAACTCCATGATCAAGCAACACATGTAGGCCTGCAGAATCAACAGTTATTACATGTGCCTAGTTCAGGGGTGAGCAAAATACAGCCCGTGGGCCAGATTTGGCCCACAAAGCCATTCTATCCAGCCCGCGGGGCCCCTAAAAACATTTGGAAAATTAATATTTCTCTGCCCTTGGTTTCTGTCAAAAATGACAGGAACTAAGGGCAGTAGGACCCAGGGGAGGCTGGGTGGGCTCCAACAGCAGCAGGGCACAACCAGCCCCACCCCCCAGCCAGAAGCCTCAGCCAGGGTTTCTGGGCTGGGAGCACGTGGCTGCCCCAGCACGGGAAGCTCAGGTAAGGGGTGGGGGGAACCCCGGGCAGGAAAGGGGCACAGAGGAGAGGAAGCAGCCCCTCCCTGCCCATGCTGGGTGCCTCGTGCTGCAGCTGGTCACAGCCCGCATGGGGCTACCTGTGCCCACCCTGGACAGCCCGGTGTGGGCTGTGAGTGCCTGCAGCGTGGGGCACTGGGCGTGGGGTGGGGGAGGGGCCACTTCCCCCCTGCGCTCAGCTTTTCCCTGGGCTCCTTTCCTGCATGGAGAAAAGTGGCCCCTCACCTGCCCCATGGCCGGTGCCGCACGTGGGCAGTGAGCGCCTGCAACATAGGGCGCTGGCCATTGGGCAGGCAAGGGGCCACTTTTCCCCACGCTCAGCACCAGCTTCTTCCCTGCTGGTGAGCAGGAGGTTGGGGCTGTGCACTGCCCCTGGCCTGTACTGTGGAGCTGGTGGGCACTGGGAGTGAGCAGGCGGGGAGCCAGTGGGAGCACAGGGCCCGCACCAGTGTCCTGGGGCCGGTGCCAGTGGGGACCAGAGCAGGGCGGCAGGAGCGCAGGGTCCCAGCTGGAAGGGATTCTATGGAGCCGGGCCAGCTCCCCTCTCCCTGCTGGTGCAGCCCAGGCCAGCTCCACAGACCCCTGCCAGCCTGCACTCCGCTTTGGGCCCCACCGGTGGTGGCCCTGGGACATTGGTCCCAAGACACTGGGATGTTGGTCCCAAGATGGTGACCAGGTAGCAGGGCACCTGTCAAGGGCTGGGGCACTGCCAAGGGGCAGGGCTACCCATGCAGCCCTCAACAGCCTGCCAAAACTGGGTAAGCGGCCCTCCGCTCAAAATAATTGCCTCCCCCAGTCTAGTTGAACAGACAGCAAAAAGCATGAATGTGAATCAGGGTGAGTGCTTACACCCATGCTTTGGGATTCTAGGGGAAGAGTGACCTATGGCTGGAGGCGTTTTAACTTTTCTGCTTTCCCTTGTCTCCTGACCATGGGTTTGGTAAACTTTGGCCTGCAACTGATCAAAGTCTGCAGTGTGCTTACCTGATGTGGGCAGGCTGGAGGGCTGGTGAGGAAAGTAGGCTTGGCTTGTGCTTTGGGTTCCCAAGGGCTATGGGGGGTCATGATGAAGAAGCATGGCCAGGTAGGAAGTAAGGACACAGCTGGTTATTAGAAAGGTAGCTTTTATTGAACAGTGCTAGGAAAGAGTGCCAAACAAAGGAAAAAAGACAGGAGTAGAGTTCTGGCTGCATACTAAAGCAACTGATTGCAAGTGTGCATGTGTTTGTGAAGAGCAGCGGGCAATGAAATCTGGGATACCTAAAGGCCCAGAATGTACACTTCCAAGGGGCAGCCGTATCCACAGGGCAGCCAAACAAGCAGAACACCCAACTTCCAATGTCATTTAGACATTGGAAGGCTTCTCTCTGCTTACCTGCTTGACATCTGTACATTATGGGAGGATCTCTCCCTTTCTGAGTACAATATCAGCACCACACAATTTATACGGACAAAGCTGGGCTAAGAGCTAGCATATCCTTTATCCCCCAAATGAAATCACCTCAGCACATCATAGCAATTTATTCTTTCATATTTTTACACCCATTTAAAGTCCCTTCATGCACCTCAGGTGTACTCTGGGTGTCAAGAGAGCTTTAAGGGCTTTGTCTAGTGGAATCAGGGAATAATGAGAAATTAACACTAAATGTCTGGAACAATCCCCTAGTAGCAATACCAGCATTTTCCCGTGAACACGAGACCCTTGGTGACATAATGACAATATTGTGAATGACCTTTTTGCCCTGATCCTTAGTTTTGGACAGTAACAATAGAGTTGACACCCAGTAAACAAAAGACATCAACAATAGTTTACAAAGAATAATGTTGATGACGTGGAGGAAAAAGAACTGTTAATTTGCCTTACTGAGCAAAACGGTCTCTTTTGTTCAATTCACGTGGATCCAGCACTGTGTTTCCTATAAAAAGGGTACTCCATCCTTGCAGAGCATTAAGGTCTTGCACCTGAATAAGAGCTAAAATGGCAAAGGTAAGAAAAAAATGAGTGTATATTGTCAAGTACATTTTATATGTAAAACATCTTTTATTATGTTTTTTATGTTTACTTTGCTTAATATTATCAGTGATTTTTCAAAAAGTCCAAATTTACATATTCCTTAAAGTTAAGGTATTATTAGCTGCTGTTATTTGATTACTGGAAAATTGCAGCATGCTGATGAATCTGAAAATTTTACCTATTGTGTCTTTTTTAACATATAAAAGATGAAAAGTCCTCACACTGCATGCAACGAAAGCTTTGCAACTGGTGCTGCTGCTATTCTATTGTTCAGTGTGACTAGTGTTTAAGAAGGCTTTACTTAGGTTGGGACTACCACTCTGGTTCCGCCCATTGAGCTCAATGGAAGCTTTGCAGTTCGGTTACATGATCATAGGGCCTACATATAGTAGAAATGCTCCCTCCTGAATCATGGACTGATCCCTGCATGCAGCTGCAGTATTTTAAAAGAGCCCTGAAAACCCTGGAGCAGTTTGAGGCAGATATCACCCAACATAGCTTTTTTTGTATACAAGCCCCAAAGAAAAGCAGGCATCAAGAGTGGCAGCAGCTTTCAGCATTATGTGATGAGGAGCAACCTTGGAGTGCAGAACTGTTTGTTCATGAGATACAACTTACAGCAGCCCTTATGGACTGTTTCTTTGCTAGCCAACGTAAAATTACTGGCATATCAAAGTGGCTCCAGTCTTCTAGGACTCCCAAAGTGTAGCACCCAGGTTCCACCTCACAGACTGACAGCCTTGGCAAACATCACTATCATAGAATCCCAAGCAGGAAAGTCTACAAAAATCTCAAACACTCATCCACTGCTGAAAAAGCCAGATTTCATTAGTGATGTACCCAAACAGAAAACATGTATCCAGCAAAGATGGTGAGAGCCTTTTCAGAGGTTGTGGATCAGAGCTTCTGTGAACAAGAAGGCTAGAGCCAGTGTTTAAAGACAAGACTTTCTAATGTGACTAGTTTTACCTTTCATTTTTATGCAGATCATTTTCTACGAGGGCCGAAATTTTGAGGGCCGCTCCCATGAGGTTACCTCGGATCAGTCTGATATGCATGCTTACCTAAGCCGCTGCAACTCCATCAGGGTGGAAAGTGGCTGCTGGATGATCTATGAGCGCAGCAACTACTTAGGTCATCAGTACTTTCTGAAGAGGGGAAGCTACTCAGACTACCAACAATGGATGGGAATCAATGACTCCATCAGGTCCTGCATCCAAATCCCATGTGTAAGTTTACTAGTTTTGCTGTGGTTGGCCCTGACTTGTATGAAATATTGTCAGAGACCTTAGCCGAATGCAGGCTAGCTGCTGCACACAGTTCTTGCCTAAACAGATATGGTTTCAACTGAGAGACAAGCACAAAATGGAGGAGGACATAAATGGTGCAGATAGAAATGTAGCTCCCTGCTGGAACTGAGCACGCTTTGCAGGAAGCATTCTGAGTTAAAATGTTCCCCAGGACCAAACAGAAATTCACTGTTGGCTTCAGGGGGGAGGGAATCTAGCTGCTGGCTGCCAGCCTGCAGCTGGTTTCTCCTAGCAAAGGTCCCTCCTCACTGCTGTTTTCAAAATGGAAGGAGGGAAAGGGAGCAGAGGGAGCTTGTTTTAGGGCTTCCTCAGTGCGGCTGGAGGGTGGGATGGGTGTATTGGAGGCACCTCACCCCACCTCCAATACAACCACCTCTTCCTCCAGTGGGGGCTGAAAAGACCCCAGACTGAACTCTCTCTGTTCCCTTTCCTCCCTCCCATTCTTAAAATAGCTACAGGCTGGGAGGCAGGGCAGAAGTTATAGAAGATACTATATTTTGAAAAGTCTTCAACTAAGCCCTCATGCTTTGAGGTTTCAGAGTTTTTGCCTGCTCCACTATATTTGAAGCAGCCTGCAGCTGTGCACTTGTGATTGGTCATGGCTATAGATTGCTCTCTGTGGCCAAATAGGGTGAAAACTGTCACTTCTGCATGCACCCAAAAGAGTGAGTCTATGAGCCAGATTTCAAATGAAGCCTGGACACCTAAAGAAGCAGACAGGAGGAAAGTGGAATCGTTATTAAAATCTAGAAAACTTTGGTGGCTAAGCATACTTGAAAATTTCCTTAGGCATCTATCTCCAGCTTTAAGCCCTCAGTTTCTTAAAATGTTGCCATTAATCAATTATTTTAAGGTAAAACTCTCCATCTGGGGTTGTGCTTGTGCCTCTCCCTCTACTCCCAGGAAGTCTGTACAAATTTTGAAGAGGTCACATCAAACTATCTAATATTCTGAACACTAGAGCTGCTTGTAAACACCAAATTGAAACATGGTAGAGGAGCTAGATAGGCCAAAGGGTGTGTAGGAAACAGAGGCAGAGAAAGTTAAGATGTCTTACCCATGGACACACAGGATATCAGTGGCAGAGCCATTTCTGGAGCCCAGCTCTCCCATACACTTGTCTAATACCCCATCCCCCAGATGGCATTCACATTTAGGAAGCTTGTTGGCATACCACAACTGTTGCAGCCCATGTGCCATTTACTTACCTTTTGCTTTGACCTAGTGATTCCCAAATGGAGATGAAAGGAATATGAGGCTCATTTCATCCTGATGCAATAGTAGTCTTACTTTTTGGCATCATCAGAAATACACCAAGTTTACCTTCTAAGGAAAAAGGGCTTGATTCTCTACAAGTGACACAAATATTATACATTGTGGCATCAGGCCCCTTTTCCCATTGATTGAGGAAAAGTAAGCATTCATTTATGTATCACCAGGCTGTTACTTACATCCCATGTGCTTGTGTTCATATTTGTCTTCATAGTACCGGGGCACTGGCAAGATCCAGATCTATGAGAAGACCGACTTTGGAGGCAGGATGATGGAGTTAATGCATGACTGTCCTTCTCTCTCTGAAGCATCTCGGTATGGAGATATCCAGTCTTGCCGGGTTCTGGAAGGATACTGGATTTTCTATGAGCAGCCAAACTACCGTGGACGGCAGTACCTCCTGAGACCCGGCGAGTACAAGAGATTCACTGAGTGGGGAGCTATGACTCCCAAGGTTGGGTCCTTGAGGCATGTGATGGACAGCTCTTACTAAGCAGCACAAATGCTCCTCTTCACCAGTTAATACCATGTGTAGCTCAGTTAGGCTGGGACTTTGAAAGGCACCTAAAGGAGGCAGGGTGCCAGATCTCTTGCAGTATTTAGGACCCTGATCCAAAGCCCAGCGGAGTCAATAGAAGTCTTTCCATTGTTGCATGGGCTGTGGATCAGGCCTAACATGATACGATTCAGTCCTGCTCAGCTTCCTCACAAAACTGAAATCAAGTAAAGTGAACAGTATTTTGCCCATAATGGTTTAGCTCCCAGCTCCAAAAATGTAAAGGAAAAACAGTCACAATCTAAATTGCTGAAGAAGAATGTGATCTGCAGGGTGAGATGAATATGAACGGCTGGCTGCAGGAATTAACCTTCACAAAACTAATTCTCAGTTCTTGTAAGCTGAAGATCAAGCATTCAGCTTGTGGATTTTCTTAACTCTAGAACAGCTTCCACTCCCAAATATTTATTCTCATGGCCTAGAGGCACTGGGTTAAATTCTGCACCTCCTTTCACTAGGTGCTTTGCCTTATTTGAAGAGCTGGCCCCTTGGCACTAATCATGAAAGTATTACTCAGTAAGTAATAGTGGCACTGTTGATCCCACCCTTGTCTTACAAGTGGCATCCTTGTCCTAGTTATAGTGGAAGCTAGGTTTTACAATGACTTCTGCAGTACCAGGAGATCTGGATTAGGCAGGGCCAAAGTGTTTCAGATTGCTACATACCATCTCGCTGAACAAGATTTGTTTCCTGGCAATCTCCATTTGTAGTGTGATTGATATGGTGTCATAGAATAAATATTTTTTTTCAGCTTACCTGTCTTCTTCCTTCATTTCTCAACAGCAAACAACTCCAGAACTAAACAGACTAAAATAACTAAGCAGCAACATGGGTGTAGGTTGTAGCCGTGTTTGTCTAAGGACATAGGCAGACAAGGTTCTTTGGGTGAATCTGATATCTTTTATTAGACCAACTTAAATAGTTGGAAAACAATTATTAAGCAAGCTTTTGGGTTCAAAAACCCTTTGTCAGGCTAAGGACGTTTCAGCAGTTTGTGTGTGCTCTTCCTGGATGGAATGGATAAGCAGCAACATTGTACATGGGGGTCTTTGTTCTCCCCCAGAATCCCATTGAAGTTGTTGCAGCTATATTAAAGACTGCACATATCTGACAGCAGAATGAGAATAGTGCTCTTCAATAGTGCCATGGAACTAAGCTTATTTTACAGTTGTGAAATATGAAGCATTCAAAAAGCATGGTGAACTGGCTACACTCCATGCTTGCTTTCTAGTCAAATATATCTTGAAGTAAAATGGAAATGTCTACATTCTATTTTTGCTTACGGTGCCATGGGATGCCCTTCCTCTGCTGCCCATCAATATACTTGAGCACCAACCGCATATCATCATCGGCAGTAGCAAAACTCCCAGGGGATATTAGGCTCACATTGCAGGCTCAGCCTTCCTTTCATGGCTCACCCAAAGAGTGAGAGGGAGCCTACAGCAGTGCTCCTCACACACCTGTGAGGCCCTGCCTTAGTACTAAGAGATGATGTTAGCTATAGGAACAGCAGGAGCTTTGGATGCTTGTACACGCGACTGGGGTTTAGTCCTTCAGGGTTGCATTCTGTGCCCTCTAAATTGAAAACATGGGTTTTATTTTTCCGGCACTGGTTACACGCCATCGATCTTAAATCACAGGAAATACTCAGTGCACTATTCACAGTAACTTACTGCAGACGGCGCCACATAACAATCTACCCGCTGATCTTTTCATATTAAATTACAGCAGGGGGCACCGCATGCTGCTAATCCCCTCTACAGATTAGCGATGTCTGTAGCTCACCACTCACTGATACGTACAAATGACCAAAAGTGGTCCGATTTCATTAATGTAGCTGCCATTTCATTAATTTCATAAATTTTTACACATATTTTTAAAAACGTTTTGAATTGTTTTTACACCAATATTTTTTAAATTTTATTATTTTATTCATATTCTTTTCCTTCCTGTCTTTATTTTTATTCTTATTTTTTATTTTCCTATTTCTATGTCATCAAGTAAACGTTATTTCGTGTGTAAATCCACTTGTTTTTTCTTTATTTCACTCAACCACTCCTATGAACAGGACACTAAAATTCCCTGAGCGCTATATAATATGCGCATGAATTTGCACCCCATGAGTTTCTTATATATATCTTCACGCGGATATTGGAGTGCTGTGGTGCGCTAATTGGAACTCCAATAATTTGCTCCCTGCATTATCTCACCTGGGGTCCCAATCCCAGAAGACACCTGGAACCCCCCCCTTTCCGCACCCACTTTCTTGCACTGTTGGGGGCCATTGTTTCATTCAATGTTTTCCTTCCCGCCCCAGAAACTGTTCACTACATCTCTGTTCAGGTCTCTGTTCTTGTAGCCCTTCAAGTCCCAGTTTCCTCGGAGGGTGTCTCAGCCTCCACTCTGCCCACCACATTCAAATCCACATACCAAACATCCAAGCTCCCCCCCGCCCCAGGCTAACAGGAGACGCTGGCCTTCTGACTGGATATAACCTGCACCCACCCCCCGCTGGGAGGCAGGACCAGAAAGCTGCTTCATTATCACTTCCCCCTCTTCAAACAGGGCGCTGAAATTCTCCGAGTGCTTATAATATGCATGCAAATAAGGACCCCAAGGAATTTCTTATTTCTTCATGTCCTATTGGGTGTTGAGTTAAAATGTGAGCAGCGGTAGGTAATGCATTTTAATGTCCGTGCCACATTTCATTCCCCATACACACAAAGCAAACAAAAACCTGTCGACTTTAGTCCTCTCCAGCTCCCCCATGCCTCCCCCACCATCAGCACAGCCTGCGCTTCCCCCCTCCCCCGAGACAATGTACTTATGAGACAGACAGAAGTGTTGCAATGAATTTTTTTATTTTTTTTATAGAAACACTCAATGGTAACTGCTGAATAGTTTAGCATTCAGCACTGATCAATTTGTGGCCTACAGAGCACGCTCTCCATCTCCAGCAAACAGAATGTGTGCAGCCAGGCAATTTCACACAATGGCTCCCTGACCAGCATTTTCATGCTTATTTTAGGGGGCACCATGCCCTGCCTGCCTATATCTCTGTCTGGCCACTGCCTTCCTCACTTTCTCAGACCAGGACTCACTGAATACCTCACCCCTGGTCTCGCAAATACTGTGGAGCATGCAGGCTGCCACAATGAACTCTGTAATGTTTTCTGGCTCCACCTTGAGCCTGTAGTTCGGTGACTTCCACCATGCTTTCAAGTGGCCAAAGACTCATTCAACAGCCATCCGGTATTTGCTGAGGCAGTAGGTGAATACCATCTTTTGCCAGTCAGTAACTTGTCCTCCATATGGCTTCATGCATGAGCCAGGGCAGGAGAGGGTAATCCACATCTGCTATGATAAGCAAGGGCACGGCAACACTCTGGATCACTGCATCAGGGACCCTGCGCACTTACTGTCCTTTCTCCATCATGCCAGGCGGTGGCAAGTTTCAAAAGACACACATTATGTGTGCTGCTTGCCCAGACTGTATAAATGTTCATTTATACATCCTTGGTGATCAACTATAGCCTGAAGGATCACTGAAGCAAATGCCTTCCTGTTGGTGAATAACCAGCTCCCCTGGGATGGGGATAGGACCGGGATGTGTGTGCTGTCCAATACACCCATGCCATTAGGGAACCACATTGCCTTGAAGCCTTCAACAACTTACCTGGGGTTATGGAGGCAGATGAAGCTGTTTGCCATGATGACCTGCAGCAGCTGGCATTGCCAGTCAGTCATGCAGGGAGCCATGGCAAACTGGTTCCTGATGAAGCAGAGGTTGGTGGGGGTGGCCAGTTTCATGATGGCCATGGCCACCCTCTTTTCTGGTGTGATGGGGTGACACATGACAGTGTCCTGGTACTCAATGTGCAGCAACAGCAGCAAGACTATGTGCACAAATGTGTTCCAACAGTTGATCATCCCAAGTCGACAATACAATGTGCTCCCACCAGTCAGAGCTGCTCGCGTGAGCCATACCTTGCAATAGTTGCTCTATAGGTTGATCCACAGAACCCTGTCAGCCTTGAGATCCATGGCTTACTCTCAGTTCTCCAACTCCAGCTCATGGGCCATTGACTGGTATAGCATGGCCTGAGAAGCTGCTACCCTGCATGGGTGCCTTTGTAGAAGGTCCATCATAGCCTGCATTGAGTTCAGTAGCAGTATCTCTGCATTATTGAGTGCCTCCATTCTCTGGCCATTCAATTACTACACTCCTGTCTCTGTCACATTTCTCAATGGATATTCAGATTCTTAAGTGAAATTGTGAGCTATTTGGTTAACAATTCAAAAAAAAGTTAACATTAGGGCCTGCTTGACCAAGAGGTAGCCAACATTTGGGGGCATGGAAACATTTTCCAGTGGTCCCTGTGCAGTTGGGGTAACTTTATGGTCCAGTTTGTTTACCAAATGTACAGAATCCCCATTGCCCCGAACAAGGGTTAGAACAAAGTATTCCAAACAGTCTCCTCATTGGCTAAGTCTACATAGAAACCCAAAAACGTCACTGCAGCACAGGCAGGCAGACCTGTTCTGGTGCTAATCTGGTATGGGATAGATATCTGTAGTAGGGAATAGAGAGCAACCCAGGCTTTAGCCTCTCTACAAGTCTGCCAGGGACTTGCTTGCTTGTGTTCTCCCTGCTTTTACCTTTGCAAGCCACTCCATGCAGCAATCACACCTACCATTTATGGAGGGGAGACTGTCTATTTAACACACCCAAAAGCACAACAGCTCTGCATAATTTTCAGTACCTCATGACTTGACACACAATGCAAGGAAACAATAAAAGAGGTAAAGAAATGTATACAAACCCAGCAGATCTCTCAAACCATTCCATCCTTTGACCAGAAAACTGTGACCGATCAGAAACAGAAATCAATCTAAAAATTCTCCTTTTGTTTAACTGGTTCCATCATGCAGTTCAGAAAATAATGATTCAGAGAATAAGACTTATCCTCTGAACAGCTATTATTCTATTGAATTGTAAAAAATTATACCTTCAATGTATTTTAGTTCAAAAGCAAATCACTGCCATTTTCACAGCACTGATTCGCATTTCACCATGTATGCAAATACATCCAATGCAGCGTCAGGCAGTTTTAAATGCACCCAGTGCTGCATTGCATGTATGTGTACAAGTGTCCATCATGCCTAAATTTGATACCTGCAAATGCAGGTTTCAAATGTAGCTCCATTTAGTTAAAGCACATTAACACACATGTAGACATGTTAAAGCACATTAACGCTGTGTATATGGACTGACTTGGGGCTACCTTTAGTCCCAAGTCAGTTCACTGACAGTGTCAATGCGCTTTAATGCCTACACATGTAGACGCTTGCCTAAACCTGCCTAACATGCATTAAATTTAGGTGTGCTTAAATGCATGTATAGAAATGTCCTGCTTATTCTATCATATATCTAAGGAAGAATGCCAGTGGGCTTGTCACATTTGCATCCATACTGATGGCAGGACGTGGTGTTTTCTTTTTGTGGAGGAAAGACCATGAGCATATACAGTCCTCACATGTGCTATTCAGTGGCCCACCTTATAGTAAACAGTGTGTGGCTACAACACAGTAGTAGTAACGAGCACTCCTGTCCATATTGGGATTTAAGGTGAGCTAGACACTTTCTGTAGTCTGAAAACTTTGGGCTGGCTGTAGTTATCACCAGAGCTCAGTAGCCTTCCAATTGTATATCATTCTGAAATCTGTGTATATTTCTTTGTTGTAACCCTAAAACTAAATATACAATTTTCTTCCATTGTTTCCCTACAATCCTCACCTGAGCAATAAGTCTATGCCAGTTTTTGTCACTCCCCACAGCATGTTTTCCTTCCATACAGATGAAAAGTCACTCAGTGTTAATACTCTGAGGTGTAATGCTAAATCTGGCAAAGATGCATCAGGGCATGACTACAGTAGAAACTAGTGCTATCACTCCGTGCCCAGTATACTGATCAGTTACAATGTGTCTGTAGCCTGTAGATAGGATTTATGGAAGACTATATGGAATATATGGAATGTAAATTTATTTGTTCCTCTTCTTTCCATTGTGGTTTTCTGAAGTGCCAAGCAGTCAAGAAAGCTGTGCCCATAGGGTTTATGCAAAACCCTGTATTCATGTTTGAAAATGATATAGGGTTATAGAAGGGTTCAGAAAAGATGACATAATAATGCCGTCCAGCCTTGAAACACACACGTGTGAAAATATTTTACTGGTGCAGCTACACCCTTAATGCAAGTCTCTTCCTCACAGTACCAACTTAAGCAAGAATTAACAACAGGTATTTGGTAAATATTACCTCCTTCTAAAGACATCAGTTCTTATACTAAAGACTAGTAGAACTGCTCAAATAGAGATGTCACAATGGATCACAGGTAAGTTTTGCAACAATTACTATAATCAGGTTTTCTAGCAAATAGAAAAAACTTTACTTATTTTAACATTTCAGGGTCAAAGGTAACAAGTGCAGTGGAACACAGAAATTGAGTAAACATCAGTTCATTAATGAAAAACCATACATCTTACTCATAACACTTGCAGTGAACCTGGCTCACAAAAGAATTTAAAATTTGATCCTCGGCTCTTTCCACCAGCGATTTCTATATGTGACATTAAGTAAGTTGTTAATGTAAATTATGATGTAGCCATCATGACATTAAGTAAAATAAAATAAACCTATATGCATACCTATATATCAAATTACCAAACCATGCCTTCTCAAATGCCATTTGGTGGCTTTTCAGAGATGGTAGTACCTGTTCCCTTGCCCCCAAAATCCCTTTCTTGTATCTTTTCTTTATGTCTTCTGTATGTAAGTAGATGGTATGTTGCTAGTTAAAATATGTCACCAGTCCCGATTAGTTCAACAGAAAACACGAGACATGCAAATTTATCAATCAGAGTTCACTAAAACAAAGGTTTTGTTGTTGCAGGTACAAAGTAGTTGGGGTAACATACAATATTGGTGAACAATATCACAAACTTGGTGATACTGAGAGCTGGCGGTACTATGATGGACTTTTAGAATTCAGAAAGGTCGGATGTGGAGATATGCTAGCAACTGAAGAAGAGCTCTCCATAGCTTTTAGGAAGGAAAGTGTACCAAGCCATGTCGCTGCTATATGAATATCTTAGAAACAATATGGACAGCTGCAAGGATACACATAGATACTTAAATACATACCAAAAACTCATTCGCAGGGAATTAAGAACACTGTACTGTGACTGTGATCAATTTTGAGCTCCAGTTAAAGGTTAATAGTTAAGGTTTTGCTTAGGGAGTACCACTGTTCCCCTTTTTCCTTGTAATAAGTTTGTTTTAATTTAACATTTGCTAGTGGGTGTACAGGTTGCTTTAAATTACAACACCCTGTTTTAAATTACTTTACCAAGTTTCTGGGTGGTGGCTGGAGGTAAATGTGAAAAGCTGTTGAAAAATCCCTAGGGGTCTCTATACACATGCTCTGGGGTAGGGAAAGAAGGGTGCTTTACTTAGAATGGCTCTGAGAGCCACTCTAATTAAAGCGCCCACAGTGTCACATGTATTCAGTATCCCATGCTTCAAAATGGTGGCGGGGATGCTTTAACAAAACTTGTTCAAAGAGCTTTAGTTAAAGCATTGCCACTGCCATTTTGAAAGCTGGGGACAGTGAACACACATGATGCAGAAGCTGGTGGAGTGCACTAATTAGCATGCTTCAGCAGACTGGCAGCAGACTTGATTAATCAAGTCTGCTCTGACACGTGCTAAATAACATGCAACAGAACAGAGGTCTATCATGTATTTAGATGCTCTATATTTGCATGCAGCCATTTCTCCTGCCATCCAGTGCATGGTGGAACAGCAACATAGAGGTCTTAAAGGTTGGGTGACAGCTGGCAGGGTTATACTCAAAAAGCAAGCATTGCATGGAACAGAGAAATGCCCAGATTTCTTCAGGAGGTTCCCTTGGCAGTGGGGACATGTTCTGGGATGATTCCATAAGTGTTTTGCCAACTGCTCCCAGGAGAAGGGCAACTGCTTATTGGCAGCAATGTAAATAGCACGTGGGGCTGGGGAGTAAATTGGTGCCTGGCATGGCAAATGTGCTGTTTGGACCACGCAAGACCATGGTAAGAGGGGTCCAGGCGAGTTCCTTGGTGGCACAGAGGTGTGCCATGGGGTGGCCCAAAAAGGATTTCTAGCTATAATCCCAGCTCAAAAGCCAATTCCTTATTCAAGCCTATGCACTGAGTACAGTGGTAATGGGGAGCTGTCAGTTGGCAGCCTGGCAAGGCCAAACCGTGCTTTCAGCCAGGTAAGTCTCTGGTCAGAGATGTCCAGGATAGTCCCCCAGTGCCACAGAGGCATGACATGGGGTGGCCTAAGAAGGACTTCTAGCTGCAATCCCAGCCCAAAATCCAGGTTCTTATTTGGGTCCGTGTGCTTAGCACAGTGGCTGGGGTGCAGTCAGTTGGCAGCCTGGCATAGCCAAACCGCGTTTTGGGCCAAGCAAGTGTCTGGTCAGTGATGTCCAGCAGAGACCCCCTGTGCCACAGAGGCATGGCATGGGGTGGCCCAAGTAGGATTTCTAGGTATAATCCCAGCCCAAAATCCAGTTCCTTATTCGGTTCCATATACTTAGCACAGTGGCTGGGGTGCAGTCAGTTGGCAGCCTGGCATGGCCAAACTATATTTTGGGCTGGGCAATTCTCTCATCAGAGATGTCCAGGAGAGTCCTCCGGTTGCACAGAGGTGTGGTCTGGGGTGGCCAAGAAGGATTTCTAGCTATCATCCCATCCCAAATTCCAGCTCCTTATTCAGGTCAACATACTTAGCACAGTGGCTGGGGTGCTGTCTCTTGGCAGCCTGGCATGGCCAAACTGTGTTTTGGACCAAGCAAGTGTCTATTCAGAGGTGTCCAGGAGAGTGCCCTGGTGGCACAGAGCTATTCTGATGGGTGGCCCAAGCAGAATTTCTAGCCATAATCCCAGCCCGAAAGCCAGTTCCTTATTCAAACTATTATACTTAGTATAGTGGGCATGGGGGCTGTTAGTTGGCAGCCTGGCATGGCCAAACTGTACTTTGGGCCAGGAAGGACTATGGTCAGGGTACTTTGGGACAGTCCCCCAGTGACATCACCACAAAATTTGGGGTGGCCTAAGAAGTATTTTGCCCCATAATCCCATTCTAATCTGACCTTCATTTAGGGCTCTGTACTTGATGTGGGATATTATTTTACATATTAATCAGTACATATGCACAGCTAATGAAATTCTCTCTCTTTTGGATGTGTAATTCATTAATAACATGTTTTTATTGGGTCTAGATTAGCTTTGAAAAAGGAACTGGGAATAAGGAACAAACTTCAGGCTCATGGAGACCAGCTGGGGGGAGGGGAGCTGACGCTGTGCGGAGAAGGGCTGCTACTAGGACAATTGCTTCCGAGGGGACGACTGGCAGAAGACTCGTGACTGAGCGAGCTGCTACTGAGGGCAGAGGAGCCACCAGCTAAGGAGTACCCAGGATTGCCCGGTATCCTTTACTGAAGGAGCAGGGGTTGTGCAAACGGGATCCCCTCCCCGCTCTTAAGCTCCCTGGGTGCAGGGAGTCACTGGGAGGGAATCGGGGATGGGGTTGCTAGAGGAGGCTTTCTGGGAGAGCTGGAGAAAGCAGCAGGGAATTGTGGCTGTGGAAGCTCCAGCAAAGTTCAATAAAGTACAGCTGAGAAGGGGCAGTCCAGGTGCCAAACACAGGGGAGCTGCCTTGGGAAGTGTCTGGGGAATGGTGCGACTGATTGCAGGTGCCCAGCAAAGACTGGCCAAGGGAAGAAACCCTGGTTTCCACAGCAGCCACACCCGAGGTCCTGACAGGCACCCCCGTCTCCTGTCCAGATGACGGCATCGTCGCCCCTCTTCCGAGGCAGAGCGAGTGCTGCTCCCTGGGGCTCCCCTGCAGCCACTCCCCAGTGGGCTACTTTGCTGCAGGCAGAGTGGTTTTGTGGAGACCTGGCTGATTAAGTGCATATACCTGTTATAAGTTGCCTGAGCGTTAAAGTTGGTAACATAAAGCAAATACTTATCATATAACAAAAGCAATTATCTGCTGGTATAGATTATTATTGAGGTAATTGAAAATATTTTGTTTGTTATTTATGGGATGTCAAATTTGTCAATCTCTCAGTTATTATTGAAATAATAAATTATTGTAAATAGTTATTTAGTGTGTGGTCTGGTGCAGGGAGGACCACAGGAGAGCACTCCAATGAGTGGTGCTCCCAGCCTGTAGACCAGGGGTAGGCAAAATGTGGCCCGGGGGCCAGATGCGGCCCACCAGGCCATTCTATCTAGCCTGCAGGGCCCGTAAAAAATGTAGAAAATTTAATAGTAATCTGCCGTGGGCTGCCTGTCATGTGGCCCTTGATGGCTTTCCAAAACTCAGTAAGCAGCCCTCTGCCACAAATAATTGCCTGCCCCTGCTGTAGATGGAGCAGGAGTAGACCAAGACCTATTGGCACCCCAGGATCCCAAAAATTTGGACATGACTGTGGGTAGCACCGCTGCCAGGGTTACACATATTTATTTGCATATTGCATATTTCCCAGTGTACAAATAAGTCCTCTTCTCATTTACTTTATATTGCTCACTGTAAGCTGCCAGTGAGTGAGTAAAAACTGGGTCACACACCTCTACAGCTGCAGGACTAGGAAGGGAAGGCGGCTAAGGGTTTTTAAATCCATCTCCGGGGGGGTCCTCCTGCTCATGAGTGTCTCCAATCTTTTTCTTGCCCTGGGCCCCAAAAAGTCTTAATCTGCCTCTGCTTTTACCTCTATGTTAGTTTTACACTGCTGCCCATCATTATAGTTGAGCACCCTCCACATATAATATCACCAGGGGATACACAGCATCATATTACAACAATGATTCTCAAAGGTTGCACCAACAGTGATGGAAGTGTGCTGTTAGATCCTCCTGTGTAAGAAGGAAAATGTTTTCCTCCCACATCCAGCACCTCATGCCTGTCCCCAGCTGCTCCTCAGGGGATTGCATTCTCATTTACAAGTACTCAGTTTATATTTTGAGGCAAGGACATTAATCTGGAACTGATCAAGGCAAGTGTGGAAACTATTTTGGAATTCTTATACCAAGGACTACGTTAAGCCATAAGCAGTCTACTGACTAGAAGTAGAGTAGTCACTTGTACAGCATGCTTAAAGAAGGGCATTTATTCCTCATAAGTGACAGTACTAATTTGTCTAGCTCCAGGACCATTAGTGGGCCCAAAGCTTTGCACAGAGATGGCTTTTGATTCATGTGAGGTATTCCATATGTTATATTTGTAATGCATACACCTAAGAAAATACTGGACATTTAAATTAACATTACTTTTTAAAAATAACTTAAAACAGCCATATATAAGTGACTGGCTTAGTGCTCTATCTGCGCTTTCCCTTGCTCTGATAACTTTGGTATGATAATCTGGAGAAGCGTGGCCATTTTGAGGGAGCAACTGTTGGACAAAATATGTTGGCAGTCAGAACATAGCCAAAGTGTTAATACAAGACTACAGTTCCACAAAAGACTGAAGATGCACCATATAAATATCCAAGTGACAGTAATTTCAAGAAACAAAAGGAAACAAAACACAACAACAGCAGACCTCTCATCTGGGCACTGGAAGGCTTCTCCCAGCTATCCTCTACTACCCTCCATGCCGCTCAGGTATACTGTGAATGTCAGGGGAGCTCTAAAGTCTTTGTCTTGTAGGATTAGAGAACAATGAGCGATTAACAGTAAAAGCCAGAAAACAATCCCCTGGCAGCAATACCAGCATTTTCTCTTGAACACCAGACCCTTGGTGACATAATGACAATATTGCCCACATTCTCAGTAGTTATTGATACTAACAATTAACTTGCTACCCAGTAAACAAAAGATATCAACAATAGTTTACCATGAAAAAATGTTGATGATAAAAGAACTACTCATTTGTTTTACTGAGCAAAACAGTCTCTTTTGTCCAAATCACATGGACCCAGAACTGTGTTTCCTATATAAAGGCCCGCTCCATCTTTGCAGAGCATTAAGGTCTTACCCCTAAATAGGAGCTAAAATGGCAAAGGTAAGAAAAAAAAATAAAAAATAAAAAAAAATAAAAATAAAAAAAAATGAGTGAACATAGCCTAACACATTTTGTATGTAAAACAACTTTTTAATTTTCTGCTTAATTTGCTCAATAGGCTGTCAATAATTTCTTTAAAAACTCATATTTACATATTCCTTAGATTTAGGGAATGATTAGATGTTTTTATTTGATTATTGGAAAACTGCAGTATGGGAATGAATCTGAAAATTCTCTCCATCTCTTTTTTTTTTTTTTAAAGTATGAAAAAATCCCACACTGCATTCAACCAAAATTTCACAATTACTATTGCGGCTAGTTGACTGTTCAGTATAACTGAAGCATTAAATAAATGCCTTACAGAGGCTGGGGACTAAGACCCAAATTCTGCCCCTTTAAGTTCAGTGGAACCATTGCCATTCCCTTTAACAAGCAAAAGACAGTGGTGTTGGCCATGGGGAGAGCACTGGAATGGAGAGAGGGAGGATGCCTGGAGGACTGCAGGGGTCTGCAGGTCACCAAAGGCTGCTTGCTCCAGATGGGCTGATAGCCCAGAGTCATAATTCCCTTGGCAGCCTGGCTCCACCTCCACCACTGCATTAACTTTTTCACAGCCACAGCCCAATTAAAGTTTTTACAACTAGCATCTACAAGAAGATCCCAGCACCTGTGAAAGGAGTAATGGAGGAGAGGGTGAGCTAAGCCAATGAGGGGATTCTGCTCTGGAGTTGCAGCATGAGCCTGCGGCTCCCAGGAGAGCTCACACCGCCGTGGAAAAGACTCCGCCTGGCTGACCCTACTCCCCCACTGACCCCGCTTCTCCTGCTCTCAGAACAATTCCCTCCCTACCCTCCATTCAGTGCCCAGGGCACAAAAATTATTAGTTATGCCGCTGGAACAGTGGTGCCACCCAATTCAGAAGAAGTAGGGAGGTGTGCCTTGAGTCTAAAAAGGATGAGAACCACTGGCATTGGACCTGCCTTTGTTAAAGGGATGCTACCTCCTAGCTCTATCCCTCCATGATGCTGCAGTTCTATCAAAGCCTCAGAATCTCCAGTGTGCCAAAGTGGCTAATGATTCCATTCTCTTGGGGTCCCAAAACTGTAGTACCCAATCCCCACTCCAACAACTGAGAAGCCTGCCTGTGGCAGGACGGGGCCTGGGGTGCCATGACTTCCCCTAGCACTCCCTACCAGCCGTGCCAGATAGGGTCTAATGCACCCTCGGTATCTCACCCCCCACGTCTTTGATATTAATATGTTGAAGGGAGGCTGCCTTTTTACCCTTCCTTGGCACGGTGCTCTGATGTCTTTCAGCTAATGCTCTGCTGAGTTACCCTGGTGCACCCTAACCTATGGGCCTCGCCTCCCGCGCTCGCGTCGCCCGCACCGGGGCCTCGCCT
>NW_017729031.1:100455390-100462491 GCF_001723915.1 Gavialis gangeticus
GGCCTCAGCCTTACCTGGCCCCCAGACCCCCTTTCTGGGTCTTATGCCCCACTGGGGCTTCTCCCAATCGGGGATCAGGCAGCCTCAGCCTTACCTGGCCCCCAGACCCCCTTTCTGGGTCCTCTGCCCTACTGGGGCTTCTTGCCTATGCCCACACTGGGCTCCTCCTGAATCTGCCCACACTAGGGCCGGGGTCAGGACACCCCAAAATACAGGGCCCTCTCCAGCACCAGGAACTCCCCCCACTACTGGGGAGCTCCCCTGAGGCCCCCTCCAACCCCTACAGCCTCACCCGATCCTCCGGTGTAATAACAAACAAAACCACTGGCCGTTCGGCCCCAACTCAAACTCAGGCCTCCTGGCCAAATATAAACCCTAAACCATCATGCTCTTTATCTTCCCCAAATCCCTACCAGGGGCTCCTCTGCCTGGTATCCTCACTCATAATGTGCTCAGGCCCTCAGGCCTCTCATCTCTGCCTACTCCCAGCAGAGCTCCATCTTCCACAACTGCCAGAAGGGAACTACCCTTCCCGCCTCAGCCTGGCTGTTTATAAAGGTCAGGCCCTGCCCCCTTCTGGTCAGCTGACCAGACTGGCTGCCCCGGCAACCTGCACCTGTGCTGCCCTGGTGATTGGCAGCTGAGCTCGTAATACTGTTGTCAGTAGCAGGCACCTTAGTGCCCTGCTACACTGCCAAACATCAGCACTATGAAATCCCAAAGAAGGAGCTGTGAACATCTCAGATGCTCTTCGGCTGCTTAGCTAGTTACATTTTCTGATTAGGTAAGCAGCTAATGAAATCTATGTCCAGGCTTAATTACATATCCTGACAAAAAGTCCAACAAGGACCACAGAAGCATTTCCATAGATTTGGGTATATTGTGAAGTAAGCATTATTAAGTCAAAGCCAGTGTTAAAACCAAGGCTTTCTAATGTTACTAGTGTTGCCTTTTATTTTTATGCAGATCATATTTTATGAGGGCAGAAACTTTGAGGGCCGCTTCCATAAGGTTACCTTGGACCAGCCCGATATGCAGTCTTACCTAAGCTGCTGCAACTCCATCAGGGTGGAAAGTGGCTGTTGGATGATCTACGAGCGCAGCAACTACTCAGGCCATCAGTACTTCTTGAGGAGGGGAAGCTACTCAAACTACCAGCAATGGATGGGATTCAATGACTCCATCAGATCCTGCATCCTAATCCCACATGTAAGCTCACTGACATTTTTGTGGTTGATCTTACTGGAATGAAACCTGTGTCAAGGATCCTCAGCTAAGTGCAGAACTCCCTGACCCTAGCTACTGCACATGCAGTTCCTCCCCCAAAAACTTACAGTCTTGACTGAGAAACAGGCACAAGGTGCAAGATGACACAGAAGGGCAATGAATTTGAGGCATTTTAAAAGGAGTTTAGATACCTAAAAATGCAGAGTGGTGGGAAGTGAGATTTTCAATGAAATCAAGG
The DNA here is from genome assembly GCF_001723915.1 of Gavialis gangeticus. Classification (NCBI taxonomy): domain Eukaryota; kingdom Metazoa; phylum Chordata; order Crocodylia; family Gavialidae; genus Gavialis; species Gavialis gangeticus. The sequence continues at coordinate 100,456,856 of NW_017729031.1, forward strand.
ACATCTCAGCACCTGACCACCCTTGAAAATTCTTCCAGCGAGCATCTTCATCTTTCAGCATTTCTATAACTTGAAACCTTCAAGCTAAAAGGGATTTTCCCAAGGAGATGGTCCCAGTTTAGTGTCTCAACCACAAGACCCTCCTTTCTTCTCTCTCCTTCTGCTATTAAGGTTGCTTGATATGCAGCATTCCAAGTTCTTGGTTGCCATTTTTAGACCTTTGCCAAACGTTGATCCTTTGAGCTGAAATTCTCCTTGTTTTTCTGGGCATGGGAATTTTCTCTTTTCCCAGGAAACTGTGCCCAAATTTGCCACAGTACACACCAAACCATTTCCAGAGAGTGGAGTACTGGAGCTATAACTGATCAGGGCCTAGCTGTGGTAGATATTGTGTAAACACCTGATAGGAGACAATCCTGAAACACAGCATAGGAGCTAGATAGAAAAAAGGTTGGTGGAGGAGTAGAAGCAGTGGAAGATGAGATGACTTACTGAAGGACACAAAACAGAGCAGCGGCATGGTCATTTGTAGAACTCAGACCCATGTATCTCTGAGTAGTGTCACATCTCCCAGATTACATTCACATTTCAAGCTCTTGGCATATGACCACTCTGGGAATCCAGCTACCAATTACCATTTTCTTTGGCCTGCCATTTTCTAAATGAAGTTGTGATATAAACCTACAGGGCTCAGTTAAACACTGCTGTGTCCCAGTGTCACTTCACTGATGATCAGAGCTTTGGCAGGAAAAGGGGTCTGATTCTCTTCAGAGTAACACCAGTTTAACAGTACTGAGTCAGGCTCCTATTCCTGCTGATCGAGCAAAAGTGATCATTCACTGAGGCAGACAAGGTTCTTTGGTAAATGTGATATCTTTTATTAGACGAACTAAATAGTTGGAAAAATTGTTCTTTGCAAGCTTTCAGGCACAAGAAGGGTATTTAGTTGGTCTAATAAAAGATATCACATTTATCAAAGAACTTTGTCTGCCTATGTCCTTAGACCAACATGGCTATAAACAACACTCCTGAAACATGGAAGATACATTCACTAAGGTATCATTCACAGCAGAAAAGCAATGAATCACTTGCTGGCAGATATAGCTAATATTTACATCTTCTCTCCGTGTTTTTGCATTTGTCCTCATAGCCTATGGATATCAGCAGGATCTGAATCTATGAAAAGAATGACTTCGGAGGCAGGATGATGGAGTTCATGCTCGACTGTCCTTCTATCTATGAGGAATTTCGTTTTGGAGATGTCCAGTCTTGCCAGGTTTTTGAAGGTTGCTGGATATTCTATGAACAACCAAACTACCAAGGTCGACAGTACCTCCTGAGACCCGGCAAGTACAGGAGATTCACTGAGTGGGGAGCCATGAATGCCAAAGTCAGGTCCTTGAGGCGTGCAATGGCCAGTACACCTCTCTGTCGGTAAACAGTACCCCCTAGCTTCTTCCAGCCGGGAATGCTTCTCTTTTTTAGTTAATGCAATGTGTCACTCACTCAGGCTGGGATTCTGAAATGTTAGGCCGCTAGATCTCCTTTCAAGATCAAGGCCTTGAGCCAAACATCAATTGGAGTCAATAGAAGATTTTTCAGTGTTCATGGGCTATGGATTAAGCACCAACAGGATAATATCCAGCCCTGCTCACCTTCCTCACAAAACGTAATTCCACTGAAATCAAAGAAAGTGAGCAGGGTTCTGCCCATAATGATTTAGGTCCAAGCTCCAAAGGCAGCTATAAAAACATGAATCTAAATTGCTGAATTCAAATTTGATCTGCTAAGTGGGATTAATTTAAATTGTGGCATGATTTGGCCCTCACAAGACTAACTCAGTTTTTGTAGAATGGGGAACAAGCATTCAGCTTCCAGTTTTTCTTAATACTAACACATTTTCCTCGCCTGAGCATTTATTCAGGTAGTATAGTCACTAGGCAAAGTTCTGCAATTTCATTTAGTAGGAGCTGTACCTTACCAAGGAGTTGGCCCACTACCATTACCAATGAAGGTACTAGCCAGCGGCAGAATTCATCACATTGCTGTCCTAAAAGTGGTATCTCAGTCCTAGAGATAGTGGAAGTTAGGATTTATAACTACTTATGCAGTATCAGAACGCATGGACTAGAGTGGGCCAAGCATTTCAGATTGCTACAGACCATCACTACTAATAAAAATTATTTTCCTATATTGTGAGATGTTGGGTATGTTGTCCTAAAACAAATCTTTTGAGCTTACCTGTTGTCCACCTTCATTTCTCTAAGCATAAAACCACAGAAACTAAAAATAACCAAGCAACCAAACAACAGATCTAGGTGTTAGCTTCCTCCTGCAATGTCATTAAAATGGTTTATGTTTTTGGTTACTGTTTACACTGGTGGTTTGTGGAAGGGACTGAGGGATGGTTTGGAGGTACAATTAGTGCCTGAGGGCCATGTGACTGCCTTGAACCCTGCCAGGGATCAAGCTCAAGGGGCAAACTGGAGCCAGAGCCCAGAGAAGAGAAGAGCTTGGGCCTGGAGGACCCAGGGCAAAGGACACAGGGGCCAGAGGCCCAGAGATAGGGGTCTAGCCCAAGAAGGATGGTATCCAGATCTGGGGTCCAGTGCTCAGAGAAGAATGAGGTTGGGGCCAGAGACCCAGCACAAAGGGACAGAGGGGACAGAGGCCCACAGATACTAACCAGCAGGGCTGAAGCCAAGATAGCCAAACCCAAATCCATGGGCCAGGGCTGGAGGCTTGCATCCAGAGCAGAGGGAGAGAAGCTGAGAAGTCCAAGGCCCCAAGAAAGGAATGATTGGACATAAATTCTGTGAGGCAAAGCATGGTGGAAGGGGTGCCTGGAGCCATATATTTAGCTGTTAAGGCTACAGAGGCCCTGGGGCATGAACGGGCTGAGAGTGCCGACTCAGCTTAAGGGCAGAACTGAGACCATCAGGGTCTGGGAAGGACCTGCTGGTGCCTAGAAGAACTGGGTCTTGCTTTAGAACCCTTAGGCGGCCTTCCCTTCAATTAAATAAATACTTCAAGGTATGACTAGCAAGTGAGGAGGGGAGGGCACCCTAGAGCTTCATCTGGGCCAGGGGTAGCATGGCCTCCAGAGGGCACAATGGCTGCCCCTAGAACCCAAACCTTGCTACACTGATCCATTAATAGAAAAGCTTTGTTACTATGGCCTATTTGGCCAGGAAGTGGCTAAAATGTGGAACCTTATGAGGTAGTTTACACTGTCATGGAAATAGTTGATATCAGGTATGTTTCTAATGCAATTTGTTTACCGAATGTACATATCCCTCATGGCCCCAGAGTTAGGAACAAAGTGCTCCACAAAACCCACTCAGGGGCTGTGTCTACACAACAAATCAAAGATGTGATTGTAGCACAGGCAGAGAGACCTCTACTGGTGCTAATCGCATCACATGGGTAAGGGTAGCAGTGAAGATGGAAGGCCTCAAACTTGAGCCTCTACAGAAGTTCCAGGAACCTTGCTCTGAGTACTTTGTAGCTTTTGTTGTCTCTGTGAGCCCACCCATGAAAACGAACACACCTTTATTTTTCCATGTGGATATCCTAATAAAGACCTCTGTCCACTCCAACAAGTGGTTGCATCTTCTGTTGAGATCACCAAGCTCACCATCAAATGCAGATAGTTTCCTTGTAGGGATCAGATGAAAGGTGCACTCCTTTCTGCTTAAAAAAACTGACTTCTTCCACCATTCAGGCCTAAGTCTGAGTCTAGGAAAGCCTGCTCAGACATCTAGGAAAAATCCTCCTGCTATGGGGTCTTGAGAAAAGCAAACTGACAAGTTTATCTCTGATGACTTGTATCACAATGATTTTGGTCCAAACCAGGTAGAGGCAGATCTGAGCTGCAAAGTCTGGAGGGCAATTTGTTTAAAAATTGTACATGTTCATATACCAGATTCTGGTCTAAGCAAATCACAGAAACAAATAAAATCTTTCTTCCATAGTAAACAATTTCTGGAAAGAATGACTTGGGGTTTAAGGTACCAAGTTTTTGGATATCTCTGAGCCCTGTGGTACAATGAGATAATCCTCATGGCCCAAGGAACTCCCTGGCCCCAATCCCTCATTTCTAAATTCCCTACCCAAGAAAAGTACAAGACAGAAGCAACATGAAACTCAATGCAAGAAATACAAAGATCCTCAGCACCACACAAACAAAATAGGTCTAGAGAGAGCCAGAACCAGCTGCAGAACCAATCAAACACTGCAGAGGCAGATGAGGAGAGCTCATATGGTAACTTTGACTGCTATACTGATCTGTTCCATTAAAAAACCTAATCCAGGGTGGTTTGAAATGGATATCTGACAGCAGGACTCAGATAACTCCTCTCAGTCAGCCATTATCTTTCTTCTTCCTACCACTACCCACCATCCAGGGAGGTTGGGTTGGCTATGCAATATACCCCCATGTCCATGTTTTGCACTTCTGGCTACTGGCACTGCAGCACACATTTCACAACTATAAAATCTTACTATTTTAAAAGAAATTTTGTAAAGATGAGCTTCAATTCAAGCTCAGAACCTCCTGAGAGAGGTTCCTGCCAGAGGGCAGGATTCAGGAGCCGATGGCTTCAGTACCCTATCAGTTCTCTAGTACCAGCTCTAATGATTCTGAACCAAAGGTTGCTCTCATTTACCAATATACTGCAGCCCCTCAGGTTCCTCTGGGTCCTCCCCCAAGAATTCTGATTTTCCAGAACCCGACCATCCCATCATTCCTGTAATCCTTGAGTCCTGGGGCCCAGAGGTGGACCTACATTTTCACTCTCTTTCAGGGACTATTAGCTCATAAGCATCTGAGATGCTTATTAAGGCTGTGCAAGGCTTTGGACAGAGCTTCGGATCCGGAGAAGCTGCAGACACTTCGGGGTCTGAAGCAGCATGTCCGGGTTGAAGCGCTGGCCTCATTAGGCTTCCCGAAGAGCTTTGGAGCCGCCTCAGAGATCCGGCCATAGGGTATAATGGGGAAACAATAATATATCTATAATTTTGTTGTGTTTTGTCTGATTTGGATGAAATTTTCAGGGGTGGTAGACTCTGCAGAGAGAATGAAGCATGCCAAGTTTCAAAAAGATCAGTGCAGGAGTTTGGGGGGAATGGCACCCCAAGTTCTTGAAAGCAAAACTCATGTCACGTCTAGGCATTACAACATGGCAGGGTCAAAACTTCATGGGTGGTGGCTCTTACTGAGGCCACAAAGCCTGCCAAATTTCAAGAAGATTGGTGCCCCAAGGTGCTTGTGCAGTCACCGCCAGCACGGAGATGATGCCAAAGCTGTAGGGCCCAGTGCAGCTGTTTGCAGCCTACCCCCTGCTTACTGCAGCTGCCCAGAGCCCAGGCTGGCTACAAACAGCTGCGCCGAGCTCCGGATCCCTGCCATCACCTCCGTGTGGGGAGTGGGGGAGAGACCGGGGCTGCACTGCCACAAGCCCCTCCCTCACTGCCCGCTCCGACGTGTGGGCTCATGAGCCAGTGTGGATCTGATGCCAGAGCCCACAGCCTGGCACAGCTGTTTGGAGCCTCCTGGCTCTGGGCAGCTGCTGCCAGCTGGGAGCCTGGGCTGCTCGTAGCAGGCAGCTGGGATGCTGCAAGCCCTGCTGGGAGCA
>NW_017729031.1:100463013-100463627 GCF_001723915.1 Gavialis gangeticus
TTGTGGTGTTTTTCAGCACTCCAGCCAAAAAACGTTGCCTACTCCTGCTCTAGGACTTACATGGAATGATATTTCTGTATTGAAACTGTAGGACTTCTTGTTTGAGAGACAGAGTAGTGTGCCTTGCTATGAGATATGGTCTTTTAAGAACTACAAGTCCCAGAGTTCCTTAGTTCATGCTGGCTTTTTCTGTGCATTTGCAGAAGTCAACAGGGCAGCCAGTTGTCTGCAGGAGAGGGAACAAGCAGTCCCTCAGCTGCCCATGTAGAGTGATTGTTCAGTAGTGAAGGCTTAGTTTTGCAAGGCAGAAGAGGAAAATTGTCAGATGTACATTTTGAAATGCAGCATGTTTAAACAGCTTCTGCTACGCAGCTGAACATTCTTTTTCTCATTTAAACTGATTTTCTCATTTCAGTGTAATTTTGATTTTCAGACACTTTCATTACCTTTAATTCAGATGTACTCCATACCCTTTTGTCACCTTTTGAGCAATAAAAATTGTAAAACAGGTTTTCTGTGGAAACAGCTTCCATTTGTCACCTGGCTATGAATATCTCCTTTCTGTTATTCTGGTATACCTATATGATGCATTAACTTTTACAAAGTACTTCACA
>NW_017729031.1:100468627-100473960 GCF_001723915.1 Gavialis gangeticus
ATGAATATCTCCTTTCTGTTATTCTGGTATACCTATATGATGCATTAACTTTTACAAAGTACTTCACACGGAGAGGGTGAGAGGAAGCTAATATTACACAGGTATTGGTGAATTGTTATTCTGAAAACTGTATGACAAGTATAACATTGTTTTCAGGTAAAGGAGGATGAGTTCTGAGGAAATTAGTGTGCTTCTGTAGGCTTATGAAAAAGAAACCCACTCATTGCATTTGAAAATGAAAAATGATGATAAGAGGCAATTCACCATGTTTCATGCATTTCTCACGAATCAACTTAACTTTTAACTAGTTACTCTCTTTTAACTTACCTTTTAACTAGTTGAAAGTGGAAATACTTAGCTTTTAACTTAACTCAAGTTAATTTTAAAGGTTGCTAACTTTTAACTTTAACTAGTTACATTTTTCATAAACTTTTCCCATGACTGCTGTTGTGTGTTGGGGAGAACTTTTGGTACAGCCAGTGGAGAGGCCAGTGGAGGAGAGGGGTGGGGGGAAACTCTTCTCAACTTGTAGCTCACAAACACAGAGGAATTCGCTGATAATGTGAAGATGGAAAGTAACTTGGGTGACAGTGACCAGAAAGTAACATTGCTCAAGCGTTTAAGAGGAAGAAGGAAGGACAGCAGCAGAAAATTGATACTAAACTTCATAAAAGCACCTTTAACGATCTCAGGAAGCTTATGGGGAGAAGATGTTAAACAATACTGAGCCCAGGACAGATGCCTGGGGAAAACCACCAGCAGCTACAGGAGAACAAGGTGATCAGAACAGCCAGCATGGATTCACCAAGAGCAAGTCAACAAAGAGGTAGACAGATTGGAAAGAGTCTAGCAGAGTGTAACAGGGGGTACCTTCGTGGCCAGATCCTAAAGCAGGCAGCCCACCTGCCTAGGGCAGGCTACCCTGTCTCACCTGCCATGACTTGGTAGTTAACTTGGTTTATTAAGTGGGAGGCTGCCCATTCCTTGCCCTGATGCCAGGGTGCTATCTGTGGCTCTGAACCTTCCCTACACTGTGGCCCATGCCTCACAGATGGCATCCAGATTATGATTACTTCCCCCAGCCTGAGGCTTGGGCAAATTCATTCCATAATTGGGTTCCATTCACTCTCACACTCACTCCACCCCCTCCTCACAGGGGGCCTCTTGCATACCGCCCATCCTGGGCCACACTCCGCTGCCCTAGCTCCTCTTAAGCAACTCCTTGTGGGTTTTCAGGCTTAGCTACTCTCTCCCTGGTACAACTACACAGCAACTTTGGTTCCCCTGAGTTCTCCTACTCTATGTGGTGTAGCCTTAGACCAACACTGGGCTGCATTTGCCCCAAGCTCCTCACCGGGAAACACTATACCACATGCCACCCTGGGGTGTCCTTATCATACTTACAACTAGCTACTCAAGGGGCTGGCCCTTGTGCTTGCCTTCAGGTTTACCCCCAGTTTGGCTCTACTCAGTGAACCCTTGGGACTGTCCTTCAGGCCTACTCCCAGTTCAGCCCTACTCTGTGCAGGGCCTCACACCGTGGGAAGCATGGCTTATGAGGAAAGACTGAGAGAACTAGGATAATTCAGTCTAGCGAAGAGAAGACTGAGGGGGGATGTGATAAGTCTTCAAATACCTGAAGGGTGATTTTATAAAAAGAATGGAGATAGGTTTTTTTCAGTAGGGCCAGGGTACAGGACTTGGGAGTAATGACTTTAAACTGCAGCAGAGGAAATTTAGATTGGAGATTAGTAAGAACTTTCTGATTATCAGGGGGTCAAACATTGGAACAGGCTACCTTGAGAAGTTGTGGCATCTTCAGACCTAGAAATTTTCAAGAGCAAGTTAGATAGACACTTCACTGGGATGATTTAGTCAGGGATAATACTTTATTGAGTAGGGAGATAGATTAGATTGAGGGTGGGCAAAATGTGGCCCACCAAGCCATTCTGTCAGGCCCGTGGGGCCCCTAAAAAATTTAGAAAATTAATATTTATCTACTCCTGGCTGCCTGTAATGCCCCTCAATGGCTTACCAAAACTCAGTAAGGGGCCCTCCGCCCAGAATAATTGCCCGCGCCTGGATTAGATGACCACATGAGGTCCTTTCCTGCCCTACTTTTCTATGACACCCATCATCAGACAAGAGGGGTCAGGTAAACATCAAGCAACACTTCAGCAGTTGCTTTATGTCAGTGTAAGGAATATGCAGTATTAAGTACACAATCCCTCAACGTTGTCTCTCTCTCTCTCTCTCTCTCTCTCTCTCTCTCTCACACACACACACACACACACACACACAAAATGAAGTGTATGTCTGTATGTATGTATGTTAGCTTATAGCTTGAGAATGGCTTGTCCTATCTACTTACTCTAAACCTTCCAAAATCACTGAATACCACCTAAGGAAAATTGTAAGCAGGTTATTTCTCACTTGACCCTTTTGGGGGTTTCCAGTGACTGGGATTACTTGACTACTTGACTTCTCAGATAACAAACTGGTATTACTCCATTTTGGATGCAGTGAATTCAGTTCAACTGTCATTATTATAAAATGAAGTGTATGTATGTCTGTCTGTCTGTCTGTCTGTCTGTATGTTCATTTACAACTTGAGAATGGCTGGTCCTATCTACTTTAAACCATCCAAAATCACTGAATATCACCCAAAGAAAATTATAGGTGAGTTATTTTTCACTTGACCCTTTTTGTGGCTTCAATGACTATTTAAGGGAATAATGCTGGTCACACAGACAGTTATATGTAGCTTGCTCCAGAGTTCGTAGTTGAAGAGAGTTGTATATACTGGCGCCAGCAGGAAACACTGTGAACATTGTTTACAGAGAAGTTCTACAATAAAGATAATCCATTTGGATGACATTTGAAATGTTGCTCCACATTAAATATTAAATGTTAAATATGTTGTACTATGTTCTTTAAAAATAAACAATATTTTAACCTAAATATGTTGTATTAAGTACTTTTCAAAATAAACAAACACTGCAGTTACAAAAATAACAACCCAGGCAAAGTATGGGTACTTCAGCTAACAAAATAAAAACCAGTAGCACCCTGTGTGAGGTCCTTGGCATTAAACTTGCCTCAGTGACTAACAATAAAGAAAATCATGTCCACAATAATCTTTTTACTACAACAACAAATGGATAACAAAAAAACAATGTAAACCATACAAAGAAAACATTATACAGCAGAATATATGGATATTAAATTGTTCATCAATGGCAAATAACATTCAAACTAGCTTCACCATCCCTGAGAACTCCACCACTTTGTTTCACTGTTCTAGTAAATTAATTAATTAGTTAATCAGTTAAGCAGAAACAGGTGGATAAGATGGATCAAATGATTAATGAAGCTATCTGGTCCAGCTTCAAAACCAGACTTCTTAAACAGTTAGGAACACTAACACACTACTAGAACAGAAGCAGGGTTGGCAACTCCATTTGAATCTATGCCAGGAAGTTTCATCACATGACATAATGACATTCATGACTGATCTACTGTACTCTTAAACTCATTCACTACATAGACATCATTTGTCTTTAGTGTGAATAAGGAGCATCTTATAATCATAATAATGTCACACTTTAAGCATATTGAATAAATAAACAAGACTGCAAAATCTCAAGTTGTAATGTGAATCTTATTTTTTAAAAGCGAGATCCAGTTAGGGATACTTTGCTTGTAAATACACATTGAAATATTTGTGCATCTGTGTGCATGTGCGTGTTAATTTCAAAATACAGAAAATTAAATAATGTTCTAATACCATTATAAAATGACAGCTACAGCAAAAACTCATTAAATACACTTAAAATCAACAGTTATTGTATTCACCTTATAGATACTGCAGAAACATGCCCTCATGCTTGTGTATATCAGTTATGGATTACAGTACATAGACTTTACATCAGGAAGGCAAATGCACATTACTATTACACTTTAAAAACCTACTGGACTATTGTATAAATCGGATTCAACATTTAATATTTATTTTAATGAGTGCCCTATCATTTAGCTCCAGAGTGACTCTCAGCAGTCTCCTGCTGGAGATTTACATCTAACTCCTGGAGACTCCATGGCAAATCTGAAGGGTTGGAAACCCTGAACAAAACAGAGGAGTGACATACTTACATTAGGCCTTCCATGCAGATTGAAGTCTGAGGTCTCCTCTCACTCTCCTCCTCGTGAAGGAACACCTTCAGGTCAGCTGGCCCTGACAATCTACACCCCAGGGTACTCAAGAAGCTGGCAAGCATCACAGCCCAGCCACTAGCATGGATCTTCAAGAAGTTCTGGCGCGCTGGTGTAGTGCCTGAAGACTGGAAGAAGGCCAATGTGGTGCCTATCTTCAAGAAAGGGAGGAAAGTGGATCCATCAAACTACAGGCCCATCAGCCTGACCCCTATCCTGGGGAAGGTCTTAGAAAAGATTATCAAAGAAGCCATTCTTAATGGGCTGGCAGATGGCAACATCCTGAAGGATAGCCAGCACGGGTTTGTTGCGGGTAGGTCTTGCTTGACAAATCTTATCTCCTTTTATGACCAGGTGACCTATCACCTGTGTCCCGGGACGTGAGGCATGCAAGAGTACTCACCAGCAACTTGAGAGGCAACACGCAAGGGGCGGAAAGCAGAACCCGTTTCTCTTTTTGGGGTTTTTTGTTGTTCTCCCGCCCTGGCAGGGGGTCGGGCTAGAAGATCTACTAGGTCCCTTCCGATCCTTAATCTATGAATCTATGAATCTATGAAAAACCCACATGGCTCGTCAGCCGCCTGTTTATACAGCTGTGGCCGGCCAGTGACATCAGCGCTGAATGCCGGCTGGCACAGATAAAAATGGCAGCGCACACTGTGGAGCTGGCAGGGAGGGAGAGAATACAGCCACGGATGTCCCCGTAGCAATGACGAGCTGGCACACAGGACCAGAGGAGCAGGAACGGCCGGGACAGAAGCAAGGAGGAAGAAGAGGAACATCTTGGTGATGCTGCAGGTAAGGCGGCAGAGGGATGCCAGGATCGCCCCGGAAGGATGACAGGAGGTACACCTGAAGAGATCTGCCCCGGGAGAGAGGGACTGTGAAGAATCCAGGACGAGTTGCAGCTGGAGAGAGCATTGCTGTTGGACCAGGAGGTGCCTTAGAGTAGGCAGGGAACTGAGTGCCTAAAGAGATAAGGCAGCCAGTGTCCCATTGAAGTGTGGGGGGATAGTTAAAGGGGCAGTGTGCCCAGTTTTGTGTTGGAGCTTCTTTTTTTTCTTTCCTTTTGATTTTGTTCCTTCATCTCATCAGAGTTTTGGATTACCCAGTAATTTTCC
>NW_017729031.1:100478960-100489747 GCF_001723915.1 Gavialis gangeticus
GATTTTGTTCTACCCCAAGCTCCACGGGGTATTGGAGGGTAGTGGACCTGCACTGTAGGCTAGATAGTGCTGGGAGGGCCTGAGCAGGACCCGGTCGAGGGTCCCAGGGCTGAGATGCCGACCAGCTACACAGGAGGCATAAGGCCGGGGTGTAGGGGTGGCAGAGCCCCGTGAGTAACTGCTGGGAGGAACCTTGGGTCAACGAGCACGCCCGATGAACAGCCCCGGACACTGAGGTCATAAAGTCGTGGCAGGCGAGCACGGGGTTAAGGATTCGGGTGGAAGTCACCAGATCAGACAGAGGCGCGAGCCCCAGAGATGCGTAACATCAATCACCTGAGCGAGAGCGGCACGAGAGCGACTGGTTGAGACCCAGCGGCTACAACCTGAACATGGGAGAGGGGATTGACATCATATATCTTGACTTCAAAAAAGCCTTTGATCTGGTATCCCATGATCACCTCTTGGCAAAACTGGCCAACTGCAGCCTTGGGTCCACCATGACCTGGTGGCTGGGGAATTGGCTCCATGGTTGGACCCAGAGGGTGGTGGTTGATGGAAGTCAATCATCATGGTGCCTTGTGACCAGTGGAGTCCCCCAAGGCTCTGTCCTTGGACCTATATTGTTCAACATCTTCATTAATGCTGTGGACATTGGAGTCAGAAGCGGACTGGCCCAGTTTGCAAATGATACCAAACTTTGGGGCAAAGCATCCACGCCTGAGGACAGGCGGGTGATCCAGGCTGACCTGGACAGGCTCAGGAAATGGACAGATGAGAACCTGATGGTGTTTAACACTGAAAAATTCAAGGTTCTCCACCTTGGGAGGAAAAACCTGCAGCTTCCTTATAGGCTCATCAGTGCTACGCTGGCTAGCACTACGAATGAAAGGGACTTGGGGGTCATCATTGACCACAACATGAACATGAGCCTTCTGTGTAATGCTGTGGCCAGTAAAGCAAGCAAAACACTGGCTTGCATCCATAGATGCTTCTCAAGCAAATCCCAGGATGTCATTCTCCCGTTGTACTCGGCCTTGGTGAGGCCACAGCTGGAGTACTGCATCCAGTTTTGGGCTCCTCAATTCAAAAATGATGTGGAGAAGCTTGAGAGAGTCCAGAGAAGAGCCACATGCATGATCAGAGGTCAGGAAAACAGACCTTATGGTGACAGGATGAGAGCTATGGGGCTCTTTAGCCTGGAAAAGCACCGGCTCAGGGGTGATCTGAGGGCCACCTATAAGTTTGTCAGGGGTGTTCACCAAGATCTGGGGGAACGATTGTTCACCAGAGCACCCCAAGGGATGACAAGGTCGAACGGTCATAAACTCCAGCAAGACTGTTTCAGGCTGGACATAAGGAAGAATTTCTTCACTGTCCGAGCCCCCAAGGTCTGGAATAGCCTGCCACCAGAGGTGGTTCATGCACATTGAATGCCTTCAAGAGAAATTTGGATGCTTATCTTGCTGGGATCCTATGATCCCAGCTGACTTCCTGCCCCTAGGGCAGGAGGCTGGACTTGATGATCTTCCGAGGTCCCTTCCAGCCCTAATGTCTATGAAATCTATGATAGACTTTGTCCTGCTGATCACTGCCTCACTACAGGGACTGGTCTGTCTGCTTCTGGATTGGACCACTCTCTCAGAAGCCAGCCATACTCAGCAGCTACTGTACAGATCTGCAGATATTTCCCTTTAATTAAAAAAAAAATTGCATCCCAAGCCAAATCAGCCAAATCAATTCCAAATCTGTGTAAATCATTCAAGAACCATACATGGCCCAGCTACCAGCAAGTATCCTCCACCCCAACCTGGGGCTTCAGATGTTTCCAAATCCTTTGGCAGGCATCCTACATGCAGGCCCGTTCCCAGAGGCTTGGGGTTTGGATGCCCCCAAGTTTTGCTTTCTCTAAGCCATATGGCCACAAGATGAAACTAGGGAGGAGTCTCCCATTTCCATAAAGTCAGTGTGTAGCCAAGATCCTCCCACTAGAAGCTGGCCAGTGGGAAGCTAATTATGAAAATATCATAGGGAGTCCTGTCCACAAGCAGACAAGGGAGCAACCCTCCACTATACATTGCCATTTTAATTGCATTACCTCGGTAAAGGTACTTCCCCTGCCACCATCATGGTCATGGTATTTCCCCCCTGCAGATGTGCCACACAGACTCAGACTTGCTTCCTCAGGCACATATGAACCCACTTCTGGAGTGACCTAGCCACACTCATAGAGCACCCAGATGTGCACAGAGATGCTCTTCCCGCATTATTTTATAGCAAAGGCCACCTTGTCATTACCTAATCGTACACTAAATATTGCAGTCTCCTTGACAAACAGGCCTTCCACTCATTGAAACTGCAACAACCTTTCAAGGGAAAGCTCTTATCTCTCACCCATGCCTCACTCACCTGTCAGTCACTCTACTTTCCCTGCCAAAACTCAAAAAGGGACTGCCAATCCTCATTTACGGGAACGTGGGACAGGAGTTTGATATTTTACTCCTTGGCCTTTCTCAACTAAGCCTCAGCTGAGCCTGCTTAATAACACAACAGTGCAAGTTCAAAAACCTGGGGTTACATCAGGTCTTAATACTCAGTTCCTGACACGGGCATCTGAAACTCTGCCGTTACGCAGAATCCACAGCCCTCCTACTGGGGTGATTCAAACCTCTGAGGATTGATCTCAGTTAGCACAAATTGAATCCTCCTCCTCTGGAGCCTCTGGATGGATCCAACATGCTTGTGTTTCATTTCTTTTTTCTCAGCAGGTCCTCAGAGCAGGATGCATGCTTCTCTGGTTGAGAAAATTTATTTAAATTCCCCTCAATGTCTTTCAGGTCCTGGAAGACTGGACAGTTATATTACCCGCCTGCTAGCAGGAGCTCACTGAGCGCTGATGAAGCAGTGTTTTCCAAAAGCACAGTTCATTTTAGTCAATGAAGCCCTGCTCCTCTGGACCCCAATTGTCACAGGCACTCTAACCTAGTTGCTAGTACAGTAGGGTTTTTTTTCCCTTGACCTCAACTGTACACCCAACATGGCCACCAGCCACCATCATTATCCCACCATGCTCAAGAGGGTCTGACTGACCTTCCCAAGGTGGATACATTTTCAAAAGTTCCCTTCTGCAGTATAAGGGGGTTATACCAGCACCTAAGGAAGTTCAAAGTCCTTACCCTTCCATGGAAATTCAATCTTCTCTGTCCATGGGCAGAAGCGAACCTTCTCTTGTTTCAAGCCCTATGCATAGAAAGGAATCAAAACATTAAGTCTGCCTGACTAGGCAGGCAAAGGGCAGATCTGGAAAAACAGAGTCCACAGCCCAACATTTCCTAGTGGAGAGCCAGGGATCTGTGCATTGTTCAGGAGTCACTCAGATCTCAGGCACTGCCCAGAGCAAACCTGTGTCAAACTCCTGGGCCCTAACTGATCAGCATGAAGCAACGTGGGTCTCTGCACAACTCAACAACTGGGACCAATGGCCCTTGTGATTGCCTCTGGAGGCTGATTCCCTCTGAGGCAGCACCATGTGCTGCCCAGGACACAAGACAACCACCAGTGACCTGACCAGTGAACTTCCTGGTTCAGAGCATCCCTAAGGGAGGAGGTTGGGCATGATTGAGTCTGCCTTGGTTGGGACATGCCACTACCATGGAGACAAGACCAGAAAGCCACCCTTTCTCACAGCTTGGGCTACCACTAGTGGCCTTGGTCACACCTGTTTGTTGGTCCTCAGTTCTCAGTAGTCTCCAAGACAAC
Source organism: Gavialis gangeticus (assembly GCF_001723915.1). Classification (NCBI taxonomy): domain Eukaryota; kingdom Metazoa; phylum Chordata; order Crocodylia; family Gavialidae; genus Gavialis; species Gavialis gangeticus. Next base: position 100,482,720 of record NW_017729031.1, read on the forward strand.
CCAGAAAATACAAGAAAGAAAATACACAAAAGGTCACTGGACCCTCATTTTTCATCCCTCTTCTGTAGATCAAAATGAGATGGCAATGAGCATGTTCATCCTAGCGAGGCAGGACGAACATGCTCACACCCAGATCAACCTGGACTCAGGCCAGAGAAACTGAACCCAGCTGGATGGGATGCTGATTACAACAAGTTATTTGGGTGAAATCCTCAACTTCCTTCAGGTCGAAAGGAAACATTCTGGGACCATTCTCTCTTGGAGGTGCACAGACTGAAGGAAGGATATTAGCCTGGAGCTGACAAAGCCAGATGTGCAAATTTGTGGAATTTTTATAATAAAGGCCATGTGGAGACTATACACTGGAACTTGGAATATAAGACAAAAGACCCATGATCTCAATAGCCATGTGGCCTCCCTTTCCAGAGACAAAGGAAACAAGCACAGAAAACATCTCATCTGATCACTGGAAGGCTTCTTTCACCTGCCCTGTTTCATAACTCCCTCCATGCAGCTCAGGTGCACTCTGCATATCAGGAGAGCTCTAAAGGCTTTGTCACACAGGATCAGAAACAATGAGTAATTAACAATAAATGTCAGGAAACAATTCCCTGGCAACAGTTCCAGCATTTTCTCTTGAACACGAGACCCTCCGTGACATAATGACAAAATTGTTCAACATATTCTTTGCCCTGATCCTTTAGTTATTGACCTTAACAACAATCTTCCTGCCCAGTAAACAGAAGACATCCACAATAGTTTACAATGAAAAATGATGGTGTAGAGGAACAGAGGACTGTTAATTTGCTTTACTGAGCAAAATGGTCTCTTTTGTCCAATCCATGTGAACCCAGCACAGTGTTTCCTATATAAAGGGTCACTTCCTCTATGCAGCACATGACAATCTCCATCTAAACAGGAGCTAAAATGGCAAAGGTAAGAAAAAATAAGTGTATATTTTCTAAAATTGAGTGTGTGTGTGTGTGTGTGTGTATGTGTGTGTGTGTGTGTATACACACACTGCCCTTTAATGCCTTATTTTCAGTTTTGTTTGCTTAATTTTCTGTTTGTCATTACTTAAAAGCTCATGATTGCTGCTATTTAACAGCACTATGACTGAGGTGTTAGACAAATGCCTTACAAATGTTGGGGACCAGAAACTGGGTTCAGCCTATTAAAATCAGTAAGAGCATTGCCACTCCATTCAATGAGCATAGCACCTGCCTTTATAGGAGGGACAGTCTTTCCTGGCCTGGTTTTTCTGTGCAGCTGCTCTAGCATTGTCAAATCCCTAAATTCTGTAGCACATCAAAATGGCTAATGTTTCTGTCTTCCTAGACTCCCAGAAAGCTAACACACAATGTCTATCTGACCAGCTGGGAGTCCCAACAAACCCTAGGGTTGTAGGATCCCAAACAGGGACATTTGCAAATGTCTCTTACACTCATTTTCATTTCCAGCTGGAAAACATGTGTCTGGGCTTCCTTAAGGGTGCATAGAGAAGTGCAGCTTCCAGCTGTAACTCAGAACATTGTCTCTAAAGTGCTCTGAATTACACTGTTACCCCAGACCAAACAGAAGTTCACCGTTGGTTCCAGTGGAGATGGGAATCTAGCTGCTGGCTGGGAGCCTGCAGCCAGCTTCCCTGAGCAATAGCCACTCTGCCAGTGCTCCAGAATGAGAGGGAGGCAAGGGTGAGGTGGGTGAATTGGAGCCCCCCCCCACACCTTAGGGGGTTCCAATCCACCCTCTGGGGGGCTGAAACACCCCCCCCGGACTGAACTCCTTCTGCTCCCTTTCCCCCTTCCCATTCTGAAGACAGCAACAGGCTGAGAGTGCTGCAGAAACAAGTTATAGAAGACACTACATTTTTAAATATCTTTATCTGATACCTCATGCAAAGAGGGTTCAGATTTTCACCCGATCAGCCATTTTTCAAGCTGTCTGCAGCCATGCACTTGTGTTCAGTCACAGCCATAGTCTGCTTTCTGTGGCCGGATCAGCTGAAAATCATTACTTCTTTCTGCATCCATGTATCCTGATGATTTTTTAACCCTGATACACAGTGAGGACAGTGCAAGCCTTTCCACTACTTCAGAAAGATTGTAGATCAGAACCAGAAAGTCAGAGTTGCAGAACCAGAAGGCCAGAGTCACTGTTTAAAACCAAGGCTTTCTAATATTATGACTGTTACCTTTCATTTTTATGCAGATCATTTTCTATGAGGGCAGAAACTTTGAGGGCCACTCCTATGAGGTTACTTCAGATCAGCCCGATATGCAGTCTTACCTAAACCGCTGCAACTCCATCAGGGTGGAAAGTGGCTGCTGGATGATCTACGAGCACAGCAACTACACAGGCCATCAGTACTTCTTGAAGAGGGGAAGATACTCAGACTACCAGCAGTGGATGGGATTCAATGACTCCATCAGGTCCTGCATCCTAATCCCACAGGTAAATTCACTGGCATTGCTGTGGTTGACCCTTATTGGTATGAAAACACAGTGAGTGGCCTCTGCCAAGCTCAGGGCTCCCTGCGCAGTCCCAGCCCTAGAAACCCTGCAGTCTTGACTGAGAGACAAGGCCAAGATAGAGAAAGACACAGAAGGGTGATAAGTTTAAGAGGCAGATTTCAAAAGTGGCTTAGCTGCCTAAGAATGCAGAAAGCAGGCCAGTGGAGGTCACAGGGGAGTTTGTAGCAGAGCTTCAAGTTGGACCAAGTATTACTTGAGTTCATGTTTAATGCCTCGATCACAAGACCCTCCTTTACTCTGTCATTGTGTTATGGATGGCTGATAGCTCTTCCTATTACTAAGGTTTCCTGATACACCCCAGTTGAAGATCTTGTTTTCCATTTTTTATATCTGAGTCAGACATAAACCATTTCTGGTGAAATTGTCTATTTTGTGCCAGGTATGTACTTTCTCTCTGGATATAATGCTTACATTTGGGAAAATTAACAGAGTCATCTACAGAAACCAGCCCCACCCCCGCAAACCCTTATCTAGTGCCCTTATCCTTGTAAAAGCCAAGAGATTGAGAGTGAGTGAAGTGGGGTTTGCTTTGAATTTGCGGGGATCTTCAGGAGAGGGAGGGGGGTTTCTACTTTCTTATATTAATATTTTATCCTGCTTCTGTAATTCATTGTAAGTTTCCCTGAGCCTATTTTGGGGAAAGGTAGCTTAGGCACACACTAGCCATCCAGGTACCACTTACCCTTTTCCTGTCTGTTCCTAAAGGAAGACAAAATACATACAAACAAGACTCAGTTCCCAAATAATGTAAACCAATGTCACTTCATTGACATCTGCTCGGGTGCATTTTGTGTAGCTCTGAAGCAAAAAGGGTCAAATTCACTACTGAGTAAGGAATGAATGAGGCCTTTTTTTAACTGATTAAACAAAAGGGTTCTTTCATTTACTTTTCATGAATGGCTTAAAAGCAGAGTGACCTACAGACAGACAGAACTATTGCTTACATCTCATATCCTTGTGTGTTTGCCACAGTTCAAGGGCACCAGCAGGATCCGAATTTATGAGAAGACTGACTTTGGAGGCAGGAAGATGGAGTTCATGCATGACTGTCCTTCTCTCCATGAAGTATTTCATTATGGAGATATCCAGTCTTGCCAAGTTTTGGAAGGACACTGGATTTTCTATGAGCAGCCAAACTACCGAGGACGACAGTACCTCCTGAGACCCAGAGACTACAGGAGGATCACCGAATGGGGAGCCATAACATCCAGGGTTGGATCCCTGAAGCGTGCAGTGGACAGTTACTAAACCATACACATCTTCAAGTGGTGAATGCTTCTTTTCATTGGTTATGTTACTCTGTTGGGATTTTGAAAGGTGGGATTTTGAAAGGTGCCTGCCTAATGGAGTTAAGCTGGGACAAAATGATCCAGTTTGCTCACCTTCCTCACGAGTCTAACATCAAGGGAAGTGTGCAGCATTGTGCTCATGACTTTGTCCCCAGGTCAAAAAACCAAGCATGAAACACATAGAGGAACATAACATGCTGAAGGGAAATTTGATCTGCAGAGTGAGGTGTATATAAACCGCTGCATGATTTGGCCCTCAGTAAAAAACTATTCTCCGTTCCTGTCGGAAGAGAAGCAAACATTCCGCTTCTTGGTTTCCCTAATCCTAACAGAGATTCCTCATCTGAGTGTTTGTTCCCATAGTATAGAGTTACTGGGCTATGTTCTGCACCTCCATTCCCTGGGAGCTGTAGCTTTAGGGGGCAGCCTGAAACATTTCTCATGGAAGTACTATGCAGTGAGGAAACCTGGCATAATTGGTCCCATAGTTCTCCTGCAAGTAGCATCCTAGTCCTAGATGTGTAGTGGAAGTTAAGAGTTTTAACTAATTCTTCAGTACCAGGACACATGGACTAGACTGGGACAAAGCATTTCATGTTGTTACATACCATCTCTGTTAACAAATCTTCTTTTCCTGGCAATCTGCAGTAATAGTATGATTGGTGTGATGTTGCTGAATAAATCTTTTGAGCTTGTCTGTCATCCTGCCTCATTTATCAAGGAAAATACTCACTGATCCTAAAAGCACAATAATAATCCTGCAGTTGACCTGCCTTTGGTATCCCCCAGCCCTCCTGAGCTCATTGTGGGGCCCCTGACTCAGCAGGCTCCATGGAGCTCCGCCAAACAGACCATCGATAAAACCAGGAAGGAGGCTCAAGCTGTGGGAACCCCAGGTGAATATAGAGCTGCCTGCCTGTCACTCCTTCATTCATGTCTCCAAGCACTGTTTCACTGATCAGTGGCCACAGGCTCCCTTGACTCAGTCCTGGGGCAGTGGTCTCTGGCTAGTGTGCTCTGTTCAGTGTTCCCTTCCGGGTTCCTTGTTATTAACCTATGGCCTCATTCGCATCCTCGTTTGCTTTTTATATGTCCCAGTTAATCAGTTGGCATGTTCCCAGTGGCCTCTGTTAGTTTGGGAGGCTTATAGTTTTCCACGATGGGCACAAGTCCATGACCCATGGTACATCAAATAGGTCTGTGTTTCTCAGTGCCAGAGAGGTGCTGAAAAGGAAAGTGAACTGGGAATGATGAGGGTGTTTTCCACTGTTCCTCTCTCACTTGCAGCCTTCAGCATTTAAGGTCTAGAAAGTTCTGATTCAGAGGTTGTACCCCTAATAACCATGCTCTATAGCTACTGGTGCCCCTTTCCTGTAAGAATTTGTCCAATCCCTGCTTTGAATTTGGTTAAGCTGGAAGCTTCCTGATCATCTTGTGGTACTGAGTTCCATACTTTAATTACTACATGAGATGTTTACTGGGGAGTAAACTAATTAGCTCCATTGTAAATGTGCATCTACATGTGTGCCCTTTTAGGCTGGATTAAACTAATTAACTCTGCAGTGGGATAGCACTACTAAATACAAATACTATCCTGCTGCTGTGGAGTTTTTTACTGTGCAGTAGCACACATGTAGATGTTTTCCTGGCTGGCTGGGGCACGGAGGTGCTTCAATGCAGGGGCCGCCTGCTGGCTAGCCCCGCACTAGAGCACATGCCCCAGCCAGGCCCTCCACAGCACATTGAGCTGGGGCAGGGGGAACAGCCCCAGGCTGGCAGGTTGACCTCCAGTGCCCCCTGCCAGGTCAGGCTGCTCCAACCCAGTTCAATGTGCTACAGTCCCGGGCACACATTCAAATGGTGTGGCTGGAAACAAAAAACCCCAGAGCAGTTTATTGCTTTGCATTAATTGCACACGTAGACACACCCACTGTGTGTGAAAGAACTTCCTTTGGTTAGTTTTAAATTTACTCCCTACTAGTTTCATTTTGTGATCCCTAGTTTTTGTATCATCAGAGAGTAAATAATAAATCCCTATTTACTTTCTCTTCCCCATTTAGTATTTTGTAAATCCTTATCATGACCCTTCCTGAAGCATCTCTTTTCTAAACTGAATAGGCCTAGCTCCTTTAGTCTCTCCTCATATGGAAACCCATCCATACCACTAATCATTCTGGGGTGCTTCTACACATGTACTTTATTGAGGAGTTGGCAAATCAGCTAATTAATAGACAGGTTGCCCTTCAAGAGAGGCACCTGCCCTTCAGGATAGGCATGTGGAGGCCCAGGAGGACCCAACGTATGCCAGGCAGTGGAGGTCACCAAAGACAACTGGAGAACCCTGGACATGGTACTGGCCCTGGCGATCTCTTTTATTCCACCCAGCACCCAACCCTGGCCCCATCTCACCCCTGGCAGCCACCACAGGCCTGTGTCAAATCTCACCGAGCCCTGGGGAGCCCCACTGTCCACATCCCTCCAGGTCAAAATGACCTGTCCACCACCACTCTCTGTGTGCAACTGTCCAGCCAGTTCGCCACCCATCTGACTGTGTAGGCATCAATGCCACAGTCACCTAGTTTTTTTATGAGAATGGGGTGAAAGACAGTGTCACAGGCCTTCTTAAAGAGGGGTCGGACTTGAAGATCTACAAGGTCCCTTCCGACCCTACTTCTATGATTCTATGACATATTCTACGTTGGCTATCTTCCAATCATCTGGCACCTGGCCCGAGCACCACGAGCGCTCGTAAAGCCGTGCTAAGGGCCCTGCAATAACCCCTGCTAGCTCCCTCAATACCCTGGGGTGGAGAGCATTTGGACCCGCTGATTTGAACATGTCCAGCCCCTCCAGAAACTCTCTAACCCGCTCCTCCCCAACCTGAGGTCTGGAGGCATTCCCCTCGAGTCTATCTTGCATCACGATGGGGAAGTCCCAGTCCCTGCCCAAGAAAACGGAGGTGAAGAATTGATTAAAGAGGTCTGCTTTCTCCTCTGGTGCAACCACCAGATTGCCCAGAGGATCTTGCAGGGGCCCCACATTTCCCAGTGCTTTCTTCATCCTCCCTATATATTTGAAAAAGGACTTTTTATTATCTTTGATTTTGGATGCAAGTCCTAGCTCTATGTCTGTCTTAGCTTTCCTGACAGTCCCCCTACAGGCCCGAGCAGAGGAGGTATACTCCTCTTTGGAGATAGCACCCCCC
>NW_017729031.1:100489949-100496749 GCF_001723915.1 Gavialis gangeticus
AGGAACCTCCTGGAACGGTCCGACCTGGCTGACTGTTCCTCCCAGCAGATGTCCGGGTAATTTAAATCACCCATGACAACTACATCCCTTGCCTTAAGTGCCTCTGCAAGCTGGCCCGAAAATTCCCGGTCCAGCTCCTCCCCTTGGTTGGGGGGTCTGTAGTAGACCCCCACCGTTAGATCCCTCTCCCCACGGCCCCCTTGTATCTTGACCCAGAGCACTTCCACTTGCCCCTCTGACCCCATTTTGCTGGTAGAGGATGTGTATTGCTCCTTGACATAGAGCACCACACCCCCACTTTTCCTTCCTTCTCTATCCTGCCTGTAAAGCCTATAGCCCCTAATGCTAACTGCCCAGTTGTGGGATGAATCCCACTAAGTTTCTGTAAGCCCTATTATGTCTGGGTCTGAACTGGCTATTCTGAGGGTGAGTTCCTCCTGTTTATTCCCCATACTATAAGCATTGGTATATAGGCATTTAAGGCCCTGCTTAGCTGCATGTGCCACCCCCCGTAAATCTTCTTACTTACTAGGCCTGTATGGGGCCGCGGCTGCTCAGGGGCCACATGGAGCTGGAGCAAGCAGTGGGTAGTGGGGGGCTTGGCCACTGAGGGGCCTGGATCTGGAGCAGGGACTGGGGGCCCTGGCCACTGCAGGTGGTGCTATACCTCCCCCGTACTGTTCAACATCTTTATCAATGATTTGGACGAGGAGGTGGAAAGCACGTTGTCCAAGTTCACTGATGGCACCAAGATGTGGGGCAAGTTGGGCACACCAGAAGGGAGGGACAGAATCCAGCCAGATCTGGACAGGTTACAGAGGTGGGAAGATGAGAATAGGATGGAATTCAACGTGGACAAGTGCGGGGTACTACATCTATGGAGCAGGAACCAGCAGCATACCTATAGGCTGGGGAACTCCCTTCTCGTCAGCACAGAGGTGGAAAGGGATCTTGGAGTCATTGCTGACTCCAGGTTGAACATGAGCTGCCAATGCCAAGAAGCTGTCAGTAAGGATAACTGCACCTTATCATACATCCACAGATGCATCACAAGCAGGTCCAGGGAGGTGATCCTCCCCCTCTATGCAGCATTGGTCAGACCACAGTTGGAGTACTGCATCCAATTTTGGGCACTGCACTTCAAGAGAGACGTGGCTACCATTGAGAGGGTCCATAGGAGGGCCACTCACATGATTGGGGCAGCAGGGCATGCCATACGAGGAGAGACTAGAAGGCCTGAACCTATTCAGCCTCCACAAGAGAAGGCTGAGGGGGGATCTGCTGGCCATCTACAAATTCACCAGGGGAGACCAGCAGGGAATAGGTGATACCCTGTTCCCCCAGGCACCACATGAGGGAACTAGGAATAATGGCCACAAGTTGATAGAGAGTTGTTCAGGCTAGACATCAGAGGCATTACTTTACAGTTGAGGTGGCTAGGACTTGGAACCAACTTCCAAGGGAAGTGGTGCTCACTCCTACCTTGGGGGTCTTTAAGAGGAGGCTGGGTAGATACCTGACTGGGGTCATATGACCCCAGCATTCATTTCTGCCCAAGGCAGGGGGTCTGACTTGATGATCTGTTTAGGTCCCTTCTGACTCTAGCTACTATGATACTATGAAACTAAAAAGATACAGACTAGACAAAAGTACTAAAAAGTAAGTCCATAACCAATTGCAACATTGTGCTCAATGAATAGTCAATTAATGGCTCAATGTCTAGTTGAGAGGAGGTATCTGGTGGGTTACACCAGGCATCTGTCCTGGGCCCAGTATTGTTTAACATCTTCATCAATGATTTCAATGATGGGATCAAGTGCACACTTAACGCATTTGCAAAAGACACCCAGGTGGGTGGAGTTGAAGATGCTCTGGAAAGTAGGGCTAGAATCCAGTATGACCTGGAAAAAGGGTCCAAAGTCAAGCAGAGGAAATTTAAGAAGGACAATGCAAAGTCCTACATTTGGGACAGAATAATTGCCTGCACAAACACAGGTTAGTGGATTATTGGTTGGCTCAGTACTACAGGGAAGAACCCAAGGGTTACAGTGAACCATAAATTGAATATGAGGCAGAGGTGCTTTTGTTGCAAAAGAGAAAGGGCAACAGCGTACTGGTTCACACTAACAGAAGTTTTATTTGCAAATCAAGGGAAATGATTTTTTGCACACTATTTAGCACTAATGAGTCCTCCCTTCTAGTATTATGTTCATTGTGCAACCCCACACTTCAAGAAACAGGGGACATATCTACACATACATTTACACTGGCTTAAAGTTGCTGTGCAGTAAGTGGGAATAAGCTGGCATCTACACTTGCAGGAATTAAAGCACATTAACCCTATGTGTGGACTGATTTGAGACTAAAGTTAGTCCAAGTCAATCCACACACACAGTGTTACTGTGCAGAAAGGCGTCTACATTTCCTTTACTGCACAGTTAGATTGGGCATGAATTTGATATCTGCATGATGCAGGTATCAAATTATACCCAAGCCAACATAAGTCACCATATTTACTGCACAGTATGGGCATGTAGGTGAAGACATCCACCCGTACTGTGCAGTAATTTTAGTAACTGCACAGTAAATGTGCATGTGTAAACATGCCCAGGTACACAGATTGGAAAGATTCTAGCAGAGAGTGAGAAATATGATTAATGGCCAGGGAAGAATGATTTATGAAGAAAGAGAGAACTAAGATTATGTAATCTAGAGAAGAGAAGACTGAGGGGGGATGTAACCAGTCTTCAAATACCTGAAAGGTGATTGTATAAAAAGAATGGAGATCGCCTTTTCTCAGTAGTGGCAGGGTACAGGACTTGGGAGCAATGACCTCAAATGGAAACAAAGGAAATTTAGGTTGGAGATTAGGAAGAACTTTTTGACTATCGGGGGGTCAAACATTGGAAGAGGCTATCTTGAGAAGTTGTGCCATCTTCATTTCTGGAAATTTTCAAGAGCAAAAAAAGACATTTGACTTGGATGATTTTGTCAGAAACGCCTTTCTTGAGCAGGGGGCAAAACTAGATGAGCACATGAGGTCCATTCTAACCTACCCATAAGCAGACAAGAGGGGTCAGACAGACATCCAGCAACACTTCAGCAGTGGCTTTATGTCAGTGTAGCTAACAGACAGTATTAATACACAGCTGCTCTAGATTCCCACAGGGTGTGTGTGTGTGTGTGTGTGTGTGTGTGTGTGTGTGTGTGTGTGTGTGTGTGTGTGTGTGTGTGTGTGTGTGTGTATAAAAACCAGCAGCACCTACTCTGGGGTCCTTGGCATTAAACTTGCCTCGATGACAAACAATAAACAAAGCATGTCCAAAATTATCTTTTTACTATAACAACAAATGGATAACAAACAAAGAATGAAAATCATACAAAGAAAATAATAACCATGACAATATATGGACATTATATTGTTCCTTGATGGCAAATACACTGCAAACCAGCCTCACTAGCCCTGATAACTCCTCCACTTTGTTCAGGGTCTTAATACTCAGTTCCTGACTTTGATACCTGAACCCCTGGCATTACGCAGGATCCACAGCCCTCCTACTGGGGACTATTCAAACCTCTGAGGGTTGCTCTCAGTTATCACAGATAGAATCCACCTTCTGTGGAGACTCTGGATGGATCCAACACAATTGTGTTGTATTCCTTTTTTTTTTGAGCAGGCACTCACAGCAAGACACATGCTTTCCTGGTTGAGAAAAAGTTATTAGAAGTCCCCTTGATGCCTTTCAATTCCTGGGACACTGACCAAATTTTTACCTATCTGCCCACAGGAGACAGAGCTCACCTAGCCTGATCAAGCAGTGTCTTCCAGAAGGTCAGCCTGTTTCAGTAATTAAACCCTGCTCCTCACAGAACCCTTCCCTCTGGACCCCAAATGCCACAAGCACTTCAACCGACTGCTAGGTTATTGGGGGGGGGGCGGTTCATTTGACCTCAGAAGTCTCCCCCCCAACATGGCCACCAGCCACCACCATATTCCACCATGCTCAAGAGGGTCTCACTGACCTTTTGAAGGTGGACACATTTTCAAAAGTTCCCTTCTACAATACAAGGGGATTACACCAGCACCTAAGGAAGTTCAAAGTCCACAGCCCTGACATGGAAATGCAGACTTCTCTTGTCCATTTGCAGAAATAAAACTTCTTTCATTTCAAGCCCTTTTCATAGAAAGGGATCAAAACATCAAGTCAGACTGACTATGCAGGCAAAGGGGAAATCTGGGAGACCAGAGTCCACAGCTCAACATTTTCCAATGAAGAGCCAGGGATCTGTGCATTGTTCAGGACACCCTCAGGTCACGGGAGCCTGACAGAGATTTGCTCTGGGCAGTGCCTGAGACCTAACTGATCAGTATGGATCAACCTAGGTCTCTGCACAACTCAACAACTGAGACCAAATACCCCTTGTGATTGCCTCTGGAGGCTGATTCCTTCTGATACAGTAGAATGTTCTGCCCAGGTCACAGGACAACCACCAGTGGTCTGACCAGTGAACTTCCAGGTTCAGAGCATCCTGATGGGGTCATGATAGGACCTGTCTTAGTTGGGATACATCACTACCTTGGAGGCAAGACCAGAAAGCTACCCTTTCCCACATCTTGGGCTACCATCATTGATCTTCATCATCCTTGTGGTTTCATACCAGCTGTAAAGTTCAACAGGCATGTGAGATGTCCATCTGAACAGGTAGGAAAAAATTTGAATGTGTGTTGGTCCCTATTCTCAATACTCCCCAAGGCAACCCAGAAAATACAAGGAAGAAAATCTACAGGAAGTCACCAGACCCTAGTTTAGTAAGCAGTCTTCTGTAGATCAAATTAAGATGGCAATGAGCATGCCGTTCTTCTTAGTGAGGCAAATAGAACATGCTCACACAAGAACCAACCTGGACTTAGACACAGAGAAACCGAACCCAGCTGGATGGAAGTTATAGATGCTGATTACAACAAATTATTTGGGTAAAATCCGCAACTCCCTTCAGGTTGAAAGGACAGTCTACGACCATTCTCATTTGGATGCACATGGCAAAAATATTTGCCTGGAGCTGACCAAGCCAGATGTGCAAATCTGTGGAATTTTTATAATAAAGACTATGTGGAGACTATACACTGGAACTTGGAACAACATACTCTGACAACATTGGCTCCACCACCAAAGTTCCTACTATCATCACTACCAAAGAAAGACGGTGTGTTGGGCACAATGATCAGAGAGGCTGGATGTGGCTAAGTTGTGAATACAAGACAAAAGACCCATGATCTCAATAGCCATGTGGTCTCCCTTTCCAGAGACAAAGGAAACAAGCACAGAAAGCATCTCATCTAATCACTGGAAGGCTTCTCTCACCTGCCCTGTTTCATAACTCCCTCCATGTAGCTCAGGTGCACTCTGCATATCAGGAGAGCTCTAAAGGCTTTATCAGATGGGATCAGGAACAGTGAGAAATTAACAGTAAATACCAGGAAACAATTCCCTGGCAGCAGTTCCAGCATTTTCTCTTGAACATGAGACCCTCCATAACATAATCACAATATTGCTTAACGTACTCTTTGCCCTGATCCTTTAGTTATTGACAGTTCCAATCATCTTACCAACCAGTAAACAGAAGACATCCATAATAGTTTACAAAAAAAAATGTTGATGGTGTAGAGGAACAGAGGACTGTTAATGTGTGTTACTCAGCAATGGTCTCTTTTGTCTAATCCACATGAACCCAACGCAGTGCTTGCTATATAAAGGACCACTTCCTCCATGCAGCACATGGCAATCTCCATCTAAGCAGGAGCTAAAATGGCAAAGGTAAGAAAACATGAGTAAATATTTTCTAAAACAGATTATGTGGGGGTGGGGAGGGGATATACATATGTATGTATGCATGTATATGTATGTATATATTGTACACACACATACACACACCCTTAATTATTTATTTTCAGTTGTGTTTGCTTAATTTTATGTTTGTCATTACTTAAAAGCTCATGCTTGTATATTCCTTAGAACAATGGCATTATTAGATGCTGTTATTTGATTACTAGAAAACTGCAGTACTGGGTCATAATATCAAATTTTTCTGTAGTATGTATTTACTAATACATAATAGGAAATGAAGCAACCCCATGATGTATTCACCCAGAACTTTGCAATGATTGCTGCTATTTAATTGTTCACTATGACTGAGGTGTTAAACAAATGCCTTACATAAGTTAAGGACCAGAATCCAGGTTCTGCCCCATTAAAATCAGTGAGAGCATTCCCACTCTGTTCAATGAGCATAGCATCTGCCTTTATGGGAGGGATGGTCCTTTCTGGTCTGGTTTCTCTGTGCTGTTGCTCTAGCATTGTCAAATCCCTAAACTCTACAGCACATCAAAATGGCTAATGTTTCTGTCTTCCTAGACTCCCAGAAGTCTAACACACAATGTTTATCTGAGCAGCTGAGAGTCCTGGCAAACCCTAGGGTTTCAGATTTCACAGACATTAGGGCTGGAAGGGACCTTGAAAGAATGAGTCCAGCCCCCCGCTCAAAGAGCAGGAAGTCAGCTGGGGTCATAGGATCCCAGCAAGATAAGCATCCAATTTTCTCTTGAAGGTGTGTGTGTGTACATTGAACACCTCTTGAAGGTGTTCAATGTAGGTGCTTGAACCACCTCCGATGGCAGGCTGTTCCAGACCTCGGGGGCTCAGACAATAAAGAAATTCTTCCTTATGTCCAGCCTGAAACGGTCTCGCAGTAGTTTATAACCGTTCGACCTCATCATCCCTTGGGGCACCCTGGTGAACAAA
>NW_017729031.1:100496792-100497893 GCF_001723915.1 Gavialis gangeticus
CTAAAGAGCCTCATAGATCTCAGCCTGTCATTGTAAGCTCTCACCAAGGCCAAGTACAAGGGGAGAATGATGTCCCAGGATTTGCTTGAGAAGCATCTATGGATGCAAGCCACCGTTTTGGTCACTTTAATAGCCACAGCATCACACTGGGCAAATTCACTTCCGATTCAGCCAATTCAGGGGACAGCGATTAGATTCGGTAATTCAAATCACTGTCCCAAATCGATTCAGCCGAATCTGATTCAGAGATTCAGCTCCTGCTGAATCTCCAAATCAGCCAGACCCATCCCCCGCCCCTCCCCCAGACCCCATGTGGACAGTCGCCAATCACCACTGGCTAATGCTGTGAGCGGCTTGCCACTCCCCTGTTGCTGACACCGCTGTGGCCGCCTGCAGAAACTCCCCGCTTGCTGTCGCCATGCCCCCCAGTAGTATATAGGCTCACCACCCTTCAATGCTAATGTGATGGGTGGGCGGGACCATAAGTCCTGCCCCCTTATCCCCGCCCCTTTCCCCTTGTATGGTGTGTAACGTCGCCAGCCCTGACCCCTGACCCCAGTCACATGATGCATGATGTTACCAGCCCCACCCTCTGGCCCCAGTCACGTGGTATGTGACATCAACAACTCTGCCCCCACCCCGTCGCGTGGTATGTGACATCAGCAACTCCACGCCCACCCCCAGTCATGTGGTGTGTGACACCAGCACCACATGGTCCATGACATCAGAAGGACAGCCATGCAGACCTCCAAAGCCCAACCCCTCAGGCTGCAAGAACTGCCCTAGATCATGTGGCATAGTTATGGCCTATCAGGTCCCAAACTGATCTAGCCCCCCTGCCGGAGCACATGGGGTGGCAGGGTGGTGGTGTGACCCCTCTAACAACCCGCCCCACCACCCCCAACCAATTGGGAGAGGTTTCAGAGGACTCAGACCTCCCAAGAATGATGTTGAACCAATTGAAGTGAGTAGAGGGGGTGGGATTTAGGCGGCAACCCCACCAGGTCTATCTGCTTTCCCAAACGATCCCTCTGTTTATCTGAGACTGTGCTAAGGCAAGCAGGGCAGATATGGATTCTTTCACAATGCCTGTAGGCCCAC
>NW_017729031.1:100498075-100512054 GCF_001723915.1 Gavialis gangeticus
CCCCACCCCACCCCACCCCAAGGAGCTGTTGCATCTTACGCTGATCTCTCAACCCCAAATGCACATTGCTTCCTTTCAGACACCACAGCAAATTCAATCTTCTTCCTCCTTAACATCTAGCTTTCTCCCACCTTCAGCACAAAGTATATCTAGGGAAGCCTGGTTGGGTATCTAGGCAACACTGTCCTGCAATGGGGATTGGCTATTACCCCATCTTTGGAACTCAGCAACTCTGCTGCACAATAGAGCCCCAGCTGTGGTTTCAGTGAACCCATTCAGTAAACAACCACTAAATTCCTTGAATCAATGACCCCAGAAGTAAGCCATTTCATTACTGTTAGACTTAATCAAAAGTCAATATCCAAAATGACATTTAAAACGTGAAATAGACAAACAATCCAGGGAAGACTCACAAAATGCCAAGAGTAAAAAGAGCAACAAAGAAACAAGATAATCCCTGATAAGCTATACCGGAGTGATTTTGGTTTAGCTCAGGTAGACATAGTTCTGAGCTGCAAAGTCTGTATAGGAGATTTGTCCTATTGATTGTGCATGTTCAGATTTCAGACTCTGGTTCATGCCCACCATAGGAACAAATAAAATATGCCTTACTGTCAGTGGGTGTGATGTATCTTATTCCTCTTTACAAAAGCCACTGCCTGCTTCCTTATGCTCGTCTGCCACTCACTGATGAAAACAAATAAAGATAAACTGAATTATGAAACAAATAGAAACAGTGTCCTCTCGGAAAAAAGGGATACATCCTCTTCACAGGGCTCCGCCTTCCCTATACCCTGCCCTCACCACATCTGCTGTGTAGATGCATAACCTTTCAACCACAGATCCAGGTCACTTGA
The DNA here is from genome assembly GCF_001723915.1 of Gavialis gangeticus. Taxonomy (NCBI): domain Eukaryota; kingdom Metazoa; phylum Chordata; order Crocodylia; family Gavialidae; genus Gavialis; species Gavialis gangeticus. The sequence goes on from NW_017729031.1 coordinate 100,498,933, forward strand.
ATGATGTCTCAGGCCATCACTCAACTCCATCTCAGGCTTTCCCCAGTTCTGTCCTTAGGGCACAATCTTTCTGAATATGCCCCATTGTCATCAATGTAGGCCCTCAATCAAATCCAAAACAGGGTCCCCTTATACAGGATTGCCCATCACAAGGGACCCCCATGAATTACTATACCCCTAGGTCCCCTGAACTTAGGGACCCCTTGTCAACCAATTCAGTCCCTTTTGTGAGACCTGTCAATTTGTCCATCTCACTCTCAGCTGTAGCATGCCTGTAACTTCCCAGGTGGTAACTTTCTGACTGGCAACCCCTGTCACCAGCCCATCAGTCCAGTACTCGAGTCTGTCAGAGTGCCCCTTGCAGGCCCACCCTGCTGACAGAGGCTTACCCCATGGCTCCAGCTTGACACTGTTGGATCATTTGGTCAGCCTTCTTTTACTAGCTACTCTTCATTGGCATACTCAAATCCCAAGGTTTGTCCCAGGTTCAGATCAGTGCCATATGGCTCCCAGTCTCCATTGCACCTTCTCGTAGACAGGCACGGCTAGCTTTCTCGGAGCCGGTGATTCTCCTCTCTGGTGGTATGGCATTGCGGCACTCTCATATTTGAGTCTTCTGGGCCCCTAGGAGGCCAATTGCATCTGGCTCCCTTGTCTTATGAGGGAACACAGCTAGGGATCATCAGAGGCTGGGACCCGCAGGTACTTCTGGGTGTACTCCCAGGCACGCTGCCTGATGGCAGCAGAGACCCAGCACACATAAGTAGCCTACTCATCCCTGATAAAAAGGATTGACCCAGCAATGCTTGGATGAGTTGGCCAATGATGGTGCTGTTCCGGAGCTGTTCTTAGGGTGAGTAAAAAGGTAGCCCCAGTTTAAATCTCATTTAAGGTTCAAGATCAATAGAAGTCTTCCATAGATTCATAGATGCTAGGGCCAGAAGGGACCTCAATAGATCACCAAGTCCGACCCCCTGCATAGACAGAAAAGAGTGCTGGGTTCAGATGACCCCAGCCAGATGCCCAGGGAAGTAGGCTGCCAGCAGGCTGAGCAGCCCCTGAGCTGCAATGGGCCCCAGTCCTTCCCTCCATGGAGCCAGCACCCCCTGAGGCCTTCCAGGTGGGCTGCTAGTGGTCCGGGTGCTGTCCCAGCCCTGATGCAGCAGCCAGTCCAATCCAACACTTCCCTGGGGGGTGGCGCTACCATGGAGGGAAGGACAAGGGGACCCCACAGCTCAGGAGCTGCTCATCCTGCCAGCAGCTCACCCTGCAGCTGTGAGCAGATTCTGCTGGGAAAAAAAAGATCAGGCCCCTCGCTGTAACGTGACAGAAAAATAAAACCCCTAAATTGAAAATTTAAATTGCTGAACTGGAATTTGATCTGCAGAGTGAAATGAATATAAACCTGCATGGTGTGGTCCTCAGAAAAAACATTCTCACTTCTTATAGGAAAAGAAACAAACAGTCAGCTTCTGAATTTCCTTTACCATAACAGAGCTTTCACCTGAGTGTTTATTCCTGCATTCACAGTGTGTTTGGCATGATGTTCTTGAATAAGTCTTTTGAGCTTATTTATCACCCATCATTTCTCAAAGGAAATAATAAGTGATTCTAAAAAGACAACAATAATCCTGCAACTAACCTGCACTTGTAGATCTTTGTTCCCACCTGGAGTTTCACTGCAACTACTGCAGAGACTCCTGAGTATGACCGTAAACTGAATCCAGATGGAGGATCTAGTGGCAACGTGGTGGAGCTACTCATGGTGGGAAAGCTCCTATAAAATATCGTAATATTTCAACCTTCAGAGTAAGGAGAGTATACAGTGCCTTAAAACCCTAGCCTCTGCCTTGCGGACATCACCCTGACGGAAATGTGCCCTTGCTGAGGCATTAGGCAATCAACAGACGTTTATGTTGCAGACATAATTGTGATAGATCTACAAACTTTCCTGCTTCAAAAAAAAAGCATTATTCATGTTTCTGAACTCATGAGAGCACATATAAGGAAAAATAATGCCGCACATACAGACAGGGGGAGAATATGTCACTTGGATTCCTCTGATCCCAGCCATGCTTCAAATAAAGGGATCTAGAAGATTCATTTAAGAACTAAAAATCTATGATTTTGCTATAATAAATTTGTGAAGTTGTATCTGTGGCTAGGTGGAATGGATTGAAAATATCCATGAGAGACTGAGACAATCCTCAGACTTTAATGGCAGGAAATAGATACCCAATTTTCACTCTCTTCTTTTTGTATTTACATATATAGAGGATCCATATACAGCTCTCATATTTTTTGTGATAACCTTGAGAAGTTGTAACAGCTACTCCATTTTTATCACCAGGAATAGTAAAGAAAATGGGAATGTTGAGACAGACACATATACTCACTCCTAATTATACTGCTCCCATTTTAGACCTTTTAAACTCCATTATCAATAGTTTACTAAGAAACAAATCATTGGAAACAGAACCTAAACCATAACCCTTGATTTAAGGGCTTTGGGCTTTTGGGACCTTTGGAAATCTGTAGCAAATCCCAACCTAACCTGAATTTTGCTGACTTGTGGCAAGGACTAATGGAAAACATTGGCTGTAAACCAGCAATTCCCAAAGGGTATGCACATACACTAGTGTGCTGACAGAAGTGTGCCAAAAAAAATGGACTGGATGGGGCCCCAGGCAGGTCAACCCAATGCAGTTGGAAGGGGCCGCAGCAGGCCAGCCCCATGTACCTGGATCCGGCCCACAGACCAGATCTGGCCTGCAAACCAATGAAGTGAAATGTACGGCCAATTTGAATCTGGAAAAAGGTGTTCCCCAGGCATAAAAAAATTAGGACACACTAATCTAACCATTCCTAAAGCCAGATATGGACTTTCTGGTTTGAGCCAGTTTCTAGATACAGCTTAACTGAGACCATGCTATATTCATGTGTTTGACCTGTGATTTCCCCTGGTTTTAAAATCTATCTTGGAAACAGTCCCAGTCTACCATGCTTTGTAATGGTTACCATGTCCCCCTAGTCTGTTCTCTCTTACAGTCTTGCCCTGTCCCAGGCCTCTCTGTTTCTCTGTGCCTCTCTGTGTTAACTGAACTTGCTGATCAGCCAGTTCAATCTATAGCGGGATTACTGAGCTCCAGCTATACAATGACTATTCCAAAAATACAAAGGGTTGGGAAACATGATTGTGATGTGCAGAAAGATGCAGAAAGTATGGGTGAGTATGGGCTTCTAAATGAACTTGAGCTCCTAATGAAAGGCAGTGACTGAGGCCAAGGGACAATGCAATGTGCAGACAAAGGGCTTCTGACCTGCAGGTTTAAGGTCCATTAAACTATCAGTGCAGTAATTACAGACAAGAAGTTCAGACAGGTGACTTGTCAGGATGCCAAAGATAATTATTAGATTTCCATTTTGCAATCCGTACCCCCCCCCCCTTTTAAGGCCCATTTGGTAGCTGACGGCTCTGCCTTCCTCCCCAACTCCCTTCCCTAATCTGATCACTTTACTTGTTTGTCTTTCCATTGTATAGCAAGTAGCACTCATGGTAGCTCCACTGAATCAGTAGAACTATACCATATTTGTACCGCCATCCAGTTCTGACTCTTAAGGTAGAATACTTCTATCTCACCTTTGAAAGCAGTTTCTCTCTTACTCCCCTCACTTCAGTAATGTTATAGTATTATGATAATTCTGACAAAGGGGGGAGAGAAATTCCACTGAAATTACTCAGCACTGATGGTACCATCAGTCAATCAAGCTGGTATTATTAGTAATAGTAATCGGATCTCCTCTTTTCTCAAGTGCCTGCCTTCATTATCTTGAAGAACCAAACCTGAAATCATACCCACTGTTACAACTACTTCCCAAACCAATAGTAGCCCTCCATGATGAGCAAAATCAACATGAATGGAGCCAGAAAGGGGAGCAGTACTACAGTGACCCAACTAGAGCAGAAATTTGTGAATCACAGAACTGACGTTCCACCTTGTTCATTGGTTCGTAAACTGTAGGTCATGATCCAGAGCCCCTACTTCTCATAACCCCATAATTACCCCATGTTCTTGTAACTAACAAGGGGCAGGGTTTTACCTTGGCTTCATTGCTCTGCAGTAATTGTCCTGTAATTACTCTGCACTAAGTGAGAACTAAACCCTAGGGCTATTTAGCTCAATTTCATTCATCTTGGACAATTTAGCCTGATTTCACAGACACTCATTGTGGAATAAGAGCAAGCACAGGCTTAGGTACTGCTGAGGTGGCCATCATAGAGGACAGTCCGGTTTTCTGCTACTCTGTCCTCTGTCCTTTATTGATAGGAAACCCGATACTTTTATGTCCTCTATTTTTGTCTTCAAGAGAAAAATAGAGGACATAAACACGTCCTCTATGAGGAAGAACTACTTCACTGTAAGGGTGGCCAGAGCCTGGAATAGGCTTCCCAGAGAGGTGGTGCTCTCACCTTCCCTGGAAATCTTCAAGAGGAGACTGGATAGGCACCTGGCTGGGGTCTTATGACCCCTCCCACCCCCAGTGCTCCTTCCTGCCCATGGCAGGGGGTCGGACTCAATGATCTGTCTAGGTCCCTTCCAACTCATTAATTCTATGATTCTACGTCCAGTTTCATATCAATAGAGGGCAGAGGACAACCAGACTGTCCTCTGTGATGGCCACCCTCAGTACTGCAGAGCAGCGAGGTGCAGTATGTCTCTGCCCCGTCTTAATTATGGAAACACAAACAGCTACTGCTGTATAAGGTTGCGCAAAATTGTCAGTCTGTTAGTGGGGTCACTATGGGAAAACATTTTAATACTACTGTTCTAGAACATCTTCTCTAGGAAAAGGAGCTGCCAGGGCCCTTATGGAAACAGCTGTGACTGTGCTGATCTAAAGCCCCAGGCTTGGCTGAGCCACTCCAACTCCACCCAAGTGTACTGGGGGCTGGTTTAAGACATACGGACACCCCAGTTACACAGGACAGCAGTAATTCCTCAACATACACAAACTGGAGCTTCCAGCAATAGAAGGGGCTCAGTGACTACATCATCTCTTGCTGAGCAATTCCACCAATAAGCCCTGATCAGCTGTGGCAATTGCCAAAATGTGGTAGTTCTATGAGATAATTAGGAACTATCTCTCACTGAAATAGATCTGATTGTACTCTGTAATGTATGTGGCATACCTACAGCTGGCTTTCCTGGAGGAACCAAACCATTCCTAATACAAATCAGTTACAGTTTACCTGACCAATACATTCAAGAGCTGTTTGGTGCCTATGAGCTTTTATGATAGCTCATATAAACTTTGCACCCACACCTCCAGTGGAACAAGAGGAATATGGCTGTCAATAGTTTGTGGACATGTGCTTCAGACATAACTAGACTAGAGGATGAGACATAGCTTTCACAAGCCATTCGTTCTAAATATACAGGGTTCCTTCCTGGCCTCCCATGTATGGGGCTTGTATGAGAAAGGTGTTTAGAGGGCACATCTACATGTTGCCCTACAGCAGCATTGTTACTATGCTGTGCTTTAGTACTTCCTTTTGGAAGTACTAAAGCATGGTGCAGTAACTACCCGTACTGCACCATGTACTTGGTGCACAGTTAGTTTTAGCCGCTATTTCACCATAGCAGTGTGTTAAAATGGGGGAGCACACCACTGTGGCAAAGTAGCTACTACTCACCTGCAGACTCACATGACCACTGCGTTGCTGTAGCATGTCATACGTCGCTGTAGCACAGGGGTCAGCAACCCCCGGCACACGTGCTGAGCACGGCACACGAGGTCATTTTACTCGGCATGCCACCACCAGCCTGGGCTTTAGGCAGCTACTGCCAGCCATGAAGCCTCGGCTGCTCTCAGCAGGCAGCTGGGTGGCTGCAAGCCCTGCTGCAAGCAGATCGGGCTCCATGGTTGACAGCGGCTACCCAGAGCCTGGGCCAGTTGCAGCCAGGAGGATGCAAACATCTGCTGCAGGCTCCAGCATTAGCTCCATACCGGTGGATGCACGTGTATCTTGGAGCGGATAGGGGGTGGGGCCTGAGGCAGCACAACCCCAGCCTCTCCCCTGCTGCTGGCACAGAGCTGATGTTGGGCTCTGGAGCCTGGTGCAGCTGTTTGTAGCCAGCCTGGGCTCTGGGCAGCTGCAGCAGGCAGCAAGGAGGCTGCAAACAGCTGCGCCAGGCTTCAGAGCCCTGGCATCAGCTCCGCGCTGGCGGCGACTGCACATGCACCTCAGAGTGGATAGTGGGAGGGCTGTGCTGCCTCAGACCCTATCCCTGCATGCATGCACCTGCTGGTATGGAGCTGATGCCGGAGCCCAGAGCAGATATTTGCAGCCTCCTGGATGCAACCGACTCAGGCTCTGGGTAGCTGCTGCCAACCACAGAGCCCAGTCTGCTTGCAGCAGGGTTTACAGCTGCCCAGCCGCCTGCTGGGAGCAGCCCAGGCTTTGTGGCTGGCAGCAGCTGAGCCTGCCTGACTCCCACCTGCTCCAAGCCCAACATCTGTTTTTGTGTGTTTGTCTGCCTCTGTCTGGTTCTGTGTGCGCACACATGTGTCTGGTTGCAGATATTTGTGTGCATGTGTCTGTTCTGGTTCTCTGTGTTTGTGCACGTGGTTCTCTGTGTGCCTGTGCGTGTCTGGTTCTCTCTCTGCTCTTCTTTTTCTTTCTCTCTCTCCTCTCTCTCTCCTCTTTCTCTTATTTATCTCTTTTTTCCCTCTCTCATTGCAACATGCTCAACAAAAAAGGAATACAGAACAACAAAGGCAACATTTATGATTATTAAATATACTAATATGCAGTGCATCCTGCTATGTACCCTCCGTCCTCATTTTGTTTTTCTGGCATGCCGGCACTCTGGCACCTTCCAAGGTAGACATTGTGGTTTTTTCTGCACTCCAGCCAAAAAACTTTGCCTACCCCTGCCATAGCATGTCGTATGTCACCATAGCATGTTGCTGCAGCAACATAGGGTGATGAGTAGATGAGCCCAGAGGAGCACTTCTGAGGGAAGAATGGATGAAACACACTGTGCCACATCACAAGGGTCTTTTTAAAAATGAAGTAAGAGAAAACCTGAGAAAGTTTAGCTTAGACCCTGTGGCAGGGAACAGAAATGAGGGAGAAGAGCACAGAGCTGCAAAGGGGAGAAGGTGCCCCCTGCTGTCCCATGGAATCGATCGCAAGGCAAGAAAATCAGGACTACACTGAAGCACCAGGAGTGTTTTATTTGGAGAGTTTCTTCAGGGAAATCCTGAGCGTTCGTGAAGGTTTTTCTTTTTAAAAGCATCTTGCACCAGTAATGGGTGGAGAAAATCTTTCCCCATTTATGTGTGTGTAGCTTAGGGGTGATTCCCATCCCTACACGAGGAGAGTTATGCACCTTGGTCCATGCACCAAGATGAGAATAGACCCCTGAGAGTTCACACCAGGAGTGGTCTAAGCATCTTGACGGCTGTAGAGTTATCTCCTCTTCAGTGAAAAGCCAGGCAGTATGGGACTGCAGCATCCCTAAATGAATGCAATTTGCTGTGGGACAGCCCTTCGTTCAACTGCAAACAAACTGGCCAAAGGGATCTCACAGGAATGCTGGGTCTGCTCAGGCCCAGCCAGAGAACTGTTCTAGTTTAAATATATATATCATAGTCATTCAGTAACAAAAGCGGGGACCGAATGTGGCATCTTCAGTGTGGTCTTTTATCACTTGACCTATCACAGAATCCCATCAGTTGGCAACAAGTGGCTCTTAATCTTCTATGAGCATAAGTTGCTTGACTTGATGGAGAAACATAACTGAACCAGTGAATTGCACACATGCAAGCTCCTTTTAAACTAAAGGCATCTCTTTTTCAAAGTTAGATACAAGATGCATAAAAAGTGGCTTTGTAGCCTTTCTTTATAAGTCATAATAAAGACATTTAGATTTTGTTAATTTATTCTCTTCCTTTGTTGAATCTTGTCTTTACTTTTTTTTATGGAAGGGGCTTGAGTGATTTGGTGTATATGGGGAACTTTTTAACCAATAGCAGAAGAGATGCAGTAACTCAATAGAGAGTGCTTATCTTCCATTTAGGTAAATATGTGTTATCAAAAAGCAAAAGGCTGAATATTCTGATAGGCCAAAAAGTTTATATTAGTCTGATTTTAAAATAATCTCTTCTGTTATCAGTTGTAAGCAAGCCTCACTTCTTTTGTATTTGTGATGTTGTACTCTTACTAGTTTTCTAGTCATTGACTAGTGCCTGCCAGTTTGAAACATAGCCTTGGTGTTGGGGCCTGGTTTCCCATCTCAACCTCCCACCAGATGGTGCCCTAGAGTCAGCCTGAATTGCAGCTACTGTATATCTAAGATAAGCGTGATGTTAAGCAGCATGGCAGCTCCAGCCCTGGCTCCAGGTCCTGGCCAGAGCTGCCACCAAGCACAAGGTGAGGGGCTTTTTCCTGCAATGGACTGTTTCTGGGGTTACACCTTCCTCCAAACTATGGGCTTGATTCCATACATTCCTTTATGCATCTCTACTGATAAAGTTATTTCAGTGTGGAGGCTACCTAGTGATAAATGCTGCAGAAAAAGCTGAAGTACTCAATGTCTTTTTTACCTCAGTCTTCACAGGCAAGGTCAGCTCCCAGACTACTGCACCTGGCAGCAGTTTAGGCCGGAGATGAGCAGTCAACAATGGCAAAAGTACAGGTGAAGGACTATTTTAAAAAGCTGGATGTATACAAATCCATGGGCTGGATGCGATACATGCAAGGAAGGGTGCTAAAGAAGTTGGCTGATGTGATTGCAGAGCCACTGGCCATTATCTTTGAAAACTTGTGGTGGTCAAAGAGGTCATGGATGGCTAGAAAAGGACAAATATAGTGCCTACCTTTAAGATAGGGAAAAAGGAAGATCTGGGAAACTGAAGTCAGCCTCAACTCAGTTCCTGGAAAAATCATGGAGCAGGTCCTCAAGATTGTCCATTTCTAAGCACTTGGAGGAGAGGAAGGTGATTAGGAACAGTTAGCATGGATTCACCAAGGACAAGTCATACCTGACCAACCTGGTCACCTTCTACGATGAGATGACTGGCTCTGCAGACAAATCAGTGGACATGATATACCTTGACTTTAGCAAGGCTTCAGATACAGTCTTCCACAACACTCTTGCAAGTAAGTTAAGTCCATGTCAGATAAATGGATTCTGAGGTGCATAGACAACTGGCTGAATCATCCAGCTCAAAGAGTAGTAATCAGTAACTTAATGTCTAGTTGGCAGCTGGTATCAAGTTTGGGGCCAGTTTGGTCAATATCTTCATAAATGATCTGGAAGATGGGAAGAAGTGCACCCTCAGCAAGTTTGCAGATGACAGGAAAGTTTAAGTTAGATATTAGGGAAAACTGTCTCACTAGGAGAGTAGTAAAGCACTGGAACAGGTCACTCAGTGAGCTTGTGAAATCTCCACCCTCTGAGGTTTTTAAGACTCGCCTAGAAAAAGCCTTGGCTGCAACGATCTAGCTGGGGCTGGTCCTGTTTTGAGCAGGGGGTTGGACTAGATGGCCTCCTGAGCTCCCTTCCAACTCTCATTTTCTATTATTCTATGATTCTAAAACATTCAGCCTGCGAACTGTATGTAAATGACTATTCCAACCGAATGATTTCATTCGGCTGTTTGGAATTTGCTATTAACACTACATATCACCTAAGTCACATGGTACTGGCTTTGCTTTTTGATTGTGCTGTCTCCAAACCCACAGCAAGCTTTAAAAGTAAGTATGCAAAAGCTTCTGAAGTAAGCTGTTGTGTAACTACACATTGGTGTAAATCTCTATGACCAAAATTAGGCCATAATTTTTCAACCTTTTCTTTCCACTGAAGAAAGAAAATTCAGCTGGACCAAACATTTCACAAATGTATTTCATTTTCATGGAATTGCTTATTCCAGTGAACAATTGTCATGTTATGTTTTGATGTTTCTAACATGAGATTTCTTCTCATTTTATAATTTTAAATAAATAAATAATAATACCTCCCAACATTCAAATAAAACTTTTCATTTGTGCTTAAAAAGACATTGTATTTCATCTTAAATAATTCTGATTGTATTTTTATTGGAAAATTGTCATTTCAGCTCAAAACTAGTCATAGAATTTGGCTTTAGGGGGAAGGTGGGAGCTGGTTTTCTTTTTTTGGGGGGAGGGGGTTAATTTTTCAGAACTGCCAAAGAATTAAAAGCCCCATTAGATGTAAATCTCTGTTTGTGACACTCTTTGGAAAGGCTTGCATTGAGTGAATAAGAGGGGATCTAAATTCCAAAGTGCATTCCCAGTTTTTACTTTACCTAGCATTTGCTTTCCTTCATCAGTTAATGAGGTGAGGAGAACTAGCTGCCTTAATATTTTTTGGACACGAGAGGGAGCTTGGAATCTGGCTATTCAGACTGAAACAGTGCTGAAAGGAAAATGCTTGAGGGGAAAGAAAGAGACTGGAAATAAAGTGATACTGACGGCTCTGATGTGCCTCATTTTCATCACCGGCAAAACTATAAGGGATGGATTGAACCTGCATAGGAAACGAGGCATTCAGTTCATAAGGTATTGAGGGCTCGATAAGAAAATATCTATCCTAGGTACTATCCTGGTCCCCATTATGTAGTATCTGAGAACCTTCCAGTCTTTAATAGATTTCTTTTCACAGTTCTCTCACAATAAGTTGCCATTATCCTCATTTTATAGATGGGGAACGGAGGCACTGCAAGACCAAATGACTGCTCCAAGGTGACATAGAACATCTGTGGCAGAGCAGAGGTGAGTCACCTGTGCCAAGTTAACCCCTTAACTGTTTAACCCCTTCTTTAGTAAACTAGCTAGCTAATGTCAGAATCCTTATTTGGTTCTCTACTTTTGTCTGCGGCCACCATAAAGACTGTATATGAGAAGGAAACTTTGTAAACATATTCATTAAGGTGTCTTACAATACAGGACCTTTACACACTATGCTATAATAGTCCACACCACAAAATTGTTTGGACATTCACAGCAACTACTGCTTGCTATTATTGTTCTGCCATGGCTACCATATATATTTTACAAAGAAAAAAACCCCTATCTTAAAAAAGTATTAGCAAGATTGCAAAGCCAAATCCCCCACAATTAGAAAATATATTGATTCAAGTTACCTTCATTGCAATTTAAGCAACCTTAATTCAGCCCTCCTCTTTTGCATATACATTTTGATAGTCTTTAATTTTATGATCACATAAAATTATACCAAAGGACCCAAGGCACAGGATGGACTGTTTTGCTGAATTTCTTTTTTTTTTTTTAAATCAGCCCTGAGCAGACACCCAGCATGGTAAATTCCATCTGAAAGACTTCAAGTTATAAGTAACCAAAAAGAGGTGTTAAAATGGAAAGCGTCTGGCAACCTAAGTATAAAATGTTGCTTCCAGCTCTGTATACTCTTCACAGTGAAGATATGACACCCAAGATGAGCAAACTGGACTAGCTCAAAAGAAGGTTTCCTTTCTAGCTGGCTGTTTAAAAGGATTTTCTCTCTAAAGACAGTTTATGTTTTCTAGCCGAGTGAGAGTACGTGCTAAGCAAGGACTGACACTAGTTTATCTTAGGAGGGGCAGTTGGAGATGGTGGATAATTCATTAGACTGGAGTTGTCCAGCTGGTGGCCCAAAGGCTGCATGCAACCTGGGAGGGGTTAACCTGTGCCCCCACATCTCCAGCTCCTCCTGGCTGCTGGTCCTCTCATGGGTCTGGCCACCACTGCAGGTAGGATCTCCAAGCTCCCCTTTCCTTCTCTGGCTTTCACTTCTGGTCCCTGTCCAGGGGGCATAGCAGGGCAGCGCAGCTCAGCACAGCCTGCAGTGCTGGGGAGCCTGACTCAATGGGGCCCACAGCCAAGGAGGTGAAGAGGGGGCTCCTTGTCCATGCTCAATGCACGGTGGAACAATGATGGGGCACCACTTGCTCATTCAATGCCAAGGAGCTTGGGGGGGCTGTAGGCCCCTGCCAGATTGCCCCCATGGTATAAGGCCCATGGCAGTTAAGAAATTGAATAGCTCTGCCTCAGACTAGGAGTCAGGAGATGTCCATCTGCTTCTGACCTGGCCTGCTGTGTAACTAGAGGTAAGTCCCTGTTTCAGTACCTGTAAAATGGGAACTACTATCCTTGCCTCCTCTGTAAAACATTTTGAGAACCACAAATGGAACATACTATATAAGAACTAGGGGGTATTATTTAGTTTAATTTAGTCTTCCCCCTCTTGCTGGGGTCCGCAGCTGTCCAAGGCTCAGGTGCTGCATGTTCCCTGTCCCTGTCAGAAGTAGAACGACTGATGGACTCCACTGTGAGACTCATCCCACAAAGTGCCATTGCAACAATCAGCATTTATCTTGCCATAAATCTACCTGCCCTCCCCCATAAAGATGCCTTAACATTAACGTGTCACATTTTTCAAAGGCAGGAATCTAAATTGTCTATTCAAAATTTGCATGCCGCAGCATAGTTCCCACATTTGCAGACAACTGTGGGTCCAATGACCTCAGACTCACACAAGCACCAGTGCCACAGCACTTCAGCCCGGTGGGTGAAGACAAAATAATTACTTTGCTTTTTTTATTTCATTCAGAGACTAGCCATTACCTGAACATCAAAGGCAAGGAGAGAGGAGTTTCCTTTGGGGACTCAGTCTTGATTATCAGAGTTGCATAAAGACTAGCAAACAACATATCAATGAGTGAACAAAGAACCATCTGAAGGTGAAGAAGGGACAGATACATTGAGAAGCACAAGAAAAAAGCTAGATCCACTAGCTGGAATAAGATCAGCAGAGAGGATACATACCTCACTGTGTATTTGTATAGTGTGAGACACATATGAATGCATACACTATAGCTGCATATACTACATATAAAAATTACTTTGCTTTCCAAGTACGGAAATGGAGATCAATTTTACAGAAAATTATGGTACTTTGAAGACCAGGCTCATTTACGGTGACCAATTTGTTTCTCCACATTATCTGAAAGGGTTTTAGCATGCAGCCCTGAGTCCCATAGCATCACAAGTACCTGAGACTTGGAAAGAGAGATGGGGGGGGGGGGGGGGGG
>NW_017729031.1:100512304-100516038 GCF_001723915.1 Gavialis gangeticus
GGAGAAGGCTTATCACCATGGAGACAGGTGAGAGCAAATGGTCACACCATCAAAAGGAAGGAAGAAAAGAAAAAAGGCACAAATAAAAGGAGAGATCTCATTAAACCCAACACTAATTTTGTAATCAGCAAAATAAAGGTAGCCTTGAAAGCCTGCTGCTAGAAGACACAGTACAACAAAGAGGTTGCTGGCAGCCAGGTGTAATTTCAGGTTGTGCATTGCATGTGGGTTACCAGCGCTCAGCTTTTTCATCTCTTTTCTTCCCAAACCCTCCATCCTCATGCAGGGTGCCAGCTGGCTACCTGATCCAAATATTCAGCAATGCATAAAATAGCTGGGATGCCTGGCTTTGTTGTAGGAAGTTATTTGATACGGAAAAGTTTTTGATGGACAACATACAATCCTACCTGTGTAATGAGAATCAAGAATATTGTAGCACATAATTTGAGCTCTGAACATACCATGAACCCATGATATGAATATGGCAACAGCACCTGAGCACTTTACAGTCTTTAGTACAAGCAGTCCTCGGACTTACAACACAATTGGTTCCTGAAAACTGTGTCTTAAGTCGAAACGTTGTAACTCAGAACCAATTTTCTCATAAGAAACAATGTTATAAATGGGGGATTGGTTCCTGAATCAAGGCCTGATACCCTATTTTCACTGAAAATACCCCAGAATTTTGTACTCGATCAATTATAGATGAGTAATATAGCTACATTAATGTATTTATATGAGCATATTGATTTGGAAGGACTTCTTTGAGGTGACTTTGCTGGACTTTTTGAAGGGCCATTGGTTGGACTTTTTGAAGGGTTCTTGGCTGGAGTCTTCTCGGGAGTTTTGGCTGCAAAACTCCTGAGAAGTTTTTCCTCCAGGTTTTTCTGGAGTCGTGTCTGCTTTCTTAAAGATAGTGTCCAAGGAAGTATGGACAGATGTTCTCCATGGAAATGAGCAATACAGCAGACTTGTTCTCTGGCATGGTGTTGCATTGGATCAAGCATTGTAAAGTTGAAACTAACGTCATAAAGTTGAAACAGGGTGTCAATTTATAAACGTTGTAAGTGCGAAAAGTTGTAACTCGAAACATTGTAAGTCAAAGACTGCCTGTATATCCATCCCCACAATTTCTTCCATTGTAAAGATGGGGAACTGTAGGTGTGTTTGTGCCATCCCCATGGCATGCCAAGGAGGACTTCAGTGAAGAATGCTCTGCCTGATCACTCCCACTCCAGGTGGGCCAGATCCTGGAGACGAAGCTTTGCAGGTGCCTTAGAACAACCCTGAGCACACACGCCACTCAAAGAGACTACATGACTTGCCTATGCTCACATACAATGCCTGTGGTGGAACAAGGACTTCAATGCAGGCCTCCTAAATCTCAAGCTAGCACCTTAACTTCCTGTACCTGTCTTATTTCCATACAACACCAGAAGCAGCATGTCAGAATAATATGGAGATGCTATCATTTATTGAAGTAAAACAACTAGCAAACCAGAAGATATTCCAGGAGCTGTACTAACTCCAGCCCAATTAATTTATTTACCAGGCACGGCCCCTTCCCCTGAAACTCTGTACAGCCCACAGATACATTTAGTGGCCAAGTTACTGAGTATAATACTGAAGTAAACATGTCATTACAAAGAAAGAGCATGCACAGCATCACCTGAAACAAAGGTCTAAGAGCAATGTAGAGAGTGGGAGAGCCCTGATTTGAGACAAGCGGAGTGGAGGGGCAGATATAGGCAGTTTAGCTATGCGCCTCTGGATGACCAAGAGTTTGTATTTCAAGGGATACCATGGCTAGATTGGGTGTTTAGTAGTTTAATGTAATAATAATACTCATAAAATAATAATGGGTTTGTAGGTGTTGGTAACTGGGGAAGGGCTGGGGCAACTTTTATAGAGGCGCAGAGAAAGTTCTTGGCAGGATGCAGATAAAAGGCTGGATTTGCTGTGTGGAGGGAGAAAAAGGAAGATTGTTGTGTGTAAGGAAATAGTTCAAGATTATGATGGTTTAATGGAAAAAAATACAGTCATCACAGGTTTGTGGGTAATGGTGGGGACAGGAATTAACTCAGCTTTCACAGTATAGCAGCTACAGATCAGTGGTCCTGCAATGTTTTCCTTTAAGAGTAATGCAGTGAAAGTATCCAGCTCATGAGAGGGAGGAATTTGCTGTGAATTTTATCAAGATTTTAAAAATCACATTCACAATTTTTTTAATTGCTGAGATGAGGCACCTCAGTTTTTCACAATCCATGAAATCTGAGTGGAATTTGTTGTGCACAAATATGTTGGAATGATGCGGAAAATTACACTTCTTGAACATTATAGCTCAAGTGTTAATTGTATAATATACTTTTTTCTTCATTCTTCACGTCATATTCATAGAAAATAAGAGCGCTAAAATAATACCTAAGGCTTTCTACAAACTGTAGCTAGAAATGAGTAGCTTCCTGTGCATGCCGTGGGTGCTCTAAATTATATGCAGCTGCAGTTGCCCTGGAACAACTATTAACAGCAACTCAAGATTCCTGAAGTGTCGCCCACCACACCCTGACCAATAAATCTGGAATTACACTTAAACCATTTGTATTGCCAGAGTGGTGCAGAAGGGGTGAGAGGTCTGGCTCCAAAGCTCCATTCAGAAGTGGGAATGAGGACAGAAGGATCCTTGCACACTTACACAAGATTATGAAAATACTCTAATGTATGAAGAGGTTTGTTAAAGTTGAGTCAAGGTTAGCTAGTTATGCTGTTCTGTAATCTAGAATCTGTTGTCTAAAATATGAGTTGGACATAGGTAATGGGGTTTATATAGTTGGCTTTTGTTCACCTTATCAGAGTCACTCCAGGTCAGTGGGGACTGGAAGTCCTTGCTATCTAGTGGCTGTTCAGTGATTCTGTTCTGTCAGTAAATGTGGGTTTATGTGGCTATGACACTAGCCATTAAAAGCTGCCACATTGTACATTTCTAGTAAGAGACACAGGCTAGGCTAGTAAGAGACAGTCCCTGCTATGAAGTACTTACAGTCTGAATGGATAAGACAGCAGGTGGGAAATGGAGAGATGCAGTAACTTGCACTCTCCTACATGGCAGCCATAGTCTACATGGTGGGTCACCTGGCACTTTTCACTCACACCTTCTTCATTAGAAAGGAAAATAAAAACAAAGACTAACAGCAAGGAAGGTCCGGAACAAACTGTCAAGTTGCACCACTGGAGCAAAGGCAAAGTGAGCATACATTTGTACAGACATGAGCTAAAAGGATACGGAGACAAAACAGGGAAACGAGGTTGGGGCACGCTGGCAAAGATGAATGGTGTTTTCCTGTCCAATATTTCAACATGTCCTACTCTCACAATAGTTTGCAAACAAAACACATCTCTGGCTTTCTGAAAGCCATCTGCCAGGGCTGTTCCTTTTTTGCTGGGGACAGTTCAGATCTGTGTAATACTGTTATTTAATAATCAGACATACAAAGCTCTCTTAAGGCCTAACACAAACTCTGCTGGAGCTACTGAGGATCCTTTCACTGCTTTGGGGGGCTTTGGATCAAACTCTTACAGGCCATGCCACAGTTCTAATTTCAGTGGAAAATGATGCAAGAAGCAGGAGTATTAAGAAGACCAGCATGGAAGGAATCTACTTAAAACCATCAACTGGGAGAACCAAGATATACAGCAAAGTGAATATACAGCAGAGAAGAACAACATTTGAAGTGGCC
>NW_017729031.1:100521038-100528105 GCF_001723915.1 Gavialis gangeticus
TTTCACTGCTTTGGGGGGCTTTGGATCAAACTCTTACAGGCCATGCCACAGTTCTAATTTCAGTGGAAAATGATGCAAGAAGCAGGAGTATTAAGAAGACCAGCATGGAAGGAATCTACTTAAAACCATCAACTGGGAGAACCAAGATATACAGCAAAGTGAATATACAGCAGAGAAGAAGATTTGAGGGGAATGGGACTCTTTAAACTTCCGTTCAGATCGCAGAGCTGGGACCAGGAGCTGCCTGCTGCTGGGACAGGGGAACATTCTCCTGGTTGGGCTCTGAGCTCAAGGCCTGCCCTAGCAGTAGGCAGCTCTGGGGGTTAGAGAGTAATCTCTCAGGCCCTACTCTGACCGCGGAGCCAGGGCCAGGAGCTCCTTGAACCAGAAGAGCTCCCACCCTGCTCGGGGCTGGTTGGGACCTGCCCCAGAACGGTCACAGCCAGCCCCAGGCTGCACAGGGAAGGCTCACTGGGCACACGACTTGTCCCCACGTGCATGGGATTGGAGAGCTCTGCAGCAGCAGCTGTCCTGCCCCGTGCACATCAGGACCCCTCCTGATGTGTAAGGGGTCAAGAGGCCAGCTGTCTCCCCCAGCTGTCTCCTGGCCTCATGCTCCCTAACTACCCCTGGGCTAGCACACAGGGGGAGCCTGGAGCTGCTCCAGGCTGCAACAGAGGGGCAAAGCAGGGTGTGGATGAGCATGACTGTGCAGTATGTAGTGCTGCAGACATATCTGTGGTGCCACATGCCTCACATTCTGCTGTTCTCTGTGCTGCAAAGAAGCAGTGCAGGAGTGTTTTTTGACCTCTGGATATCTAAGGGTCAAAAAAACATACACAAAAAAAGTGGAGTGGTGGACGCAGGGGCAAGGTGCTGGCCCCAGTCTTCCCTACCCCACCTGGGGTAACTGCTGCATGCCAGAGGGCACATGGCACAAGCATTCCCCAGGGACAACTAGCGGCAGCACAAGGTGTGTGGCCACTAGTTACCCCCAGGGAACCAAATGTCCACGCTTGTGTGAACGCGGCCATTGGAAGCAAATCTGCTCCCAAGAGGGAGCATGTGCAGATGTGCTCCTCCCGTATTTTTACTGTGCAATGAGCCTACTTCAAATTAATAGCATGTGTAGACACACCCTTAGTTTCCTATTAGAGAAAAAACACTTCCTTCTAACCATAATCAATGAATGATGCAACACTGACATTCACTAGCTAATAAATGTTGATGAAGTGCAGTTGCTAGGCACACAAGCATGCATGTATGTGCACAAACATGCACAAACATCTTTGTTCCTGACATCTTCTATAGTGCAGCAATGTGTTCAAGTTGTATAATTTAAAACTGGAGTTCAGAGTGATTGTAAAGGCAGCCTATAGCACAGGGTAGGGATGAGGACAGGAGTCCAGACCTGGGTTCTAACCCTGGTCCTGCCTTGAGAACTTGGGCAAGTTAGTTCCATTTAATGAACCTCAGTTTCCCCATTGATAAGTTGGGCCAATTATTATTCATTTATATGAAACTTTTACAGCTGTAGATGAAAAGGGCCAGATCAGTATTTTGCTTATTGTGACTTCCTTCGCTATCATTATACCATGAGCTATATCATGTTCCTAACTTTTGAACAGAAGACAGAATAGAGATATTCCTAACTTTTGAACAGAAATCTCCAGAACATTGCTTTATTACATGCCTGACACTCAAATTAATCTGTGCTTTGCAAAGGCCTAAACGCATCAGAAATCATTCCTTGAGAACAGTCAGCTGAGACAGAGACCATTTAGCAGCATCTAAAGTAATGCCTTTTAAGCCAGGAAAAACTTCTCTCCACAGAATTATAAACAGCAAAATCTCAAGAATCTTACTTAATGCATCAATGAAAGAAGTCAAACTGCCTTTTGCCTTGGTCCATGCCATACTTAGCCAGACCACAAGTCCCTTCAGTCCGGTATCTTGTATCTCACAGTGACAGAGTGGATACTAAAGACTAGAGTAGTTATGCAGGGCCTATGCAGACGGATCTGTCTCCTTCCCCTCTACTTTCAGCAATCTGGAGGGTGGGGAATGGCCAAACTCTGGACACCATTTGATTGTCAAAACGGGCTAATCTGGTCTTCAATAAACCATTCTAGTGCCCAATATGAGTATTAATCATATGCAAGGAGATTCCCCTTTGCACAGTGCAGAGACTTGGAATAGTGCCTGTGCGAGGCCTTCATTTTGAATATTATCTTTTGAGTTCTTGTTGACTGAAAATGGACAAAAGCACAGATTTTGCTTCAAGGAATTAATTTGCACTGTCATTCCTCATTATTGTTGTGTCCAGCCATGAAAGCCTCACAAGATGACCAGTGGGCCATGGATGAATGGGAAAGAATTGGAAAACATGGAGAAACTAAAAGAGAATAACAACAAAAATGATGCGTCCATGGCACTGAAGAGACGGAACTGAAAGCAGAAAGGTTCACACAAAGTTTTTCTGAAGGTCATTTTGCAATATGGTAACTTATGGGTTTGCTGTCAGTCTCCATAAAGCCACCTCTCATAACAACCAGGGGGAGAAAAGGAGGTTTGTTTAGAACCATTAGTGCACCCCTCCCCCACAGCCCCATTAGCAGGCCTTATTAAACCAACACAGACAAAGAGCAAAGATGCCCCTTGTTAATGGAGAGTCTCCAATAATTGCTCTGCTCTGCCGCTTCTTTTGGGGCCTGAATGGTCTTTGAATAATGTTTCTCTTTCTGTGGTTGCAGACAATGCCCTTACAGACTGCTTTAAGCGGTGCCAATCCCATTAGTAGAAGAATAGCAGAGCTTTCTGGATATGTGTGTATGCATATATATATGTGTGTGTGTGTGTGTGCATGCGCGCGTGTGTGCATGTGTGTATGTGTGCGCATTTGTGGTGATGGCTGGCTTACAGTGGGAACCAGGTCTAAATAGCCCACTGTTTGCACTTTCCAACATAGGAAATCAAAGCAGGAAAATGTTCTAGTGAAATTCCATTTCAGGTACCTTCTCCCTATTTAAACAGGGTCTATGCTGAGTGGTTTTAGAAAGAAAGTGCCTGTTGCTACTCTAGCACAAGGATGGGAATATCTGCTCATCAAAGGTAGGAATGAAAACAGTTAGCATGAAAATAAGAAAACATGGGGGTGCTAGACTCTGGGAGCAGGGGGAGTAAACTGACTTTTATGCACTCTGACTGAGTCTAACTTTCTTCCTGCCTTCAGCAAAGAAGTAAAGTCCACTGAATGGAGTAAAGAAGTTGCATTCAGAATGAGATCCACTCTTTTTCTGTCTTTCCCTCCCTCCTCCTATACAGTGGGTGCATCTACATGTGAAATTAATTTGACTGAATAAACTCTGGCCTAGTTTGCACTGGAGTTCATTGCTCCTGGGCACAGCATTTACATGTATGCATCATAGGATTGCAACACATTGAGCTGGGGTGGTGCAGCCCCAGCTGGCAGAGGGCTGGCATCAGCCTGCCAGCCTGGGTCTGTTCTGACCTGGCTCAACAAGCTGCAGAGGGGCTGGCTGGGGCACAAGTGCGTTTCAGTGTGGGACTAGCCAGCAGGCAGCCCCCACACGGAAGCACCCTCATGCCCAACCCAGTCTCATCAGCGTCTACAAGTTTGTTGCAGCAGAGTAAATAACTCCACAGTACAATAGTACTTGTGTTTGGCAGTACTAACAACAGTGGAGTTAATTGGTTTACTCCAGTCTAATAGCTCTGCATGTGTAGATGGAGACGTTTTACTGCAGAGCTAAGTGTGGGTTGGTTACCATCTACTCCACAGTAAATGTCTTGTGTAGATGCACCCAGTGGGCACACCTACAAGTTCATTAATGCGCAGTGTTACTGCACATTTAGTTTAGTGATGGCTGATCAGTCGCGAATGAGTAAAATTGTCTTCCAAGGATCTTTGTAGTGAGTCCACATGTGGCTCCATAGCCCAATTCTAGATCCACATGTCTTGTCACAGTGAGGACAGGTGTTTCCAGGAGGGATGGGCACTGTGTTGCTGTGTTGGATGTTCTTTTTGCCTGTTCCTCTTTTCCTCTTCTGCCTGTTGACGAGCTGTTTCAAAGTGTTGAGGTCCCTCCCAAAAAGCCTTCCTCCATTTTGGTTGATCTAGAGCAAGTGTCTCCCAAGTGTTGATGCCGATGTTACACTTCTTCGTGTTTGCCTTCAGGGTGTCTTTGAAATGCTTTCTTTGCCCTCCGCTACTTTGCTGACCTTCTTTCAGCTGTGAGAAAAAGATTCTCTTTGGAAAGTAGGAGTCAGGCATGCGAACAACGTGACCTGTCCAGTGAAGTTGGTTTTGGATGACCAGGTCCTCAGTGCTGTTGGAATTTGCTTCGGCCAAATTTCTGATGTCTGTGCATCTATCCTCCCAGCTAATCCAAAGGATCTTGCAATCCTTAGTTTAGTGCTTGCTTAATGAAGTACTAACTAAATGTGCAGTAATTACAGTTACTGTGCTTTAGCACTGGCGCATGGCTTTTTAGTGACGCTCATTGTGCAGTAGTTTAGTACTACTGCACAGTAGCATATTAGCACAGTTTTTGACTGGCATGCTACTGTGGGTGTTATTAGGCTACTGCTCATTAAGTGTCTTGTGTAGACATGCCCAGTATGTGCTTTAGGAGCAGTTGATTTCAAGGTGGCATTCATCCAGCCTTGCTGCCTGTGCTAATTTACAAAGCACAAGACAGAGAAATAGATGCTGATGTATTTGTAAAGGGTTAACATCTCTTTGTCATTCAAAATGAATATGAGGCTAATTAGTTTGTTAAATAGGTGACCATATTCTAAACTTGGAGAAGTCAGCATACCTCTACTTGATTTTTTCTCTTTGATCTTTCTTTCTGTGTAATGAGTGAAAATAGTGTATATCAGGGCTAGCTCCAGTGTTTAATTTAATCATCTGATGATATTTATTTTCACAAACCTAAACTTACAAAACAATTATCAGAAAGGTTTTATCTTGTGCCTAATGCATCAGTTAATAGCCTTTCCATAAGGTAATAGCTTCCATGTAGGGAGTCAGTAATTAAAATGTGTGAAATAAGGGCTTAGTCTTCAGAGGAAGGGGACATGGTGGTGGGCCAAATCCTCAGCCGGTGTGAATTGGCTCAGCTCTTTAATGGTGGTGTTAAATTAAATAGTTCTCCCTATACATGCCAGCTCAGGATCTGACCAAAGGTTTCTGTGAGATGTACTTAGCTCAGAGAAGAGAGGTTCTAATCCTTACAAAAAGGAGCCAAACTCTCAAATTAAATAATGGTCTGGTCCCTGGAAATAAGAACAGCATTTTGCAGAAGTGATAGGAGGAGATTAGATTATGAGGAACAGAATTTGCTTTTAGCTGTTAGTCATACCAAAAATAAGCTAAAGTTTCTATTGTTTTAGTTCACAGTGTGCCTATCTACATGTTCATTAATGTGCCACAGTTACTGCGCATTTAGTTTAGTTCTTTCTTAATGAAGTACTAACTGAATGTGCAGCAACTACATTTACCACGTAGTAGCTCCAGCACATGTTTTTCTGTGATGGTTACTGTGCAGTAGCCTACTAACACAGCTCAGTAGCTTATTAGCATGGCTTTTGACTGGCACCCTACTGCACAGTGTTATTAGGCTACTGTGTAATAAGTGACTCATGTAGACATCCCCGGTGTTACCAGGCAATGATGCCCTCTGTCTCTTTTGCTGTTTGTGCTGGCTTCAGAGCCCAAGCAATAACTTTTTTAAAAGGCATATGCACAGAAGATTGGAATGTCTGAGGCTTTAATATAGGCGGCAAATAGGCAAAAAGTTATTTCTGTGGATGGGTGATGCAGATCTGGAATTATACGTTTCTTTGTAATAAATGAGTCAGCCACTAGGTGCCTTTGTGCACTGTAGACTGTTTCAGAGTGCGGATTCTGATAAGGGGGACAAAGCTGGAATGCAATTTGTGTGGAAGCTTTGTTTGCTTGTGCCTATAGTTGTAGTCACATCTTTAATCCTATTTAAGGTGACATATGATTTCAGAATAGGATGAAGGAACTAAGCTTAAAACAGCAAATTGGTATATCTGGAACAAAGACTCTTGAACAAACAAAAATAACTTCTGCAGATCAGCAACGAGCTGTTAATAATTTGTCAGAGAAATACATAGGAGAACAGCTGCTATTCCATCATTTTTCGGTAGTCTGTTCAGGTTGATGATTCAATTCTTTCCCCGGGCACACAGAATGCCAGTACCATATGTGAACATTAATTACATGTTAAACTAAAGGAAGAGAGAATAAAATACCTGCTTTCAGAGATGCCAAGTTTTTGTTATACTGGGGCAGGTGGATTCCATATGGGTCACAAGGATAAAAATCACAATTAGAAATGAGAAGACACTTAAGCATCCCTGGAAAATATTGTGGATTTTCTGTGTTTTTTCATAGGACCTAAAAATAAAAGCTTGAGGAAGAATTATTTTCTAAGGATCTATGTGCCTCTTCTATATATACTAATTGCACCCTGTCCATGCAACAGAAAGTGCCATCTGTCTCATTGGCTTCCCCCTTATTCCCTAGGACTCCACTGCTAAGTTAAGTCTGTTGCTGGATGAGAAGTGTTTTGGACAGTAAGAAGAACAGGACTAGGTGACACATTTTCCATCAAGGCCAAGGGGAACCTAAAGAGATATTGATTCAGTTAATATTTTTGAGGTATGTGACCATTTGGTTATTATTCAAAGCATTATATGGGTTCACTTTTTTTAAAGGCATGATGAGTAACTCCTCAGGAGCAACTCCTCCTGACTCTTACTCAACTTGGCCTCAATGTTTTATTACAGTCTTCTACCCACATCTCAACTGTCCACTCTGCTATACTAGGGTAATTCTATTAAGAAAATACTTCTAAAATAATGTCTTTTTGGTTACAGGAAGAAATCTGGTGTTTCATTGTAGCTTGAAAGTGCTTCATATCTGCAGACCAAAAGTGAAACATGGCCATATTTCAGCAAGGTAGGTAAGCATCTGTGTAACTGTAAACACAAGAGCAGTCCCATTAAAGGCA
>NW_017729031.1:100533105-100538195 GCF_001723915.1 Gavialis gangeticus
TGCTATACTAGGGTAATTCTATTAAGAAAATACTTCTAAAATAATGTCTTTTTGGTTACAGGAAGAAATCTGGTGTTTCATTGTAGCTTGAAAGTGCTTCATATCTGCAGACCAAAAGTGAAACATGGCCATATTTCAGCAAGGTAGGTAAGCATCTGTGTAACTGTAAACACAAGAGCAGTCCCATTAAAGGCAGAAGCTGAAATAGGTAGTGTCTGTGCCTGAAAGCTTGCTATTGAAGAAATGTTTTTGCAAAAATCTTGTTGGTCTAATGAAAGATATCATCTTTACTATGAGTCCTGTTAACAGGTAGGCATTATTCTTATAATTTTTTCAAAGCCAACCACATACCCTACTATATTCTACTGTTTGCATCCAAGTGCACAGCCTGATGGCCTACTGTTGGCAGTTCATCCCAATGCACTATGTATCCAGGCAGAGTTAGAACACTTGGCACAAAACAAAGCAGTGTGGTGCCTTATGGATGGACTAACTTGTTCAGAGAGGCTAACTTGTCCAGAGTTAGTCTATACAGTGTCACATTGACCTGCTTTCAGCCTAACTTTAGACTAGCACAGCTAGCTTCCTCTCTCTACTTGGCACAAGAGTTATACTTCTTAGCTACCACTGAAGCTTTGGCAAGGCAAGGAGCTGTACAAGGAGAGCCTCTCCTGAAAAGCTACATTAAAGTGATGGATAACTTCCACTGTCGTCTGAGAAAAGAAGGAACAACAGGAATAGCAGGGTTAGCTACAACTGTAATGCAAATAAAGATGAAATACACAAAGTGAGAGCCTTAAATAGATATTCTGACTACAGCCTAGGAACCATTCCTGCATTTCTGAGGAAAGGACTGAAGTGGCTTACATGCTCTGATAGTGTGCTCCTTGTCACTGCGCAGAAGGATACATTCTGTTTTCAGTGGTCAGAGTCAGTCATAAATCACATGTGCTCCTCACTGTCATTGGAATCAGTTGTCCTTTGCAAAAATTATTTATGTGCATTATGCCAATGATATTTTTAGGTATATACTATATATATATATAACATTTGTGCATGTCTGCATTAAGCATGTCTTGAATGCACTGCTAAATGGGTTCCTATGTAGGGCATGACAACAGCTGTAAACTTTACCACAAAATTGCCAGCAAGAGAGTAAAAGGAAAGGGACAAGCTGAAGGATGAGATAACAAAAGTCAGAGAACTTTTGATGGGTGTGAATGAATTTGAATCAGCAGGGCCTGATGAACTTCATCCCAGGGTACTGAAGGGATTACCAAAAGAAATCTCAGAGCCCCTAGCAATAACATTTACAAAGTCATGAAAAACAGGTAAGGTACCAAAGGACTGGAAAAGGTCAATGTACTGCTCCTTTTTGAAAAACGTAAAAAGGAGGACCAAGGGAACTATAGACTGGTTAGCCTCACCTCAATACCTGGGACATTACTAGAGCATATAATAAGAAAATCCATTTGCAAACACCTGGAGAAGGGAAGGCTGATCATGACCAGCCAACATGAATTTACTCTGAACAAATAATGCTAAACAAACTCAATCTCCTTCTTCGACAAGATAACTAGTGATGTGGATGAAGGCTCGGCTGTGGATATAGTGTGTCTGAATTTCAGCAGGGCCTTTGACAAAGTCCCACATGACCTTCTCATAAACAAATTGGAGAAATTTAGGCTAGACAAAACTACTACAAGGTGAATAGACAACTGGCTCAATAGCTGGAAGCAAAGGATAATTATAAATGGATCCACATCAGAATGGCAGGAAGTTTCAAGTGGAGTCCCACAGGGGTCTGTCCTAGGCCCAGTGCTGTTCACCTTCTTTATTAACAATTTGGATGCTTAAATCGAAAGCTTCTTGAGCAATTTTGCAGATGACACAAAAATAGGAAGGACTGAAAATACACTGGAGCACAATTCAGAATGATTTTGACAGATTGGAAAATTGGGCTGCAGCAAAGTCTGAAGTGCTGACAAATGCAAGATGCTACTTCTCAGGAAGAATAATTAAAAACACAAATACAAATGAATGACACCTGGATGGATGGCAGCACTACAGAGATGGATCCAGCAGTCTTGGTGGATCACAGATTCCATATGAATATTCAGTGTGATGTAGCTGCAAAAAAGGTAAATGAGATTTTGTGCTGCATCGATAGGAGCTTTAGATGCATGACACTGGAGGTGATAGAGCCTTTTTACTCTGCACTGGCTAGACCTCAACTATAGTACTGTGTGCAGGTTTGAAACATTTTAAAAAGGACATGAAGAAATTAGAGACAGTCCAGAGATGGACAACAAAAATGATAAAGGGCTTAGAAGGCAAGTCATATGAGGAAAGGTTGAAGGAAATAAGCATATTCAGCTTGTGGAAGCAGCGGTTAAGAGGAGACATGATAACAGTCTTTAAATATCTGAAGGGCTACCATAAAGAAGAGGGAGAATACTTTTTCTTTCTTGCTGCAGAGTGTAGGACACATAGACCAATGCCTTGAAGTTGCAGGAAAGCAGGTATGGAACAGATGTCAGGAAAAAAAATTTCACTGTTAGAACAGTGAGGCGGTGGAAGAGCCTGCCTAGGGAAGTTGTGGAGTCTCCATCATTGGACGTGTTCAAGAACAGTTTGGATAAGCATTGGTCAGGGATGATCTAGGCATAGCTACCTATACCTGTGCTAAGCCATGAGTACTTCTCAGGCTTCTGGGCTTTGGTGGTTGCCACATGGGACTAAGAAGGATTTTTTTTCCCCTGCTGCTGCTACACATCAAGATTTTTTGTCACCTTCTTCAGAAGCATTGCACATACATACGGAGTCCATACTGGGTCAGACCAATAGTCCATCTAGCCCACTATCCAGTGTACCCTTTCTCTGACAGTGGCAGAAGTGGGTGCTGACTGCAGGCAAGGCTGGGGATTTTGACTTGGGGGGCGGGGGTGATGTTTCTGCTGGGACTGAAATTTGAAGGGTCCTGGCTAGAGGGTCTTGTCTCTCCACTCAGTCAAACCAATCACCTCAAAGGAATTTTCCCCCATGGTCAGATTGGTTTGGACTGTGAGGGGTTTTGCCTTCCTCTGTAGCGGGGCGGGGGGTGGGGGTGGGGGCTTGCCCTCTTCCTTAGATCTCTTGGGTATATTTTGACAACCCTTGCAGCAATGGGACACTGACCACTGTTGTCTCCCTGCTTTACCTGTGACAGGTTAGGTTGGGTGACAGGGTTAATTGTGTGGTCTTAGTAACAGGTTAGACAAGGATATGTATTGGGTGGTTTGGATAGGGGTGATGCTGCCTCATGCACGGGGTTGGATTAGATGACCTCCAGAAGTCCTTTCCAACCCTATTTTTTTATGGTTCTATGAAAATCTACCTTAAAACAACTTGTTACAAATTCCATTTTCCAGTGAGAAAAGAGAAACGTAATATCACTATTGGAGCCATTTAATTGAAGACAAGGTTTGTTTGGCATAAACATCCTTTTATATTAATACCAACTAGCAAATTATACAAAGATTATGTATGATTGGTCTTCCTGGAGATCACAACTTCAGTGAAGTGCCAAGCATGCCTCTAATGTTAAACAGAGCTGGTCAAAATATTTTGGAATTCAAAACTTCAATGGAAATTTTTGTCCACATCTCAACATTTTACAAAAGTCCAATTCTCTGCTTCCTTTTTTCAATTTTTTTGACTAGTTCTGGTGCTGTACAAATAATAAAAGTGAAATCAATAATAATAAAGTAAGTATCCTGTATCACGGCAGGTGACAGATCAAATCTACAGTGAAACTCTTTTCAGGTTTTATATCATTCAGCACAGTAATCAAGTTGCTAACAGTCTGCCAGTTCTTAGACGTTTACAGTCATAAATGAGGTGATATGTGGTAATTCCCATTAAGCTGCATCTCCTGGAGTCATGTGAGTACCTGAGGATCTCAGTGATCATCAAAAAGGGTAAAATTATAGCCAACCTGTTTCCATGAGACATTATGAAAGCATGATTTGCAAGGGCTCAGAAAAGGAGCAAGAAATAAACAAAGAGATCCTCAAATCTGTTTTTATTTATTTTTAATTGGTTTTTGAATATGTAGGTTTGGTCAGATTCCTAATAATGCACCCTCCGGATGACCAGTGGAGCTGGTGGTATTGTCCATCAGGAACTGAAAGTCTGTTTTGGGTGGCCAGTGGTTTTACATTTCACCTGTACCCCCACAATCCGAACCACCAGCTCTTCCACGAAGCTCTAGTACAGACAGTCAAAAAGCCCAAGGGTGAATCAACTCAACCTTTGCAGGTTAGTCTAAACTGTGTAGATTGAACCAAATAAGCAAATGAAGGGACATTCACTTTTGGTTCTGGAAATGCAGCCACATGCCTGCGGCGGCCCAGGCCAGAAGCCGGGCGGACGCTAAAGCATGTCTCCCTGCTTGGCTGGAGCAGAGAGCTTGAAACTGGAGAAGTTCAATAAGCTGATTTAACCTAAATCAGCTCAGTCTGGTACTATACCTGTCCAGGTTTATCGTAGACGGGTTTCAGCCATTCTGAAAGCAGTTTACGTGCACCGAACTTCTGTTGGGTTCCAGATTTGAACCCATTTCCAATGCCTTACCCCAGTTTATGCGCCCCTTCTGCCCCTTGATGGTTTGCAGTGGGGGCCCTGGCAGGGGAGGTCAGAACCAGTGATGGCCGCACCTTGCAGGGGGAGGGCTCTGCTCTGCCTACAGATGAAAACTGAGGAGAAACCAGCCGTGGAGTTGCCCCACGTTTCCAAGCACTCACTCGGTAGCGGGTTGGCTCTTTCCAGAGAGCCGGAGGTACCTTTTTTTAATGGCCTCACGACCGCTTTTTAGGCTGGCCGCCGTGCAGTCCTTGCGCGCTTCACCGGCCAGGAAAGCGACGTCTGCTATATGTGCCGCGCAGGGCCTCGCTCCAGCCGCAGGCAGGAACCTTGCTGTCGCGGGGCCTGTTTCCCCGGCTCGGCGGGGAAGGATTTGAGCGGGACGCAGCCGGACCGGACCGGGCCGGGCCGAGGGGGCAGCGCGGGGCAGGGATGCGCAGCGCCCGGGAGCGGCGGAGCCGTGCCTG
>NW_017729031.1:100538298-100545636 GCF_001723915.1 Gavialis gangeticus
TGCAGCCCGCGCGGCGCCGGGGCCCTGGGGGGCTGTGGGCGAGATGCGCCGGCGCGGCGGCGCTGCAGGGAGGTGCCCGGTGCGCAGACTGGGCCCGGCCCGAGGTAGGGAGCATCGTCCCCTGCTCGGTGCCTGCGTGCGTGTATACAGGTGTGCGCACAAGTGTGTGTGCGCACTTGTGTACAGGTGCGCGTGCAAGTGTGTGCACGTGTGTACAGGTGGGCGCACGTGTGTGTGTGTACAGGTGCAAGTGTATGCAAGTGCGTGTGTACAGGTGCACGTGCAAGTGTGTGTACAGGTGGGCACACATGGGTGTGTGCGCGGGTGCACAGGTGTGTGTTCCAGTGCACATGCAAGGGTGCTTGTGTGTGTGTACAGGTGGGTGCGCGTGGGTGTGTATGCCTGTGCGCACGTGCAAGTGTGTGTGCAAGTGTGTGTGCGTGCACCTGTGTGTACACACGTGTATACACGTGCACCCCAGTGTACACGTGTGCATGCATGTGTATACACGCACATGTGTATATGTGTGTATACCCCAAGTGCATATGCAAGTGTGTGTATGTGTGTATGATGCGGGTGCATGCGCATGCACATGTGTTAACGTGTTCAGCAGTGTGTGCGCATATCCATGTGTGTCTGCATGGGTGCATGTGTGTGTGCGGGCATATGTGCACATGAGTACATATGGGCATGCATGTGCATGTTCAGCTGTGTGTACATGACTGTACACGTGTTGTGTGTTTGGAGGTGTATGCACTGCTGTACAACAGCACTGCAACCCTCTGTTGGGGGTCAGCACATCCCAGTGTCATGTTTTTCTTTTTGATAATAGTTTTTTCTTTGTTGTCATCTTTTTTTTTTAATGTCCCAGCCCCCAGGACCCATTAAACAGAATCACTAACTGTAGGATGAAATCATGCCTTGTAGGGTTATACCCAGGTATAAATCTCATAGGTAATACTGTATGCTACAGTCACTAGCCTTGGGAAAATAAGATGGAGGCAAAATACCAGGTTGGCAAAGAGAATAAGTTGTATCTGATATATTTACTGATCCTCAGAGAAAAGAGCTTTTAAGGTTGTGCTTTTGCACTGGTTTAGCTACGTGTTAAATGTTACTGCAGTCTGAGCAGTCCCACTGAACTGAGTGCAACTGCTTGTGGTGCACAAGAGATGATGATATGTAAATTGTTGCAGGAGCAAGACCACGTCATTGCAAACAACAGTAGCTTCAGTTATGTAGCATTGGGCTTTCCTGACATTCTTCATAACTCAGCATTGTGTATTTTTTAGAGCCCAGATTAAGAAATCTAGGAACCAAAAATGTAGGGGAAGATGCTACATAATGTAGCTGAAAGATCTAATTATTCCACAGAAGTCACCTACCTCTGTGGCCCTTATCACTGCAATATGTGACAAACTTTGGCAGCCTAAGAAATAATATTGGATGTTGCATATAAATTAATCAGCTGTTACTGGATTTCTGCTGAGTCCTTGCAAAGATCACTTGAGATAAAGGTGTAATTTACTGCAGTAAACCAGGAAGACTGATCTGTGTGGAGGGAACAGTGCAGTACTGTGGTGTTGTAACTAGTCCCCAGGACTTGGCAGGTTTTCACAAGGTTGACATAACCTCAGAAGTGAGAAGGGTGGCTATGCAATTTTGTTGACGTTTAATATCATTTGGATGTTTTTCTCTAGGCAATAAGAAGTGTTTCACCGCAATAGCCCTGACAAATTGAGAAATCAGAATTTTTTACAGAGATTTTTCTTAGTAGCATTTTTTGTAATAATAGGTTTACATGAGCTTTGAGACCTCAGGTATCTTCTAAGGCAGTAGGGACCAACATTTTTGGGAGACGTGCCACAAATGAGCCCTGCACCCTCCATAAATTCCACTTCAATTCCCTTCCCCTGCCCAATCTGCTGCTTTGCTTTTGGGTTCCTGCCTTGTGCTCCCTGTCCAATCTTCTGCTCCCTACCTTATCTGGCATTGGGCTGCCTGTCCCCTCCTTAATCTGCCACGTGCCACACCCAGAAGCTGCTCATGCCACTTGGCCAGCTCTGGTCTACAGGGTGGTCCTTGAGTACCATCTATAGTGAAGAGAATTGTCTGGAGCCTAGATAATAAAGTAATAAAAAACAAAATTCTTTATGTTTCTGTTGGATAACACTTCATCTAGAGAAGTCCCATAGTGCCTTGGATCTGCCTGCAATCTCTGGGCCTGCCTGAAAGATGTTGAATGCCATACCTCTCAATGCTCTGTTCACATGCGTCACTGTTGAAATGCACCTGTTGGATGGAAGTCACATCAGGAGGACACTTGTATGCAGTGCAACCGCAGCAGAATACCCCAAGTAGAAATTCAAGTATTCTCCATCCAGCAGAATTCTTGACCTGGCTCTTAGTGATATCTCAGTTTCTGCTTGGGAAGCAGCACTTATGCAAACCCATGCAAAATCTGTTTTTACTATAAAAAAAAAAATGAGTTAGGATGTATGAAGGCCACCTAAAAGATTTTCGACTCAGTTTCCATTTGGGAAAAAGTCTCATGCTATTTTCAGGGCTGTTTATTACCCCTGACACAGTGCTAAAGCAGGGAGAACAACGATTAGTAAAACCTTTTCATAGATTGTTTAGTTCTACAAATATTTTGTTTGTATTTAGCTGCCATAGAGGATATGCCAGCTTCCTCCACTTCCTGGACCAAGATAGTCTGGTTCAGGGTGGATTTAATTTAAATCATGATTTAAATGACTCGTCAGGATACTGATTTAATTGTTTTCTCCAAAAAGTGCATTCTTGTTGTTCAATATCCTTTATTCATTTAACTTCTTGAAACTTCGCAGTTTTAGAGAGAGGTAAGGGCTTGACTCTGTGTACACAAACTTGCAGAGAAAAAAGAGGGCTGATAGATGGGTAATCAGCTCTGCTCTCTCTCATCTCCATATACTGCTGTTAACAAGGATATTATCTCTGGAGACACAAATCCAGTTTGAGAACTGAAACTAAGCATCACAGAGATGCTTAATGGGATCTTCTAGACTGAGCACTGAGTCCCACTGGGTAAAGTGTTTTTCTTTAATCTTTACTAATGTATAGAGGAGCCTCTGGGAACCCCATAATATTGAGCCCCTAATATTAGTCCTTGGGCTGTTGTGACCTAATTATAACACTTTGTGAAAAAGGTTACATGAATATATTGGCTCATATAGTATGTAATTAGAAATTATAATCCCTATTCCATGATAATATCTTTGTGCTTTAACATATCTTAAATTAAAACTATCTTTATATAGGTTGGCTTTTTTAAGCATCTTAACAAAAAAAAAAAAAAAATATGATTAAACCCAAAGGGTTGTTTTAAATTTTAAAAATGGGGGGGGGGGGTGTTATTTAAAAAAAAAAAAAAGCATTGATTTTTATCCACACTGGGCTGGTTGAGCAAAGGACCAGCCACAGCAAGCATCAGCCAGGGTTTGTTTTTTGTTTTTTTAAATGCTTGGTTCAGTCATTTATACCCATCTCCTCCTGCAGGCTCAAGGATCCTTTTATTAATGAAACCCACAGCAGTGTCTGACTGACATCGCGTTATGAGACATACTTTTCTTTGTGCTGATCTCAAAAGGTCAGCCTGTTCTGTTCTTCTGCCTCCAGTTTGCCTGCCTGGCAAGATATACAGGGTTTTTAACAGTCAAGGTCAATGTGACAAAATGTGAGCCAAATGTATGCACATGCACACACCCAAGACAAATAAAGTCATCATCACCAGGCTCCATTCACAATTGCCTCCAAAATAATGGGTTTGGAGAACAGAATGGCTCCAAGGACCCATCTGAGCTACACGAGGCAGAAACCAAAGCCAGTACCCCTGTTTTAACAGGCTTATGCCAGGTTGTATATAGGTCCTAAGACTTATGGGTGGTCATGTATAGTGAACATTCATTAAGGCCCTAATTCAGAAAGGTGCTGAAACATCTTGCTGAAGTTTTTGGGACTGCTCACATATTACAGGTCAGGAATGTGTTTAAGGACCTTGTTGAATTAGCACCTAACTCGGGGCAGGCAAAATGTGGCCTGCGGGCTGGATGCGGCCCATTCTATCCGGCCCGCGGGGCCCCTAAAAAGTGTAGAAAATTAATATTTAGCTGACCCTGGCTGCCTGTCATGCGGCCCTCGATGGCTTGCCAAAACTCAGTAAGCGGCCCTCTGCCCAAAATAATTGCCTGCCCCTGACCTAACTGCTGAATGCTATAACTCCAGCACAGCCCTTCCTGGCTTCACTGAGACTACTGCCACGTTTAAGTACCTGGATGCACTGGGAGCATAGACTGCCTCGTGGGACATGTCCCCACGAGGAACATATGTTACCCAGGGACAAGAGGCAGTGGCACACCCTTGCACATCACCTTACCCTGGGTGGGGTAGGGGAGGCTGGGGCCAGCAACTGTATTGGCCCCAGTAGCCTTACCTGAGGGCCTTGGGGAGCTGCAGCAAGACTGCAGCAGGAAGCCTTACCAGCAGCTGGAGTGGCCAGGCTCTAGTTTTGAGTGGTGTACACTGCCACCATATGCACTGCCCCACTTTTTTAAGGCATGTGGTTTTTTGACCCCAGGACAGGGTGGATTTGATTTAAATCAAATCAGTTTAAATCATGATTTAAGTCACTGGGCAGGAAGCCTCTATTTAATCATTGTTTTCTATAAAATGTGCATTTTAGTTGTTTGATATCCTTTATTCATTTGACTACTTGAAAGTTTGCACTTGTGGAGAAAGGTAAGGATTTGTCTGTGTGTACACAAACTTGTAGAGAGACAAGAGGGCTGATGGGTAGGTAATCAGGTCTGTTATCTCTCATCTCCATATACTGCTGTTAACAAGGATGTTATCTCTGGAGACAACAAACTCTCCCTATGCCTGAAAAAGAGTATTTGTGCCTAAAAACTTGCAAAAATAACAATTTTTCCAACTATTTAGTTGATCTAATACAAGATACGACATCTACCCAAAGAACCTTGTCTGCCTATGATCTCTGGAGACACAAATCCACAGTTTGAGAACTGAACCTAAGCATCACAGAGATGCTTAATGTGATCTTGTAGACTGAGCGCTGAGTCCCATTGGGTAGAGTGGTTTTCTTTAATCTTTACTAATCTATAGAGGGGCCTCTGGGAACCTGTAAGATTGGGCCTCTAGTATAGTCCATGGCCTGTTGTGACCTATTTATAAAACTTCTAAAAGGTTACATGAATATATTGTCTCAAATAGTATATCATTAGAAGCTATAATCCCTATTCGATTCTGATATCTTTGAGCTTTAACATATCTTAAATTAAAACTATTTTTATGTTATTTTAAAACATCTTAAAATACAATTAAATAAAAAATATGATTTAAATAAAATATGTTGGGTTTTTTTTATTTCTTAAAAGAATCGGAGATTTTTATCCACTCTGCCCCAGGTTCTCCCAGGGTCAGCCCCCCCACCCCGCACTGCAGAGTAGCAGCATGGGGAACGCCTGTCTGTGGCGCTGCATATCACACATCTGCACTCGTCTGAGCACGCCCTCGATGTGTGTGGCTGTGGTGTTTGCATGCATATGGCAACATGAACCATACAGCATCTCTTCTGCAACACTGCCTTTTCTTCTGTCTTTGTTCAGGCCCACTTCTCCATTCCTCGGTCCCAGCCCAGCCAGAGTAGTTTCCAACAGTTAATTACTGTAAAGGAGGAAATGATGCAAGCCCTCATTTCTCATGGCATTCTTTGGCCAAGAGTTAAGTGTGTGTCAGATCGCTGCAGGGCAGAGTCAGCATGATATGGATCTCTAGAAAGCTGTACATAAATCAGTCTTGGGAAAGAATTTTTTTTCCCAGTCCTTGATCTCTCCACATCATATTTCCTCCTTCCCCTTCCTAGTCACTTCTTTTGGTACCTTGGCCTCACTGCAGTGTTGCTGTATGCTGTTAATATTTTGTTTTACCCTAGAAGTTGCTGAATATGAATTAACATCTTTGAAGGCCTGATTAACATAGCATAAGAACTTCTATAGGTCTGTCTAGCCCACTAGCCTCTCTTTCAGTGGCAAAGAGGCAATGTTAAGTGGAACAGTGTTTAAGGACATATCCAGAATTATCCATCCCCTGCCCCTCTTCCATTACACCTTCCAGCATAAAGAGGGCTAGGAAATCCTAACTTTGAAGTTGCACCCCACTCATGTTTAGTACCCACTGATAGGCCTGGTCCTCTATGAACTTGTCACATCTCCTTTTGAACTTCCACAGCATCCTATGGCAATGAGTTCCACAAGTTAGTTACACACTGCATGAAAAAAATCTTCCTTTAGTTTGTTTTAAACCTGCTTTCTTATAATTCCATTGTATGTCCTTTAATTCTAGTATTGGAGAGATAGTAAATAGCAAATCTGTGTTCACTTTTTCCATGCCATTCATTATTTCTATAGTCTTCTATCATATCCCCTTTCAGTCAACTTTTCTCTAAGCTGAAAAGTCCTAACCTATTTAGTTTCTCCTTGTACAAAATGTTCTCCATACCCCAATCATGCTTGTTCTTTCTCTCTGACTTTTCTGCCTTCTGCTATACAGTATATCCTTTTGGAGATGGAGGGACCAGAACTGCAGGCAGTATTCAAGGTGCGGCATACAAGGCATACAGTTGATTTATATGGTGGCATAAATGTCTATTTCTGCTGTTTCACTTCCCTTATTAATTATTCCTAAACTTCTGTTTGCCTTTTTTGACTGCTGCTGAATATTGGGTTGAAGTTTTCAGGGAGCTATTTATTCTAAAATCTCTTTCCTTGACACAAAACCCATCACCACATGTGCATAATTGAGAACTTGTTATTTTGGAAAGTACTTTAAAAATGAATGATTTAGCAATACTGACTGTACTGCAAAGACTGACTTTGATTGAGGTCAGGGATACAGGACTTATAATATTATATTTTCTGGTCAAATATATATAAAAAAGCAGTACTGGATGCCATGTAAGTGATTCTTACCCTTTTGGAAGCAGATTCCTTATCATAAGCCAGCAGGGGACTGCATGCTTAGGGGCAACCAACACGGGTTCATCAGTGGCAGGTCCTGTCAGACCAACCTGGTGGCCTTTTACGATCAGATCACCAAATCATTAGATGCAGGGGTAGCAGTGGACATAGTCTTCCTGGACTTCCGGAAGGCTTTTGACACTGTCTCTCACCCCGTTCTCATTAAGAAACTGGGGGCTGTGGCGTAGACACCCACACAGTCAAATGGGTCACCAACTGGTTGGAGGGCCGCACCCAGAGGGTGGTAGTGGATGGGTCCTTCTCA
>NW_017729031.1:100550636-100576583 GCF_001723915.1 Gavialis gangeticus
CACTGGGGGAGTCACTGTTCCCCCGAGCACCGCCAGGAGCAACAAGGAATAACGGTCACAACCTGGCAGAGGGTAGGTTTAGGTTGGACATCAGGAGGCGATATTTCACAGTCAGGGTCTGGAACCAACTTCCAAGAGAGGTGGTGCAGGCTCCGACCCTGGGGGTTTTTAAGAGGAGGTTAGATGAACACCTTGCTGGGGTCGTTTGACCCCAGTACTCTTTCCTGCCATGGCAGGTGGTCGGACTAGATGATCTGCTCAGGTCCCTTCCGACCCTAGAAACTATGAAACTATAAAAGAGGAGGAAATAGTTTGTGGACCTGCCTCCTTTTTAGACAAAGAAAAGGAGAGTTATGGTGCCCCTCAATAAAAAAAAAAAAAAAAGCAAAACCTATTTAAATCATGAATCTAGTATTTTATCCCCGTTCTTAATGGGATGGTATCAAGGATGGTGCTTAAATAATTGGCTTTGAGTGAGGCATTCCTTATACTTTCAAGTACTTTTAGGAATGTATTTGTCTCTGGAGAACAGTTCATAGTGAAGGAAGACCAAGTTGTAGTTAGAACTACAAGTACATGCTTGTACAAGACGTACAAGTTATGTGCTTAAACCAGTTTAAGCATGTGGGTCCCAATAGATTGTATTAGCTTCAGAGTGCTTTGTGACAGGGAATTCTTTTATTACGTGCCAACAGCACCTATCTCAATTACACCTTGATCTTAGATTGGGGTCTTCTCATGAGAGGCTCTCCACCTAGGAATGGCAGGGATGCAGCAACCCCTCCGTTGCTAGATAGGTGAAATATTCCAGGTACCTGAGGGAGCGTCCTGGGGTCATCCTGATATACAGGGGAGTCTGATAAGAAATATGTTTAAAACTGCTGCTGTGTTGGTGCTCCTGCAGTACAGATAAAATATCAGGCTCTACTTTGTTTTGCCAGGAAGATCCATGCTGCAGCCTAGACTGCAAAACAAACTTTTCATTTCTCTGCGTTCTTTCTTTCCTAGAGCTCAGATCTCTTTGCAAACATTAATCAATCCTTATAATCCCTGTGAGATATGTAAATAGTAGTAGCTTGAGGCACAGATTTATTTATTGTGCAACTGTGGACAACTCGCAACCAAGAAGTGGCACGGCATATTAGAACCCAGGAGTCCTTACTTCCAGTTTCAAACATTTCCTGAACTGAAGCTCTGAAAGCAGTTTGTTAAATATACCTATAGCTATTCAGTCTTGGGCCTTCCAGCTTCGAATGACCCTTAAGTACTGTTGCATAGAAGACTGCAGTTATTAGAGACATCAACCTACATGCATCTCATTTAGATTCCAAGTGGTATTTTGATCTGCGACCCACACATGCAGCTGAAACCTTAGCAACAGCCAAAGGCATAGGGTGTGCTGAGAAGTCTGTATCGATTGTTCAAGGTGCATCAAAGGAAACATAGGTTATGGGTCAAAGTACATTACGGCCTGATTCATAAAAAATGCATTTCAGTCCCCAAACCAAAGCATTCACAAGGCAGCATTTTTGGGTAGTGTGGGCAAAGAAATGAGGCTGCTTTTTGAATGAGATGTGAAACTAAGACCCTTTCAGTATAGATTCCATGGCAGTGTATTTAGTAAAGTAGTTACTCTGCTATTCTTGGTTTTGTAACCCATGGGCTGGGTCAAGGCAGTCCAGTCCCTATAAACACCATAAAATAGGGCCCCTCTAGCCCTCTTGCTACACTCCTGCATTGTGGTCCCATCTATACCTAGTGTAGTCCCAGGAGGAGACTTCCCCCAACCAGCAGGGGAGGGAACAAGCAGCAGGATGGGATCATACAGTCAACATCTCATTGAGATGCATGGGATGGTTCATTCCTCCCACCGCTGGTTCAGGCTTTGTGCAGAAGAGGAAGTTCCAATGTGATAACATGACCCAACAACCTAGAGCATAGAGATGCTACAAGTCCAGGACTAAATTTGACACTGTCCCAGTTCCAACTTCTGGATTCAGCCTTCTCGTTGCAGTTGCAGTTAAAGTTAGTCTTTATTTTCTTTTCTAAAAGTTGTTCTTGCTCATGTAGAAAGTTTGCAAGGCATCCACTTCAGAAAGTTCTCTCAGTACTGGGCAAACAATCCATGTATCCAAGTTTAGGGAAATGGCAGGGGTTCAATCTGATGGAAAGGAACTGTGCAAGTAAGAGCAGTATTTCACTTTTCTAGATCCTTGGCACACAAGGGATCCATTTGCAATACAAGGATTTGTTTGTAGCCATTATTGTGCTGTTACATCCTTGTGCATCCTCCTAGAAGTTTGTCCCTAAGTGTTATTCCTTAAGGGGTGGGGGCAAATTATTGTCTCAGTTAATAAATATAGCTACTCACAATTTTATGCTTGGACAGTCCGAAAGCACATCAACTATATCTGCTTCAAAAAATCAAGCCAGATACAATAGTTCTTCTTTCTTTGCCTCCCCCCAATCACCCTTTGAATTCTAGGAAAACACTGCAGTTTCTTGAATACGTTTTTGCTGTAGCCGTTGATAAATGCTGACTTTTTCATGGTAGCCTGCATCTGTGTGTTCCCACATAAGATATCCATGGCTATGTGATGAGCACCATTTGTTAAAGGATTCTGTACTTTATCATCATTTAAATATTCATATTATCCCAGTAACTGGAGGTACTATTTGCTAAACATAGCAAGACAGAAATCCCCCTGGAGCTGTGACAGTCTAGTTATGCCTACAACATACTGCTCCATCTCTCACAATGCTCACCTTCCAGGAGCGTGTATGATGATCACTGAGCTATCCCCAGTGACATCCAGGTGCTTCCCCTGAGCAGTGAGTAACTTGAGAACCCGGAAATGGGCATAGGAGATTCAAACCATCCCTTCTAGAGCATGTCACTACTGGGCATCTAAGGACCCTGAATTACCTCTACTTGGTCACTGAGCTCTTAAGTCCCCTTCCAGTCTTCTCTAATCATCAGTAAATATTGTGCCACCTGCATATTTTATTTGGAACAACCTGACTATCTTAGTCCTGGCTCCATACATCCAGGTAGTACGGCGGTTGTTAGCTCATGCCAATAACATCTTTCTTTGTGCTAAATCTTCCCCCCTTTGTTCTCTCATTTATACCTGGGCATATAATATCTCTAGACATATAGAGAGAAGCACTTGCTTGTTTTCAGCTATCCCAGATCCAGTTTCAGGATGTTTTGTCAACAGTTTACCTTAAGTACAGTGCTCCTACTGCCAGTACTGCAGGGGCTAATAGGACTGCCAGTTAGGGTTGTTTCATGTTCCCCTTACAAAGCCTCATTTTCAGATGCTTGTTACTGACAGATTTGGGCTAGTTTAGCTGAAGTTTCCTATGCCAGGTGTCTGCCCCAGGCTGAATTTCTGTGAAAAATTTCTGCCACAACAGTTTAGCCATTTCTAGTAATAAAATAAATTATCCTAAAAATGATTGAAAAGGAAACCCATCATTCGGACAAAGGGAACAAATGCTACTGCTTTCCCATTGTCAAAGACAAATCTATTAGATGGTGCTAGAATCCACTTTCATTTGATCCAAGTTCACCACAGAAGCTTGAGTATAACCCTTGCAGCATGCCCATATCAGAGGCCTACTCAAGATATATTTAAAGAGAACCAGTTTTCACAGTATCCAAGTCCTAATGATAACGTCTGCACACTACACTGCACGTTCCATTCTTTAAAGGTGGCATGGGCAGCATCTATGTGGCATGTTGCACATTGGGGAGGGGGCAGGCAGTGCAGTGGCAGATAGGGCAGAAAGCAGAGCAGCAGGGGGCAAAAAAAGAGTGGTGGATCAGGCAGGGGAAGGGGATTGGAGTGGTACTTGGGGAGGGTATAGGGTTTAAACTGTGGCATGTCTGCCAAAAAAGGCTAGCCCCCATTGCTTTAAAGAAAGCACCTAATCTGTATATAAAGCAGGGATTTCCCAACCGCGACTGTTAACATGTCCTTTGATAACTATTTGTCCAGGAATACAGAATGTATCATAAGGTGGCAATGTTGCAATGCCACAGTATGATGCAGCAGCATGGCATCCTCGTCTGACCATGTGACTCAACATCACTTCCTGGACATGAAGTCATTTTGAAGATGCAGTTTCGTAAGAACGCAGGCTATTGTGTACTACATTTTACAAGACCAGGACAAGTTTGCTGCCATGTGAAATATGGCCTCCACTATTCAATGATATACCTTCAGAGTGTAAGTGTATAATTCCTTGATTATGTATGTATTCTATTTGTTTTCTTGCTATTTTTTTTCCTGTTTAAAATGGAGAACCAGGTCAGCCTGTGTTTCGTGGCCTCTTTTGTTCCTCTAAGCATTGCGGTGACAGGTCAGAAGCCTCTCTCTATTTGTGGCTGTTCAGGTTGCTTGAACTTTCAGCAGGGAACAGGGTTGCACTTTTTGCCAACCCAAGTGAAATGGCATCTTATGGGATGGTTTTTAGCTTTTATTGTTTGGCATCTTATTATTTTATGCCTGTTTCTGTCTAAGCTAACTGCACTTGTGTAAAGATCACCCCAAAAGGAAATGCCAGCGGGGTATTTGACTACATGGGAGACAATAAATGGAGGGTGACTGAAGGGACCCCCATGCAAAGGCTTCCTGCTCTCATTTGTCCTGGCTGAAGAGGTTCAAATGAAGTTCCCTTAATGTTATTTCTTATTCTACATTTCTCTTTCCAGGGATTAAATCCATTGCCTCTGTTTTTACCTCAAGACACCAGCTTTAATAGTTCACAAGAGGAGATTTGAGGCAGAGTATTATTTATAAATATGTGTCTTGTCAGAAATGGCTGCATTTTAGTGGCAAATGTTTGGGTGAAATCCTGGCTTCATTGAAATCGATAGCAAAGGCCTTCTCTGACTTCAGAGGACACCAGGATTGCCAGATAGAGGTCAAAATGGGCCCCAGGGTTGGTGTCCAGAGCTGGAATAGGATTAAGATAGGGTCTAGTTCAAGCCTCGGTCACATTTTAATGGTTCGGTTTAGCAGCACCAAGATCTCACCAGTTGATCAGGGAAGACTTTTTGGTCCCAAATAATGGAAGTTTCCCCAGTGATAACTACTTTCAATAGACTTGTGCTACATTTGACCCAGCAATGGAAAAATGGTTCTCTACAATTTTGTGTCTGACCCAGGCCTGTAAAAGAGAAGGGGGCAGGATGGGCATGAATTGCAGATCCTAAGTGGGTTAGATGTTGGGTTATGGTTTTGTGTCATCTCAGACTGTAAGTAGAGAGGTCTTTATTTTCCACTGCTTTCAGAGTTAGTGTAGTTAGTTAACTGAGCAGAGCCAGTGCTCTCATCCCATTTTGATTCTAAACCATGTTAATACTGATTTTGCTCAGCTCCATGGTTTTGATTCTAGCCCCACATCTGCTTAAATCAGTTTGCCTAACTAAATATGCTTTCCAAAGTACACACAGAGCTGAATACAGATCAAGGTACTATCACAAGGGCTGTCTAACAGACAGTGATTTGATGATCCATTACAAATAGCTAGAAGGGAAAAACCCTATATGAATGCTTGAAATGACCATGGTTATGTGCATTTTTTTTAAAGTACATCTCTTGGAAAACCTTTTAGAAAGACCACCATCTGTGAATTGCAAGATGGGTCTAGCTCTCACAGTTGATGGAAGGCCCCTTCTTTTTAGAGTGTACTCCATTTAAACACAGAGCCTTGGGAAGCTCTCCATTTACCCAGGGTATGCACTTACCCAAACTCAATATAAACAGTGCTTATTAAATACAGAGCACTATGGGATTAGGGGCCCCGGAACTGACTAGCTCTCTTCATTTTCAAGGCTAATCAACAGTTTTAGAGCTGCTATTGGAGAGAAACAAAGATTTTACTAGCTTCTGTCATTTTCAAGGCTTGTAAATATCAGCCTGGAGAGCTGCTGCATCATCACGGTTTCTGACTCAGTCAGTTAAAGGGTGCCATTAGTTACAAAGTAGACAGAATTTGTATGCAGTGACCCAGGTACAGTTAAGCTATAAAATAGACAGTGAGGCAGAAAGATGTGAGGCATGTAAGGGGTTTATGTATTTAGATATACAGATAACCTGGTTGTGTTTCAGCATAAGCAAAAGATGATAAATTGGGATGAACATCATTATGCAGTTAATTATGCTCTTATCGTCTCGTAATCAATTATGTTTAAGTGGAACATCATAGGGAAAAATGTAATTCACTATAGTAAAGGGATGTAGGAGTGGAAGCCAACAAGTTGTTGGAGAATGGAAGAAGTTTACAGGTAAAGACTTTGTTCTAAATCGGTGGCACAAGAGCCACAAGCGGTACAGGCAGCCTTTGTGTGTGGCTTGCAGCAGATGGTGGAGGGGACAGACAGACAGCACAGCAGCAGAAAGCAGGCCAGGAGATTGGGAGGGAGCCCAGGACAGGAAGTAGAAAGCAGAAGAGATTGGTCAGGGGGCACAGAGAAAGGAGCAGAAAGCAAAGCAGCAGACTTACCAGAGGAAAGAGACCAGAGTGGCAGTTGGGGAGGGTATGGAGCTAATTTGTAGTACATCTGCCAAAAAGGTTGGCCTCCACTATACAAAATGATTAAAGGGTTTTTTTGCTTTTGTTTTAATCTATAGTAATCCTGGGGCCTGATATGTTAAAAGCAAAATCTCAACCAGTTAAGCTAAATGTAGCAGTTCCTCTTGGTGGTAGCAGTTGTAGATTTATCCTTCAATGTGATCTGCCTCTAGTGCAGGATTAAAAGAAAAAATAAAGAATATGTAACGTTTGTGTATGGTAGGGTCTATTTTGCTTGGGGAGGAAAAAAATTGCAGACAAAGGGTACATCCGAATGCAGAGATCCTGGGGCTAGCTGAGCAGTATAGCTGTCAATATGGCACTGTGCCTGAGCTAGTATACCCTTCCCTGCAGACCTAAGTAGTTCAGACAGGGGTACTATAGTAATGCTGCTGTCCTGCTTCTGGTACCCAAGCTAGTTTGGAGGTAGTACAGGTGTCTCTCCACGGCACTGCATTGCTCTGGATAGGCACAGTTTTATGAGTCATCGTGTCCTCCAGCATTTGCAAGGCCCATACTTGTACTAGTAGAAATACCCAAGCGTTCTTAGATGATTAGAAGAATTTGCCCAGGTTTCCTAATGATTTGGATTAGTTTTAAATGCACTTGCCACTCCACAACACAAACATTATGAATGGAGCATCAATTCAAAATGACACAGCAACTGAACCTGGTAAGATCAGGGTATGCTCCCTGGTGATAGATTAGCCCTTTAACATACCAGACTGAGCATAAAGCACCCTTTAGGAGAGGACTGTGAGCAAATCACTTCAGGTGGGAGAGGGGGAGAGTCTCTAAACCAATTCCAGGCTTTTTTTAAGCTTCCCTGATTTTCTTAGAGAAGCCTGCACCAAGCATTTCATAGATGGCGGTGTCACAGAAAGCTGATAAATACCACTTTTCACTGTAGCTCTCAAAAGCTTATCCTGGCTAACAAATGTTATCACTTTGGCTTCCCCTTATCTGGTGCCCCACCCTGCTCTGTACAGCTTACATATTATCACTCCTTGAATTAGGATCTCCACTCAGTGACCAACAGAAGCCCTGTAGGCTTCATAGTAACACTGGTGCCTGAAAAATAGAGGGCTTCAGCTGTGGGAAGAGTTAGGGGACTAAACAGTTTCACTTGAAAAAGGGTTTATTAAAATAGCATTTTGCTTTACAGGAGTTCCCGACTGCTATGAACCAGCTTCACTGAACAGCTGAGCTACAATCCCATCATCTGCATAAACAACACAACCCTGAACCATAACCTGGGGAAATTAAGCAGC
This sequence comes from Gavialis gangeticus, assembly GCF_001723915.1. Lineage (NCBI taxonomy): Eukaryota > Metazoa > Chordata > Crocodylia > Gavialidae > Gavialis > Gavialis gangeticus. Next base: position 100,558,493 of record NW_017729031.1, read on the forward strand.
CCATCTGAAGCCAGACTTTTTTGCAGGGGATCTTTGTCAGCAAAGTTTTGGTTAGCACATGTATTGCCTCCCAAATCTAAGGTAAAGCAGTGCCAGGAACTTTCCTGAAGCACTTATCTTCTGTGCCTGAACATTCACGCAGTATCTTCCTAGTGCATCACTGAAGACCCAGATCTTCTGCGACCTAAGAAATGGAAGCACTAGAAGTGGATGACATCAGCCCAGCCTTGGAGGTGACTGAAGATTTCTTCAACAGTTTTGATACCAAGCTCGAAAAGATAGTGCAGCCATCTGAAGTGTATGGGGTTCAGGAGGTCCCTGAGCTGGTAGGACATGAAGTGTTCAATCAGATCAAAGACAGCAGAGATCTGAGAAATGTTGCTTCTTTAGCAAAAAGCAGCCTTATTTGGGAAGGCTGCAAGAATGGCCTCTTGGAAACCAAAGCTCCAAAAGCATTCCCTGCCAAAGAATCATTTACACTACAAAGGGGCACAGCCCCAGACAACCTCTCCTGGGTGGAGCAAAGGGAGGCCTCCACTTTTAACATTTTCAGTATCTGTCAGCGGAGAAGAGATCGACCCCGGTCTGTGAATGATATCCTGGTGCAAAATGAGGAATCTGCTACTTTTAAGCCAGGGCACAACCGGTCACGCTCTGATATCAGCCACATAGACTGGGGGCTTGTCTTCACGGATGCAACTCTGCAGCAGCAGAGTCAGGGTACCAACTGCACCAGAGTCTCCTTCCTCTCAAACAAGGGGGAGGACATCCAAGGGAACACTGGTATGTGCCAAGATGTTGGGAGCTCCACTGAGGTTGGGTTTTTGGTTTAACAACCTCCTGAAAGATAGACTGATAGGCTAAAAGTTGTGAGCTAGGCATGCAGCTGGTGTAAACAGGCATAAAACTATTGACTTCAGTGGAGCTTAGTTAGCTGGCCCCATCTAAGGATCTAATTTTTTTTAAATCTAAGAAAGAACCAAGAGTCAGATTTTAAAACGTGTGTTTTCTTTTGTGTCCTCCCCTCCTGCCTTCATTCGCTGTGTTAAAGTAAGCTAAACCACTGGGATTCATTTCTACCAAAGGGGTCAATTTCTGATCTGTTGTGTTGTTATCTGGTTCACCCCTACTAGCACAATCTGGATTGGCTTAGCCATTCTCCCAGTGGGCTTGCAAACAAAAGCAGTTTTCAGAGAAAAATCTAAAGGTACATTTGAATCATTTAACTTTGTAGAGAGACCCATGCAAAGCCTGATTTTTAGGCTTAAACTACTGTGTACTGTTTTCTTAAGAAAGATGGCTACCCAGTTCACAATTAACAAAAACTCCAGAAGGCTATTTGTGCTAGTCAGTATTAATACATCTCTGCCAGCTTTGCATGGGATACAGGAAGTCTTGTTATCAGATTGACACAGATCTTTTGACTGAGCCACAAGTGAAGTAACATTTCAGCAAGCTGTACATTTTCCTTTTCCTCTCTCAGGCAGAACATTGGAAGAAATTTTGCTGTTGTCTTCAGAAACACCAAGTTGGTGTCTTCTGCTTTATTATTTATTTTACAGGTGCCAAAAGTGTATTGGGTGGTTCTGGAAAACACAGTCCCTGCCACAGAGCTCTGACTATCTAACCCAGGGGTGCTCAGCCTCCAGCCAGTAGGCCAAATACAGCTTGTGGAGCAATTGCATCTGGCCTACAGGGTTCCCTGTGAGTTGGAAAATGTGGTGGTGGGGGAGTAGTAGCCATTGTCCCCCGCTGCCAAATTCCCATACCTCCAGCACAGCTGGATCTGAACCAGGTCATACCTCCTCTCCACGCTGCTGAGTAGGGGCCAGGCTATGCCCCCTTCCTCCCCACAGGGCCAGATCAGGCTGGGCTGCCCCTTGACTCCCTTTGTGTAGCCAAATGGGGCCCTGCCATGCCCACCCTGAGCACCACATCAGGGCCACATCTGGCCTATGGACAGACCAGGTACTGCCCATCCAGCCCATCAACAGAAAAGGTTAAGCATCACTGAACTAAACAATCATACAACTTAACTGGTTTAAAGAAAAACAAAGAGGAATGGAAAGATGACAAATGGCCATAATAGCCAGGCTGTGGCATTTTATAGGGTTAAAACATACCTTAGGGCCACATTATTCAAAGAGAGAGCAGCTCCTTTTTAAGCACCAAAATAAAGGTCTAGCCCGTAAGATGCATCCCTCCATGTTGGGGCAGAGCCCCCCTGCCAATCTACCTCTGGGAAGTCTGAGGAGGTATTCTGCCTTCAGCGGGTTCTCAGCTCAGAGGGGGAACATATTGAAGACTACATCTCTTTAGGGATTACATCCTGTTTCCCATTGGTTGCTGGTCCTGTTTCACCTTGCCTCCTCCCAGCTTTTAGTGGAGGGAGCACCCATGGGAACATTGGGACAGATCTGCCTATGTTCCCCTGTGTACAGAGACCTATTCCATCTTGTTGAAAGATGGGTTAAAACCAGGAGCAAGGAGGTTTTCATGTGCCCACACAACAGCCAGACAGTCTGGCGTTTACTGGGCAGTGCATGTGCCCCGATGGCATTTTAAGTTGCCATTTTTCCCTTTCTACCATCTCTTTTTAGGGTGGAAGATAAGATAGAGGCTGGATGAGGCCAAGGTTGAATCAGAGTGGCTGACCCTAGCAGATGGACAGAGGGAGACAGACAGGAGAAGGGAGTCCAGGAGAGGCCAAGGTTGAGCCAGGGCAGCCAAGCCAAAGTAAACAGACAGGGGGAGATGGAGAGAGACACTGACAGAGACACTCTGGGTACCTGGGAGAGCACCGGTGTGGGCCCAAGGAAGCCTACAACTGGTCCTTACAGTAGGAGGCAAAACGGTTTCTCATATTTCTCCACCACATGCTGTAAACCAGCGGGTTTCAACATTTTTGGATCAGTGTACCCCTGGCAGCTGGACATAGAGTGGTGGGAGGTGGGGTGGCATGCAGCCCAATGCAGAGTGGTGGCAGTCGCCGTGTGCAAGCTTCCCCTGCACCCCACATCTGGCTGGGTGGGTGGCACCTGTGTAGCATGGTGCGTGGCAGCACTCCATCCCTGCTTGCCCACACATACCCCCTAGGGCCTTCTTAAGCAGCCCAGTTGACAACCCCTGCTGTAAACAAATCAAAAAACTATGTGATGATTGGCTCAAGCACCAGGGACTAGCTACAAATCCAAGGTATTCCTGGTGAGCACAAATATCTGACATCCAAAGCCTGATTTAACCTGAGTTGTTTCCATATCATTAAATTTTATATCCCCCTTTCATTTAGGTCGGTATGCTTACCAGGATAAATACAATTTTATCTGCATAGCTTATTTCCTTAGGGATAAAAGAGGACAAATTGTACTAGTATCTGAGACACTTTTATACCAGCCTCACGGCATCTGGCTTTACCAGTATAGTTATATTGGTTAAAACATGAAAAAATGAAAAACCTCTCACTCTTATGTAAAATAATTATATTGTGTTTAGACCAGACCTTACCAATTAAAGAAATAAGTTTTTGTCACAACTAGAGGTGCACTGATACATTGGTTGCGTGTTGGATTGGCACCAATAAAAGGGAATTTTACATCATCGCCTATAGGCCTTTTTTGGCTGTTGTAGCTGATAATGTTCACTGATAATTATGCCTTCTGGCTGGGGCCCCTGGGTGCTTACGTTTCTTCCCGTGAGCCGGGGATACACCCCCATCCCCTTACCGGCGGGCTGGACAGGAGCAGAGCAGCTGCCGCAGTGTCCCCAGTGCTGGCATGGCAGAGACTGCAGGTGGGGGCTGGGGAAGGCACTGTAAAAGGTACCGAATGCCACAGACATGATTGGGGTGGGGTGCAGAGGGGAGGGCAGAGCTGAGCTGCCCAGCGCAGCCCAGCATGACTCAGTCTGCTGTTAATATCAGTTATCGAATCAGCATCAGCCAATATGGCTGGTTAAAATCGGCTATTGGTATCTGCCAAGAAAATCTTTATCAGTGCCCCCTTAGTCACAATATTCAGTCCCTGGCTTTCCCTTAGCTTTAGTTCCAAGTGAAGAGGGTTCAGGTTAACAAATACTTGGACGTTGATTTGAAAATGTAAGGTGTTATTAGAGGGAGTCCTCTTGCTCTGTAACAGTGCAGCCTAGGAGCAGGCCAAGGAAGAACACACACAGCTAGCAGGAATTCTCTTGGAGGCCTGCGGGCCATAACAGATACCAAAGGTGGGTCTCCAGATAGCCGCTCCTGATGGAGAGTTTCTCCTTCCTTTTTAAAGCCTCTCATTTTAAGCTCTATCTTATTTCCCACTGACTGCCAAGAGATGGGATGTTTTCTTTACCTCTGCGCAAATCTTTGTGAGGACATTTCACTAGAATTGTTTTGTTCTTTTTTTTGTTTTTTTCTTCTTACCCAGAAACCTTTGCCATATATACAGTAAAATCTAGTTAATTCTTCACTGCCAGGTGGTTGGTAACATTAACTAATAAGCTGAAAATGACCAATTAGCAGTAGTATACCATTTTTAACTTTTAGTTGCTTGTGAAGTATACTCTGCATGCTGTAAAATGATTCAGGAGAGAGTGATTTAAAAAAAAATAATAATGAAAAAAATGTTACAAAAATTATGAGGGCATATTTTGTACACTCTGGCTTGCTAATTGAGCATCATCTTGTTATACAGATAAATGCTTCATGTACAATATCTTACTAGAATTCAGGGTACTCCCTATGCAAGTTGCATACTCATTCAGGAGTACAATAATCAGTCAAAGACTTTTGCTTTGCATGCTTACATGCACTCATTGCCAAAATAGAAGATAATTCTCCAAAATGAAATAATTGATCATCAAGGTTTTACTAAACCAGAGAAAGCTGGAAGATATCTAGTGTTTTGCAAGCATCAGCTGACTTGATAGGTGCTATAGAGGGCAAGGGTCAGTACCTTTTAAGTCAACCAATTATTAGGAGCAAATTTTATTGTAAGAGTGTATGTGTACATTTGCAATGAAGTAATCATACTTTACAGGTGATGCATTATGGCACTAAATCTCTGCCAGAGTCCTAACTAAATAAGACCCTAGTGAAAAGTTATCCCAGTGATTTGACTAATTAGCCAGAATTTCCTGTATTTGCTGCCTCCCTTCAGGTGCAAGGTTCTCAGCATTGCTTCTTTCCCAGTCAGGGCACTAGAGGCATATTTTCCACAGCATCAGTATGGACCTGTCTGCCTAAGGCTCATGTAGAGCTGCTGTCAATAAGATACACAGTGCTACAAGTAGGAGAGCAGGGTTTTCCCACCATGTGTTAATGAGGCCTGTCAGTATATACCCACCCCAGTAATTTGGTTTCCCTTTAGATAAAAGGAATTTATAAGTCACAGACACATGAGATTCCCAGGCCAAACAATTCATTGAAAATTAACAGATTCCCCTAATACCAAAAAGATGCCTACTCACCTTCACTTCTAACTGAGAGTCTACATGCTGGGCCAAGGGCCTGGCTTTATAGCTGTTCTGTTCCCAGGATTCCCAGTGGAGGACCAGAACAAGTCACATGATAAGCTAAGCCCAGTGAAGTAGTCAAAAGCCTTAGCTTCTCAAAAGTTACTGTATACTGAAGGTAATAGTTGCAGAAAAGTTGTAGAAGAGGAGAATTGAGCAAGGCAAGGCAAGGGAACTGCATTAAGTAGAACTCCTAAGCTACATTTCCCCCAAATTTCTGCTTGCTATGTTCTGGCCCCGTGGCAGTTGGTGTCTTTAAGTAACTCAGTCAGAATCTAGTTGTAGTTCTAGCAGACTGCTGTTTGCAAAGGAGTTTTGTGCTTGTTCATATCATTGAAAGGATAACTCTGAAAGTCTCTTTAGAAGAAAATATCATGTCTCTCAAAATATTTTTTGGAAGAGTAGAAGATTTATTTTGCAGCATGAAAATGGCTTAAGCTGGTCTGTTTCTTCCCATCAGTTCTAGTATATAGCTTTTGAAAAGCTAGTAGCTGTTCTGTTTCTTCCTTTCCAAGCTAATGAAATAATTGGAGTCCTTTATTGGGTTCTAAATATTTTGTGAAGTTCTGTGAGAGAGAAGAGTGTGGCCCAGCCATGTATACCAGTTGCAGGTAAATATCTCTCATGGAAGTCCCTAAATAAGTACTGAAGATCCCTAAAGACTAATTTTAGGTTTGGCTAAGAGGTGTTATAGCAATGGGGAAGTCTACTGTTGGCATCCATAGTGTGAGAGTCCTTTCTGGGAGCCTTAATAGAAATTAAATACATAAGAGTGGTTGGAACTAGTCTCAGCTATTTCCATTTGGTCCTGATTGGATCTTTTTTTCTGAAGAGGAATCTTCCTAGGAGCTTGCAAGTTCCTTTAGTGCTTTTGAGGCTATTGAGTTTGTTACACAAGAAAGCCTCACTCAATATATCACTTATTTTTTTTCATTATCTTCGTAAAGTATGTACTACTGTGAGCTTATCTGGTCTTTTGTGTGTGTGTGCGTGCGCACGCATATATTTACCCTTCACTATTCATAAAAGTGAAATTGGACCTTGTTTTCAAGCACCGTGGAAGGAAAAGGATTTGAAAAACATGCCTTCGGAGGTAGCATCCCTTTATGCCCTTTGGCAAAACAGCCAGTACGTTATAAACCAATGCTGTTTGTCTCCTATTTGTGTTCGAGTGCAGTGGTGGGTGGAAATGACAAAGAAGGAAGCTTAAAGCAAACTCAAGTCAACCTTGTTTTCCTGGGCAGGCAGCCTGACCAAACACAGGGAAAATACTGTGCCCATAGCATGGAGTAAAGGATCACTTAAGCTCTTTAAAATATGATAGGTAAGTGGTTATCTTTGATAGTCCTGTGATTATTTTTATTCAAAACTAGCCACCCCCTGAGCTGCACAGGTATTGTAATACTTCTGATCCATTATTATGCCTATGATGGTAGTGCCTAAGGGCTCCAACTGAAAAGGCTGAGGCTATTGTGTTATGTGCTGTACAAATACATAGTAAGCAGCACTCCCTGCACCAATTAGAGTTTATACATTAATGCTCCAATCCAGCAAACATTTGTATTTGGCTAGTCCCACTGTTTTGGGGACTACTCATGTTAGTTAGCATGTGGGTGAAAGTGTTTTCAGGACTGGGGCCTAAATGGATATATTGAAGAGACACCAAAAAATGCAGTGATTTGCAGAAAACCTCTCAGCAGGCCTGTAGCAGAACTAGGTAAATAACTGATGTCTCCTGACTCTATTGAAATGTAATGGCAAAACTCACTGACTGAAGTGGAGCCAGCATTTCACTTCTTGTACAGTATTTAAAAAAAAAAAGAAATTCTCACCTGTGTGACTAATAACATCACAGGTTGGTAAAGGTGAAAACTAAACTAAATCAAGCCCTTATTTTCCATCATTTCTCCTATGCCTCCTGCATTTCCCTCAGCCTAGGCAGGGAAGTACTGCCTCTGCCCACTTCAGCATGAGTTTTGCTTTGGTGCTGGTCATTTTAAAGGTAGAGTCTGCTGTGTTTTTGGCTTCTGCAGGAGTGGAATCACAGAAGACCTGGCTTTTAGTGTCTATACAGTATATATGGTAATAGAGCTTTTTCATCATGGGAAATGCGTTAATGAGACTTTGTTTCTACTTGAATGCCCCTTGCTTGGGATCAATTGTAGTATACTTACGTAGGAGTTCTTTGTAAGAGCCTTAGTGTCATTCCCTCTTCCATTCTGTTCCAAGGACTGCACAGACTTTGGAAATCCTGTCTGAGAACGAGAGTAATCTTTCACGTTACACTGGGCAAAGCAGCACTCAGGTAGCGGTGAGCAGAGCAAATCTGACCAGTGCCATCTAGGTGTGATTGTTTAAATAACAGATGGTGAGGGAGACCTAAAAGGTCATCTTTAAGTGAATTTTTGGCTTGCAAAGGGTGGCAGCTCAGCAGTACTTGGAACTATTGGCATGGGTTTACTCTCAGAAATGGGTACAGTGTGAGTCAATGGGAGTGTGGTGCCTGCAATGCCAGAGATACCTGTGATCTGAAGGGACCACATTTGGAGTTGAAGGGGTAATTTAGGCCTACATCTCACATTCTCTGCTTTCTCTCATGCTGCTGCGAAATGTAAATGTCAGGTAGGAAGCGATGGCAATGGGTACAAGATTTTGGTTGCTATGAAATCAGGTCATGTTTTGATAAGTGATTAAAGCCCAGTACTTGCAGACAGGTATCTACGTGAGTAATTTTATGCCTGTGTATAGTGCTACTACCATCAGTACGACTCCGTAAGATACTTGTGTGTTTGCTAAGATCAGACTTTAAGAAATGAAAAGCTCCGTCTCTTGTGACAGGCTCCCTGAAGAGTTTCGATTAGGGCTGATCAGTATTTTCTGTTGGCATTTTTTTTTGATCAATAACAGGCTTTTTTCCAAATAAAATTGTTCTGCCGAAGTTGAAAGTTTCCGTTTTGAGAGAGAAAAAAATTAAGATTGAGGAAAAAAAATAGAATAAAATTGAGACTACAAAAGGTTGAATTTTCAGTTTACATCAAAAAAAATTTTTTATTTTTTTTAAATGCTTTTTCATTCTGTTTTAAAATTGTTTATCCCAATCCTGCCTGTTTTGTTCCTGGTTCTGATGCTGTTGTGATAAGTCAGCAGAGGGTAGTGCCATGAGTCTGTTTTGGCTTTTCACCTCCTGGAAGGCGACCAGTTGGGAAAGGTTCTGCACCTGTAGAAAGATGCTGGTGTCTGGTAGGGGCCTGAGGAGAGTGGTTCTGCAAGCAGGTGTCAAGAGGATGCTTGTGCTGCTCCAGGTGTCAGCCTCGTGGGGCTGCAGCTTGGAACTCCTAGTAGGAAGATTATAGGTCCCCAATTTGCATCTTTACAAATCTTCCCCTAAAGCACTTGCCTTTAAGTTTGGTGGCATGGTGAACTCATCTAGAGGGGGCAGATGTGTTGAGCAGTCTACCAAACCTGTGAGATGACTCACTCCTATGTTTTGCACTACGTTCCTGACAGTGCAAAATACGAACATGAGTCCTCCTATGTTGTAGTGGAGATGTGAGGGATGCAGCACTGCAGCTTTATCTGACCAAGAGCCAGTAAATAAAATTGTTGGTGTTGGCTGTCTCATGGGGATAAAGAATTGGCCTGGAGACTGACAGTAGAGGATGCTCCTCTACAAAGCATCTTCAGGTGAAAAGACTGTGTGGCTGTAGCTAATATCAGATTTTCTCTCCTTTCTTTCACTGGAGACCTCATCAGTCTGAGCCTAGTATCTGACAGTCGCCTACAGATGCTCATGCTTTTCTGAACCAGATAGTGGTTCAGAAAATGCTGAGTTGTTCTAAAGTGCCACCCTGTCCTGCCATATATCTGCTAATAGCACAGCAATGTCTGGGGTTGAGATGAGGCAAAAGGATGAACTCTTGACCCCACATATTGGACCATTTGTTGGTTGCCAGCAAGCTGGCTATGTGCAGCTTAAACTATCTCATTAAAATCTCAGTATTTACTATAGGTGACAGCTGAAACTGATGCTATAGTGCTAGGCATTGTTTATACACCTGTAAGAGACGGTCTCTTCCTTCAAGTGGTTACAAGCTGAGTAGACAACCCAAACATAGGGTGGGAGGGGAAGTGATTTGCTCAGTGCCAAGGCCAAGAATAGAATTCAAGTCTCTTGACTCCTAGACCATTGCCCCATCGTGTGCACTGCGCTGTCTCGTTAAAAACCTTCTCCTGACCTAGCCTGTCCTGGCAGTGTTTCTAATCTGCTCACAGTTTCTTGATCAGTCTTAGGAAACTGTTGGCATAGGAGAAGCAAAGGAGGTCATTCGAGAAGGCCTTGCTAGGTGGGCGAGAGGCACTGAAAACAGTGTAGGGTGGCTAGCCAAGGTATCCGTGTTGGACAGACGGGTAGTGTGACCTATTTGCTGCCTTGTATGTACATGGGGCAGTAGGAAGGATCTTTGGAGTGATGCAGTAGACAAGGTTAAAGAGCAGAAGGGGGTTACACAAAAACAATAATAGTGATGACCTTGCATGTGAGGCCTGTCCTGAGGCTCTTCCGACTGAACTACTGGCTGCAGTATGGGACTCAGTATAGCATAGATTAGGTTTGTAGGTTTTTCCTCTCTCTTCTTTCCTCTTTCCCTTCAGTTAAGGAACTTTAGGTATTTAATGAGCCAGACCCTTGTTCCCCTGGGGCGATGTTGGCTGGTTGTATTAAAGTTATGATTGTATCTAGAATTTCTAGGTTAGTCCCTATTATAATTATTTGTGACTTGTGTGTGTTGTTGGGGTCAACCTACCTCCCCTGATGTGAACTGTCCCTGTTTTAACTAGCTTTGTTTAGTTATTTATTTCCCTTTCTTCCTTCCCTTTGAAGCTGAATCAGCGAGTGAATTTTCACGCAAGTTGCTGAATTGGTCTTTATTTTGTGTTTCCACTTCCTTTAAGAGTGTTGCATGCATGTTTCCTGGATCAAAGAGCTACTTACGGTGCATGCATTTTCTGTCTGCTTCATGGCTGTGAGTCTGAGTCTTGATTGTGATTTGTCTTTTCTGAGTGTATCACTTAGTAATTACTTGGGCCTGATCTGGAAGCATTTGGGACTCACTGTGCAATAGCATAAATGAGTAGACAAGGCACAGGGCAACTTCCCTTGAGTTACTCTTGATTTATGTTCTCATAACTGATAGCAAAGTCAAGCCTCTGTTTCACAAAAAATGCTCATTGCCACTTTCAGGAAAACAGATAGAAAACAATTAAAAATCTCTACCAGTTGCTGAGCCAATTCATTTCATGTGTGCCTTCCACTGAACTGTATTTTAGAATTCTAGCATACGGGCACTTTCTAGAAGGCAGAAAACACAACTAATCTGTTGCTGTGGCTTAACAAATCTGATCCTTCAGTGCTAACTGATGTATGAGAACGGGTAGCTTGAATAAGGCTCACTTGACAAATAAGCCTGTTTGCTCACCCCCTTCCCTTGAGCCTAAACCATTTCTTGAAATCTCTATTATTTCATGTGAGGAGGTGGGGTTTGAGTGCATATTTTCAGTGCCCTAAGTATCAAGGTGTAGTTGTTTTAAACATATTGCGCTCACTTACCCTGACCGCTTTAGTAGAGTGAAAAGAACCAGATAAACCAACTCCACAAGGAGTGGGCAAACCTGTGGTTCAAAGCAGCCTTGTCTGACATTTTTTAAAGCAGGTTTTACCTTCCTTGAAATTAAAGACTGAAAAATAGCGAACAGCTAGGTGAAAACACTTATTTTTTTATTAGCATAGGTATTTTTGCAAACTGCTGCCCAGGTACATAAGTCTCAGTGAAAAGTTACTTGGGAGATTTGTAGCAGAAGGCAGAAGTCAGCTTTAGTTCTTATACAGGCATCATTTTTAGGAAAGAGGTGAATCCAATATGCTAAAGCATGGAAAATTAATTTGTGCTCCTGTATGAGCAAGTTAGCTGGGAAGAAGAGGACTCATTTTTTAATTGGGCTCCTCAATTGTACATGTAGCAGATATAGGCTATAATTCTGTGTGGCACTTTGCTTGGATCAAACAAAATATGTCCAGCAATTGAGTATCCCATTGAGTTGAAGGGGGCTGGTTCTGTACCTAATGTCATGTGCGCTAGAAGTTCTTGGTTAGGTTAGGCCCTGAGTGCTCAGCATCTTATGGGATCTAGCCATGCAAGTGGCTGGAGATGAGCAGTCCACTGGAATGATAAGTATTAATGCATTGTCTGTCCTGAGTCTAAATTAATAATTCTTTACGCTTATAAGATCTGGCCCCATGCCCTTTAGCTTCCATTGTGTAAGATCCTGGCCTTAAAACATAGATTTCCATGCAAAGATGTTCCAAGGGCTTTGCAAATATTAATGAGTAAGGCATGGCCCTCTGTAACACAGGGTTTATCCCCTATTGACAGAGGAGATGTAGGGCACATGCTGTCTAAGACTGCCCTGCCCCCCTCACTCCTACTCCATTTCCTCCATCAAATCTTAGAAATAAGAGACTGTAGCCATTTCAGAGCAGTTTTTAGCACATGCTGGTAAGGAGACAAGTGATAAGCCTGAGACAGTGAACCATAGAGCAGCACTGAGTGGCATAAGATGACTCAAGGTGCCTGCATTGCCTCATTTTGGAGAGTGGGCATTCGCAGAGCAGGCAAGTTGTGCTTCACAGCACTACTCCTGCATGTAATGCAGAGCTTGAGTAGATATTGCCTTGGGCGTGAAGAGGGTACATGAGTTGTCCAGAGTCACACAGCAAGTCTATGGCCAAGCTGGGAATGGAACCCAGGAGTCCTGACTCCTTCCTGTCTTTATTGCCTTTGGAAATCACTGCCTAATCTAACACACACTAAAATTTAAAAAAAAAAAAAAAGAAGAGGGAGAAAATACGTGTTCATTTTTAATGGAGTTTTTCAAATGTCATCCAAGGGGGAAAAAAACAGTTATATGTAACTATATGCTACAAACAGGCAATGAAAAAAAAATTTCAGGTTTGCTTAAACAGCCTCTGATCAACCCTCTTCCAAGTCATTGAATGTTGGAGATGATGTGGGTATAAGGAGGAAAGTTGAGTCTTAGCCCACATGTTTGGGATCCATTTGGTGCAAGAAATCTTAATGCACTGTAATAGAGGCTCCCCCAAAAGAGAAAATCTGCAGAGGGACTAAAGCACAGTGCTGTGCCCAGCCACTCTGCCTCAGTTTGTTTCCCCTTATTTTTCAAGAAATTACAGTTCAAAAAGGCACAGCCCAGATGTGAGCCATTTACTGTGATTATCTCCCTTTTTACTGTGCCTCAATTTAATTTCCCTGATGGGGAGGAGAGAACATTGTTTCTGTTTGTATGGTGGACGGAAAGATGGTCGCTCTTAGTGGAAAGGTATTATCTGGCATATTGTGTATCAAGGCGATGAGGGAGCAGAGGGTGGGGGAGGCACCTTCTGGTTCAGCCTATCTATGCCAGCATCCTTTGCCCTGACCTGAACAGTATGAGACATTTGAATTTTAATCAAGCTGGCTGCTGTTTTTGTCCCAGTTAAAGTAGGAGCCCATGAAGCCAATTCACAGGAGCTTGGGGGAAGGGGTGGGGGGGGTTTGAATTGAATGCCTAGTGAGAGATAGAGACAGCCTTTCTCTTGCCCAACAAAAGACAAGCAAACCTCTGTGCAGCTGAAGGAGTGGGCGGGGTTGGGGACTGGTTATGAGTTTTTCTTATTATGGGGAAACTCAAACTATCATCTGTGCTTGATGGAAGTGAGAGAGAGTGCAGTTGGATCTGCAGAAGCACTGCCTCTCTTATTGGATTAATAGAGAGGAAAGATGACTCTAGAATGTGTACCCATTATCTGCACTACAAAGGGAATTAGTGTAGGTTTCAAAGAAATTAATAGCTTTTGAGTTAGTGCAGAATTACTAATGAATGTCAAGGCCAGAGATGGAAAGCAAACAAAATTGGGCTTTCTTTTCCTTACTGCGTTTGGGACTTGAGTAGGTTTTATCTCTGCAATTTTAAGATTGAGACTTGGGGGTTTTTTCCTCTGTTAGCAGAAATATTCTTTAAAAGCGTGTGCACCTGCAATTTACTGCAGGCAGTGAATTGATTTATTTACACCCTTTTCAGAAATGATAGTGCTTAAATCAATGACATTTAAAACAAAGATCTGCCTGGGAAATCCATGTCTATGGTGATAAAATGTTAGATAATGTGTTTTTATCATGATACGTGGTTTTGCCTTAAGTTGTCTGAGCCCAGCTTAAATTTAATCTTTTTGCTAGTGTAAACATCCGCTGGTATTCAGTTTAACTACATTTCCTGGTCTTAAGGAAAAGGTCACCTTTAACTAAACTTGATCTTAGCTGGACCACTCTTCTCATTCAGTACAGAAGGCAAGGGTATGTCTTCACTTGAGAGCGAACCAGTCCTAGGTTGGCCTAGAGCTCTGGCTTAGCTCATACTCAAGTACATCAAGTCAAACCCCAAACCCTTTTCCCAGCCACATACAAAAGTGCCTACTTTTAACCCAGGCTGGCTGATCCGTCAGGAACTGTAGACTATGGCTCAGGTTTTGCTCAGCTACTAATTTTGTGGTACAACTGCAGAATAGGGCACTTGAATACTAATATTCCTCTAAAGTCAAACCACCATACATCCTTATCTCCAAAAGTACAGACAAGTTATTTCAAAATTATCTGGGAAAGAATCATGGAATGGTTAAGCTTCAGCTCTCAGAAGTCCTAGTCACATGTATCACTGAATACAGTGTATGTGAGGACATGGTTGTTTGTGTGCAGCTTTACGTCATGGCTGCTTGCACACAGGCAACCTAAACTGGGTAGAAGTCATCTGAGTGAACACAGCGGTCAAGCCGTCTCCATAATGGTGTCAAGGGCAGCCATCTTTAAAACGTGAAAGCAAGTCACAGTTAACCACTTTCCCTAATTGGCTAAGTAAAAGTCAAATGGGATCAAGAATTTGTTCCTGTTTTGAATTACTTTGAGTCAGAGCCTTGCATGTATATGTGATCTAACTTTTCTGGGTCTCAGAGGTCACACTGAATGTCCAGTGAATCTCAACAATATCAAAGAAAGCAAAAAAAAAAAAAAATTTAAAGCAACACAGAGTGATGTGGAAATGTTTTGTTCATAATCTATGGGTGCAGTTGTGTTGGTTTGGATCAAACTGGAATTAACTCAGAGATCAAGCCTTTTTCAACAATCAGGAAAACTGTAATAATTTCTCTTAAATTACTATGTTACAGATGGACCTGAGCAGCAAAATCATGGCCCTGGTGAAGTCGGTGGCAAAGTGCCTGTTGACTTCAGTGGGCTCAGGATTTCATCTTTTGGTTTTAGACGGGTGGGCAATTATTTCAGGCGGAGGGCCACTTACTGAATTTTGGCAAGCCATCAAGGGCTGCATGACAGGCAGCTAGGGGCAGATAAATATAATTTTTCTAAATTTTTAGGGACACCGCTGGCCAGAGAGCCCGCCAGGCCATTCTGCATTTTGCCCACCCCTGTTCTAGACCAAACTTGTCTGAAGTTGTGAGATGTTTGGTAACATAAGTTTGGTTTGGGCCTGTTTGGTTTCATAGAATCATAGAAAATCAGGGCAGGAAAGGACTTTCAGAAGTCATCGAGTCTGACCCTTCACCAGAAGCATGATCTTTTCTATCCAAACCACCCCACACAAATCTACTATCTAACTTGTTAGAAAAACTACCCAGTCAGCCCTGACACAGCTGCAAAGCAGACACCCTAACCTGCCACAAGTAAAGTAGGGGGACAGCAGTGGCCAATGTCCTGCAGCTGCAAGTGTTGCTAAAATATACTCAAGAGATCCAAGGAAGAGGGCCACACCACACCCCCACCTACAGAGGAAGGCAAAAACCAATCTATACCAGTCTGACTATGGGGTAAAGTTCCTTCCTGATCCTAAATATGGTGATTGATCTGACCCTGAGAAAGGGGACAAGATCATCTAGCTAGGAACCTCCAGGTTTAAATCTCAGCAGGAACATTGGCCCCAGCCTTGGGTGCAGCCAGTATCCAGTGCCTCTTATGCAAGTAGCAACTGGAAGCCAGGGGGGTGTAAGGGGGAAATCTTCCCAGCCCCATGAGACCACCAAAGCCCAGAAGCATGGGAAATAACCATAGCAGAGCATAGGCATAGCTATTTCTAGATCATTCCTGACCAATGCATATCCAACCTCTTTAACTCTTCTAGTGATGGAAATTCCACAGCTTCGCCAGGGAGTCTATTCAGTTGCCCCACAGGTCTAACAGTTTTACTGATATCCCATCTAAACCTACTTTGCTGCAATGTCAAGCCATTGGTCCATGTTCAACCCTCTGCAGCAAGGGAGAAAAAGTGTTTTCATTCTTCTTTATGGCAGCCCTCAGCCAGATGCTTGCAAACAAATTTCCTTCTAATATGCTCCAATAACTTCCTGGGTATTAAGGTGGGGCTAACTCATCTGTAGTTCCCCAGATCCTCTCTTATGCCTGTTTTAAAGAGAGGCGCTATGTTGACCCTTTTCTAGCCCTCTGGTACCCAACCCATCTCCCATAACTTCTTAAATATTATTGCCAACGGCTGCAAGATCTCTTCTGCCAAGTCCTTCAATACCCTGGGATGAAGTTTATCAGGCCCTGCTGGTTTAAATTCATTCACACTGATTAAAAGCTGTCTGACTGTTTCTTTTGATATATCATCCCTCAGCTTGCCCCCTTCCTTATCCAAGTAATCCTTATTAGGTGTCTGGCTGCAGCTTTACATTTTTGTGAAGACTGAGGCAAACTAGCTGTTGAGTAATTCTGTCTTCACATCTTCTGTTAAGAGGGCATCCTGGTTATTTAACAGTGGATCCATACCTTCCTCGGTCTGTCTTTTCTCACCAGTATAGTTATAGAAACTCTTCTTGTTGTCTTTAATTTTCCTTGCCGGATGCAACACATTTTTGGTCTTTTGGATTTTGTCACTGCAATTTCTTGCTATTTCCTAGTATGCCTCTTTGATGACCTGCCCATCTTTTTATTGGCTGTATCGTTTTCTTTTGTATTTGGCAGGTTCTTGTACAGCCACATTCTTCTTGTGCTTCCATCGTATCAGAACAGTTTCTTGTTAGTCTTCCATTTATGAGCACCTCGTGCCTCCTGAGGCTAGGGGTAGGGGATGCGGGGACGTGGTGGTGGTGAATGAGTACCGCGTGCAGACAGCCATGGTGACATTGGCAGTGAGGGTAGGCTGAGCGGGGACCACCTGTAGACAGTGTTGGCAGTGGAGGGGGAGGGAGTGGCAAGCAGCGACCTCCCACAGACACCAGCGGTGGTGGCCAATCAGGGGGAGGGGGGTATGTGCCCCCCCACCCCCCGCACATGTCATATATGCTTCCAATACTGTTCCTTTTAGAAGCTTCCAGCCCTCCTGGGCACCTTTATCTTTCAAGCTGTCTTCCCATGGCACCATGCCTGTTATCTCTTTGAGTTTGTTGAAATTTGATTTGTTGACATCTAGCAAACTAGTTCTGCTGACCTCATACTTTCCCTGTCTCAGGATCCTGAATTCTGTCATGTTGTGATTGCTTCCTCCACAAATTCTTCTGTACTGGCCAGGACAAGATCCAAATTCTTGTTAATCTTGGCTCTTTCTGGATCCAAAAATCAGTGTGTTGGCGACAAAGGACCAACTCACAGGATCATCATAAAATTCTAGTTTATTGGACGGATGCAAAAGTCAAACCATGAACCTTGGTGCTGATCCCCTCAAAGACACACATTCACACGCACGCTCACAGTAGCTAGCTGTGAACAGTAAGCACCAGTATCAAGATATACCTATCCCCAAGTGCTGGAGTCTGCCATCGATGGCCAGTCGAGGTTTCTTTGAGTGCAATGTTGCTTCAGAAGTGGGTCACTGCCTGGTCCCTTCTGGCTGGACAGGCAGGGTGCTGGTCAGGTCAAAGAGCATGCCATTGGAGGTCATTCTTTGCTGCCTTTTATCCCTCTCTGGCAGACATTGGTGACTCCCCAGTTCTCGGGCTTACCCAATCCAGGGGTCGTTGACCTCGAGGGATGTCCCTCTTGGTAGCTTCTGGATGGCAGCTGTCAGCCCCAGGGGTCACATCCACGCATAGGTGCACTCTCAGGAGTCCATTGATGAATTTTGATTGATTCACTGCTGTGATGAATAGAGCTCTGGAAGTGGTTGATCAGGGGGTATTCCAGCCCCAAGGGTCTGTTTCCAGCATTGATTAGTTCAAACTGGGGTTTCCGCACCCTTAACAGTGAAGTTTCAGGGAGTTCCTGGCTCTGTATTGATTCTTTCCTCTTCTTGGTCTGTAGTTTTGTAGGTGTTAATTGCCACTCATTGACTTGTTTATCCAGTCTAGCTACTCTGTTACACAATCAACCATGATTCATTCAGGGATCCGCTCCATACAGAGAGTCCTGCCCTCGCTAACATTGTTACATGGTGCAACTTACTTTAAAACTTAAAGTACATTTGTAAAAGCATCTACAAGCTCTATTTTCACTACAAGTACACCTTATATAAAAATAATAATAATATAATAAAAGAAAAA
>NW_017729031.1:100581583-100597773 GCF_001723915.1 Gavialis gangeticus
TATAAAAATAATAATGATATAATAAAAGAAAAAGAGAGAGGAAGGAAGAAAAGGTAGAAAAGAGAAAGCATCCCCAAAAGGGGGCAAATAGTAAAAGAGGGGCTTTTACCATATGGAGGAGCTTCACATTTAACGGGGTGGGGGGCAGACAAAAGGGTTTCTTGCTACAAGTGTGGTTCCTCTGAAATAAATGCAGCTTTGCCAGTTTTCAACATCTGATGTTTGGATCGTGGTGTTTGAGAGAACACCTGAAATATTGTGAAATAAACTATCCTGGCGGGGTGCAATTAAATATGGCTCTGCACCTTGCTTCATATTGTTGTGAAAAAAAAATGCTACTATTGACATAACTGAGAGGTTTTCCAAAGATTGGCATGTACTACTGAATGCTTGCACTGCTTGTGTGGCTGTAGGTCACCAGGCATGCATTTAATATGGTAGCACTTGACCCCTACTTTGTGCTGGTATAGATGAAGGGCAGGGATTTCTTCAGGCGATATCTTTTTATTGAACCAAATATATATCTGCAATAAAGTTAGACAAGCTTTAATTTCTGGACCATCACAGCTACAGCATCGCTCATCATTGCACTACCAAGAAGGACAGGGTATCTATGGCTTAGAAGTCCATGTGTTTCTGGCCCAGTCAAAAACAAGAATTGAAAATCTAGGGCAAAAACAGTATCTGATGAGGTGGCTCCAGCCTTTCAGAAAATCAAGGAGGTTTAGATAAGTATTTCAGCTGATTCTCATCTTCTTACTGCATTGTTAATTCTTTAGGTTATGAAGTCAGCTGTATTCTGCAATGTATATTGTTTGTAAACTACTTTCTGCATTTCACATAGTGAAACTAAACTAGTCACTTTCACTTTTGGCTCTAATTAGTTTCCCTGTCCCTGGTGAAGTAGAATAGCATTGCTGACATTGAAATTCATGAGGCATCAGGAGAGTTTCAAATCAGATAAAATCTTTTAATTGAAAGAAGTGATAAATAGATGAAAAACACGCTTTTTAACCAACTCTTAAGACCTGCCTGCACTAATAAAATGACTAGCGGAGAGAATCTGTTGCAACATGGCTGTATGCTGGCATTGTTAAAACTTGGTTTCATCATACTCAAACATGGTTACACTTTCATAATGTTTGTAAAGGACTCTGAGGTTTTTAGGTAAAAGATGCTAAATGATTACAGTGATTTATTGTTATCGTATAAAACCTGAACTCTGCAAGTTTTGTCTTTTTACAGATGTTTTAAATGTAAGTTTGTTAGCTGTGCACAATTTTATATTCTTGTAAATAGTGTGCATCTTAACATTACATTACTAGAGTGATTGCACATCATGCAATATGTCAGATCCTTCCATGTTCCATGCATACAGGAATAAGAATAGGCATGTCTGAAAATGGAACTGTCACATAGAGAGACCAAAGAAAAAAAATCTATGTTATTGCTTGATTTAAAGGTCATCTTGTGTCCTGGTAACATCATAATCACAAGGTCCATTCCTACAAAATGCTCCTAGGCCCCTGATTGCTGCTGAGTGTCTGGAGCTCAGTGGGAGTTAAAATAAGCTTGCTACTTCTTCAGAGATTCTCATGCCCTCACAGAATTAGGCCTATGATTTTGGAGTTTCTTAAGACAAGTGATTGCTAGGTTGAAGAGACTCTCTGGGCTTTCAACCAGAGGCTACAATGTACTATTTAATTCTTGCTCTGCTCTAGAAAGCATGGCAGGCTTAGAGAGAGAGACTTTGGAAAGAGTATCCAAGTGGTAATACACTACTGGGCCCAGCCTTGTCTTGATGTACTTTTAGCATTTTATGGTTTCCATTTCTGCTTTTTCAGGGTTGATAATGGGTCCTTCTGAATAAATCACTGGACCACAGCTCAGGAGGCCTGGGTTCTGTTCCCAACCTCTGTTCCCACTGAGTGACCTTGGGCAACGCACTTAATGGCTCTGCACCTCAGTTGCCTTATATGTAAAATGAGAAAGTGCTATCTATGCATCTCTTTTGTAATATTCTGCAAGCTCTACAAATGAAAGTTGTTTTATAAAAGCTATGTATTTTATTATTATTCTACCTCTATTTTAATCTGCAATCAACTACATGAATATTTCAACCTCTGCTTTCAATATATATACAAGTTTCCCTCGACTTATGCTGTACACATGTTCCCAGAGAATGGCGCGTAATGCGAATTTGCATAAAGCGAACCCACTTTACAGTGCAACAAATAGGGATGGGTTCCCATAGCAGGGAGGGAGGGAGGGAGGCTGGGACTAGGGAAGGAGTGGGGGGAGGGGTGCTGCTCCTGGGACTGCGCAAGATAACAAAACAGAGGGAACAGAGCGGCACTCTCCCAAGCCCTGGCTGTAGTGGCCCTGGGAGTGGCCAGCGCCAGATGCCTACAGCTGCTGGACTGCGCCGTGCTCCGCCTGTCCCCACTAACCTCCGGTCCTGGGCTGCACCATGCCCTGGTGCAGGCAGCTGGTGTCGGCTGCTCCCGGGGCCACTGCAGCCAGGGCTGGGGTGAGTGGGGCCATGGCCCTTTCCCTTCCCTCTACAGGCTTACCTGGTTCGGTGGGGGGACAGCTATGCTGATCTCATAAGAGTGAATTTACCTCGGATATAACAAATTATGGATCTAAATATGCTCATCACATAAGAGCAAATTTGCACATAAAGAACCTGCATAAATCAAGGGATAAATAAAGAACCTGCATAAATCAAGCTGTTAACATGAGCCAGAATGACTTGCAGAATGAAGTGTTCAGAAAATAATTAAATAATTGTTTGATTTCTTCCAGAACACAAGCCGACTTTCCCAAACATTCTGAAGAAAGGATACCTAGATATTAGAAAGGATCATGACAGCTACTGGCAACCCTGTTATGCAGAGCTCTCTCCATATAAACTCTACCTGTATTGTCTTGACAGCAGTGGCAACCAGAATCTTCCTACAGTCTATCCACTTACACATTTCCAAAGTATCACTGTTACAGGCAACCTTGAAACAAAGATGGTTGACACCATTCTATCAGACAACTCCCAGTTGCAGTTGAAGGCACAGTCATCATGGGAGGCTTTGGACTGGGGGCAGAAACTTTGGGAAGTGGTACATTCCACTGTGCCAGCTTTCATGAGGCAGCAGGAAGAACTGGAAAACACCCAGAAACTGGACAACAATGATGAACTTGCCCAAATTAATGTTTTGCAAGAGAAGCCCACTGAATTTTTCCAGCCCACCAATTTCACTGAAAATAGTAAGGAGTACCAAAACATTATCAAATCAGGGACTCTTTATAGGTTGACTGTACAGAATAACTGGAAAGCATTTACTTTTGTTCTGAGCAGATCTTATCTCATGGCATTCCAGCCCGGTATACTAGATGAAGACCCTCTCCTGAGCTATAATATCGATGTGTGCCTGTCTGTCCAGACCGATACTCTGGATGACTGTGACTCTTGCTTTCAGGTCATTTTCCCTCAAGATGTCCTCCGTTTGCGAGCAGAAACACGCCAAAGAGCACAGGAGTGGATGGAGGCACTGAAATCTGCTGCCAATGCAGCCAGAAATTTAGGTCAAAACCTGCAAGTTACCCTTAGAAACAAATCGAGAGATTATCCCTTTGGAAAGGACCTTAGGAAGAGCAAGCGCCAGTCTGTGACCACCAGTTTTCTGAGCATCCTGACCACTTTGTCTTTGGAAAGAGGACTAACAGCCCAGAGTTTCAAGTGTGCAGGTAAGCAACCACACTGAAGTGGCATTGCAGTCCCATTCTCTATGCGAGGCAAAGATATAAACATAACTCATGAACATGTAAGACTGCGTAAACTTTTACACAATAAATGGGCACTTGTTTTCCAGTGCCTTAGCTGTAACATTAGTGGCTGCTAATGTATCAAATCGAGAAAACCAAATAGGTTTTGGCTTGGTTAGCAGTTGGTCATGGAAATAGAAATAGAAGGGGTTATAAGGAGTGGTGCTGGATACAGCCCTTCAGTTTCTGAGTCCAAATGCTTTTCAGTAAGAGAAGACCTTTAAGAGCATCTCCCATCACACAGCTTGTATCAAAATCCCTTTTTAAAAATAAACAAAACATGTAGATCAGGGGCAGGCAATTATTTTGGGTGGAGGGCCACTTACTGAGTTCAGACAAGCTGTCGAGGGCTGGGCGGGTAGTCCTGGCCCTTAACAGGCTCCCCACCCCCTAGTCGCTATCTTGCAATTGGAAGTCCCACCCCCTGACCTCTGACCTTTGTCACCAGAAGGCCCTCCCCTTGCCCCTGGAAATACTCCTTTCAGCAAGGGGTTTTGCCATCTCAGAACCAGGAAAATATCAAAAACCAGAATATCATATTCTAAAAATCGAACATCTACATTAATTTGATTTCAAAAAATATTTTTGTCCTAATTTACATGTGTTTGTGTACTGTACATAGAGGTGGTAGCACACTAGCTTAAAATGAAGTCTCACTCTTGTATATTGTGAGGTGGGGGGGATGAAGGGGTGGGTATAGGTTTGTGGGGGGCTGTTGGTGTGTGGATATGTGGGGTGTGGGTGGGTATGGAGTTTGTGGGGATGAAGGGTGACTGGGGTGTGGGTCTGGGGCCCTGCATGTATGGCAGTGCATGTGTGTGGTGGGGTGTGCATGTGGGACTCACCCTATGAACACACACACATACACTCTCCCTCCCTCCCTCACTGTGGGTGTACATGTGCACACACAGAGTCTCCTGCACTCTTCCTCCCTCATTGGGTGGGCGTGCGTGCGCTCTTTCTCCCTCATGGGGCGGGCGAGCATGCACAAATGCACACAGGCACACGCTCCTGCTCCTAGCCCTGGGGTACCAGCACGGGCCCAATGTTCTCATGGTCCAGCAATGCAATGTGCAGGGAAGCAGTGAAAGCGGCAGCAGGCAGAGGCTTCTGGTTGGGGTGGGGCCAGGCTGGCCTTGCTACTGTGTCCTGCTGGCTCCCCCTGGGTCCTACTGCCCCTGTCTCCTGTCATCTTTGACAGGCAGCCAGGAGCAGATAAATATACATTTTTCTAAATTTTTTAGGTGCCCCATGGGCTGGATAAAATGGCCTGGTGGGCCAGATTTTGTCCACCCGTAGTGTAGATCTTAAGCTCTTTGGGGCAGAGACTGTATGTGTGTGGCACAGTGAGGCCTGGTTTCTGATTGGGCCTCCAGGTGCTGTTGTAAGAGAAATAATATTTGTGGAGTTAAAGTAAGTATTCAGTGCCCCATTACAAAAAGCAAAGATATTATTTTAATGTCACAGCTCTTTGATGGGATCCCATCAAAGTCTCTGAATCTAAGCAGCTTGGGTTGGGCAATGTACCAGGCAGGAGATCTCAAGAGGAACGTGGGTTTTCCAGGAAGCAATGCTGGCAATGAAGTAGGCAGTGCTTTTTTTGTCTGAATCAGTGCAGAATCACTTCCCTGGCATGTGAGAATGGCGATGTCATCTCTTTGGTATAAATCTCTATTCTTTCACTCATTGTGGGGATTTAAAAATCTTACAGCATATTTAGGACTAGAGAGTCAGTCTAATGTGCTGATCTAGTTCCAAGTGTCGTGATTTCATTCCGCTGAATACAGAAATATTCTTCCCTTCCAGTTCCGTTTTGTGCTAATATGTAACTCTGTGCTGTGAGGTGGTGGCTGCTCCTCATTGATGGTTCAGATGATTCACAGTGGGAGAGCATGTCTAATGGTTAGAGCACAAGAATGGAAGGCTGACATTTGTGCCTGAATGTCCTGTGTCTGCCAGAGATGTACTGTGCTCCTTGAAGTAATTCACAGACACTTGCTAATAAGCCTAAGCTTTCAAAGTAACTAGTGATTTTTGAGGCCTTCCATTTTTAGGTGCCCAGCTTGAGATGCTAGAGAGGGAGTTTGATTAGAGTGGGAGTGCTCAGTGTTCTGTTAAAATCAGCTAACTTGTGTTAAACTGAGCACTCAAAATCACTAGTCACTTTTAAAAGTGGAGGCTTATTAGTCTGTCTGATCATTTTTTCTCATCTGTAAAATAGGGAAATAAACCGACCAAACACAGAAGGATCATGGGGATCATCTGCTGATGTTTGCAAAGCAATTTTGAAATTCTAGCATCATGGGCACTGCAAGAGTATGATGATGAGCAGGATAGTGTGCTTACGTACAATCGAATGACTCGGATGTAGTTTACATTACTGGTAGTGGAGCTTGGTTAACCTCAAGCCATGCAGGATTGTATCTTATCCACTGCTGTCAAACTTGCAAACCATGACATATTTGCTGTGTTGTTTTTTTACAGTGTATTTTTTCCTGAGTCCTCATCCACAAATGTATTCCCTGCCTGGAGTTTTGATTTCCTTATCGAGACCAAATTGTTCTATTTTTTTTTTTAATTAAAATTTTAATTAATTTAAAAATGACTATTATGCAGGGACAAGGTACAATTGTTGGGGAAAAGAATAGAAATAGAAAGTAGCTGTCTGAAACTGTGTTGCCCTGCTTGGTTTCAGTGCAAATTTCCAAATCACTGAATTTGGATCCTCTTCTAGCTTAAAAGAGTAAACTCTGCATCTATGAAATGGATCTGGTACTAGTTTGGTTTCTCAGTAGGATTTTCTTTTTTGGTTCAAAACACTGTCAGTTTGGCTATTCCCAGCTGCTTTCAAAACCCCAGTCTTATTTTAGTAGGGCACCCATACTTTTCCCATCTTGCATGGGCAAGAAGGATTAGCTAGTGTAGTGGTTCTCAGACTCTTTTTTTTTTTTTTTTTTCAGATTTAAGGTACTCCTTGGAAAATGCAGGCTCCTACCTTTCTCTCATATTTTAACTGCAGAGAAATAACAGAGTAATTCTTCTGTTGCAGAGAACGCAGAAAGACCCCAACAAGTCAGAATGTTTTTAACACGGTGGATTCCTATTTGAAATCTCTGGATTGATCTTGTAAATTGTGTAGGTTTCTGCATGTCTGACAGTGATAATACTTTGGAGCACCCTTAAAAGGATCTCTCGGCACCCTACGGTGTCACAGGACCCTCGTTGAGAATCACTGATCTAGCGGTTAGGTCACTGACACTTGGCTTACAGGACTGGGTGCAGTTCCCAGTTCAGCTACGGGTTCCCTCTGTAACCTTGAGCAAGTCACTTGCAGCTACATTTTCAAAATCTCCTTGGTGCCAAATTCACACTGAAATTAGGGTACCTTGGCATTTTGGAAATATTCCTATGTGCCTACAGATATTTCTGTCACCTGGATGGTCAAAAAAGAATACCACACAGGTTGTGAGCTGCTCAGATACTATGAGGATAGAACCCATAAAGATGCCTGTAGTAGAGCTCTTGGATTTGCCCATTTTCATTATTCTCTTCTTCATTTTTTTCTTAAAATTCAGCAAAGAAAGATTTTGGTCTCTTAGGGACTGTCTACCTTACCTCTGGACTGTGCTAGGAAGGGCCTTGGGAAAGCACTGTCACCTGTCACATGCATGCTAAACCCAGAAGTGGATGCCTTGTAGCTGTATAGAGTTGCACTGGGTACACGCTAATAAAGCTGTCTGTGTTGTGATTGTTGGGTCAGCACTGCTGTGACAGCCATATAGCATCCATGCCTGGGTTTAGTGTACTTTCTCGTGCTTTGCTATGGCCCTTTTTAGCATAGTCGGAGGGTGCAGTAGATGCCCTTGTTTCCGTCATTTGATTGTTGACCTGCTCACAGTAGTTAATGGGACTGCTACCAGCATCCTCAGCTGGAGCAGGAAAAGGAGCAGGCCCTGGAGGAGTAGCGAGAAACCTGCTTTTAGTCTGAAAGACACTTTAGGTATTCTGGGGGAATTCTCTGAAACATGCTACATTTCATCCTGAATTGTTCACATATTCTCCATAGCAGTGAGGCATGCTGCGGCTTATTTATTTGCTTTTTCAGATTCAGTGAAAGAATATTTTTGTTTTTAAGGTAGAATTTTCTTTTTTAAAAACAAGATCTATAGTTTCCCTGTTTCTCTGACTTTTACATGTTAGATATTTGCTATGCTCCTGTGGCCTGTTTGGGTTTAATTTTTTTTTCAGTGATGCTGAGCAACCACAGCTCAGGATTGAGCCTCCTCAGCAGGAATGATGGATGCTCAACATGTCTGTGAATTGGGCACTGGGTTTAATTTTAACTATATTTTCAACATCATAACACTCAACCCTTACTCTAAAAGCAGCTGATATGTACATAGGACTATCTTCTCAGTGTGCTGTGCGCCTTTTGCAATGGGGTTCCAAGTGTCAATTGGCACCTATAGCTGCTACCACAATACAGATCATAAAAAATAATAACAACTGGGGAAATGCTGTCCTGTTGGGTTGAGAAAAAGTTCATGCTGAGGAGGCTTTGGAAAATAAAGAGTGAGGCTTGAAGATCTCCATGCATCGTGATCACTATAGGCGGCTTCTGCTGTTTTACTTCATAGGCTGCTGTTTAACCTAACAGGACTGCTGTTGGTAATTACATCTTGCAGGCATTAAGAGCTTTTTTTTTTTCCGGCTGCTGGGAGGGGTAAGCTTGGAAAGGAAAAAAAAAAGTTTTGCTGTGAATTCTTCAGCCATTTAGTGCAAATTCCTGTAATTACCGTCATTGTGTCCTGTCTGAATGGCACATAATACAGCAGAAGCCTTTCCTAATTGAGACCTTACAGGAGGTACAAATCCCTTCTTTGTTCAGCCTGACAAATTAGTGCCAGAAAGTGGCAGGGTCCGAGTGGGAATCAAAGGCAAGCAACACAAAGATGGAACTTAAGGCTACAGTAATAACCCTCTCTAGTCCTGCAGGGAAAAAAAGTAATGACCAATGAAAAATGAAGTTTTTTTGTTATAAATTCCCTTGACATGACAGCACCTCAGGGCTGCTTTATTTATTTAGCAAAAGTGATTAAATAGTAATACAACAGGGCAGCCCATTGTCTCTCAAACTACCCCCCACCCTACAGACCCCTGCTGCCTTGGCTAATTGATTGACAATGAACCTCTGATAAAGAAGTTTGTTGGGAGGACCTGATGGGGACAGGGTTTTTTTTTTCCCCCCCCCTTTCTTTCTTTGTCTCCCCCCCCACACATTTTTGTCTGAATTGCACTCTACTTTTCCCTACCCTTCTCTTCCTCTTTAAAGCTTTTCAGGGAAGGCTCCCAGACAAACAGCTGACACTCACAAGCAGGTAGAGAAGAATGAGTTTTTCTCTGCCTAGCTTTGACAAGTTTATCTTAGGGGCTGACTAGCATTTTCCAACTGTAGATATAAGCCAGGACAGCAATGTCAGACTGTGGCAATGGGGTGGGGAGAAGTGGGCGGGAGACACGGATTGTTGAAGCACTGGGGTCAGAAGGGTAGTTTAAAAAAAAAAAAACAGTGTTCCTC
The DNA here is from genome assembly GCF_001723915.1 of Gavialis gangeticus. Lineage (NCBI taxonomy): Eukaryota > Metazoa > Chordata > Crocodylia > Gavialidae > Gavialis > Gavialis gangeticus. The sequence goes on from NW_017729031.1 coordinate 100,590,984, forward strand.
TGGTGGGAACTGATGTCTTAACTTGGTCTGTACATGTAAGATGTTTTCCCCATGCTGGGTTCTTAGTGTTTCTATAGGGCAAGATGTTGTGCTTCTTCCATCTTCTCTCTAACAGTGATAATCTCATATTTAGTCTGCTGATTGAAAGGGTGAAGGGGGAATATTTAATGGTTGTTATTGCATTTTATTAATGTTTTGACCTGGAACATAAGTACTTTCAGGAAAGACGACAGGGTGAGCTCTGCACTCCTGTAGCTCCAAAATGTCCATCCACCCCCTGTCCCTTACATGTCCCCAGAATCAATTCCCACACATCATTGTCCTGATTCTGTAGGTGACTCCTTTGTATAGCACCGTGGCCAGCGGGGAGTGTTTGGATCCCTGCAGTTGCAGGGTTCCCTTCTGGAGATTCACATGGTGGGATTGAGGCCTTGTGTCTGCTAGCCCTACAAATACCTAGGCACAGGTCTAATTGTCATTTGGTAAGACTTTAATGTTTGTAATAGGAAATGTGCACAAGAGCTTTGTTTGTTTCATGTCTAAGTAAGCCATAGCAAGCTTCACATGTGGGAAGTCTTGGGGTCTTTTTCTGTTAACTGGGTATTTTTCTTGATAGCTCAACTACTTCTTTCATGGGGACACAAATAATTGAATCAGACTGGGACATGCAGGATTTGCCAGTCTGGATCAAATTGTGTCCATTAAGTCCAGCATCCTGCTACTAGCTGTACATGGTAGCTAATGTTCCAGAGGAAGGGTTGGGAACCTACAGCCTAGGGGTCGATCCAGCCCACATCACCTTTATATCTGGCCCACAGAGACATGCCTTTATTTAACGGCATTTGGTAGCGAGGGGGACTTGTCCTGCATCGTGCCACAGACACCTGCCTGAGGCTTCAGTGGAAGGGAAGCTCTGCCCAAGCCATGCTGGAGCCAGGTGGCACAGGCTCTGGCAGTGGAGGGCTTGTGCCACACTTGTGCCAGGCTGCAGCTAAGCAATGGGAAGAAGTGGCCGTGGTGACTGGGTTCTGATACGTACCTGTCTCTGAATTGAGCCAGGTTGTTCTGGGGTCCTCTCCGGTCCCTGCTGGAAAATGCTGCTGACTCCTGCTTCAGCATAGAGTGGTGCTGCCCAAGTTCTGCCGGAAATGCACCCAGCTTTTTTTTTTTTCTTGGGGAAAGGAAGGAGTTCCTGTCAGAGATTTGTACAGACCCAATAACAGGTGATCCCAACCTCTTCTTCCTGGGAGAGGACTCTCACTGTTGACATAAACTTCCCCCTTGTTGCCTTGTATCATGCTTTGCCATAGTTGCTACTCTTTCTCCTTGATGGGTCACTCTCAGCTTTTGCCCTCCCAACCCCCAGAATATAGCATGTACTGCTAAAATTGCTAGTCCTAATGGCTAGGAGAGTTCTTTCCTTGTATCTTTCTTCTGTATCTTCAGGGGTTTTCTCAGCTTTCTGTTGCCGAAGACTGTCTAAAGCTATATAGAAGGCAAGGTGATTGCAACCTCATAGACTAACTAAATAAGATAGTAGATAAGTAAATAAAGAAGAGTACAAGCTTTCGTGACCTCGAGTTCACTTCATCATAGGATAGCATAGAGCAGTCACTCCACTTCATGCACTGCTTTGTGGTATCCTTTCACAGCATCTGATGCAGCAAACTCAAGTTCATGAAAGCTTGTGCTGTATATCTATAGTAGTTAGTCTGTCAGGTGCATATCAACCCTGATTTCAGACTAACTTCAGAGAGAAGTTATATTTTCCAAACAAATAATCTCGCAAGCTATAACTTCATTCTGGAAGCTGATCAATCTGTTAGCAAAAAACCGTCTTGATTGTTCCTTTTCAAAAGGAAGTACTAAAGCATGGCACAGTAACCACCCATACTGCACCATGCATCGCATGGTTAGTTTTAGCCACTATTTTGCCATAGCAATGTGGGAGTGCACCACTATGGTGAAGTAGCTGCTGGTCACATGTAGACTCGTGTAATCTCTATGTCACCATAGTGTGTTGTATGGCAATGTAGTGTGCTGCTATGGCGACATAGGGTGATGCGCCCCTTGTATCTTTCACTGTATAATCCATGTGTCAGTCACAGTACACTATCAAATCTGTATTGGATAATGCAAAAAAAATGTGACTATGCAGGTGAAGACTCTAGCACCATTCATGGTACACAACAGGGATGTATTGAAGTCCTGTAGGCAATCTTTACTTTAGCATTTCTGTCATTTGAATTCTTTAATTTGCATAGAATATGTCTGTCTCATCTCTTGAAATACTTGTACATGGCTATTATAAGATGCAATGTATATGTGAACTATTACACATGCACATATAGACATGGTAGGTACCTGCTGGTGACACACAAGTGTACAGACATAATGAATACTGAATCTGCACTGATGATTTTATGATCTTTCCCCTCCTTGGATGGCCTCTTGACTCTTTGTTTAATGTGACACAATACAGATGCTGTTGTGATTATTCAGTGTATCCTGAAATAACCACTCTTAATAAAGGTTGGAGGGCTGGTGACCTGAGGTCCCATCCAACTCTTGTTATGGTCAATGAAGAGACTCTTGACTAGTTTTAGTGAAAGTTAGGTACCAAGGGAAGGATCTATCTTCAAAAAGAAAACAAAGCTAGAAATCGCTGATATTAGTGATTAATGAGCCTTACCTGAGTTCTGAGGAAGCTGGTTGAGACTATAATTAAGGTGGGACTTGTACAACACTTGGATAATTATAACCTAATGAGGTCGAACAACATGCCTTAAGTATGGAAAATTGTTTGTGTCTAATCTGCTTTCTTTGAAAAAGTTGGTGAAAAGTTAATAGAAGAGTAAGCAGGTGGATGTAATTTACGTGGATTTTCAAAAAAGCTTTTGATAAGGTCCTTCAAAAGAGATTATTAAGGAAAATAAATAGCCCTGGGGTAAGGGACAAAGTCCTGATATGGATTAAAAACTAGTTAAGGAACAAAAAACAGAGATCCCAGGGGAATGGCTGCTTTGCAGAGTGTAGACAAATTAATCAGGTGCTACTTAAAGGAAGTTGTATCTGTCTCCCACTCTTCCTCCTCCTGGGTCTGAGAAACTATCCTGAAGGACTGCTTCAGGACCACTCCCAGACACAGAAGGTATGGAAGGAGCATCGACAGAAGGGCTAAAAGTTAAATAATTTTCATTTATTCCATTTTCCACATGCATTGAGCTACTGGAGATGTTCTCTATAACAGAGTGACTGGGAAATGTTTCATAGGTAAAAGTCACCATTATTTAGTTTTCAAGAGAGAAGGTGCTGGAGAGAGTCCCCATTAGCCTGCCTCCAAGTTAGTTAGCCTGCCTGTGGTGCTGTGCCCATGTGGCTGCACTGCTTCCAGCACAAAAAGCAGCTCACCTGGAATAGTGCAGTGTAGACATGGCCTGAGCATTGTGAAACACTAGATTATACCTCCAGGGATGATGTGAAAGCTCCTTCATTAGAGGTTTTAAGAGTGGGGGGAAAGGGTTAAATAAACTTCTGGCAGGGATAGTCTAGTTATGCCCACCCCTACCCAATGCAAGGAGTTGGATTAGCTGACCTTTTGAGATCCCTTCCAACTCACCTTTTCTGTGATTCTTTGATGACTGATTTTCTTACACTAGAATGTCCAGTGTTGGTGCTGTCACAGCACAAGCAGTGATTTTAAGACGGCTCTCTGGTTTTTGTTGCTTAAATAGCATTTTTGCCAGTGTTCTGCATCAGAAAGCTTGTCTTAATCTCTCCCAACCACTCAGTTAGTCCAGTAAAAGATGTCACCCAAAACAGTCCTTGCCTCTAACAAACCTTGGCCATTCTCTGAGCATATCAAATGGAAAATCTTTTGGAGGGTTAAACCTTTGGGTATTTTCTCTCCCTTCCATTTATGCTGTTTCTAAATGAGCTAGCTTCTGCTGCTGTTTTGATGATGGGACAATGGCAAAAAGTTGCAGAGGCAATCACTTCCTCCAATACTGAACAAGGAACTTTATTAGAATAAGGAAAGGCTAATTTGCCCTCCTACCCCATGCATTTGTGTGGAACTCCTTCAGCTCCTCCCTGCTACAATTTGAGAGAGAGAGTCCTGATTCTCTCCCCCTTTCTTCCACATATGCACATTTCTGCCATAGTTTTCCCTTAGTTCTAGGAAGGATACTCATTATGTATTCTAGAGTTGTCCTGTTTGTTTGTGCTTTTTCTCACAGAGAGTTAGAACTTGAAAACAAGCCTCTTGATATTGGTGCTGTGTATCTGCTTGCAGATATGCTATTAAGACCAGAATAGTTCATCCATGTACACAACTACTGCTGTTTTCGCAGCCCCTCTTTCACCTCACTTTCTCCTCTGTTTAGAATTAGCCTTGTGCTCTTTGATTTTTTTTTTTTTTTTTTCATTTTAGGTGAAGCTTTTAAGCTTGTGTTTTTCCTCCGTTTCTGCAGACAGTGCATCTCCAGCTACGTGTCTTTCAGCCATAGCTACTTTCCCATACCCTTTAGTCAGGGTTGGTGCTGATCCAAAAGCAGTGTTTCCTTCCCTGCTCTGGCTTCTCCTAAAAGGCTCGTGCTTTTGTGTCAAATGTAAAAATGAGCTTGATAGGAAATTGCTTCTGTAATGGCAGGATTCTTCTGGTGGAAGGTCATAATGTATGCTTTCTGACCTTGCTCTTCAACACAAAGGTGCTCATCCCCTTACAAAAGGTACCTCTAAGGAGGTAAACTATACTTAGTTTTGTTACTGAAATCTTGAAGTGTATAAAATTAGGAAAAGGCAATGGCTCTGTGATAGCAAGTGTTGTGTTCTGTCCCATAGGTGCAGGCTCCAGATTTCAAAGTGGTTAAACCAGGAGCTGCCATCCTTTCCTGGGCTTTCCTTTTAAAAATAAACAAACAAACAAACAAATAGCATAATTGGTGTGTGCTACAGGAATAGATTTGTCATTCTGCACCACTTTGAACTGCATAACTTCAAAGGAACCAAGTGCTTTCATAACTTGATTTGAAAAGGTTGTAGAAAGAGCCACAATGGTGAAGGACAATTGATTAACTCAGTGCAACAGAAAGGAAAGGACAGATTTTCTTCCAGCAAAACCTGAGAGATAGGCAGAACCTGCAATGGCTGTAGCCATGCCTTTAAAGAAAAGAACATGGGTTAATTCTGTGCTGAATGTGCAGAGTGCAATGTACTCTCCAAGGAGCTGAAGCAAATGGGCCAAAGATAACTGGAATGGATGGAGTGCAGTACAAAAACAGATGGTTGATTTAGCAGAAATTGTTTCTCTGGAAAGGGTTCTCTAGAGCGGGTGAGAGATGTGACAGGGTGTTCTTTGTCAGGGCTCTGGGACTTTGGAATTTGTTTCTTTCCCTTATCCCTCTAAAACAGCCAAAATTGATGACCTTCCAGGCAATGATGCCTTCTTGATGTAAATTGTTTTAAGAGACCTGAGAGGTGTGCTTTTCTTTAGCTATGAAGGGTGGCAAGGTATTCTTGTAGGTGCTTGGCTGGCTTAGTTCCTGCTGCATTGATCATTTTGATACTGATGAGATTGAATTGAGTTGTTATGGGTATGTTGGGGTGTGTTTGACATCTTCAGAATCTGTCTTTGTTGCTGCTGTTCTGTTCATGAAAACAGTGCCATTCCTCTGTCTTGTTCACCAGCTTAAGCAAACAAAAATTCAACCAGAATTGCTGAGGGCAATTAGTGTAGTATAATTTATAGTTCTATGTTATTCTGTGCATAACATCATAACTTTGTGGATGTCAATGAGAAAGTTACCATAACCATGGTTTTAACCTCTGTGTATAATAGGACCCTCTTCTGGAGTAATTCATCCCAATTTAGAAGCAAAGCAAGGTGTTCTGAAGAACTAGTTGCACACAATATTTCCATGCAGTTGAATACCTGATGTTATTAACATCTTCACAAGTGAACCAGCCTTGAACACACCATCTTATTGATGTTTAATGTGAGTGAGAACTGTTCCTGGAAGGGCTTACAGGATTGGTTCCTTCATAGAGCGCCCTTTCATTTGGGTGAATTTAACCCTTAGCAGACTGAGACATTGAAAAATCTATAGTTAAATGGAATTAACTTCCCCTAAGACAGTGGTTATTAACCATTGTGAACTTAAGGCACCCCTTCGCAACTTTTGTGAATTGAGTAGCACCCAGTTTCAAAAATTAATTTATATAGTACCATGCTTATGTCCTTGCAGAGGGGCTGGGCAGTAGAAGTCGGGGATTGGCCAGGCAGGGACAAGCCTGAGCTTAATCTGCTTATCTCCTCACACCTGGATGCACCTTGGAAAGGATCTGATGGCACTCCAGGATGCCCTGGCATCCTGGTTGAGTACTAGTGTCCTAAAACTTCTATAACTTCTCCACTGGGAACTTCTTCAGCTTAAACTGTTCCTAGTTCCAGCCAATTGTAGGAGGTTAGGGTTTAAAATTATGGATTCTTGATGGATAGCATGACCATTTTAGATAATTTTGCAAACCTTCCTTAAAAAATAGTTTTCATTTATTTTTGCCTTCGACTCCAACATCTGGATTCATGATGCTGAGGCAAGTTAGTGCCTTGTGAAGTAAGATACAGAATGTAGTGGTCATAAGATATGTGAAACTTTCCCAAAGTTATTTTGTTTCCGTGATTAATAAGCACCTGATTGGATGGGCTGTTCATAGAGGTTTAGTGAGAAAGACTTGTATAACTCGATTTGTATGCTGCTCGACCTGGTACTGGCTACTGGGGATGACCTAA
>NW_017729031.1:100600261-100603610 GCF_001723915.1 Gavialis gangeticus
CTTGTGAGGTCCCTTCCAGCCCTAATGTCTATGAAATCTAACTCAGTCATGGCTTCACCACTCAGGGATATATCATCCATTACAAAATCAAGCCGATATCATGCATACCTGTTCATATTCACTGTTTCATCCAAACTGGAAAAGAAAGCTGAATGTAATAAATGGAAAAATTAATTGGAGGGAAAAAAAATCACCAAGTCTTCCATGCATATGCTGTGATCTGAAATTCTGGGGCAATTTATAGCAAAAAAGGTTTAGACCCTTCACTGCTTCTCTCTTATGAGGCTGGCTCTACAGTGTTTACTGTACTGTGATATTGCTAATGCAAACATTATCCTACTTTTGTGAGCTGTTACCATTCTCTTTTGGAAAGGTGTATGATCACTTTAATTAGGCTCTTCCATCTTACCCAGTGAATGGGGGTTGGGGGCATTCTGTGTTTCCTTTTCAGAGAGGCACGATTTACCTCTGTAATGTTCTTAAAAACATGGATGCCATAGCAACAGAGTGAGTACATTCTATGGGCATCTTCCAGTGCTAATAGAATGGCACGTCAGACAGACGGGGCATAATAAGTTTTTAAATATCTCTTCAGCTGTTCCAGCTCTGTCCTTCTATGTATTAACATATTTTTTAGAACAGTGATTGATCTACACAGAGCCAGGCAACCAGTTGTCCTACCTAACTTTCTACATAAAAACATGGGAAAGCATGGTCACACAGAAGCACTTGTAAACTGGTTGGTATGGAAGCAGTTTAATAAACAAATAAGAAAGCTAGATTCTTTAACAGAGAAACCCTTATTATGCGTAAAGTTGAACGTAAAGGCTAGGGACAGACATTCAAAAAGCCTGAGCATAAACTGATATAATCTTTGCAGATTAGTCTAACCTGGCTAGGCTGAACTGGTTTGAAACAGGACAGACATCTCTCTGAACTGAGGAAATTCAGGCACATGCCTGCAGAGGCTCAGCCTAGAAGCCAGGGGGTGCTAAAGCAGCCTTCCCTTCCCTTCTGCAAGGAGCAGAGGGAAGGGAGCCTGTGGCCAGATGCAGGACTCTCATTAGGGAGGTCTGCCTAAATGGTCCCAGGCTTTTCCTCACTGACTGCTCAAGAGGCAGGAGTGTTGCCAGCCCCAGGCTAGCACTCTGAGATGAAAGCAGGGGAAGATGCAGTGCATGCATCTGTTGATGATTCGGAGCTTTTCAATCCCCCTCCCTGCTTTGTCACACTGCCTGCAGCAAACTGACAGGCAAGCAAGCCAGCTGGGGAATGATAGTACTAACAGTCTTTATCACCGGATTAGCAAAACAATGGCCTCTCTCCATTTCTTAAAACTTCTTAAACAGCTTACCTGCTGATTTTAGCTCCAAACAGCCCTAAGCAGTCACTGCTCTGTCTGCCTGCCCCAGTGAAATTGGGGAGACACAAACACAGACACCTCTTGGCATTAGCTAGCATACCATATGCCTAGGGTCTGTGGGGCTGGGGTCTGTGCTGTGGGAGATGGGAGAGAAGGGGGAGGGATTTCTGGCTTGAGCAGCGGAGGGGGGAGGGCAGGGGGAAGCCAAGCAGACCCTGCTGTGCCTGCAGTCTCTGCTGGAGCCTTATACAACATTAGCTAGCTTACCACATGCTGGCTATGGTTCATGCTGTGGCAGAGAGGAAGGAGGGATCCCTGCTTAAGCAGGGAGTGGTAAGGGGATGGGGGGAGGCCAGAAGACCCTCCTGTGCCTGCAAGTCTCTGCCAGAGCTCTAGCTAGGGAGCAAAGCGGAGGGGCCAGCTCTGCTGGGGAGCATGCCAGGATGCTGGGAGACTCTGATTTAACTTAAACCAGGAAGGGGTCTGGGACAGACATTGCATAAACCAGTTTGACCCAAATCAGTTAAGTCTGATGCTACATTCAACCAGGTTTATCTCAAACTGGTTTCAGCCATTTTCTGACTGGTTTATGTGCACTGAACCTATGTTCTGTTACAGGTTTAAACCAGTTTCTGATCACTTAAATGGGTTTGTGTGTACTGTCCAAAGACATTGGGTATTTACAGAGTTATTGGTTCACATTGTTGGGTTATTGGATCAGATCAGTTTTATGTTTCTTAGACTAGAGGTATTTGCTACCAACGGTTGAGGAGTGCATTCACAATGTTTTTGCATGAAATTTGGGCTAAATGAAAGGTCATGTATCATGCACTTCTGGTACATGTCCTTCATGGTTTTTCTGAACAGTTGTTCCCGATTGATCCATCATATTGATATTGCAAAAGGAAGACAGATCGTCCAATACTGAGGGCACAAGCTTAGGAGACGATTAATATCATTCTGTTTCCAGCTCTGCCACTGACTGGGGTTTCCTTACAGCAAAGCAAACTATGAAAAGCTATTTTACTTTGGGTGCCCAAGTTAAGACAGGTGGTTTCTGGTTTTCAGACAGGTTCAGGATCTGTAGTTCCCATAGATTTCAAGTAAAAGAGAAGAGATATACAGCACCTTGAAAATCAGATCTTCTGCATCTTGAGTTAGACACCCAAGTTAATACACGCTTTTGAAAATGTGGCCCTTAAGCTTCAAATTGCCCATTAGTAACATGGAGATAATGCTTACTTTATAAACCCGTGTGAACTCTCTGGTAGGAAAATGTTTTGAGAGTTGTTGGATCTAAAACATTTTAAAAAGTAAGTTAATTTATTACAAAATTATTCTAATTTAATTTAAATAAGTGCCATTTCCAGTCATCAGTGTCCTAGCAGGTCAGACCGTAACAATTTGTAAAGCTTCTTTTACTAGCCTAGAGTACAGTGAATAAACCAGGCATTTGTGTTTGTTGTTTCTTCCCTGCTAGCAAGCTAACAAGGATGCTTGCTTGAACACAAAGGATGTTTTGTTTAAGAGTTAATCTGTTCCTGCCACTAATTGCTTATTTGGGGTCTTTTCCTGCAAACTTTTATGGATACAAACAGCTGTACTAAATTCAAATGGCCTACATTCATGAGATTGACTTTATAATATAACTTCCTTGCTATCGTTGTTCTATATGGTCTCACAGGTGTCTTTACAGCAGCTCGTTTATGGTGTAGTAGGGAGCTGGTAAAAGCACATTAACTCCTGCAGTCCAAAGAAATAAAAAGAAACGAAGCCAGGAAGAGTAGAAGTCAATCTTGAAAGCAAACTTGCTTTTATTTTCAATTTTCAAGTGGGCATTGGGGATTTAAAAAGTTGTCAGTGATGGAGAGGGGAGAGGCTACTGCAGTTTGAAAAAATGGAGGGAATTCAGTATCTCAGAAGATTTTATATATACCTGCCATTTGATTTGACTTACACAAACACATTGTGAAGGAACTGTTTTCT
>NW_017729031.1:100608610-100632079 GCF_001723915.1 Gavialis gangeticus
GTAGAAGCCAATTTTGAAAGCAAACTTGCTTTTATTTTCAATTTTCAAGTGGGCATTGGGGATTTAAAAAGTTGTCAGTGATGGAGAGGGGAGAGGCTACTGCAGTTTGAAAAAATGGAGGGAATTCAGTATCTCAGAAGATTTTATATATACCTGCCATTTGATTTGACTTACACAAACACATTGTGAAGGAACTGTTTTCTCTTTCTTTCACTGGGAGCTTATCACCTCTGGAATATGGGCACCCCGAAAACATTATCAGATGTCTTCTTGCTGTACTCTTAGGAAGTTAGGAAGTTGTATGACAATTTTTGTTGTACACGCAGGGAAGCAAGGTGCACTTATTAAGGCTCTAATTCTGCATTTCACTACTACTGGGCACTTCTTCGCACACATGCACACTCACGTACACTGCTGGATGGGGTATACAATGAGATGATTTGCTTAAGGTCATACAAGAAGTCTGGCACAACCTGGCATTGAACCCATTTCTCTTGAGTTCCAGTCCCAGGCTTACAGACACAAAACCATCCTTTTTCTAATGCCCCATCTTGTATTATTGATTGTAATATGTATTATTCTAAAGATCACAGGATTTGCATTTTCAAGATGCATGTCTTTAGTTAAACTTTGTTGTATTTGATTCATTCTCTGCAACAGCGTTGAGGCTTGTTCTTCACTGGTAATAGTTTCCTGAAAATATGTTTTGGAACGCTGACCAAGACCTTAACATTTCAGTTTTGGGCTTGAATTGTAACTAAGGTCAGAGGTCATATGTTTGCTTAAAACTTTTTGTGGTAATATTTGAGACATGGCCATCTCATTTCTGATGACCTTGCGCACTGAATGGGTACTGATGCAAGTGTCTCTTGTCAGTCTGAAATGTGTTTATACTTACGATTTCCAAGGAACATACATCTCATTTAACAGCAAAAAGTGTAGCTCATTTTAAGCCAGGACACAACCTGCATTGATTCCCTTGGCTATGCATGGTACAAAGAATCAATGTAGGATGTGAGAAATGGTCTGAAGTGTTTTCTGTTATGGAGGGTGGGGAGGCAGCATCAGCCAATCTATTGTGGTTACCTTCATCACAGACGAGAACACAAGGTGGCCTCAAATGCTGTGCAGTGTGGAAAAGTGTTTTAATTTAAGCTGGTATGGATGTACCAGCAAAACCTTTCAAGTGTAGATGTACCTTATATCAATAAAAATGCCTAGCTGGCATAACTCCCACAATAAGAGATCAGCAAAAGCACCTTTTTACTTGTGTAATAACATCCGACTAAGGTTTTTGCTAATTGAAAGATGTCATTAAAAATCACACTAACAAGTGGTGTTAGTATATTAGCAAGCGCTTCCAGTGTGAACCTGACCTGACAGTCTTCTCTGTGTAGAGACCATCTCTTACCATATGAATGTGCAGCACCTAACACATGGGACTGATTGCAACTGAGAACTACAAGTGCTACTGTAATAAAAAACTATTAATGATCACAAACAATAAAAATAAAAGAAGAAATATCTTCATGAATATTTCCCAGTGTCAATTGTTCAGCTAATTATACCTTATCAAATTACTTTTCCTTATTAAGAGTGGTCCTTGCTGTTGTTTACATGGTGCTTATTGTTTGGTAAGGCAATACTTGTTGCGTGGCTTCCTCGTATAGTCGCCAACTTAGTGTTTGTTATGGCTGTTCTACCAGTTAGTGGGTTTGTACTTATCCATTCAACAACGGGTATAAGACTTTAGAATAGAGTGGAAGGATCTGATGTAAAGTTTAAGACATTTTTCAAATAGATGCCCTGCATCTTGATTTGAATTCTTTGTTCAGTCTAGATCATTGCTGTCCCATTTTAAAACAAAAAAATCCAACTGGGAAACGACAGTATTTATTCTTTCAAAATAAGCCGAAATCTGCAAGCAGATATGATTGCGGGGCATTTCCCAGTGGAGGAAAGTGTATTTGCCCAAGTAGCTGGTCATCAACAAAAGCAAATGAGAATAGGGTCTGGGAAAAACTGCACGCCTTGCTCTTCTTTTCCTTCCTGTGGATCTTGCTCCCATCATCCATGCTTTTGTCACCTCCATGCTGAACTATTGCAACATGCTCTTCATCAGGCCACATCTTAAATCAGTGGGGAAGCTAGGGCTGGTGCAGATGGAGTTTTGCTCTCTCTTTGTAAACAGTGTAGAGAGCGTGAGTTGTCTCTTCTCTGGGTTCTGTGCTGGTTACCAGGGAGTTCTAGTCACAGTTTTGGTTTGTAAAACCCTTGGTAGACTGAGAATGAGACTCCAGTTACTTCCCATGAAGCCCTGCTGCAGTGGCAGTCAGCTGAGGCACTTGTGCTGGATCATAGTAAATAAGTGTGGGGGGGAGGGGTGGTGATCAGGAACCAGTCCCAGGCACCCATTGGGGGGTGGTGCACAGCCATCACCACTGCTCTCCCAACTGTTGCGCCACTGCCAGCGGCCCAATTGCTACCGCTGCCTCATGCTGCTTCTTTCCAGGGTGCAGAAGTGCCTGCTTACACCTCTGCTGGTTCCCCCCAATATAGTATCAGTATAGTATTAATATTAATATTAGTATAGTATAGTGCGTTCTTCAAAGGGTTCCAGGGCTTTAGAATGCCCTGTAGCCACTGGGTGGGTGGATTCCTTTCCAAGCCAGGATCCATAGGGTGGCATGTTTAATTGTGTACTGCAGCATGGGAGAAGGGGCAAACTGACTATTACATTTTTGCTTTGGTAATTCTAAATAATTAGCCTGTGACTATATACTGCTGCTTCATAATCTAAAGGAAGTAAATGATCTTTCCAGATGCGTGCTATTCAATCAGATGGGTACCAACCCCTGAGGGGAATCAAACAGGCTGTCCACTGGGAGTACTCAGCCCCTGCAAAAAAAGTCTACTTATCCCACGTTGCACACCAAATGTAATGGATGCTTCTGGAGTTCAGCACATCATGCTGAAATCTCCACGTATATCCCATTACTTGCAGAGAGTAGAAAGCTATTTATCTTTTTCCAGTGCTCTTATCTGGGGAATGGCTAGTTCCTTTATCACGTCCCTATTTAACCTCACTAGCAAGGGATACAAAAATAATGTGGTTTTTTTTTTGTTTTGTTTTGTTTTGTTTTTTCTTTTTTCTCCCAGGCTGTCAGCGCTCCATAGGCCTCTCCAATGGAAAAGCCAAAGTGTGCAGTTACAGTGGGTGGTATTACTGCAGCACCTGCCATGTGGATGACAGCTTTCTAATACCTGCACGGCTAGTACATAACTGGGACACTTCAAAATACAAGGTAATCTCCATAGGGGTTGGGTGAGACCAAGTAAGCTGGATGCAGTGTAATAAAAACAGAAGCAATACTGCAGGACAAGAAATGATGTACAGTAAATTCATATTTGTTCCTTCAACCACATTCATCTATCCCAAACATGTGGCTTACCTACAAATCTGTTACTTCTCAACAGCATCTTTTCAGGTCTGCAGCAGCCACATCATGCCTTTGCATCCTTGTTTAAGCCTCAAGACATCTCCTTGTGGGAGGTGCCATGCTTTTCATTTTGGCTGATCCACTTCCAGTACCACTTCTCTAGTCCATGTGTTGTACCATCTCTCTTGATCTTCATCTTCATAGCCCTCAAATTCTGGCAAGCTCTGACATTGTCTCTTCCTCCTTAGCTCACTGAAAGAACTGGTGGATCCCATGATAACACCCTTGGATATTTGGAATTAAACTTCCTTGTAGGGATTGGGCACAAAGTTTATGGAGTGCACTCCCCTGGAAGGCAGAATGATCCCAGTTTGTGACTGCCTTTTGAGCACAGTGGACTCGGTCTCTTAGCACAGGCCTTCTCGTTACATCATGAGGATTGGACTGCAAGACTTCATCAAATACAAGCAGTAGAAATAATTCAAGAAAAGAATCCCATGTTCACTCATTGTATGAGGATGAGATGGAAAATAAAGAATGGTCTTATAGACAGAATTTTAGCTCAAACTGTTTTAACCCCATGGCACCCTGGGTGTGCTGATTGGTATACAAATATGAATGAAGGGCTATAGAGAGAGAATAATGTTAGTAGCCATTTAATGCATCTTGGGATCTTTCACAAAGGGCATAAAAATTGTGCATAGAACACACATTTTTATTAGTCTTTTTTTCATGGGGTTAACTGTGTTTTGCTATTGCAGGGAGAGTATGCTGAAACAATAACAAACCTATAAGAAATCAAGACCATACTAAAGCTTCAAACATAAGTCATCGCCAGGAATGGCTGTTTGATGTTTTGTGTCTGTAAATATTATTAATATCTGTTGTTTGAAAAAAAAAAAATAGCCAGTAAGTGCTCTATCAGAGGAAAAGCAGGCTCTCTCAAAGAGGAAAATTTGTCAAAAGAGAGATTATTAAAAGGAAACCAGAGTCTGCCCTCAGAAAAATGAAAGTCCTCTGCCAAGTAATATAAGATTTTTCAGAAGTTAATGAACTTCTTGCATAAAGCAGCGAAGAGTTTGTCTTCCGGAGAAGCCAGCTCTAAATATTAGAGTTTTCTCTGGATGCCACTCTCGGGTACCTACTATTTGCCTAAGCAGGGTTAGGAGAAGAGGCACTGGTATGGGTTAAATGATGATAAAATAGGCAGACATCATATCAGTGAGACTACAGAAGAAAGTGGATTTTTAAATCAGAATTTAAAAACTATACCTGGTTCCGAATGGTTTGGTTATAGGAGGAAAGAAAGTGCCCCAGTTCTTTGAACACGCATAAGGACAGGTCTCTTAGGCTTTTATTTAAAATCAAATTCATTCTAATTATAACAGCAAGAAATTAACAATTTGTACTTTGCACTTTGCAAAAGGGCAGTACAGGCACAAATTCTCACTTGGATGAGGGCAGTGCCAAGATTAGGTCCTCCCAACCTCCCTCTGTCTGAACACCTCACAAACATTAATGTATCTGTATATGCCCCTCCAGCATAGAGAACTATCATCATCCTCAATTCACAGAGAGTGACCTGAGAGATGGAGATTGTGTCACTTGGTCAGGGTCATGTAGAAAGCCTGTGGTAGAGCTGAAAATCAGATCTAAATCTTCTGAGTCCCAGCCTAGTCCCTTAACCCTAAGATCATTCTTCATCCCACCACACTTGTTCTTTTGATAGTTAAGACTAAAGAACTGTCCAGTTCCTGTGTTTTATTTCTTGCTGCTTTTATTTTAATAGAACTTCCTAGCATTTCTAATAACATTTTGGAGAGGGGTGTTCTAGGCAGGGTTGGTAGCACCATCCATTATTGAGGTTGTCTAACCCTTGTCCTTGTGAGACCCTGTTTTCAGTTGCTTTATAATTTTGCCAGGCTTAAACGTTTTGAGGTAGAATTTTATGTAGCTAGAGGTCTGCTTGTCGGAGCCCTTAGTTCTGACCGGACTGGGCATGTTACATCTCCAAAGAGTGACTGATCATGCTTCTTTGGGCTGTCAGTACAGGGACAAGTGGACTTTCCAGTAATCCCTGCAGCCAGGTGCTTGGGCTGGCATTAGGATGGAAAGCAGGTGGCTCCTTGCCTCTGTGCTCTGTGACCCCTTCCTGCTGACACCCAGGCAGAGAGGAGCAATAAGCCATCTGGTTCAAATGCAGAGATGGAAGCCTGACTGAGATAATGTGATGATGATGAGCACCATGGGAGATGGGGGGAAAGGAGGAAACACATAGCTATTTCCAGAGTGGGGTTTGAACAGTGTGTAGTAGGTCAGGGATGAGGCTCCATATTGAATACTGACGAGAAAATAGAATAGTGGATAACTGCACTTTCAATAAGTATTGTCCCTTTTGTGCACACTGGCCTTATGGGAAAAAATTGTGACCATGTTGTAGCATAGTTGCCCCGGTAGCCTTAATTCTGGCATTTCATACCTATTGTGTGTGTCCTCCTAGTTCCAGACCAGTGTTGTCATGGGCGTGTGTGGGCTGATGAATCTGTCCTTTGAAACAAAATAAAATAGTGCCTCTTATTCATTCCTGTATCTTCCCTGAGGCAACAGGCAAACAGTTAGGGTGCGTCCTAGTATTTCAACACTGATTCACAGTGAGAGAAAGTTCTCCAGAATAATAGCCCTTGGGGAGGCTGACATTCAGTTTTGTGGCGGAGAAAACTCTGGAAACCCTGTTGAGTTCTGCTTTCCATTCCTTGGCTGTCTCAAAGTCAGGACTATGTGCTCACACATGAATAGGTCCTGATTTAACAAAGTACGTAAGCAATTGCTTGAGCTCTGTATTGATCTAAGTCAAAATTTATGCTGATAGTCCTGTATATGGGAAACTCCCAGTTTCTAATCTTAGTTGTGATGCTAAGTGTTCACAAGGCATTCAGTGGACTGCTGAATATTTGACTCAGTTGACCTATTAGTAAAAGAAAAAAAGAATATTTATGTTGGATACTATAGCTCTCAGGGGCTATTGGAGGGTAAATTGTTTAATGTGCGTACAAGCAGTTTAAATTGAAGATGGCTGTATTACTTTCTCTTGGGTGTAACTCGGCCCTTTCAACAAAACAAAATAAATGTATACCATAAAAGTCTTTAGTGATTTAAATGTATTTATTTAAACATTTAAATGTTACAGACATCTAGGATCTGTTCTATTTTGTTTTTATGCAGACTTCCTCTGTTGTTACTTAAACAGTGCATTATCTATTTCTCTGTTCAGATAGTACAATTTTTTGCATATGCATTTAAAAAAGGGGGGGACTCGCAAAGACTGAGAAATGAGTGGGATGTTTAATACAGCTTTTGAACCGTTTATGTCATTGGAATAGTGACCTTTAATTCATCTTACAGTATCTCTTAGGTTTAAAAATATGTATCATAGTATCTACTTAATTGCTAGCATGCAGCCAGTACTTGGTATTATTTATGATATTTTTGTTAACAGAGAGGTTATTCATTCTAAAAGGTTACATTTGGTGTTAGCTCCCACTGTTACTAGTTAGCAGATTCTTCCCCTGACCTGTTCATAGTACCATAAACTGGTACTCTTATAAGGTCAGATTTTGCTTTGTCCATCTCACATCCTGTATTGCCTTAAGGGGAAGAGCTTTAGGTCTCAGAAAACTGTGATTTGCTCCCTCTTCTTCTGTTGACCTGATAAAAGGTAGACTCATTAGATTAATTCTTTGGTGCTCTGGCTCAATGAAACACTAATCATTATCACGATTTTTTTTAATGCCAGAAGTAGTTTTAATTATTATTTTATTTAGCTGTGGTTCAGATTGTTCTCACTCTCGCTCTGTCAAGCCCAACTCCAGTTGTGTGTTTGTGAGTTGACTTCAAAAGGAGCTGAATTGGAAATTTAGTATTTCTGTAATTCCCTCTGTCAGTTTTATCCTTCTTGAATGGCTACATCCCCTGAAGCATGTGTGTTGAGATATGTGCACACAAACATTATAAGCACTTGGAGGGAAGAAAGGGCCCTTTGAAGGAATTGGTTGATGCACATAATGTTTTGACATGGCAAAAGATCTATTGAAATAAATCCCGTGGCAGATTACTGTCCTCAGTAGAGGACTCCCTGCTGTTGAACACAACGCTGTGTATGATCTTTGTCAATAGATGAAGTATTAGGAGTGTGTATGTCTATGAAAATAACTGTTGTTTGTACAGATAGGAAAGTAATCCTTGAAATTTACTTGGACCTGCTTGGCAAAGTAAGAGTTGGCTATCAGTAGATGAAAACAGTGAGATCTCTCTTGAGCTCTGCCATCACCACTGGTCAGTAACAGAAATTCCTACTGAGGGTTTTGGATGCCAAGAATGATTTAAAATGGCTGCAGGGAAAAGGAAATGGTCCATTTAGAAAAAGGGGCAGAAAGAAAGCAACTGCTAAGCTGCGTGCTTCATTTTTCAGGTGTCAAAGCAAGCCAAAGAGTTCCTGGAGTATGTGTACGAGGAGCCATTGATTGACATCCAGCAAGAAAATCCCATGTTGTACAAGCATGTTGAGCCACTGGCAACTGTAGTCCGACTGAGACAGCAGCTGAAATCTCTCAGAGCCTATTTGTTCAGCTGCAGAGCAGCAGTGGCCGAAGACCTGCGTAGGAGGTAAGAACCAAGGACACCATGCAGCACAAGAATCCTGTTTTCTCGTCTCCACATGTTCAACCTTTGCCTCCCCTCCTTAGTTCCCATGATTCCGTTCTTAAGGCATTACCAACTGTGAAAGGTGGCTGCACTGTAGTTTTCAGCAGAGGCTTCCCTATGCATCTGGGAGCAGTTGTCTACTGCCATAGGAAAGCCTATCACAGTGATTTGTATAAGCTTATTAAGGTTTTATTGCATAAGTTTATTTATTGCTGCTGCTCCTAGAGTGTCTGAATCAGAAAATGCATAGTTATCTCAGGACATCCCTGCAAGAATAAAAATTGCATAGTTTGGGTGCTGTCTGTTTTCCTTCTCCTGTTCTTTTCCCCTCAACATAAAATGGCTACACCACAATCCTTTTATCAAAGCAAACTCCATTTGAAAACAGTGCATCTTAGTCCACTAGCTGTTGATGACCTCAAACCAACTATAAACAGCTGCTCCTCTTAAATAGCAGCAACTTGATCTTTTAAAGGCTAAGTTGTTTTTTACCTTGGATCTGCTAAGAACTGAGGTGGAAGTCGCTCTTCAGTTCCCCTATTTCTCTTCTGTGAGCTGAGTGCATTCAAGCAAACACAGCTGACTTGTAGAAGCATACATGTCTCTTAAGCATTCAGATTTGCTAATAAGACAAATCTCTGTCACTTTTAGTTAAAAAAGGTACTACTTTGGACTGTTCAAATTTCAGAGAGCAAGAATGCCATGTAAAGGACTGTCCACTCCCTGTATTTTGAGTATGCATTTTAGAGAGGCAGTGGTGGTAGTGAGCTTAATTCTTTGAAGGGAAAGTGGGGGTCTGGATTGGCTACTTCATCCCAGCAGTAGGAGAAAGGTGATGTTTGCTATTCAAGAGAGAACTTATGTCATCTCCTTGAATAGTTGCTGCAGGTACAGCTAAGTCAAGATGGCTATGGTGGCAAGGTTCTTAAAAGCAATAGTGCAGCTCCATGTATTCAACCCACAGGGTATTATTATATGTGAGTGTTGGAACGGAGCAGTGATGCACACATTTCCTATAAAACTTTAAGGGACACACATACAGCATTTTCAAACTTAGAATGCTTTTCTGTCTCTTCAGTGGGCTGTATTATCCTTCTAGAGATTCTTCTTCTGTGCAGTTATAACAACTCTTTTATTTTATTCCTTTCATAGAAAATAAAACCAAAAGAACAGTAGTTATAGAGGTTGCCATTCAGAAAAGTGGCTGAAAAGAAATTATGGCTTTTGATTAATACTGGAGAAGAGAATGCTCTGATTAAAAAAGAGAAGAGGAGGCAGCAAAGACTGAAGGAAGTCAATGAAGAGAGTGAAAGAAAAGAGATCAAAGGAGAATTGAACAGAGAGAGGCAGTGGGGCAAAGGGGAAAGAGCAGAGACTGCAGGAGATACTGAGATCCAGAGATGCTGGGAAAGGGTCCCCAGGAAGTAAAGAGGCCTATAAGGATTGAGAACAAAGGAAAAACCTGACAGAATGAGAATAAAGAGAACCTACCTAGGGGCCAAAAGGGGAACATTGCAGAAAAAGAGGAGGCTGAGACGAGTAGCATGGAATTAGGCAGCAAATATGGGAGAGGTGTCAGGCTTTAGAAGAAAAGAGAGGACAAAAGAATGTCGTAGAAGTATTATAGCTATAAGTAATCAAAGGGCATAGACAGCTGAAACATTTATAACAAATTAAAAAGGAGGGGGGACTTGCTACCCATGAACACACGTGTTTTGTAACTGTTTCCCAGGCCTGTACCATCCTGTGGTGCAAGTAGAAGCTAAAACGCAATAATTTAACATCTTCACTCTGGGATAAATTCACTGTGGCTTAGCGCCCACTTACTGTGGGTTAAGAACCAACACATGAAACAATTGCTGTGTGTGAAGTTAATCCACTATGAGTTCCTCCACTCTTTTTTTTAATTTAGTATGTTTATCTTGACATATCCCAAATAAGTAAATTGTAAGCAACATTCCAATTGGTTAAATAGAAGAGGAAGGATATATCTCCTTTCTAGTCCATGTGCATCTGCTAGTTTTGTACCAAGATGCATCTGAAGGTTCTTTTTTTTTCTCCCCTTATAAATTGCCCAGAAGCTTTGGGATTAAAGCAAAGATGGCATTGAAGAGCTGCTAATGGATACTCTGTTTTCTTAACATTCCTGACAGCGTAAACCCAAGCTATGCTTGTTCTTGTGTTTGCTGCTCTTCATCTTGGGGGAATGTGCGTCCAGTGTGGTAGGAAAATGAGGCAGATAAAAAAAACCCTTCTAAAGCCTAAAGTGTAGTTAGCTGGATAACATATGCTATTGAAAATCTCCACCAGAGTTGAGTGACTTTTGGCATCTTTCTGGTCACTGGCAACCACCTCTAAGGGCAATGACACAGAGAAGAAAGCCATACCCCTCCGCTGAAGGGGTTCCAATATCTTTCATAGTGTGAAAACCTTGAATCTCAGCATAACACCTTTGCAAAGTCGATATTAAGAACAAAAAGTCATCAAATGGACAAGTTACAAGACAAACTGGAATTTAAACAGCAGCATACGTTAGTGCTACTAAATTTAGTACTGTTTCCTAGTTAGAAATGTAAAGGATGGGGAAGGAATCCAGAATGCAGTGTTATCTCTCTGTCCTAAAGGTATTCTTTTTCAGCTTGGTCTTCACCTTAATATATGAATGACTATTAATCACTAGGAAGTGAACATAGCATCTTGAAGGCCTGTCAAACCCATATAAACAAACTGAAATGAACTGTTAATATTGCTGTCTACAGGGAACTAAAAACAGACTGATTAATTGTGTTGGCACCTTGCTGCTTTTTCGGACACTGATAGCCTGCCTTATTTGGGAAAAGCAGATTGGCCTGCAGGGTTTTTTATTAATATTATTCTCATGATCATCCTCTTTAAATCTATACCTTGCTCTTGAACCCAGATCACAAAACTAAGATGGCAATTAATTTGGGAGTTCTTGGTGTCCTTTAGGACGACTAAAATGTTTACAGTGCTTTACAAGTTGCTATTTCTGAAGAATACCAGATGGCTATAAACCAGGTTAGCTCAGGATCTAGTTGACTTAAATGTGGAAACATTATTTATAATGGTGATGTACATAGGCACTTTGCAAACTTTGTTAAAACTTAGCACCCAGTAGAGAATTTGGGACTGATCCACTTTATAAACTTTAAAGAGGTGAGGACTGAAAAATGTAAGAATAGCTTTAAAAAAATCTCAAGAGCTAGTGACTAATGTTTCACCATATTAGAAGCCTGTAATACCTTGTAGCCCAGAAGAGCTCCAGTTCAGTTGTTTATTTTGCTGGTCTATCATTGTCTACATGAGTAATGACAATTTCTGGGTACTCATTTCATGCTGTTTTTAAATTTGGAAGGGAAGATCAAACAAAGAAAAAGCAGTTTGGCTAGGGACCATAGGGACATCCTCAACTGAGGTAAATCAGCACGGTTTAATTGAGCTTAAATCAGCAGAGGACCCATTATCAACTTCTCTGTTTGATGAGGAGTATTGTTACAACTAGTTTGCTGTAACTGTCACCTCCAGATTAGAAACAACCTAATTTTTTCCCAGTAACTGAACAGTTTACCTATTTATGGTTGTTTTAAACTGTTCAGCTTTGTAAACTTTTAGGCTAAAATGCAGATCTTAGAGTTTAGCAATTTTTAAATTCTCAGTTTTACATTCATAGTGTTAATCTAAACTCCGGACTAGAAGATAGAAGCATTTAAGAGAGGAAGCCAATTGATACATTTCTGCAACAATAACCTTCCTAAATTAGAGAGGAAAAACAAAACAAAACATATTCCTTATGTTTCCTACTCTGACCTTAGATCATACAGTGCTCAGAAGTGAGGAGGGAACAGGGGAAGGAAACTGCATGTAGGCATGCTTTGCTTTGCCTGTATCATTTGTTTTTTGGTGTAGATAAAATAGAGAGAGGTTTATGTTTACAATCTTTACTGAAGTTTAGGTGTCTGAAGAAATTAGTTGGCCATGCTCACAGGGTTGGAGTTTTGGGTGCTTAAGCACTAGTACTGAGAGGGCATTGGGCAGCTGTGCTGTTAAGTTCCTGTCTCAAGAACAGATGTGGAACTTGTGCCTAGGAAATGTACCAAAGAGGCCAAGAAAAAAAGATAGTGCTGGAGCTTACTTGGAACAAGGGAAGATTTTGATTATACAGACCCAGTGTGTGGGAACCCAAATGTAAAACCCAAATGAATGTTCTGCTGGGGAAGTTCCACCTGGCCTGTATGACAGTTTCCATTTAAAGAACCGATATCTTGAAAAGAAACTTCCACAAAATTCTGTTATTCAGAAGGCAACAAAATTCTCTGGTTCACATAGCATCTATTGGTAATTAAGCCATGCCTGGGAAATGTAATCTGTACCTCCTGTCAAATAGATTAGTAATATTAGGCATCTAACCATGACTTAGCCTTGATTCTTCGATTTAAGATAGATTGCTTTGGGAATACTGTATCTTGATTCCCAACTGCATTTCCATTAGCCATGAGTATTGTTTGAAATATTAGTTCTACCCATATTCACCCTAATGAGATCACTTTGGGGTCTGCTTGCAGCAAACATCAAGGTCTCATTGATCTTCATTTAATTTTAAGATGGTTAGAAGTCTAAACAGAAGAGAGGTGGTGCTATTAACTTGTAAATTGAAGCCATCTGTCCCAAAGTAATTCTCTGCGTTCTGTACTTAATATCATTGACACTTAGTTTCCTATTTTGAGCTACGATAATTAGTAAATTTCATACTGTTTTCATGATCTTACTTGTACTAGCTACCTAGAAGTGGAGTTTATGACCTCCTACACTTCAGAGTTTTTACCACTTTGAGTTCTGACTCAGGATTTCTGCTAAATGCCTGATCATTTTTTTTTTTATTAGTCTACCCTTGAATATTCAGTTTTATGGAACTTAATAATAAGCATATACTGTGCTTTCCTTGTTTAAAGATCTTTTGAAATAAGTCTAACCTTCATTTAAGGAATCCAGGGAATGAGTGCTGGCAGTTTATAATTAGATGAAGTACTCAGTTGTTAGATGTGAAGGCATTTATTATCACTAGAGTTGCCACTTGGAGCACTGCAAAAAAAACAACCAAACAAACTAAACATGATACTGGCTTAAAAACTGTGAGCTTTTAAAACCATAAATGAGGACTGGTATTTGCTTTTTGGCTTCTGAGGGTTCTGATTTCAATTTTAAGGCATTTTTTCTCAGTAACTTTTGTTTTTAAAATTGAAACTGAGATTTTTCTCCAATAACATGATCCCTGGAGCCGGGATTTTAAGATAAGCACTATAGATTATGACTCAGAATAGAATGGTGAGAATTGGCAACCCCTAAAAACTCCACTGGAGAGGGTGCCTTAATGTTAACAACTTATTCTCCTAGGCAGCTGTAAGATGAAGTCTAGTGAAAGATGCAAGGGTGGGCAAAATACGGCCCACAGGCCTGTGCCTTTCCTACCATGTATGCTGCTGAGACTGTGCTGGAAGTGGGAGCAGAAGCCAGCTCCATCATGCAGGGGCTTCCCCTGGTGGTGTGCGAGTTCTGGGAGCTACGCATGTACCACAAAGAGCCCTGTGCACCAGAGGCAAGCCAGCCAGACTGCACTCCTTGCCACTGTGTGCAGCTGTGGCTGGAGCTGCGCGCCTCAGGGTGGCAGTGCCTGTGCAGGCCCCAAGGGCCCTGTCTGCTGCTGCTGCCACCGCCACCACCCAGGAGCTGTGCACTCTGGTGGGGAATGGGGGGGGGCAGGTCCCACAGCCCCCAACCTTCCCTCACCCCTAAACCTCAAACACCCACACCTTGCCCCCATAACCTTCCCACATATATGCACACACCCCACAACATACCCTACACCCCCCCACACACACAGAACACAAGAGGTAAGACTTTATTTTTACCTATTATCAAGAATGACTCGTACCCCTGGTGGTTGGGGGGGCACAGGAGCGTGGTGGCAGTAAGTGGGGAAGCTCCCGCAGTGTGCACTCATGGGGTGGGGGTAGTGGGGTGGCAAGTGCCAACCAAGGGTCGGCGGCCACCCGCAGCCGCCACCAGGAGCATCAGCAGTGGCCAGCAGGAATTGTGAACTGCTTGCAGATGCTGCCAGCAGTGCCTTTTTGTAAGAAGTGCACCGCCATGCACAGGGAGTGCATGTGCACCCACTATGAGTCGCCCCTACCTATTATGAAGTAGTATGCACAGTAACTACATTTATTGCGCAATACTGCTAGTGCATGTTTTGTGATGGTTACAGCACAGTAACCTAATAACACTGCACAGTAGCTTATTAGCACAGTTTTTGACTGACATACTACTGCACAGTGTTATAACTGTCAAATAATGAGAAGTATGTTGATGGGAGAGTGAGATCTGCAAACTAATATGCGATCATAGAAAAGGAGCAGCAAGGGAATGGCGGAGGATACCTTAAATGGTGATATATCGTTAAGTGGAGTCAGTCCTCTCGGTTTGAATTACACATGTGTTATTGCATATTAAGCAGGGTTTACATGCAATAGAATGTTTCTGTAACTCAGATGCCATATGAATTTTCACTGATACCAGTCATTGTTTGTGTACAGTCATTCATTTCTACTGGAAGAAATTTCTTCCAGAAGGAAGATAGTGGGCTGTACAGAGGTTCCTCCCGCCTCATGTATGGACAGCTTCATAGGCAAGCTCTCCAGGGGGGGCACCACCGATATGAGGGGCTCCCCTAACATACACTACAGAAACACAAATCATGACAAAAAAATCAGGCATAAAATGAACTGTTCCAAACAGGAGATTTTACCACACCTTCAACTCTCCTACGAAAGATGAACTTTCATTTCTACCTAGGAGAACTTTTTACAATATTTCCTCAATGCCTGACTGAAAGAGGTGCTTGTACCCAAACACTTGCAAATAATGAATATTTTTTTTGCAAACATCTAGTTGATCTAATAAAAGAAATCATGTCTACCATTAGTTCTGATTCCTTGTAACAGATGTTTGACTTTTAGTATATGATTTGCGAGTTTTTTTTCTGGTTCATATGGCAACATGCCCCCCCCCCCCCCGCCCCCAAAGAGTACTTCCAGGGGCAAGAGGAGGGACTCCTAGTGACAAAAGTTAAGGGACTTCTGGTCGCAAGATGGCAACCAGGGGTCCAGGCACCTGTCAAGGGGCAGGGCTACCCTTGTGGCCCTCCACAGCTTATCAAAACTCATTAAGCAGCCCTCCAGCCAAAATAATTGCCCGCACCTGATCTATCCACATGGGTACCAAATGTAACCCTTCCTAGATATTTGGCATGCATAGAAATTAATTTATGATACCCCAAATTGTTCCGGTGAAATAGGATGGCTGAAGAACAGAACACAGCATCACTGAAACCAGAATGAGATCTACTTGGCACTGTGCTAAATGTGCTCTTTCCCACACACTCTTATTCCTACAATGTAAAGCTTCCCAAGGTCATATTAGGCAGAAGAAGAAAAACCCACAGGAAATAGGAAAAATACTTTTTCTTTCTTAGTTCTCTGTTTTGCTATGATCTGGAAATGAGAGAATTGGTGTAAACCCTGTAACACCATAAAAGTCTAAACCTGGTCAAATAAGACATTGTTGGCTAAGACAGGATATAGTGGTGCCAGCTTATTTTTTCTGATTTTTTTTAGCAGCTTTCCACAGGCTTATTTTATACAAAAGGACCTGACTGTACCCACCTGCCAACGAACTTGATTTCTTTTGGTTGCAGTGTAAAAGAAGGGTTTGCTCTGCTTATCACATTTGTACTTTGGTTATAGTGTCAGGCTCAGGCAGATTAATTTGCTGTAGCTTTAGCAGAGCTGTCGGGATATTTAACCCATTGGAGAAAAATTACTCAAGCTGATGATAAACAGACTTTAAATGCAAAGAGATTACTTACTGCTAACAAAGCACCATGGCTACAAACACTGCAACTTTGTCTAAATGCAGAAAGCAAAACCTTATCAGTGATTCTATTTGCAAGAGGACACTGCAAGATAACCTTTTGTTTGCACAGATACTTACCTGATAAGATCACAGCAAGGGGATGGATGAAATATCTGACTCTATCTTGTGTCACTGTTGTAGTTCAGATTACATAGCATTATATAGAAGAAAAATCTCAAATTAAAAAATTTAGAAGGCTGCAAGAAATGCTAAATTCTTTTGTTTCTATTGGATCTGAAGTCCCTGAGGTTCTCCCCATGCTTGCATGGACTGTTTTTTATTTCTACAGCATTTTGGAGACTTTAAATCATTGTTCCCAGGAAATGGCAGTGCTGAAGGACTTGTTAGCATTGAGCTTAGTTTGTACATTGCAAACTTAACCATGACTTGTGACCTGGTTACAGCACAGCAATCCTGTGACACAGTTCTAACACCTCCATCTTGCAGCAGTGACTAGACTGAGCTATGTGTTTCCAAATTGTATAAATGTTCAGAATAAGTGTCAGTGTGCTTTTGTGGTACCATTTGCCTTTCAAGGATCCCAGGGTCATGTGCTGGGGCAGCAGGTGACCAGGTCTTTACTTTGGTGAGCCCAAGGATGTAAAGTGGTGATTCTCAACCTGTCTAGATTCAAAGTGCCCCTCATTAGATTCAGGGAACCCCTCATTAGACTTGGGGGCACCTCTCCGAAAACTCCAGCTCTTAGCTTTTGATCCTTTTTGTCTGTAGAAAAAATAATAGAATAATTCTTCAGTTGCAAAGAACCCAGACCACAGCAGGTCAGAATGTTTTTGACAGTCTGGATTCCTGTTTAAAATCTCAGGGTTTATCTTGTGAATTGCGTGTAAATGTTGCACACCTGACAGTGCTCGTATTACCCATGTTTGGTTTGTGCTAATAATGCCCGACCCCCTTTAAATTGGTCTTCCTGCAGTCTGGTTGAGAATCACTGATGTAGAATTTGCCAACTATTTCCCACCTCAGTTTATCCCTCTCCCCTTTTGAAAATCAACTGAAAATGATGCTGGATTTGAATGTTTTTGAATTGACTATATTTTTAAAAGATTCCAGTTCCTGATTGAGTACCTTTAAGACCATCTAACATGAGGAGTTGGGGTTTTTTTTTTTCCCCTTTCAAGATCATTTTATAACATGTCTTTACTGTTCTTCCTTGGAGATTGGCCAAGAATCTCTATCAAGGGAGGAAGGCAGAGTCCTGAACCTGCAAAAATCCAGACATGCTTTGACCTAGGCCAGACAAAGACCTAACTACGTATAGGAACAGGAAACAAACCCAAAGGCCTGTTGCATACACACAGAAAATAACAACTTTCACAAATGATTGTTAAATGCATCCATCTTAGCTGTTACCAAATATCATTATAGAAAGTGCCAAATTTTCAGACAGCAGTGTGATTTTTTTTTAAAGCTGATGATGGAGCTTAAACTCCGTTTAAGTGTTGATCTTGCATTTCATTCTCCCCATCCATTTTTTTCCTTCTGTTTGCATCAAGTCCTCATATAGTTGCATTTTAATAAGGATGGGTGCTCTATTTAGCAGTTTACTACATTGCACAGTCACTTACTCCCTCCCCCCCTTGCACCTTCTGGAGAGATTGACTTTTTATTCAACACCATTTAATAAGCTAAGATACTTTGAAAACAGGTTTCACAGTTCAGGAGTAAACAGTCTTCTGGTTTAAGGTTAGTGCAGACTTGCTTCAAGGTCTCCCTTCCCCAGAACTGCAGTGTGATGAAAAGTACATTTACCCCCATTCCACTCAGTTGTAGTAATTTGCTTAAAACTGCACAGTGCACTGACCCAGGCCACCAACTTTTAAGCAGTCTGCAGGCTTTATCCTCTAGTGGTTGAGTAACCTCAACTCTGGACTTTGGGAGTTGAGGATGTTCAACATATACAGTGGAATGATTATAGAACAAGAATGGTTCAAGTCATAATTTTTTCTACTGCAGGTTGTTACTGCAGGCAGGTTCAAGCCACCTGGCTCTTCATATCCAGCCTGAGTCAACAAGAAGGGATCATATAAATATAACACTGGTCTAACATTGCTTTTCAAAGCCTTTTCTTTCCTCAGTTTCCATGGTAATGGAAATAAGTACCCCTGTTGCTTGAGTGCCACTTCACTTACTCATGCCATTGTACTGCAGCTTTTGTGTGGGCACATCTACACATTCGTTAATACACTGTAGTTACTGCACATTTAGGTTAGTACTTCCTTAATGAAGTACTAACTGAATGAACAGTAACTACATTTATTATGCAATACTGCTAGTGCATGTTTTATGATGGTTACTGCACAGTAACCTAATAACACTGCGCAGTAGCTTATTAGCACAGTTATTGACTGACATGCTACTGCACAGTGTTATTAGGCTACCACACAGTAACCATCTCGTGTAGATGTGCCATGTATGCCTTGCCTAAGAGCAGGAAAGTGCTGTCAGCTTCTTTCTGTCAAGTTGAAATTGGAGGAATGGGTGATATTTATTTGGCTCTTCTGTCCAGGACTAGCCACTGCCAAATAATGAGAAGTATGTTGATGGGAAAGTGAGATCTGCAAACTAATATGCGATCATAGAAAAGGGGCAGGAGCAGCAAGGGAATGGCTGAGGATATCTTAAATGGTGATATATCGTTAAGTGGAGTCAGTCCTCTTTTTAGTTTGAATTACACATGTGTTATTGCATATTGAGCAGGGTTTACATGCAATAGGATGTTTCTCTAACTCAGATGCCGTATGAATTTTCACTGATATCAGTCATTATTTGTGTACAGACATTTATTTCTACTGAATGTCTACGGAAGATAGCTCAGTATGTGGGCTGTACAGAGGTTCCTCCAGCCCCATGTATGGACAGCTTCATAGGCAAGCTCTCCAGGGGGGCACCCCCGATGATAGGGGAGCCTCATTAATTGACAGACTGTCTTCTCCCCTAATTAGAAAGGGGCCAGGCTGTCAAGTAGCAGTTGGCAGCTGAAGAAGAGCCTCTGCACGGAGACAGGAGTGGTTAACGGCCACATAAAGACATTCAGTTTCTACCAGGAGAAGTGTTCTCCTGGTAGAAATCCAAAGTGTGCAGATAGTCAAAATTTTTCTCTTGCAGCAAAAATGGTTGCTCCAGGGGAGAAAAATAACCTGGGAACAACTAGGGGTTAATCTCAACCAGGAGAGTTTCTCCTGGTAGACTGAATGCTTTCCCCAGTCTTAACTTCTCCTGGGGACTCAGAGCAGGGCGAGGCAGGCTGCTGTGCCACAGCGAAAGGATGCCCCCACCTTGCCCCTCACTGGAACTCTAGCTGCCTCCTGCACCTTCTTCAGATGGGTGATCCTGGTCTCAGGAAGGCACAGGAGCCTTTCTCCTGACTGCATTACTCCTGATCCCCAGGAGGGGTTAAGCCAAGAGAAAGTATGCAGTCATTCAGTCTCCCACGAGAAATTCTCTGGGAGTGATTTAATCCAAGTTGTTCCTGGGTTATTTTTCTCCCAGATAAATTAATAATTTTTGGTTCAGGAGAAAAATATTGGATGTTTGTACACTGGACTTCTACCCAGGACCACAGCAAATCTCCCAGTAGAAACTGAACATCTGTACATGGCTATAGACCTCTGCTACCTACCAGGGGTTTCAGAATAAAAACTTTCAAGAACCTGAAAAGGAAAAATGTTCACTAGTCAGTTGTTTTCCTTAGGAGAAGCAGTTCTTTAAAGACTTCAGTGCATAATACAGTTCCTGGAAATACTGTGTGTATGCTCCAGAGAATAAGAAGGAATGCTTTAATAAAAGAAATTCTAGGAAGACTGAAATGTTAACTGATGCAAAATGCTGCTTAGATCTGACTTTGTCAGAAGATGGTTTTTGACAATTTTGATAATCTGTCCAGTGTGAAAATATGACAGACCAAAGTCATAGGTTTAGATTTGGTTTTCTGACTGTTTCTGCCATAACTGTCTTTTAGCTATTTTTGTACTATTTTATGATTGATGCCAGAGATATCTGAGCATGGTTCACACCTCATTTAACTGAGCCTCAAAACACCCATAGCTGTTTAGCCCACAACTGAAATACGTTTACCTCTGGCAAGGGAAATACAATAGTTTAAACCATACATTAAGACACGAAATGAAGAATCCATTATCCAACTAAGACTGTGATTAGGAATTAGGTAGACATGATTTGATTGCTTGAGCTGAAATATACTTAAAAATATACTTTCTCATTGAGAAAATTGCCATGGAGTCTATAATAGCCACAAATGGTCAAGACATTGCTTTGCAATTTACCCAGGAAAAAAAGTTACGCTGAAGTTTTGTTGTTAGCTTTGGGAAAAAGAACCCAAAAATTTCTCAAGGATTTAGGACCCAATTTCCATTCCTTGTGATGGCATTGCGTATTCAGGTCTCTCTTGTACAGTTTTGAAAATTTCAATTTTTTTAGGAAAACTAAGCAAAATTAATTTGGGTGTTTTTATTATTTCTTGGATTCATTTATGCTAGTCTTCTGGCTTCTTTTGTCCAGAGAGTGCAGTTCAGTGCAGAATCTGTCACTTCTGCTGTTTTAACTAGATCTATGTTTTATCTAATTATATTTTCCCAGCTCCATACATCTCTTCAGTGGCTTCCAATATAATGTTTAAATTATTTTGTCATCAGCCTCTGAATAGTTGTAACATATTTTTTGTATTCCCTGTGTGTTTCCAATAGCTCATTTAGTTCCATTATTGAAACCTAATATGTGAAAGAACCTTGCTTTTTACTCTGATTAATAGGCCCTACCAATAATTCTGCTTCTCTTTTGCTTTTCAGCTGCATGTTAATGAATATATTTTGGTTTTGTACTTGTTTTGCAATTTCTGCAGAACACGGCATGCATTGCAGAATGGTTCCTTTTCTGGATCTGCTTGGTTGCTTTTGACATTGTATCCCTTGCACTGGATACCTTTGTATTGTGTGACTGTTGCCTTCATGCTGATTCCAAACTAATCTAGTGTGTTATATGTTTCTCCTATAACCAGTCTTGATATGCATTTTTAATTAAACGTACTTGTAGTTTTTTTCCTGCTGCTTAATATTTTCAAGGGAGCTACACAGTTACTCTGAAAATATCCACTGCTTTTTGCAAAGTCAAGTGTATTTCTTACAACTTTTCTATAGTTATCAGTTTTATAAATAATTCTAATTCACTGATTTATTATCTGCTCAGTCACATGACTTAGCTTTATTATACAGCTTATAAGAAAAGAGTCTCACTGGTCTCACCCGACATCTTGTTTCTTGAAAGGAGAATATTCCTTTCCCAAATATGCCAGGGTAAAGATTACACCAGTGCAGTTATTTCTTGATGAAAGAGGAGTAAGCCCCTTTTACACTAGTATAACTATGCATATTGGGGCTTTTTCCATTATAACTAGCTCAGAAAAAAATACTTTCCTAAACAATGTTGTTAGACAATTTTTAGCCTAGTCTTCAACAGGTCTTTTGTTACCAAAGCCTCAAATCCATGTTAAGTGCATACTTCTATGAGTAAATTAATTGCTTGAAATGCTTCCTCTGTGTATGATGCAAGAATTTCTTCTGATCTAAATAATCATGGCCCATACTTAAACTGACTGCTGCAGAAGAGCCAAGATGCTATGTGGGAAAAGGTAAAAATAGCAGGTAAAGAATATTGGGAAGGCAGACAGTGTTTGAGGGTAACAAAACTCCAGATCCTTTCTGCCACTCAATCTAGCCTTTCAGTTGTGTAACCTTTGGGGGAGAAGATACAGCTTCCCACTGAAGACTCGTAGTTGTTGCTTGTTGGAGCTTCTCAGAGACGATATTCTTTCTCAGAGCCTAACATCCACTCACTCCTGTTTCTCGTCTTTTTCAGAATCTTCCCCAGAGAGTACCTTCTTCAGCACATCCACCTGTATTCCCTTGCAGACCTCCAGCAGGTAAGTTTCTTCGGCTGAACATACCTTTCTTCTGTTGGCCAGCTGGTTCCTTATCCTCTTGGCCAGTGGCAATAATGGCATGTCTTGCCTTGATGTTTAATCATGCTAGGGTTAGTAAGACATCCCTCTCACTCAGAACTTTGTAGATGGTCATTCAAGATTAGCGTACAGGAATATGGCAGCCTAAGAGCACAGGTTTAGCTCTTACACAGGAAAAGCTTGTGCTTCCTGAGTGAAGACAAGAGCATTGGGACCACACAAAGTCAGTCAGTCTTTATGGTATGTGCAGCTGAGAGAATGACAGGGAGCCTATAAATCTGTGTGTAGGCAAGTGTAGGCATTTGGAGCTTTCCCTATTGAAAGCCAACCTTAGATGTTGATCACCACATAGACCATCAGTACTGTTTGAATGAGGGGTTCATATGGATGCACCCGTATTTTAACTTTAACTTTCTTGCTTTTTGTTTTTTGTAACTTCAACCATAATGTTTAGTGTTAATATTTTGTTATATTCCATTCACATTGCCCAAAGGGAAATTGCTTCAAGATGTACAGTAAGCCTCAGTGGAGGTGGAAATTGGTAGTTATGGGGCTTTTTACCCCTATATTGTGAAAAGTAATATTTACTTATAGGGTAGTTCTTTCAAGTGGGAATTCATAGTTTCATAGTAGCTAGGGTCAGGAGGAACCTGAACAGATCATCTAGCCTGAGAATGAA
Source organism: Gavialis gangeticus (assembly GCF_001723915.1). Classification (NCBI taxonomy): domain Eukaryota; kingdom Metazoa; phylum Chordata; order Crocodylia; family Gavialidae; genus Gavialis; species Gavialis gangeticus. The sequence goes on from NW_017729031.1 coordinate 100,631,415, forward strand.
TGCTGGGTTCACAGGACCCCAGACAGGTGATCATCCAACCTTCTCCTGAATTTGCCCAAAGCGGGGGCCAGGACCACTTTCCTGGGAAGCTGGTTCCAGATTCTGGCCACCCTAACTGTAAAATATTGCCTTCTGATCTCTAACCTCAACCTGTTCTCCATCAGCTTATTACCATTGTTCTTTGTCACCCCAGGTGGTGCTGGGGAGAAAAGGGCTCTACTTATTTGCTGTTGATCTCCCCTTGATGAGTTTGTAGGCAGCCCCCAGGTTCCCCTTCAGCCTCCTCTTGCTGAGGCTGAACAGGTTCAGGTCCCTCAGTCTCTCCTCATAGGGCCTGTCCTGTTGCCCTCTCACCAAGCAGGTGGCCCTCCTCTGAACCCTCTCCAGGCTGCCCACATCCCTTTTGAAGTGCGGTGCCCAGTACTGGATGCAGTACTCCAACTGCGGCCTGAACAAAGTTGCATAGAGGGGGAGTATCACCTCTCTGGACCGGCTTGAGATGCACCTTTGGATGCATGACAAGGTATGGCTGGCTTTGCTGGCTGTGGTCTGGCATTGGCAGCTCATGTTTATCTTGGAGTCAGTAATGACTCCAAGATCCCTTTCTGCCTTTGTGCTTTCAAGAAGGGAACTCCCCAGCCTGTATGTATGCTGTGGATTCCTTC
>NW_017729031.1:100632126-100640943 GCF_001723915.1 Gavialis gangeticus
TTGCTCCCAATATACTTGAAAAAGGACTTTTTGTTGTCCTTAATCCTGGACGCTAGCCTGAGTCCATCTCTGCCTTGGCCTTCCTAATAGCCCTCCTACCCTCACAGGCCGAGGAGGAGTACTCCTCCTTGGTGATAGCTCCTCCCTTCCACTGGTTGTACGCCTCCCTTTTAGTCCTTGGGCATTCCTGAATGCCCTTGCTGAGCCAAGGGGGTTTCTGATCACTCTTTTCCCCCCCTTGCTTCTCTCAGGGACTGTTACCCTTTGGGCCTGGAGGGTCGCCCCCTTAAGGTATGACCATCCCTCGTGGACTCCCATCTCTACCTTCTGGGCCTTCACTGCCTCCCCCACTAGTTCCTAAGCTCATTGAAGCTGGCCTTTCTGAAGTCAAGGGCTTTAGCCTTGGTCTGAGCCCTTGTCACCCTGTGTTGGATAATGAAATCCAGCAGGTGATGATCACTATTGCCCAGGTGATCAAGGATCTGCAGTCCCCTCACCAGATCATCCCCTGTGGCCAGGACCAGGTCCAGCAAGGCATTACCCCTAGTGGGGCTGTGCACCTCCTGGATAAGGTGAAGATCCTGTAATACAGCCAGGAACCTATGCGAGCGGTCAGACCTGGCTGTCTGCTCCTCCCAGCAAACATCTGGGTAGTTTAGGTCACCCATGGCAATAACATCCCTTGACCTAACCAGCTCCATAAACTGACTGGAGAAGTCCTGGTCCAGCTCTTCCCCTTGGTTGGATGGTCTGTAGTAGACACCCACCATAAGGTCCCTTTCGCCACGCCCCCTTGTAATTTGACCCATAGTGTCTCTGCCTGACCCTCCTCTACCCCGAAGCTAATACTTGATGATGTGAGGCGCTCTTTGACATAGGAAAGGTGGGGGAGTTGTGCTCTATCTGTCCTGTCTCTTCTATATAGGGTGTATCCCCGAATGCCTGCTGCCCAGTCATAGGTAGGGTCCCACCAGGTTTCTGTGAGCCTTACTAAGTCTGGGTTCTTACTTGCAATTGGGAGGCACAATTCCTCCTGCTTACTCCCCATAGTATGAGCATTAGTGTAGAGGCAACTGAGGCCTCCTGATGGTGCACATGCCTCCCTCCCACTCCCACGACAGTTGTGGCCCCTGCTCCCTGGACATTGTTGCTTACCTGGTCTTCCCTCCCTCTTGTCACCCTGCATGCTGGTGACGCATCTTCTCCACTCGAAGCGGCCCCTTGTTTCTCCATTCTGTTGTACAGCATCTTGCACACTGGGGAGCTACTCAGGAACAGGGGCTTCTGGTCCTAAAGACTAGAGCAGTGAAAAAATTAATAGTAATAATACTATTGTAATAATAGTAATAACAATAACAGTAATAATGTTGATGAAGTTAATTAGACATACAAAGCGGCCCTTTTAGTTTACTGTAACTATCTGTAACCTCCAAGATACGCACCACTCTCTGTAGATTTCCCAGTTCCTGCTGGACAAGCTACACAAAAGGCCTGTAGTATAGTATAGTACCTGTACATCATGTTACAGATGGAACAAGAAGTGGGGTGGCAGTAAGCAAGGAAGGAAAATCAAGCTGTATGTACAAGTAAATATATGGAGATACATAGCAAAGAGGGAAGATGGCAAGATAGCTGAGTACATTGAGACAGAAATTATTCCATATTTAAAAAAAAAAAAAGAAGGGTTGGGGGAGGACAGTCACTGGAAGAATAAAACTGTGTTCGTGGCTTTTCAGTATGTATGTTCTTCTGTCCCTTCTTTAATAATCAAGCCATGAAGTAGCAAGCTGCTTAAATGGAAACGGCAGTCTCCCTGGTGGGCCAGTCTATTAGCCCCCAGTGCCTTTAAGCTGCTTAATCAGTTCCTAACATTGGTAGTAGAGGTTTAGAAGCAATCAGCAGCTTATCAAACTCCCTGTGGGAGGGGGCTGAGCCAGAGTCACAATGTAGTCATTTGTTTAGTGGTTTCTTCCAGCATATTTCCTTCTGTTTTTTGCAGGACCACCCCCCTCTCAAACTTATCATATTGAGGCGCAATGTAATTCAATTACTGTTTCTACTGGGTGGGTTAAATTGGATTTAGCTTTTAATCTAGCCATGTCCTTTTTATCAGCCTGGAGAGGCTCTTTCTCATTTTTAGAGTCTTTAATTTTGAAATCGGATTGCCTGTTTCCATCAAAGTGAAACCATGATGAGAAGGAGGGGATAAAAAAAGAAGAAAATAAATCTCATAAGAGTAACATAAAGACATTACCTAATTTCCCTGTTGCACTTTCTCATTGTTCTCCCCTGCTTACTGGATGTCTGCTAATATATGTAGTGTTTTGTTTTATTTTTAAGTTTCTAAATACTTCCTTGTTTCTTTGGGTTTTTTTATTTTACCCTTGCCCATTTTGTCGGAGACAGGGTTAGCTTTAACACTCTGCCCTGCTGTCATGTAGACCATGTGTGTTTGGGGAATTAACTAAAAGGCATATTAAAGATTAATGGAAAGATACGGCATGGTGACTGAATTAAAAAAGCAGAGAAAAGTAATCTGCAGAAGCAAGCACTCTGTGCCCCAGTCCAAATTCTGACTGTTTGCCTTGTTTAAGTCCACTTTAAGCTGCCCAGAAAACAAGGAATCTTTTTCTGCTGAGCAGCTGTGTTTTTGTTTTTGTTTTTTTAAACTGCGATATGAGGGTTTGTTTGCAAGCTGAATGGAAATTCATGTCTGCCTGAGATGAAGATGTGGTGCATGATGCTGCTTGAAAGGAAATCAAATTTAAAACTGCTTCCTGGCACAACGGGGTCCTGGTCCATGACTGGAGCTCATAGGTGCTACTGCAGAACAGATGATGCATGGTAGCAATTACCTAATGGCTGGAGCTTTATTACTCTGTTCCATTAGGACAGGGATCTAGCGCAAGTGAGGGAAGCATTCACCAAGGTTGTTTAAAAAAAGGAAAAACCAATGCACACTGTCATTACATTTGGAAACATGCCAGACTTGTAATCAGATGATGCTTTTACTGGCTCTTTGCTGATTCACAGGCAGTGCTAATACAGATGTGAGCATCTGGACAGGCTTGCCTTTTAACAGGAGAGGCAGCAGGTGATATCCTTTATTCATTTAAAGCTGCTTAAGAAAATCAAAGTTTTGTAGCAGAAGGAAGGGCAGGGTGGTACCCTCAAGCCCATCTGGTTGAGAAAGGCATGAGCTTGAATAGGTAACAACCTAATTTGGTAGATGCTAGGAATGCAGTTCCACAGCAAAACTGTGCCAGAATGACTGGACGCAGGGAGTGGATGACCTTTGACTAGGGACCTTTTCTCTTTTCTGCTTTCTTCTCTTCTAAACAGAAGTTCAGTAAACATCAATAGCCTGGAATTGACTGAAGTCTACACTGTGTTTGCATGACTTCTGGGTGGATAGGGGAGTGCTTAGACTCATGCTTCCAGGTTCTCAGAGGCTGAGGGGGGGCATGATGACAGGCTGCATCAAGTAGGGAATGAGGACACAGAAAGATAGCTTTTGTTGAATAAGCAAGACTAAAAAGCTCATTGACTAAAAACAATAGTGCCAACAAAAGAGGAGAAAAAGGGGGCAGTAGAGTTCTGGTTGCACAGCAGAGCAGTAGCTACAGTAGTTATGGGGAATTAGGAGCAATGTAGTGTGGGATGCCTGGAGGATGAACGAGACCGATGTCACAGAATACTTAATGCTGAACCAGTTCGAAATAGTACTTGATTTTCTGAGGACACATTTGAACAGTTTAAAGTGGCTTTAAACCAGTTTAACAGACTTGTACATCTGTCTGCTTCAGGTTTTAACCACATTAGAACTGTTCCAAGTGATGTGTGTCCATGGCGCACTGTAACAGCTCTGCTCTCCCTTTGGCTCAGTCTGTGTCCTGTGCCAGATATGACTGGCCTCATAAGCCCCTGGGAGTAATCTGGTGTGAATCAAGAATGAGACTGCTGTTAAAACATCACGGTTTTGTCTGTTAGATGTTTTATTCTAGTCTATTCCAACCAATGAAAGCCTTAGACAAGGGGATATTCAGTTACCAAGAGGCAAATATTTATCTTCAAAACATTATGATTATTTTTAACAGATAAAGTTCTTGTAAATGCTGTTGAACTGACAGCCCTGTAGAAATTGAAGTTCATTATTTGCCTACAGTACTTTCAGTGCCAGTGCACACCTGTCAATATTGTCCCATTTCTGTTCTGGAGAGTCCTCCCCTGTTGGCTGGGAGGTTAGACTATACTCCATGCCCGTTCACTTTTGGGTCAATATTTTGGTGATGTGCTGAAGCTATTTGTGCAAAATGGACTGAAACCAGCAGTTTATTTCCCCCAAACAGTGAGCTGGTCTTTGGGAGTCAGTAATTTTTAAACTTTGCTGATTTCAACTGGACTTGACTCCAGTGATTTGTCTCTTGCATTAAAAAGATATTCTATTGGATTCTGAATGGATTTTCTCATCTTGGGGTACAGTGTTTGATTCTCATCCTATCATCCCACAAAAGAGAGAACATAAATAGAAAGGATACAGGAAATAACAGCAAAGATGTTTCAAGGCATGAAAGGCCTTGAATATCAGGATCAATTTTAAAAAATCTCAGGTGGGGAGAGGAGGAAGGCTATCTAGCTAGGGTTCATCTATACTAGGACATTCAGGAAAATTAATCCACATTAATTGGAGGTTTGTATTTAAAGTGTACTACTTTAACTATGTTAACCCCCCATATGGACACTTATTCAGAATTAAAGTGACCTTAATTTGATTTAATTTAATTCACTCTGAAAGTATTTAAATTGGTTTAACACTGCTTTAATTGTAAATACTTATCCACAGAAAATTTTAACATAGCTCAAGTCATCTCCTTTAAAAATTACCTCAAATTAACTTTCCCAAGTGACTTTTTTTTTGAGTTGAGACCTTAGAGAGGAGATCAATGCTGCCATGATAAAGGAATAAAATTAAAGAGCAATGTGAAGAATTGGTTCTGCTGTTACCATGTCTCATAAAACACACAGGAAATCAGTGAAATCAAGGTACCTTTTAACACTGATAAAATAATAAAAATAATATTTTTTTACACATGCAATTAGCTGGTGGAACTCATTGCTACAAGACATTACTAAGGACAAGAGCTTCACCACGATCAAAAAGATTAAACATTCATGTGAGCTATAGTTACAGTGAATAAGATAAACATCATAAGAAATATACTCCTTTATGCCTCAGGGCATAAACAAACCACACGCTGGTGAAGATTAGAAAGATGTTTCCCTTATGGATAGATTATCATTTACGGAGAATTTCTTTCACTTTTCCCTGATGCATCTAGTAGTAGTCAGTGTCACAAACAAGGCACTAGACTAACTAGACCACTGGTCTGACCTGCTGTGGCAATTCCTATATTTCTACTGAAAAAATGTATACATTTCCCTATAAAGCACAAATGTCGGGGGGAAAAAAATTTCTAAAGCATGGGAGTCGCCTGACTTAAGATCCAGTACAGCATATAGCGATGCTAAGATTGGAAACATATCAGAAGAGCAAAAGAAATGGTTCAGCACCAGTTTTCTTTTCCAAGACCTGTTCCCAAATCTTTGTATCAAAAAAGGAACAGCCTTTTCTTCCATACATCTCTTCTTTTGGGTGAGTGAGCTGGAAGATGGGGAGTCTGGGGAGAGGGCTAGGTTTGCTCTTTGGCCAGTATTGTGAGGGAATCTTAACAGTTAGGTTTATGCTACAAAATGCTGCTGGCATCATAATTTCAGCTAAGGGATGCGAAAAGATCATGCCCCTGAGCCACTATAACTATGCTGGCATAGCCCCTGGCATGTACTAAGCTAACAGAAGCAGGTTTTTGGCACCTTAGTTTACATAATTATGAGAGATCTGTGGCTATTCTAGTGAGGAACAAAAACCGTTTGTATGTTTGTTTGTCTGTTTTGTTTAGGTTTTGTATGCCACCCTGTCTAAAAGGCTCAGAGCAGTATAGCCCATGTCTTCATAGTTTTGTCAGCACAGCTCTCGTGGCAGATATTCTGTAGTATAGGCAAGGCTTCAGTGAAAGAGGGGCAAAACTACAGATTGCTTGTTATTTTAACTGAGTTCTCCCATCTCTAACTGGAAGAAAGACTCCAGGATAGCACGAGGGTAGGAGGGTTGGGGTTTTGTTTTTGGTTTTTTGGTGGTGAGGAGTTTTGTTTTTAAATTAATATTGATATTTTTCTTTTAGCTGGCAATTATTTGGAATTTAGTATTTTCTAGCCATTTTATCATAGTACAGTCAAGAAATGGCACTTACACAGGTTGTAATGTAGCACTTACTGACTTAAGAACCCAGTAGCAGTGCTCTCTTTTGCACCAATGTGCTGTTAGTAATTCGTACATTTTTCCCCTTAGAATTTGCAATCTATATGCCCTTCATTTGAAGATAATCCCTGCTGTTAGTATAATTGCCTTTCTAGTTTCCTGCTCTTTCCTTCAACAGTTCAGCACTGGGGTGGAAGGGAGACAGACTGAGAGGTCTTTTTATGATGGAATCAACTGTGGTTAACTCTTTACCTAGATTACACGGATGTACTGAATTTATGAGTTCATCACAGGGAATGGTATGAGGAATGAAGATGGAGTTACTGCTAGGAAAACTCCATATCTATCAACTTGTAGTTAAGCCAGGTGTGTGCCATGAAACTTTTGGAAGCCAAAACTGCATGGCTCAGCAGGGTGGAGAGATGTGATCACTGACCAACAGACCTGTGCTGGCAAAAGCTCTTGGTACAGACGCAGTTATAGAAGTAAAACTCTGTGCCTTTGTTGATATAGCTAGGGCTAGGTCTACATTTTTTTTTTTAAGTTTTCATGCTATAGCTATATGTTGGTTGCAACTATGGAAAAATATCAAAGCCTTAACCAGCAGAGCTAGTGTAGACAGTTATTCTTTCAAAAAAGTCCTCTTGCCAGCCTAATTTACCCTCTTCAGGACACTAGGTAAAGCTATTCCAGAAACATTTTTGTCATAATAAGTTGTGGTTTCACCAGTTGGGTTTTCTGGTATTGCAGTACTGGTTTAGGCAAGGATTTCTGTGAGCAGTCTCTTTTACTGGACTAACTGCATGGTTGGGATATACTTGAACAAGCTTTTGAATACAATACGTTCTTTTTTAGGTCTGAAGGAAGGGGCCTTTTTCAGACCTAAAGAAGGAGAATGCACTGCATTGGAAAGCTTTTCTGAATCTATCCCAATCATGCAGTTGGTCCAATAAAAGATTGTATACACAAAAAATCTTTGCCTCTCATTTCCTGGACGGTCACAGCTACAGCATGACTCCAACGCTATCAGTATTGGTTTAGCTATCAGCAAATGCTTTTAAGTGCCAATAAGCCCATTTTTGGCTCATTGTGGGGTAGAGAGGTTGTCTTGCCAGTATAAATTGCATCTCCATTAGGTGTGTTTAACCAAAGTAGTAGCCAGTAAAGTGTCCCAACTGTTGACCTGTCATTAAGGATATAGGACCCTAGTGTTTAATTTTGTTGGAATTACACTGGGAATTACTTTGGTCCAAAGGTTGTTTTCTGTTTTACTTTTAAATAATATTTTTCTTTTAATGGATTACCATGTAGGTTGTCATGGACATATCAGCCAAAATTTTCAAACATAGGAGCCAGGAATTAAGTTTCTAAATCCATATTTAGGGATTTACAAGTGGGATTTTCAAACGTTCCTGGTTGACTTAAAAAAAAAAAAAAAAGTGTGCTGAATTTAAATGAGCAGCACGTTGGTTTATACCAGCTAATGATGCAGCCCTGCTATCCTTCACCTGGCTGTTTTTCAAGGACAGGAATGGTTTAGCAATAACATTCCTGCATTAATTTCAGATGATCTTTGAGGTCCCTTTCCAGTGCTGTGATCCACTGCCCCTTTTTCTTGTGTTTTTCAGAATGCAGGTGCTCTTAATGGAGGCAAATGACATTTTGAAAATGAATGATGTGATACAAGATAGAAATAATATTCCAAGTAGAACTTTCCCACACAGATACAGAGATCCAGAGAGGTCACTGACCATAGTGTGATGGCTAGCCCAAAGGAAAGGAGACCTGATTTCAGTTTCCATCTCTGCTGTGGACTTTCTGTGAGACTTGGGGCAAATCACCTCAGCCCTCTGTACCCCAGTTTCCCATAGAATCAATGAGTCGGAAGGGACCTAGACAGATCATCTAGTCCGACCCCCTGCAATGGGCAGGAAGGAGCACTGGGGGTGGCAGGGGTCATGAGACCCCAGCCAGATGCCTATCCAGTCTCCTCTTGAAGATTTCCAGGGAAGGTGAGAGCACCACCTCTCTGGGAAGCCTATTCCAGGCTCTGGCCACCCTTACAGTGAGGTAGTTCTTCCTAATATCCAACCTAAACCTATCATCCCTCAGCTTGTGGCCATTGTTCCTGGTGACTCCAAGGGGGGCCCTGGTGAACAGACTTTCCCTGAGTCCCTGCTGGTGGCCCCTGATAAGGTTGTAGGCAGCCACAAGATCCCCCCTCAGTCTCCTCTTGCAGAGACTGAAGAGATTCAGGTCCCTCAGCCTCTACTCGTAGGGCTGGCCATGGAGGCCCTCAACCATACAAGTGGGCCTCCTCTGGACCCTCTCCAGGTTCTCCACGTCCTTCTTGAAGTGCGGCGCCCAGAACTGGACACAGTACTCCAGCTGCGGCCTGACCAGCGCCGCATAGAGGGGGAGCAAGACCTCTCTGGCCCTGTTAGTGATGCCCCTGTTGATATATGACAGGGTGCAGTTGGCTCTGCCTATGGCTTCATCAC
>NW_017729031.1:100645943-100646287 GCF_001723915.1 Gavialis gangeticus
GTGTTGCCGCCAGGACTCAACTAGTCGCTCTCGTGCCACTCTCGCTCAGGTGATTGATGTTACGCACCTCTTGGGCTCGCGTCTCTGCCTGAGCTGGTGACTTCCCAACTCCTTGACCCCGTGCTCGCCTGCCACGACTTGATGACCTCAGTGTCTGGGGTCGTTCATCGGGCGTGCTCGTTGGCCCAAGGTTCCTCCCGGCGGTTACTCTCGGGGCTCTGCCACCCCTATACCCCGGCCTCACGCCTCCTGTGTAGCGGTATCAAGCTGGTCGGTGTCTCGCTCCTGAGACCCTCGACCAGGTCCTACTCGGGCCCCTTTTCCAACACTGTCTAGCCTACAGT
>NW_017729031.1:100646474-100648401 GCF_001723915.1 Gavialis gangeticus
CCCCCCCCCCCCCCCCCCGCACTACAACAGGACGCTGGCTGCCTTATACCTAGGCACTCGGTTCCCTGCCTACTCCAAGGCACCCCTTGGTCCAGCGGCGATGCTCTCTTCAGCTGCACCTCTTTCCTGGATCCCTCGCAGTCCCTCTCTCCCGGGGCTGATCTCTTTAGGGATACCCCTGATGTCCTCATGAGGCGATCTTGACATCCCTCCGCAGCCGCATCCGCAGCGTCATCTAGATGACCCTCTTCTTCCTTCTTGCTCCCGTCCCAGACGTTTCTACTCTTCTGACCTGGTGTACCAGTGTGCTTCTGCTGCGGGGACATCTGTTGCAGTCTCCTTTCCCTCTCCACCGGCTCCGCAGCATGCGCCGCCATTTTTATTCGAGCCAGCCGACATTCAGCGCTGACGTCACCAGCCAGCTGCAGCTGTATAAACAGGCGGCTGACGAGCAGCGCGGATTTTGTCTCCCATCCTCCACGTGCTGTTTCCTGAGCTGCCGGTGAGTATTCTTGCGTCCCTCGTGTCCTGGGACAAACCGCATCCTGTTCAGATCCGCCCACTTCTCTAACCTATCCAGGTCTGCCTGGATGCAGTCCCTGCCTGCCGGTGTATTCACTTTACCCCACAGCTTGGTGTCATCAGCAAACTTGAACAGGGTGCTCTCCACACCCTCGTCCAGGTCGCTAATGAAGATATTGAACAGTAAAATGAGTACACTTCCCTAACTTTAAGGCTTTCCAAGATAAATTGCAGAGTGATTCTCAGATGCCATGGTCATGGGACCATATAGGCACTCAGGATAGATATATATTTGACCACATACATGAGCATGACATTTGTAGTGATAGAAAAACTATTTTAGAGGATTTTGCATCTTCCTGTGAGGCTTGAACAATAAGACTTCTGGGCAATAATCCTAAAAAGAAGGAAGTGGAAAATATTTGTCAATCAATTTAATTTAAATTTGTATGCAGCATCTACACAAGGAATGGTAAGTGAAATGCTCTCCATTTCACCAATGACTGCCACTTAGGAACAGTGCAAACTTACGTTATAATAAACCTTTTGGTCCTACCACACTCTGTTGTAATTATTTATATAGGGGTCTTGCACCTGTAGGCAGAGTGTGCGCAATACAAATTGAATGATCTGATTTCTTCTGGTCAGCAGTTGGCTTTCGGAGTGGTGGGGAGGTATTTGAAATTGAGACAAGCAATGACCAGGAATATAAATGGATCTTAGTTTAATTAGGGGTCAATATTTTGGATAAAACTTGTAATAAGAGAATTGCCTTTTTATTCTGCTTGAAACCAGAATCTGCATCAGGGCTTAGCAAGATATTCCTGGCTTTCAGAGTTGGCTCTCCAGTCCGAGACACAGGTGGTTACCTGGTGTCAGTGCAACAGGACCTACAGACTGTTTTACAGCAAATGAACAAAAATGGTGTGAATGGATTTTTTTGTGAGAACTGCTGAGTTCACAGCTCTGAAGACTCGATCATTTTCAGTCTTCATCGTACAAAATAGAAGTACAAGCTTCTATATCTTCCTGTCTCTGTTTTGAAATGGAGATGGGTATAGATAGAAATAAGTTCTTGTAGCCCTTGTGATCTGAAAGAAGGAATTTTATGGCAGGACAAGAGTTTGAGTTGTGAGTCCAATCTCCAGTTCAAGATGAGGCAGCCAGTCTTGTTGTTGTGCCAAATTATGGCAATTGTGGTGGCATTATTGGGATATGGATGTTTGACTGGGAAGGATTCACAAAAGCTACTAGGTGGTAGTCCTGTGCAAAGTGGCAAGTATTTGCTTCAGATTTGGATTCGGCCGATTCGGAGGACAGCGAGGGAGGGATTGGGGCTGGGGCTGGGACAAGCTGCCCGGGGGGGGGGGGTTACTTGGGGAGGGGGGCGTTGGATGTGGGCATG
>NW_017729031.1:100648711-100656634 GCF_001723915.1 Gavialis gangeticus
CTCCCCCATGCCCCTTCTCTCCCCCCTCTCCCAACCCCAACAGACTTACCAGCTGGAGGCAGCTGTATCGGCTGCCTGTTTAGTCTATGGCCAAAGCTTTTCCGAATCTATTTGGATGCTTTGAATAGATTCGGAGCTTTTAATTGGTCTTCTGATTCAATTCAGTTTTGGAAATTCAGTCCCTGAATCAGGCCAAATCTCCTCCAAGTCAAATCAGCTACTGAAGCTTTGCACAGTCCTACTAGGTAGCCAGCAAGTAGGTAACAGCTTGTAGTCTCATCAGACTTTCTTTTATAAGGTAGAAACAATGTCTAGGTTGTTCAAGTGCATTTAGAGCTTCAGACTGCTGAAAGGAGGATTGACTAGACATCTGGTGCTGGTTCCTCTCTTCTACCTGCAAAATCCTGTGAAGATGGCTAGAAAATGTTATTTCCCCTAACATTCATTTTTGTAGTGTAAACAGTTACTATAGTTGACCCCAAATGCTTTGCAGTTGTGAATTTGAAGGAGAGGTAGCCCATGAAAATGTGCAGTAGTATATGGTCTACGTGATGAAAAAGTTTGAGAACTCTTGCATCGTAGTGTGCATATTTGCCAACCTACTTATGCCAAATCTTGGTTTAAATCTCTGTTCTGCAAAACAAATAACCAAAAGTAGATGCAATGAAGGAAACTTTAAACTGACCCCATCTCTCAGTCTTTCAATGTATGTTTTCCCAGCACCCCAAAAAGGTATGGAGTGCTATTATCCTTGTTTTAAGACCTGGGAAAATGAAACTTAGAGAGAGTAAGTGATTTTCCCAAGGTTACTTAGAGGAGGAAGGCAGAGCTGAATTGGACTGGGGAGGCCTGAATCCCCAAGTAGCTCTCTTATTGCTTGAATCTTCTTTCCACTCCTTTCTAGGAAGTTATGCTGTACCGTGATCACTGCTGAGCCTTGTGCAAACTTGTATGTTATGTCCTTGTTTGCCACACAAAGCTAAGGGCCTCTTACTGAAAACTCAGAGTAATTCCCCAGATAACAAGCTGCCTGTGCAACAGAGCAGTTGATTGATTCCTCTGCTGGACAGGCAGCATGTCAGCTGGGGCATGGGAATGATGATAGATACCAGTCCTTCAAGTTGCTACATTTCTCAGCATTAGGCCCTTGGCTCTGTGTGGTAAAGAAAGACAGAATGTGCAGGGTGGCACCTTATGGACCAACTGTAGAGCCTCCTGCTTATATTCAAACTAACAGGGCTCTCTCTCTCTCAGGGACACGAAGGGCGTGTGTGTGTGTGTGTGTGTGTGTGTGTGTGTGTGCGCGCGCACACACGCATACCCACATATATTTCTACGTTAGGGAAATTGTTCTCTGTTCTAAACCATCCAAATTCCTGGCACTCTCTGCTCTTTATGTCTTGTTTGACTAATGCAGCCTTTGACCTTAGTTTGAATACCTGCTTCTTAAGGCAACCTGTAATTCATCCTACAGCATGATTAGGAGAACACGAGGGTGCGGCAGATATAGCAGGTAGGGCTGGTAGATGAAACCTTGAACTCTTGGGGAGAAGAAGAAAGGCAGGGAGACTGAAATCTCTGAGTATGAAGGGAGAAGCTTTTGCATGGAAGTCATGTTGTGGAACTCAGTGTGGAGAGAGCACCACCAGTTTCAAACCACATTGTTTGCACTGAAGCTTTCTGGCTGCTGCTTACTCGTATCAGCTTAGGCTCCGAGCACAACTCCAATGTTCACAGCATTGCTTGGACATGCTTCCAGACTTCTTGGGTGTCTTTGTTCTCCCACCTCTTCCCATGTATCATGTGCTTGCAATTTACAGAGAAACAGTTGTTCTGCCTTGTGTGTTTTTGGTATTCTTTTCCCACTCTTCTCAAAATGTATGGGCTGATTTACCTGAATTTCAAGGTACCGCTATCTCCTTCTACTGGAAAAACACACTGTACAAGATGGCCTGAAAGGATTACCAAGTACATGTGGGCTCCCAGCCCACAGCTAGATTCTCATCCCCCTGGAACCAGCAGTGAGCTTGTGTTTGGTCTGTGGTAATGTTGTAACTCAGAGCACGTTGCAAAAATCATTCTGAATTGCAGCTGGGAGCTTCACTTGTGTCTGCACCCAGTAAGTCTGGTGAGAGCCAAACCAGAGAGCCAAACCCAGATTTTTAAAGTTCACTCTAGTGCCTTAAACAAAAAATTATTCTTCCCCACCCCACCCCATTTCCCTTCATTTACATTACAGATTAATTCTGTATTAAAATATCAACTAGAATTGGTGATATTAAGTGTTTCCTCTAAAATAAAAGCCTCAGGAAAAATTATTATTGATAACCTACCTCATCTCAGTCCCATCCCCTCCATTTCCACTCATCTGCCCACTCATACAGTGACTTTTTATCTGTTTTTTGGATCTAATGGTCAGTACTTCATTAGTTGAGAATATACTTGTTTTCCTCCTCTAGTATATTTCTTTTCTGTAGCTTGCATTGTCAGCTAAACAAAATTTAACATGTTAATTCCTGAGTCTGTGGCTTTAAAATGTTGGGATAATAGCCTAGCCTTGGTGAAGTCCATGGTGGTTTTGAATCAAGCTTTCACTCTTCTCATCTTTTTCTCACCCAGGTCTTCTAAAGCTATCCAAGGTAGGCAGTACAGATTGCTTGCACAGATATAGCACGAAGATGAAAGCAGTGCACCAGTGACAAAAAATACTTTCTGAAACAGATTACACTCTAAGTATCTCTTTAAAAAATCTGGTATCCAACTGCTGTAGAGCTGAGGGCAGAGTAGTCTTTACTCCTCCTCCAGCAACAGCTGAGATTAATGGGCAGAGGGATGAATCCAAGCTGATTTGCCTGGAAGTGGAACTGAATACGTTCTGCCGTTTAACCCTCCACCCTGTTCAATCTAAGAAACAGTGTCTTTACTTTTCTGGTGTCTTGGCAAAGCTGGGATTCGGATGAGCACTTGTAGGTGAAGGCTGAATGTCCAGTGGGTGTTAGAGATTCCAGCAACATGAGGGAAATGTCCAGAGGAGCTGGTAAAGATCATTTCTACTGATTTAGACCAGGAATGCTTAATCTCTGGTTGACGGGCCAAATGTGGCCACAGAGCCATAGGTAACCAGCCCACAGAGGTCCCCACAGGCTGGGAATTTTTGTAGGGGGGCAGCAGTGATCATAAACGCAGGCACCAACCTCTGCTACCAAATGCCCAAACCCCAAGCCCTGTGCAACAGGTTGGGGCCAGGTCACACTCCCTCCCTCTGCCCTCACAGCTGGATGGGTCTGGCCCATACCCTCTTCCCCCCTCTGGGGTTGGGTCAAGCCCCTTCCCCCATGGGACAAGGTTGGGGCTGGGCCTCACCACCTTTCTCCCGTGGGGAAAGCCATGCCCCCTCCCATCTGCCCCTGCGGGGGCCAGGTTGGAGCCTCTACTGGGGCTACTGGGAAACTGAGTCTGGCCGCTGCCCCAGCCCCTTGCACCCCCCTGAGTGGCCAGATGGGGCCCTGCTGTGACCACCCCATACTGGATGAAGACCACCAGTTGCATCCAGCCTATGGATGGCCTAGGCACTGCCCATCCAGCCCACCAGCCAAAAACTGCTGATTTAGACAACTAAAGGAAGGTCTGTTGCATTTGCTCACTTGGACCCCACCTAAAGGTTCATTTCTTCCAAGAGCCCCTCCCTGCGGTGATCCCCAATAGCTAGGGAATGGGTGGGCAATTATTTTGGCTGGAGGTCCACTTAGGGAGTTTTAGTGAGCTGTCATGGGCTGGGTCAGTACCCCGTTTCCCCCTACCAGCACCACAGTTTACCAAAACTCCCTAAATGGCCCCTGTGCATGGCCAAGCAGTTGAGATGGGGCCATGGGCAGGCAGGGAGCAGGATCCAGGAGTGGGATGGGCAGGTGGGGCCAGGGCTAGGATTGGGATTGTGGGGGGGGGGGGCAGTGACAACACAGGGCTGGGACAGAGCCACGATCCACTCTCCACATCCCCCTGCCAGTAGAACCAGTGTGATGCAGAGAGTGGATTGTGGCTCTGTCCCAGGCCCTGGTCCTGCACTGTTACCGCCCGGTGATCCCAGGGTCTCCATGGAGATCGGCTGGGATCCCTGCAGGCAGCGTATGCAGGCAGGCAGGTGGGATGGGGCTGCAGGCAGATGGGAAGCTATGTCCAGAAGTGGGATGGGTGGGCACAGCTGGGTCCAGGATCTTGAGGTAGTGCCAGCACGGGCCTGGGGCAGAGCCATGACCCACATGCCCCTGCCCACAGAACCAGTGCCCATCACAGGGATGTGTGGGCAGCAGATAACAGCTCTGCCCTGGACCCCAGCTCCACACTGCACTGCCCTGCAATCCCAACCCCTAGCCTCACCTGCCCATCCCACTCTTGGATGCGACTTCCCACCCACCTGCGGCCCCATCCCAGCTGCCTGGCTGTGTGCTTTGCCCATGCAGGTCCTGCCCCCAGAAGCGTGTGCAGGGTGGATGGGCCGGGTGTCCAGGCAGCAGAGCCAGGTCCAACAGTGGCATCCAGAAGGAGCCTCTACTGGGGCTACTGGGAAACTGAGTCTGGCTGCTGCCCCAGCCCTGCTGCATGCCTGGGGGCAGAGGGACTGGCCATACCAGTCTCCTGGATTTGGCGGGGCCAAAGAACCCATTGTGGGCTGGACAGAATGCCTTGGTGGGCCAGATCCAGCCCGCGGACCATGTTTTGCCCACCCTTGAGCTAGTGTATTTTCAGTGAAGCATTACATGAGGCACACCAGTTGAGGTGAGCATTTTTTTACATTAACACCACTTCTGCTTTTCAATGCATCTCTTCATTTGTTCTCTGTCTGTCTCCCCCTCTCTCATATTGCATAAGTTTTTACAGCACAGTATTGTTGACCTTGTTAAATAATCTTAAATTGGAGGAAGAGCTGAGACAGCACCTACTGATATTTGAACCTGTAGTTCAAGGTGTTCTAGAGATTTTATACCATTTAACCTATCCCCTCCAGCCCTCGCTTGTCTGACTGTAAATCAGTCTTGAGAGACGAGTGGAACAGATTGTCTAATACTCCAGCAGGGAGTAACTAGGCAAACCAGTGTTCCTAAACTGAGTGCTTCCTAATAAATGTTATCTTCAGGGAAATACGCCAGCCCCTCCATAAGTAGTTAACATTACTGCCTCAGTGTTGGCTTATAAAACAACTTTATCACCTCTCTTCGGATAATGATTAACAAGCTGATTTACAAGGGTGGGGTCACAGAGCCATTTGGCAAATTTAAACTGTCTTGCAATGGCAATGATAGTATCTGAGTTTTATGGTGTTTTTACCTCTTTAACAGAAATGGTTGGGCTGCTTAGCAATAGTTCAATCACTAGTTATGAGGGTGCTGACCTTGACCCTGCTTGTGTGCTTCTGGTAGGTCAGGAAGCTAAACATCTAGTTCAGAAAAGTTGGGCATGTTCCAAGTCCCGTGGGCAGAGTATATTTTCTGATCAATGTTACGATGAAGTAGGGATATTACATTTCTAGACATGAGAATTATTTTCTATCGCATCATAATGGCATGTAATTAGCACATGTTGAGCATATAGGCAGATGAAGCATTTCCCCCCATAGTTCAGATTGTAAGGTTCCCTTTAAAATACTGCTTTTGCTCCTTATTTTCTCACTCTTAGATGTCTCTGGTTTTGAAACAAAAGTTCTTAATTCTTTGATTTTCTTTTATTTATTTTTCTGTTGCTTCATAACTCAGAAGCAATTTTGTCCAGTAAGCTCAAATGAGTTCAGTTCAAGAATCTCAAATACGATTTAATGCAAGGTGACTGTTTTCCAAAGTTGTGCCTTTTGCTTTTTGGAGTTACTCACCTTGGAAACAGGGATATCTGAATTCTCTAGCAGTATCCTGCAAACTTTATACCATTTACCAAAGGGCTTGACAGTCTTTATACAGCTCATGGAATTAATTTATGTCCTCCATGCTGCCCAACCACCCGCTGCGCTGTACAAAGTTAGTCGAAGTTCCATAAGGAATGCAAAACAAATTATAAGTCTCCCAAAGACAAGCCACACAGGCACTCCTGTGAAAATTGGAACAACTTGTTACTTAAATATTGTTTCTTGATTAACGTTGCAACCAACTTCCTGCCACCAACCCCAAAAACTCACAGAAGTCTAGGGAAAGTATAGATACCCAAATAGTTTTCTCTGACACTTAAAAAGTTCATGAAGTGTTTGACAGAGTTTAAAAGAGCAACGTAAGTGGGTTTCATACAAGGATCAGGCATTTCAGTTGTTCTGGACAGGTTTGTGTAGGGCAGCGCTTCCCAACCTTTTTCCTCAGCATGACCCCATTTCCTCAGCATGGCCCCTCCCAACCCGCAGCCCCCCACCCGTGTGACCCCATCCGCTGATGTTATGACACCATTTGGGGTTGCAACCCACAGCTTGGAAACTGCTAGTGTGGAGGGGTGTAGAAGGGCATTGAGGCACTGATGAAGCTATGGAGGTGTCTTAGTTTTGCTGTTGCATTTTTGTTATATTTTGTGGTTGGCATGTTCCTGGAGTTTGTTTGCTTCTTTTTTTGTTTTTTCCTCACACTCCCAGTTTCTGTCTTTGATTGAAACAATCTGATTTGGAGGATAAGTCTGTCTCCGCCCAGTCCAGTCAATTTTTGGCCACCATGTTGAGATGGCGAGGTGTTCGAATCAGAATAAACAGCATAATCAGCAAAGAACTGGACTCAGCCTTGCGACTTGTTTTTTACAGAATATCAAGCAGTCATCGACTTTTGATCTCTGTCTAGATTTAAACTAGTGACCTTGAAGTGAAAAGATCTGCTACAGTTTCCCTGAGCCACCCCAGTCCCTGGGTTAATTTTTAATATTAAAAATGAGTATTGCATTACTGCCTTTACTGCGTTGTAGTCACTTGGGGCAAGATTGTGCAAGCTTCCCTCATGCTGGTAGGCACTTACTCATCCAGGTAACACTACTGACTCCAATAGGACTGCGACATAAGCAACTTATCACCAGTGTGAATAGGAGACTCCTGAGCAATAATTTTCTGTTTTCCTTAGAGTGAGAATTTGAGTTACTATGAACTAAAATATTCAGCGGAGCTGGGCCCTGTAATATTTATCAATAGTATGCTTTTAAAAGAACAAGACTTGGAAACTAGAACCCAACTAATTCCAGCTACAGAAGAGTTGGGAAATCATTGAGGACCAGTAATCAGACTAGTAAGCAGTGACACTTTTTTAAACAATTGCCTGTTACCATCCATGATGACATTCATTTGATTGTGTCCAAAGGGAGTTCAGTTGGCACAGTAGATTTGCCTGCCTTTCATCCTGAGCATTTTTTGGTGGAATCAAGACAGATGTCACCTATTCTGTGTCCAGTCTCTATTTGCTTCTAAGAAGCTCACAGCTTATGCATGCATCTGTTTCTCTACTAGCAAGCAACAGGTCTCCTGATAATCCTGTCCTGTTTTTACAAAGCTTGTTCACCCATTAAGGTAAGTTTTCAGGCTGCTACCTAATGTAGTGAACAGCACCCACAGGAGGAGAGTATAGAGCAGGGTTGGGCAGGTATATGGGTTGGGGGCTGCCTACAAGTTTTAGCAAGCTGTTTAGGGCAGGAGGGGGACAGAGAGATGCCAGTTGATCCTATCCAGCTGGCTGGGAGCCTGAGGAGGGAGGGCTGTGTCCCACGCTGCTCCACTCTGCCACAGCTAGGGCTGGGCCATGCTACTTGGCGCACAGACCCCTCTGCTCCCCCCCCCCCACACCTGCTCCGCCCGGCTTCCTGTTGGCTCTGCACAGTCCTGGCACTGCAGCCACCAGCAGCTCAGCCCACATGGGATGGGGCACAGTGCAGAGCCCTGAGTAGTCATCCTGCCCACCTGCCTGCCCATATTCACCTTTT
>NW_017729031.1:100661634-100662842 GCF_001723915.1 Gavialis gangeticus
TGCCCACCTGCCTGCTGTGATGAGCCCCTGCCATTGTGCTGCACCAAGGAAGTCAGAGATGGCTGCCCTGGGCTGAGCCTACCCCAGCAGCTAGCATGGACTCGCCTCCTAATGGTGCCACGCTGGCTGGGGCTCACCGCAGCAGGCAGGCGGGACTACTACTCTGAGGTGTATCGCGCCTCATCCCACGTGGGACTGGCTGCCAGCAGCTGCAGTGCCAGAACTGCACAGCCACAACTCTAACAGGAAGCTGGGTGTGGGGGTGATATCTTCCCTCCTCAGGCTCCTGACAGTGGCCAGTGGGCCAGATAGGATCAATTGGTGGGCTGGATAGAGCTCGTGATCCATGTTTTGCCCACTCCTGGTATAGAGGGAAGACAAGGGTTTGAATTATGTCTTCATGATTTCCTTACTTTTCCTCTATGGCTTGGGTGTTTAAATGATCATCTAAATCAATTTCAGTGTGCTACTTATGTATTTATCCAGAACACACACACAATTCCCTTAACTTGCGGGTACGAACTCACTTTGTGGCCTGGGTTAGGTCTGTACTGTGTGGCTCCTTGAGGTATCCAGCCTGGGGCATGAGGAAATAACAGCAGCAGCTCCAAGTGCACCCTGAAGCATGCAGTGGGGCAGCTGCAGCACCAGCTCTGGCCTTGCAGCACATGATGGCAGTGGCATCTGCTCTGGCTCTGACCGGCGGCATACAGCAGCAGCTCCAGCCCCCACAGCATGCCCTATGCTGGAGCTGCCACTGCTATGTATGGCATGCTGGTATTGCTATACATCCCGTTTTCCCCCAGCCTCTTTCTCCCAATATTTGTGCTTTTCCTTTCAAGGTGTGTACATGTTGTAGGCGGACAACTGGTGTACAGGATTGCAAAAAAGGCACTCATCACCTATTTCAGTTCTCCTTTTGTAAGCTCCTTACAGGTGTCAAGGAGGACCCGGGAAACTATAGGCCAGTTAGTCTTACCTCGATCCTAGGCAAGCTGTTTGAAAAAATAATTCTGGCGCACATCCAGGAGGGGCCAGCGGGGGACTGCATGCTTAGGGGCAACCAACACGGGTTCATCAGTGGCAGGTCCTGTCAGACCAACCTGGTGGCTTTTTATGATCAGATCATCAGATCGTTAGATGCAGGGGTAGCAATGGACATAGTCTTCCTGGACTTCCGGAAGGCTTTTGACACTGTCTCTCACCCT
>NW_017729031.1:100668372-100675737 GCF_001723915.1 Gavialis gangeticus
TGGGGGTTTTTTAAGAATAGGTTAGATGAACACCTTGCTGGGGTCGTTTAACCCCAGTACTATTTCCTGCCATGGCAGGGGGTCGGACTAGATGATCTTCTCAGGTCCCTTCTGACGCTAGAAACTATGAAACCTTTTTTCCTGACGGGCCAGCTAGGCATTGCCGAGGCTAGATCTGGCTGGTGGTCCTGATCCAGCACCTGGGGCAGGCATGACAGGCACCACCCTGCCATGCATAGGGGGGTACCCAAGCCCCTCAGGGAAAGGGGATGTAACCTGGCCCCATGGGGGTTGGTAGAGAGGGCATGGCCTCACCCCAGTCTACCTTTTGGGAGCGGGGGGATGATGTGTGATTGGGCACAGCTCGGGGCCGCAATTGGGCACAACTCAGGGGTTGGGGAGGAGATATAACCCAGCCCTGTGGGGTGAAGGGGTTGTGGCCCAGCCCCGTGAGGCATGGCCCGGCTTCAATCTAACCCTGTGGGTGAGGCAAGGTGGCATGGCCCAGCCTTGCTCCAGATACAGGGGTGTGGAGTGTGACCAAGTCTGACCAGCCGCCTGGGATTGGGAATCTGGCAAGAGGACAGGGTGGCAGTATTAATTGTCACTGCTTCCCCGCCACCTGATTTCCAAAATGTTGGGGAGCCCTGCGGGCCAGATGTGTTGGCTCTGAGGGCCACATCTGGCCTGCAGGCCAGAGGTTGAGCTTCCCTGCTGTAGCCCATTGTTGGCTGCAGCTGTTGAATATGACAGTGTAGTTTCCCTGTGCCACACGAGTAATATCCAGGCGCACTTGACCTGTTTTTTTTTAAACATAATTTTAATGTCCAAGGAAGCAAGTAAAACAAGAATGATCATTTCAAAAGTCATGGAAGCTACCCTGACGTGCTGCTCAGAGAAGAGCCCTTCCTTGCCACTGCACTCTCCTGGGAAAGCTTCACTGCAGTAGTAGTAGTTACTAGTAATTAAACCTAGAACTAGACATCCTTTAGCCACCGTGGTCTTCTCATTCTTGGAGGGGGTGGGGGAACAAGCAGGCTCTCTTACCTAGAAAAAATTGCACAGCAACCTTACACACTTTTGGCTCCTCAGGCCTGAGAACCCCAGTTTCCGTTGGAGGACTGAAAGGGAAATATACTGCGCTCACCTGGTTGTTAATGTGTTAGGTTCATTAAAACAAATGAGCATCCTGTCCTCTTGTCTGTGTTCCCGTGAAGCTCAGCTTCTGATTTCAGTGTCTCCTCACAGTACCGTCACCCTGGGATTCTCTCTTCCTGTGGCTGGGATGTATAATAACCAGCACTCCGGGCCCTCTCCGTTTCAAAAGAGTGCTCGGAAGGAAGGGATTTTTCATTCTTGATTACCAGTTCTGTGCTTCTCCCTAAGCCACAAAATACCCGCCAGAGGAGCATTCCATTGAAACTATTCTCTGTGGCCAGTAATTAAAAATCAACTCTCCTGCTTGGAAGGGAGAAATATAGAGATCAAGTATGCATTCTCATGAGGCACAAGCATTATAATGAAAATTTGCAAGAAGTCCTATTTGCTGATCAGTAATGGTGCCTGAAGTCTCTGTTAAAGTAAAATGACATGGAATTTGCAGATACTAAAAATAGCAATGCATCACCATTAGTTTGATGTTGCATTTTGTTCTTGTCCTAATACACGGTAAAATGGCCTGTAATTTGCATTGTAAATTGCTGTGCATGTTTCTTTGAAGATGAGAACTTCCGTGTGTGTCTGCGGTAGCATTTGTATACTCCAGAATAGCACATCAACCCAATGCTCTGCTATTACAAGAAAAAAAATCATGGAAAATGGACACGTAAATGCATTCTTTTCCCCCCCACATCTTTCTGGCCATCTAGCTTATGTCAGGGAGGCGGTGCAAATCTTGACAGACTTGATCTGCCATTAAAATTAATTCCTCACACCATAGCATGACCTTTTACATATATTTTTGAAAATATAATGGTGTACATATGTGGCTATAAACAGAGATTCAAAAGATGCATGTTTAGCAACTCTGTCACAGGTTCAGTGTGATTTACTTTCTCTTTGCCTCCATGTGCTGTGCATAATAATACTTCCTTATTTCCCACCCTTTGCCAGTCTTGTCTATTTAAGCTGTAATCTCTTTAGAGAGGCATTTTATTATTGTGCTTGTATAGCACCTAACACTGTGGCCATGAACTCAGTAGGGGACAGAAGACTGTACTAGAATATAAATAATCTGTAATGCATAAATAAAATTCAGATGTTACTCACCTCCCAAGTGTTCTGTCTAGTGTAAATTTATCTTACTGTAACCTCATTGGGTCAGAAAACTGTCTTTTATCTTATCCAGA
This sequence comes from Gavialis gangeticus, assembly GCF_001723915.1. Lineage (NCBI taxonomy): Eukaryota > Metazoa > Chordata > Crocodylia > Gavialidae > Gavialis > Gavialis gangeticus. Next base: position 100,670,721 of record NW_017729031.1, read on the forward strand.
TCCTAGTTCATCACACTTACAGAATAAAAATAATACAGTTCAGATTAGTCTTATATCAGAAGGAGAGGTTTTGAAGGACTGCTGACCTTGACACTGGTACTGATTTAAAACCTAGACACACTGCCTTTGTGGAGTGGATATAGCATGGATTGGTATTTTGATCTGAATTCCTTTGGCCTGCCTGGCATAGTGGGGCCAAAAGAACTAAAATGGTCAAAATTATCCAGGGATGGGTTTGGATGCTGAGCCTGTGACTTCATTTATACCATGCCCTCCTCCCCACCTCCTCCATCTCCTCTCTGTCCCTCTCCCCTCCCCCCACTGCCCCATGCCCAAATTTCCAGCTAGTTAATGGCCTTGGTGCACTGGATCCTTTGACCTGCATTATACAGCATACAAAAGCCAAACACAGGATGACAAACTGTGGAGTAATAAAATGTCTTTGTTCACACTTGCCATGTGAATATGGGGTAATGGCAAGATCCTTTTCATCCCTAGACCTGAAAGTGTTTTGTACTGGGGAGATAAGTATGCTTGTCCTCTTCATCCATGAGGAGGATATATGATTTCCACCAGCAAGTTAGGGCTCTAGGCTCACGTGTACCACTGCTTCCTGACTTCTGTTAAAAAGGGCACTGTTAAGTGAGTGGCTATGTGGGCACAAGGAAGGGGTTAATATTAAAAACTGGCTTAACTGAATTGATGCAGAATTTGCAGTGTATGCTGCTCAGGAGCATAATATTATGCACACCTTCCTGTTTGAAACCTAGATGCAATTTATGGCCTTTTCCTATGCTGTGTAAACTTACTTGCTTCTGTTTCTCAAATTTCCTGAATGCTTTTAAGCTTCCCTTTGCCTGCATCCCCATGCTGCAGTGGATTTTGGACTGTCTATAACACCCAAGTTTGAAAGCAAACAATTTTTTTCTTTTATAAAGTAATACTTTGATATTTGTTCAATTCATGCCCCCTCCCCATCCTAGGTGGTGCGTGCTGTAAGGCAGACCATATCATTACCTTGAACTATGTCTTCATTTTCTGTTACATGAAGTGACATCTCTGAATTGTTTATGTTCTAGTATATGGGAATCTTCCTATGCCAGGATGCAATAGAAACATCATTTTTCCTCTACCAGGAGCAGATGTCTTCTCTGTAATACTAGCAATAACACTGCTGCTTCCTGTTGCCTGGAGCTCTGCACTGCTGAGAGCATCTGCGACAAAGAGAGGACATGTTTCAGTACTGCATACTATCACTACTCAGGAACTTCCTTTCCCAATTGCACTCTCCCTGGGATGGTGACGTCAACTGGGAAATGGAAGAGGATGTTACTTTAAAAAGAAAACTTCTATTTATGCTAGATGTAGCTGAAGAATTCTCTTGAAATTTGTATTCACCAGCAGCTTGGCTTTGACCTGCGCTTTCTGTGTTGCACTTGCACCACCCAAAATGGCAAGTGAAACTTGTAGCACAAAGCCGATGGGGAGAAATATGTTGAAACTCCAAGTGAACCAAACCTGCCCATTTATGTACTTCTTAAAGTCTGACTCCATCTCTTTGGGGTATGCCTTTGGCACAGTCCTTTGAACAGTTGTTATTACATTCTCGTTAACTGTAGGTCACTATCAAATCCCAAGAAATTTCTGTTGATAAACTTTCAAGCTACCATTCAGACCACAGGAAGAGCAGAAAGAAAGAATACATACTTAGGGACTTATTCTGTGTTCATTATTCTTTACACCAGCAGAATTCCTTAAAGTCAATGGAAGTTTTGTCTGAATAAGAAGTATTTTGCATGAATAGCACCCTCATTGAGACATTGTTACTGAGTCAGAAATTTAGATGAATGTTGTGGCTAGCAGCTTAATCTACACTACATGTTTTTTCACACCAATAGAGGGAGTGCAAATCGCTTCTGACAATAGTCTGATAGTGGAGTGGTGGGAGACTTTTTGATTTGAGAGCTGGTTGCTGAAGGGGAAAGTGTAGTTTCCTTTATTGGATTTCAAAACTTCATCTCATTGTGGAAATGAATGGATAGATTATTTTAATGGACATCATTGTAAAATAAAACCTGCCTTAAAACTAGAAACTCATTTTATCAGAAAGAATAAGTTTTGGTGCACAGCTACATACGTTACAAATGTGATTTTCATTTTAAAACATAATTGGCATATTGGATAGAGAGAGAGTGAAAATAAGGCAGTTTTCATAAATGTGTCAGATCATTCTACATTTGTATTTATGTGAAAGATTTAAACTCTTACTCCACCTGCCTTGGTGGTTGAACACTGGGGTGTTTAAAATTATTCACCACTCAGTAAGAACTTTGCAATGTATGTTCAAAAGAAAATGATCACACAAGTTCTCTGTTTATTGGCCACTGTCTGTTCATTATCCATTAATCTTATTTGTGATTTTCAGCTGTTGGGGAATTGTACTCAGATTATTTTAATGTGCTATACATGATTATTTCCTTAAATTAATGCAAGCTTTCAAATCTTTCATTGTTTCAAGGAGTCCTGCTATGTTATAGGTTGTGAATGTTGTTGTCTTCTTGTAGGTTATTGAAGGAAAGCTGGCTCCTTTCTTGGGGAAGGTTATCAAGTTTGCTACTTCTCATGTGTACAACTGCAGCCTTTGTAGCCAGAAGGGCTTTATCTGTGAGATTTGCAACAACGGGGAGATCCTTTACCCCTTTGAGGATATGTCCACAAGCAGGTACAGTATATTGCTGTTTATAGGTTTTAGTTATGCATTTTATCCTCTTAAATTCAGGTCAAATGACATTCCTTTCCAACAGCAGGGGTAGAAGGCAGGGGAACAAAGGGATGGAGGGCACTGGTAGGGTGGGCAGGAGGAGTATGTTCCTGAGATGGTGACACATGAAGATAAATGGAGAGGGCCACTTCCCCATTTGACTATATTAAAAAAGCCACAGACCTACGTCAGGCATTTTTTAAAGCCTTGTAGGTCCTGTCACCCATGTTCCAAAAGATGAAAGCCATCAGGGCTGCCTGCCAACATGAGCACATGAAGGCCATCCAAATGAGCACTTCTGAGTTTGCACAAGGCCCAGAACCAAAGGTGCTTTCTGTATGACTGGGTCTGACTTCACTCTGATTTCACTGTTCCTGCAATATATTGTACCTTCAATATTAGATATGACTGATAATCTACTGTGTGTAGAGGCATGTATGTATGACATAATTCTGACTTTTACACACTTACTTTAGATGCATGCAAAGCTGTTCCTTACTGGAATGCAGCAGCTATTTATCAATTCATTAAGTAAGGTTAAGGACAGGAAGTGAGGAAGAACAGTGTGTCCAGTTAAAACAGAAGAATGCAGAATGCAATAACCCAAAGTGAAATTGGACCAGGAGACTGGAGCAGTGTTCCTACTCCTGCCCCACCCTCTCCCCACTGATAACCACAGAAGATAAGGACTCTGGGTTTTTTTACCTACAAGAAAGAAAGCGCCTCCAGCAGCCATCTTTTACACGTGTGTGCACATACCTATACACAATCTGGCATTTTCAGTTAGGTTGTCATTTTAATTTGTACTGAGAATAAAGTAGCAGGATTGAAGCCAAGAAAGGAAGGAGAACCTACTCCAGAGGTGATCTGGATCTGCTTGCTAAATATAAGAATCTGAGGCTCTTGAGCTGACAAAGATTTCTGTGCCAGGAGTGGCCAAGGCCAGCCTTTAGGGGATCTCAAGTCTGACATGTCTTTCAAAAACTATTTGCACATTCCTTCTCTGACTTCAGATTCCAAGAACTGCAGAGACAAAACACTGGACATAAATTAAACAAGGTGTACAGTTGAGTTCTATAAATGGTGTGCAAGAAAGAAGACATAGGAAAGGGAAAGTCTAGGATGACTATACAAGACCTTTTAAGTTATCCCAAAAAGCCTAACGAGTACAAGTAAAATATTTGGATAGCAATGCTGAGCTGAAGTATGTGCTGGATTTGCGTATTAAATTTTTGGTTGACCACAAAAGTGTTGGGGGATATATTATCCCTAACCTGCCAATTGAAATAAGAGACTATGCACTCTACAGTAGTTTTTATTAAAACCTTCCTGAAACATGAAGTGTTTGCCACTGGTCTATTGATGATCACATGGAAATGCTTCTCTTCTATTTGTGCACAAATCAGAGGTCAAGAATTATTTTTGTTTCAAGTTCCACAATGCAACTAATGCAAAATAATTGCCGATACTAGGCCAAAGGAAGCTTTCTTCTATATCATTTTTAATTAGTCACAGGGAAAGGGCAATGACAGTTCTCTCCTTTTTATTTTTCACTGTTCAGCCCTTTTGCTAGCATCGTTGCTAAATCTTGCTTTTTTCCCTGGGCTCAGCCTCTCCATTTCCCTTCCTCATTAGTTGCCTGATTGCATGACCAACAGTCCCTTTTCCCCTATCCAGTCTGGAGCAGAGCGGCAATGTGAAACTAATTAGACCATTTAATTTCATACTTCTACCCTACTCTTCAAGCAAGCAGAGAGAAATGATAGAACAAGAGAATTTGAGTTAGCCATTTTGGTTCCAGCAGTACATATAGCCAATAAGCCCAGGGGAAAGAGTTCAAGGTTTTTTTGTGTCTCTCTCTCTCTGGTACATATGCCAGGGATCCTGGTTTTCTCTGACTTAAAAAATCCTCAATTTTCAGATTAAAAAAAGTAACCCCAAATCCACATTTTTCTGTGATTAAAATAAAACACCACTAATGTTTTGTGTGTGTGCATGTAGTGGTGTTTTGTTTTAATCACGGAAAAATGTGGATTTGGGGTTACTTTTTTAAACCTGAAAATTGGGAATTTTTTAAAATCTGAGAAAGCCAGGACCCCTTCACATGATGTTGATCTCTGACCCAGCCACTCAGATACCCCAGGGATAGACTTAATATGAGGTGCTATGTGCTATATGCTATCTATATATAGCAACATATCTAAGGTACATTTAAGTGCACAGCAACAGATGATTTAGAAGGCATGTAGAATAGAA
>NW_017729031.1:100680737-100682124 GCF_001723915.1 Gavialis gangeticus
ATTCTATTCTACATGCCTCCTAAATCATCTGTTGCTGTGCACTTAAATGTACCTTAGATATGTTGCTTGGGGATTCATCTACATAGATATGATATAGCTTATAGTACCTAACAAGATCTAGACACTTTGAGTGCTCTAGCTGCAACTCTGTGGTGAAGAAGAGAATGGCCACTTTAAAATGAAGGCCTAATTTTCTTTCCAGGTCTATGATGCTATCCAGCTCATTTAGAGCTCATAGCTGATTTTATTGATTGGCCAGCTGAATTAAACATGTTTGAAAATGAGGGCGTGGCCACTTTTTTTACAGGCATTGTCAGTAGCACAGGTCAGGCTGAAAATGTGATAATGAGTGTCGTGAAGGACCAGACTCTACTCCCAGCTGCTCCAGTGCATTGTCAGTAAAATCAGTGGGATTGTGTCTGTGTAACCCAGGCCAAACTTCAGACCTTCATATTATGTTAGTTTCTTTTTATAAAATTTAGTATAGAAACCCAGTTACAAAGTGATCTGCGCTGCAGGGCAAAAGTTATTTGTTCTCTATTCAGTAGCTCCTATGCTCACCTCGCTGTTGAATGGCTGGAAAGCAAAGGGTGTTCTTGAGTCTTGATTGATATGTTGAGCTGTTTTGCCCCAACCTTTCTCCTTCCTAAATGAGAGCTCTTGCTTTTCTGGGGATTGGTTTGATTGGGAGGTTCCCAGCTGGACTTTAACTATCTGGTGGCATAAAATAGTCTGTCCAGCAGCTGAGGCAGAGGAAAGTCTCTTCTTCTCTCTGTCGTTTTTGGAGTTGTCCTGAGTCGAAATTCAAGCAGGTTAGCCTTTGTTGTGGATGGATGTGCCTGAGAGAAAAGAGAGAAGCACGAGGGACTTCTCTTAAAGGGCTGGAGTTTCTCTTTGGTCAGGTTATTTGCACAGCATTCATTTCTGTCAGTCCTTGAGCAAACAGAGTAAATACCTGGATTATGCACTCATCTGGCTTTGACTACACATATATTACATACCCTTCCCTCACTAATCAGCATGACACATTCCTTTGTTGGCAAACGGCTCCAAAACAAACACAATCAGTTCACTTAATTAGCGGGCTAGTGGGCTGTGCTTGGCAGTCTCCTTACATCCTGCTCAACAATACAGAACAACTGTTTGCTGTTTTAGCTTTTATAAGGGTGGACTCACAAAGTTGCAAGCTCCTAAATGGTATTTCCATTCTACAGCTTCTCTTGGGAGGCAGCTGGATTGAACTGTACAACTTTGTATAGTTTAACAAAGGCTTGAAGCCAGAAGTAGCAAAATGAAAACTGGTCCATCATATTGGATGTCTCTTGCAATTTTATAGTTGATTCCTCTGTCTTCGTTCTCCTTCTCTCTCTTCGCCCCCCCCCCCCAA
>NW_017729031.1:100687124-100687432 GCF_001723915.1 Gavialis gangeticus
TAATGTTTTGTGTGTGTGCATGTAGTGGTGTTTTGTTTTAATCACGGAAAAATGTGGATTTGGGGTTACTTTTTTAAACCTGAAAATTGGGAATTTTTTAAAATCTGAGAAAGCCAGGACCCCTTCACATGATGTTGATCTCTGACCCAGCCACTCAGATACCCCAGGGATAGACTTAATATGAGGTGCTATGTGCTATATGCTATCTATATATAGCAACATATCTAAGGTACATTTAAGTGCACAGCAACAGATGATTTAGAAGGCATGTAGAATAGAAAATATAGAACCTCATATTATATAGCTAT
>NW_017729031.1:100688752-100691912 GCF_001723915.1 Gavialis gangeticus
CCCCCCCCCCCCAATCTTTTACATTAAAACTCATCAAGGCTCTTTCTAAATTACATAATTCTGTTTCTTTCAGTAGCCCTTTAATACTAATTGGTGATATAATAGCCTTATTCGTCTTTAAACATAAACACCTACAGGCAGTGTAAATTGTCACAGCTCTGACTTCCCTGGAGCGGTGACAATTTGCACTGCTTAACGATCTGTCTTTTTTTTTTTATTGTGTCTAGTTTAAAATTTGTTCCAAGCTTTGTACCAAAAAAAAAAAAATCCTATTAGGTCACTCATTTATTTACCAAAATGTCTCAAAATATATTTTAATACCCCTGATCATAAGAGGGAGCTGTAGAAATATTATTGTCTGTCTCGTCAGTAACCTGGGGCTACCCCTTGATTTATTCTAATATTACTTACTCAGCTTTAATGTGGTGAAAGGTTTATTTCTCTTCTCCTGAAATGAGGGGGTCAAGAAGTAAAAATGTAAGACCTTTATGGGCTAGGATTTTTGTGACTGGTACCTTTTTATTGAACCAACTGCAGCCCCTCATAGTTGTTCAGCTGTCTGTATCTTCATTTATGTGTTTTAAGACTTGGGACAACTCTTGAAAACTTGATGTTGTAAATTTGATGAATTACCTAGAGAAACACTGATTGATTGAATCAGGAAGAAATGAAAGTTTGTTAGTCTGCCATGCATAGTCATGCTGTGGGTGCATCTACATATGCTGTTGGTGTGATGCAATAAATGCCCCGGGGGGTGGCAGAAGGGCTGGCTGGGGCATGAGGGTGCTACAGTGCAGAGCTACCTGGCAGGCAGCCCCCGTACTTCAGTACCCTCATGCCGCAGCCAGCCTTTGTCACAGTGTACATGTGTGTTTCAGTGTACTAAATTACTCCTCCGTAGGCTAGTACTGTCCCCAACAGTACTATCCTACAGTGAAGTTAATTTACTATGCCATAATACCAAGGCACATGTATTGTGACACGTTATGACCCCTCCCACCCCCAGTGCTCTTTCCTGCCCATGGCAAGGGGTCAGACTAGATGATCTGTCTAGGTCCCTTCCCACTCATTGATTCTATGATTTACTGAGGAGCTAATTAGTCCCCTCTGCAGTAAAGCACATGAGTAGCAACCCACTGAGTAACAACTTGCTCTACAAGTGTTTTGATGGAGAACTACTACTTGTTCTGAGTGGGGTATTCTTTTGTAAGGGTTTTCTCTTTCTAATTAGGTAAACTCAGTTAATCAAGTCCTGCTCTTGCTAGCACTTGCCCATGTGAATGGCTTTGTCTTAAACAAGTGAGTAGCCCTAACTAGTTAGGGGCTGGGCAACTGGCTTTGGCTGCTATGTATCTCTGTGTATGTATTTTAGAATTATTGAAAATGGTTCTTTTGTGATTGCAGACAGTTTTCAGGAAAAACTACTTTACCTTTGCAAAGTTTAATTTGCTTTGTGGATCAACTAAGGCATAACCTTTCTAATCCCAGAAAACAGATTTAAATGAGAAGTTCCGTAGAACAGGCTTGGCTATATCAACCACTTTAGATACCTTTGGAATTTTTAACTGTTGACTTATGCACATGTTTAAGTTCACCCATAGCATAAAGTGCATGGGACTCTGCACGGCGCATAAAATTAAGCATACGTGAAAATCTTTGCAGGGTTGTGAGCTTACTGTGTTATGGCTATGCTGCCATTGGAGAAAAATGGACTTGAGTCTTTGTGGAAATCTTTAAGATATATGCTAGGTGAAGATATTAAAATATGTAGTTTAGAACACTTCCAGAAATTCTCTTGGCACCACTGACATACATCCATCAAGGTATTATCTTTCATCTTCTTTTCGTTGGCCTTTCTTATGCTTTATGCTGGATGATCTCTCCATAATGTGAGCTCTACTGAGCTGCATTAGTAATTTAGGGTCAGATTTGCAAGAAAGCTCGGTACATTGGATGCTGATCTCTCAAAAATCTGGCCAGAAATAGAGATTGCTGCTTTAAAAAAAAAATCCATTGCTTTTATTTAGGCACCTGAGCTGGGCTCTTTCAATAATCTGATTTCACATTAATCTGTTGTACCCGGTCAAAATCATCTGGACCAAACTTTGGGTGTGTTGTCTGTGCAAAAGAGAATTGTGACCAGGTAATACAGCAGGAAAGAATTGGAATATATCCCTTTCATACACAGATTTTTCTGGAAAGGGAAAGATTTTAGAACAGGGTAATTTAAAGGCTATTTTGACGGACTTTACTGTGAAAATAAGGTTAGCTAGAAGGTTAGCTATGCCCTGATGAAGGGCACTTTATGCCCAAAAGTTTGTCTAACAGCTCACCCAACTATATAGTTGGTCCAATAAAAGATATTACCCAAACTCTCCCAAAACCTACTTCTCTCTAAAATCAGAGATTGGGCCCAAGCTTGCAAATATTAGACAAGCAGGTCACTTCACCAGTTTACCAGTGTTTCTCATGTCCACAGTTGTGTTTCCTGCCTCTGCACCACCTTTTTATAGCTTGCACCTCCCTTCTGGCTGAACATAGTGCACTTACTTATCTGTAAGTCCCCTTGGCTGCCTGCTTTCTTTGCCCCTTTTCTTTCCCAAACCAAATACATTTATATAGTACTACCTGCCAGCCCCACTGAGACCTTTCCACCTTCCCCTTCCCTTAAGTGTAAAATCACTCCTTGGGCCAAACACCCGCATCTGTGCCCCCACTCCTTTTCTACCCAGAGCTCCTCAGAAACCAAATGTCCTCATACTGCAGAAAATTCTCCCTTGGTCTGAGGTGACAACACTGCAAATGCCAGTCATTTAGAAATCATACAATTGCCTTAAATATGAGTTTAAAAAAATGTTGGGTTTTTCCTCTTCTAGCTTTTGGAGTTCCAGGATGTGCTCAGGTCATGCCTTCAAGCTTTCCTGCATAACTGTGAAGACGGTGGAAATTCTACCTCCTTCCTTTTTTCATAAAAGCTGAGAATCACAGGATTCCTAAAGCTGAGGCCTTAAAGAAAATTACAAAATAACCTGAGATTAGCACCAAAATTATGAAGGTTGGCAGCTGTGTGCTGATTCCATCCTATGCTCTACCAGCAGCTTGCTATCAAGTCTGCTATCTGTCACTATACATTTTTTTTTTTTTTTTTTTTTTTTTTTAA
>NW_017729031.1:100692026-100696209 GCF_001723915.1 Gavialis gangeticus
TTTTTTTTTTTTTTTTTTTTTTTTTTAAGACTGGCCTGGAGTTTTAGGAGAGTTGTCAAATAATGCATAAAAAAATTGTGCTACCTAGGTAGGGCTGACTGGCTAAGGAAAAGAAATATGAAAGGCAAAGGGAAGAAGGCACTGTTCAAACAAGCTCCTTGAGCAAAGGCAAATTGATGCCCATGTTAGTGCCAAGTTACTCCATTCATGTGCTGTATTTGAGTCCCTTTTCCTCTCCAGACTGCTTTTCCAATTGGTTCCTAAGCAACTGTAACAGTATTGTTGCGCATGTGCATGGGGCACTAATTGCTTTGGGCAGCTTTTTGTTTGGTAAGTGAATGCAAACTAGTACATTTTCTTTTCTTTGGTTCTGTTAACAGCTTCAGTTTTGAAGGGTGCCCATGTGTTTGTTATCCGCAGCCAGGCAATTCAGAAAACAGGCATACACACACATACCCAAAACAAGACTGCAAATGAGTTGTATTCTCTAGAAATGGCTCACTTAAGCTGCACTGCTTAGCAGTTTGAGTTTTTCATAGACAGCCACAGGGTGGGTGCCTGAGTACTCTTAATGGAAAATGCACATAGGACATAGTTTTAAAAGTAAAATGAATTGTCCAGGCTTTTCTTTCTTTTACACTGTCTCTCTTACAGACTTCTAGATAGCATAGAGCCCAATCCTTCAAACACCTGTTCATGCATGTAATTTCATTGTCTTCAAAGGATTAGTCACCTGGGTTTTAAGGGACTGCAGGATCTGGCACAAAGTAAGTTGTCTTATGAACAAAATAAAAATCAGCTTATAAAATTACAAGAATGGTCTGACAGTTATGGCACTAGACTAAGCTTTGTGTTCATTTCTCAGCTCTACCACAGATTCCCTGGGGACCCTGAATGAGTGAATTCCTCTCTTTTGTTCCCCATTTGTAAAATGTGTCTAAAGCTTCTTCCTTTCATCTACCCTTTGTCTCATCTACTTATATTGTAAGAGTTTGGAGCAGGGATTGTCTTTTGCAATGAGTTTGGGTAACACCTAGCACCCTGGGGACCTGGTCTCATTTAGGACTCTCAAGGCACTACCATAATTCAAAGAATTAAAAACAAAAAACCAACAAAAATGGATCTGCAGAATCTAGGACTGTTTAGCCATAGTTCTATTGAGCTAACTGTAAAAAGGCAAAGGAAAGGTGAAAACAATTTATCCTGGTTGTTTCTACATCCCTGGCATTGAATAAGATGCCGTGGACCAAAATTGAACGTGATCATAAAATTAAAGATAGTATTATAATGCATATGCATAAGAGGGCTAAATTCTAAGTGCATAGAAAACCTGAATTCTAGCATTTCCTAATGTTGCAATCTGAATGCTCTTTCAATAAATAAAAACAAGTGTATTTCATGTCACAGAACTCAAGGCTATCTGGGAATCATGGTTTTACAGAGCAGCAGTTGACTTTGCTGGTGCTGGGAAGAGAACAGACCCCTGTTGTTTGGGGGGGGGGTTGCCACCAAAACCAGTATTTATTCTTTTTTGGCCTCTGGATATAGGTTTCAGCACCAAAAATGGTGTGAAAGATTCCCCCAACAGCAGCAGCAAATTTCCATGCCACTCTAGAGAACTGTGATCTGTAGAACACATTGCACTCCCATAACACCGTGCAGCTCTGATTGCCTGTGTTTCTGTGCTTGCAAGTAAGTTGGGAGAGGTGAGTGAGGTTGGAGGTAGAAGGCCTCAGGTGCATTTTTTCTATGCTACACCTCTGTACAAAATATACTTTATTTCCTGAACAATCCCCAACATACTTACTGGCTCGGTGGTGCCAAACTGACTAGCACCACAACTGAAAGGGACCTGGGGGTAATAATAGATCACAGTATGAACATGAGCCATCAGTGCAATGCTGTAGCCAGTAGGGCAGACAATACTCTGGTATGCATCAACCAATGCATCTCCAGCAAAACCAAGGAAGTGATTCTTCCACTTTACTCAGCATGGGTGAGACCACAGCTGGAGTACTGCATCCAGTTCTGGGCACCGCACTTCATCAAGGACGTGGAAAAGCTTGAGAGTCTAGAGAAGGCTGAGGGACTTGGGTCTCTTCAGCCTAAAAAAGCGAAGGCTGAGAGGGGACTTGGTAGCAGTTTTCTGCTACTTCAGGGGAATACATAAAGGGCTTGGTGAACCACTGTTTGTTTACCAGGGCACCACTGGGGAAAATGAGCCGTAACAGCCACAAACTTTTGAAAGACCATTTCAGGATAAACACTAGGAAAAACTTCTTCACAGTTAAGGTGTCTAGACTGAGGAATAAGCTCCTTTCAGAGGTGGTGCAATCCTGGAAATCTTCAAGAGGAGACTGGACAGTCACCTTGCTGGGGTCACCTGGCCCCAGTTATCTTTCCTGCCTCGTGTAGGGGGGCTGCACCCAATTATCTTGTGAGGTCCTTTCCATCCCCTTACAATCTATGAATCTATATCCAAACAAGTGAACAGTTCTTCGAAAGAACTCAGTATTTTTGGCACTGAACACTTCTGAGCATTTCCCCCCAGTGGTGGATGATGTGCACTTTGAAATACGGTCTTATGCCTTGCCAGGCAAGGGCTACCAGCAGCTTTGTGAAGAGCAGGGACCCCAAGAAAATTGAACAGTAACTTGAACAACATTATATCATGCTGTTGTTCTTTTTGAAAAATGTATACATCTTGCAGCTAGGTTGACAGAACTGTTTTTAATATCTTGTGTATAGAAACTGCTGATTCTAACTCTATTCATGATGTGTATTCATAGTTTTATGCTGGTGGACCCTTACAGCCATGCAGAGTCTCCTCAAAGTTAATGGAGCCCTGTCAGATGCAAAGGTTTAGCAGTGAGGCTATGATTGCAAGAGCCAAGTAGCCATGTAATCTAGCACTTGAAGATGGTGAAACACTGATCTGGTGGCTCTAGTGGTTGGTGCTTTGCCAATTCATTGGCTGCATTTGGGCTTTGTCATGGGAGACGTGTTTCATTTAAAGATCCATGGGGGCTGTACAGTATTGCCCCAAACCTTTTTATATTCTCCTTGTAAGAATGAAAAACAAAAAACCCTACGATGCAGGCTTGATAGCCTCAGGCATCACTCTTCACTGCCTGGACACTTGATTTTTTTTTTATTTTTTTTTTCATTCTTTTCTCCTGTCCATCCCCTGCTCTGCTCCTCGCACTCCCCCTGCTTCCCAGCCCCCAACCCCCACAGCTGTGCTACTCGGCATTTAGCATCAACCTTACTTGTTGCTTAAAGATCAGTAAAGTCTGCAGCACCTTCTTTAGAAGAAGGAAGAGAGGCCATGATGTTATTCCTAAATGAGAGAAGGTGTTTGTTGAGACTCCAAGAAGCCTAGAAAAGATCCCTTGCAATAAAACAGGGGGCAGCTAGTGTAAAGTATTGTGCCCAAGCCCATCAAGGGAAATGAAATAACTGGCTGACTATGGAAGGGAAAAAGTTGACCCCAAAAGAGAGGGACCCTTGCTCACACATGCACAGACTCACTGTTGTGTATATGCCCAGAGGTGCTTGCCTGAAAACCTCTGTTTTTGTTTTTTGGTTTTTTTTTTTATTCTGTTCTCAGTCTTCTTCAAAGCAACAAATGTCTCTCTTGTCTTTTACTTTCTGTGAGTTCCAACAAGACTGTTTGATTTGCCAGAGGTGTCACAAAAGGATCTGAGGAGAGAAGCATAAAGAAATATTTCATTGAAGACTGCTTCAAAAAGAGGCACCGTTTTGGATGTGCGTGAGAAATGCCCTCTCTCCTAACACAGGTGTTACCCATTGCCTTTACAAACTACAGCTGCACCAAATCTGTTTGCTGGAAAGGTGTGGTGGGAAAAGAGTTCCTTTTTTTTTTTTTTTTTCTTTTTTCTTTCAGACTTGCGCATAACAATTGATTTCTCAGCCAAAATTCTCTTGTTCTTTGTAATCTTGAATTAAATTGTTATGTCATGACTGAATTGGTAACATTTTTTTTTTCTTCTTGTAAGGGACCTTTCAAGAATTCTTTCAGTTAAAATAATTGCCAGAAATGTTTCTTTTTGTCATGTCTTGCTAATGCTGTTATTAAAGTTATCACTATTCTGTTTATTAGCTTTGTGTTTTCAAACTATTTTTCTGTTCTGTAGAGATATTTGTTTCAAGAATGTAGGCT
>NW_017729031.1:100701209-100709150 GCF_001723915.1 Gavialis gangeticus
TATGCAGGTGACTGTCATTTGAAAGTTTAATTTGTAGTGTTTTGGCATCTGTAGCTTCTGATATTTCTGGGTTAGGATTTTCTTTTGGAGTTCAGTTCACATTCTTATCACATCACCTCGCATTCACCCATTGAGCTGTTCTCCCAATTAGGCTTGTAGTTATTAATGGCATTTAAGTTATGGGGTAGTTGATTGTTGTAGCAGATGAGTCATTTTACTATGGTGTGTATATAATTGCTTTTTCCTATTATGTAAAGGCACCCCCAACAAAGAGCCTATGCCTTATTGGCAGTAGGGCAGCTAGAAAAACTAATAAAAACATGGCTGAAAATGTCAGATAGGGGTGCCCCAGCCATTTAGAGCGTTTAAAAGCCAGATGTGGGGCTTTGAAATCAGTGCTGAATTGAATGTGGAGTCAGTGATTGGACTGTAAAATAGTGTTGATGTTTTAGTATTTTTGAACCTGTGGGAATGTTTACTGCCAAAGTAAGTACTGTATTCTGGGCAGCTGAATGTCCAAATGTATATTCATCCATTCTGGGGGGGAAAAACCCAGAACGACTTGGTGCTGATTCCTAGCCTTAGGGTATTCACCTTAAGACACTGGGGAGGAGGTAAAAAGATGTTCCAACTGTTAAACATGCATGTGTATCCATTGAAAGTCAGTGTCTGTGTCCTTTCCCAGTACCATGAGGTTGCTAAGACCTGAACATTCAGCAAAGACGAACAGAATATCCCAACCTACCTCCAGAAGTAACATGTGATCAGCCTTGTTTGCCTGTTTTAATTATCCAATCCATTATTATCAGTAGCCTGATCTTGGGGCTTCAAAGCAAGCATCATTGGTGAAGTAAAAGTGGTGATCTGTGAAAAGCGTTGACATCCTTAGGGTTTAATATTGAATCCTGTTAGTCTCATCTACACATTGTGTTACAGTTGTTTACACTGCCTTATAGTGCAATCGGCTCTTAGGAACAAGGGTCATCTTTTTGTTCTAGGCTTGTATAGCATCCAGCCCTTTGGGGTCTGCTCCTAAAAGCTAGTACACAACAAATGATCACAGACTATACATCTGGAAATGACCTTGAGAGGTCATCTGATCCATCCCCCTATCCCTGAACCATTCCTGATTGACGTTGGTTTAAACTGCTTTTAACCTCCAATGATGGAGATTATTTGACCTCTCTAGGTAACCTCTACTCCAGTGCTTCACTTCACAGTTAGAAAATTTCCTAGTTCTAGCTTAACTTCTTGTTGCAGTTTAACCTATTGCTGCTTGCCCCATCCCTAGTGGACATGGAGAAGGTTTTCTAAACTTCATCTTTTATGCATTTAAAGGGTGGTATGGATCCCCTCAGACTTCCGAAACCTAAACAAACCCGGGTTTTTCAATCTTCCCACGTAGGTAATGTTTTCTAGACCGCTGATTCT
Organism: Gavialis gangeticus; assembly: GCF_001723915.1. Lineage (NCBI taxonomy): Eukaryota > Metazoa > Chordata > Crocodylia > Gavialidae > Gavialis > Gavialis gangeticus. The sequence continues at coordinate 100,702,641 of NW_017729031.1, forward strand.
TTTTATTGCTCTTCTGCAGGTTCTGCCAAATTAGTTCCCATCTTTCTGGGCAGTTTTCCAGCAGAGGTTGCCTCAGTGCTGAGTAGAGTGGAAGAATGACTTAATATGCCGTACATATGACACTCCTGTTTATGCTCTCAGTGTAACTTTGGCTTTTTAGAACAGCATAACATTACTGATCCTGTTCAGATTGTGATCTGCTATAACCCTTAAACCCTCTTTTGTGTGGTTGATTACTTCTACTTAAGAGTAGTATTTCTCCCCCTCTGTGTTGGCACCAGGCTGGTGTCCCCACACACTAACATTTCATTTGTTACTGCATTCTATCCTATTTATTTAATTTCTCAAAGTTGTCAAAACCTTTTGAATTCCAGCCCTGTCCACCAAAGTGCTTGCAGTCTCTTCCAGCTTCCTATCTTCTGCAAATTTAATCAGTGTATTTTCTAACTGATCATCCGTGTCATTAATGAAAATGTTGGATAGTACTGAACCCTGGACTTCCTCTTACTAAACCTCACTTGATAAATTTTTCCAGTGTGACAGTGAACCATTGAAAATTACTCTTTAATTATGGTTTCCAATTGGTCGTATAATTACCAGCATTCTTCTGACCTCGTGGTCCACTTACCCACACCTGCCACCCTGCTGCCTGCTGTGAAGAACTGCCACAGTCCACTTGTCTCCCAACTCTATTAGTTGCTTTACAGCCAGCCCCTTCCTAGCTCTACGGAAAGTCCCACCATCTACTTCTCTTGTGTTCCTCTTGTGTGCATACTTGGAGCCACCCAAGCTACCTATGCATATGCTAGATCTGAAACAAAAAACGACAGAGTAGCATGGCTCTGCTCCTGGGCCAATTAGTTGAGATTTCTCAGCAGAGCTAACTAGCTTGCCTACAGTGGTGCCCAAAGGCAGCTCTGCTGTTTCCCGTTCCAGAGAGGTGGCATATGTGAAACTCAGCATGATGCTGCCTGACATCACAGAAATGCTGGGGGGGAAGAGCAGAGGGGGTAGTTGACCACCCAGACCTTCCACTGTATCTGCGCTTGCCAACCACCAGTTAACCACTGATCCAGGCCATATCACCTTACTTAAGAGGATGCCATATGCCATGTGAAGCAGTGTCAAAAGCTTTAATGAAGTATGGATATATCCCATGCATCATCATCATCATCATCAAACAAGTACCGTGTCCAGTTTTGGGCCCCCCAGTACAGAAAGGATGTAGACAAATTGAAGAGAATCTTGCAGAGGACAACAAAAATGGTGAGGGGGCTGGGGCACATGACTTCTAAGAAGAGGCTGAGGGAACTGGACTTATTTAGTCTGGAGAAAAGACAGGGGGGATTTCATAGTGGCTTTCAACTACATGAAGGGGGGTTCCAAAAAGGATGGAGCAGGACTGTTCTCAGTGGTGACAGATGACAGAACAAGGAGCAGTGGTCTGAAGTTGCAGCAAGGGAAATTTAGGTTGGATATTAGGAAAAACTGTCTCACTAGGAGGGTAGTAAAGCACTGGAACAGGCTACCCAGCGAGGTTGTGGAATCTCCATTCTTGGAGGTTTATAAGACCTGGCTAGAAAAAGCCTTGGCTGGGCTGATCTAGTTCCTGCTTTGAGCAGGGGGGCGAACTAGATGTGACTTCCCGAGGTCCTTTCCAACCCTCATTTTCTCCAATTCTGTGACTCTGACAGGGACAAGCAAAGTCCAGCCCACAGGCCAGATCGGGCCTACAGTGGACACCATTTACCAGCAGCCCCTGCCTGCATCACTGCAGCCAGTTTCCATGGAAACCCCAGCAGCAAGGCTGTGACAGTGTAGGGCCAGGGTTTTCATGGCAACCGGCACCAGCAGCACTGGCAGAGTGCGCAGCTGAGCGGGGAGCTGCTCCAGGGCTGGGATCTTGCATTGGAGACAGCATGGTCCAGAGCCGGGGCAAAGCTGCGATCCTCTGCCTGTCATGGCACTGCCATTCCTGGGGTCTCCTTGGAAACCAGCCACAGCGACATGGGCAAGGGCTGCTGGGAAATGGAGTCTGGCTGCTGGCAGCATCCACCATTTTGTCCACGCCTGCTCTATGATCATCATCCTCTGCATCAAAATGTATTTTTTCTTTTAGTTATGTGATAAGTTAATGTTACTAAGTTATCTCCATCTGATCTTTATTATTGTATTACAGAATGAACAATGAATTGGTTTCAATTGTAAAATCATTCGCCAGCAATCCTTTTCTCTGATGATGACCTTTGGCTGGCCAGAACAGGTGTGCTTGGTTCTCCTGTAATCCTGCAGGCCTTGATTTCAACACCATTTTCTGATGACCTTTTTTTTTTCCTTCCCCAAGTGCTAGGGAGAATTATCAAGAGAAGGAAGGGAGTGGCACTGAATGAACACAAAATTACATTCATCATCAATCATTAGCCTCTAGCAACTTCCAGAGAATTGTAAATTGCTGACTAACAAGGGGAAATTAGCTTGATAAAATCACCATTAGTGTCAGTTCAGAGTGATGTAAAGTTTAAAAGTTGTAGCTGTGTTTTCTGTCTCTGTCACTCTTATTTATCTGCATTGGTTCCCTGAAGTCACAGTCCAGTAAAGCGCCAAAGGAAATGCTTAACTTTAAGCATGTGAGTAGTTATCCTGAAGCAGCGGCATAGCTGGGCAACCCTGCACCTTGGGCAGCTACTGCAGTACTCAGGGCAGCACTGGCTGCCACAGTGCTGATCCCAGCAGCACACCACCACTGCAGTTGTGGCTATCGTGCGTGCCACCCCTTCCCTCTCCCCCAACCGTGGTTGGTCCCCTTTAGTAACATGACTGCTGAAGTCAGTAGAACGTGCACATCCAAGGAAGCTGGTTGTATATGGGCCAGTCCCACACTTCAAAAATTATGCGCTTGGCTACAAATCTGCGAGGTATATAACTAGACCTTGGTGCTAGAGAACTACTAGCCATGTGTAGGAGAAGGGTCCACTGGCTGGTATTGTTATGGCTTCCTTGATAGCAAAGCAGTGGTGACAATTCATGTTGTTTGAGGTTCTGCTTCTATTAATCTGGACTTCTTAAAACTGCATAGCCGGTGAAAGTTGGACAGTGCTGTATATGTATATAGATGGAGAGCAGGAAATAAGGACAACCTATGTTTGGGGTTTGTTTTGTTTTGTTAAGTTGGAGCAGAGGTGCATTTGCAGGAAATGGACAAAAGGAAATCTCTGTTTCTGCAAGAACCACCCACGGTACTGGAAATCCTACGATTCAAAAACCATGAGATTTTTTAAATCAAGTATGATTGGTTCATATTTGTCTTCTGGTTTCTTGACCTTTCCAAGGCAATCTCTCACTTTTGCATGCTTGTCTGTGCAAGCCTGAGGGCTAGAAACTTCATTTTTTGAAAAGATGAAAGCCAATATTCTCATGCAGTCACTTGACTGCACCAGTTGGGACCTAAGAAAAACACCAGATACTGAGAGAGTTGTGGTAAAACCATGCGGGTGAGCAGCACCACTACAGGAATAATATCATCAAAGATTCTTGTTCTATTGTGTTCATTATTTAATAGAAGTACTTCATCTAAGATTATAAATCAGTAGCATCAACAACCCTTTTCTTATTTGGATACCAAACAATCGCTGATAAGCCAGATCATTACTATAGCTGGTTATTCACTTTGGAAAAGATGAGAATTTTAAATAGGTTAGCTCTCCCGTTTTCATAGCTCTTACATAAAACTGCTCGACAAAGATACGTAATTCAGAACTGATGTGCTGTGAAGTTAATGTTTCATTGTCTTTGAACAGCTCAGTAACAAGCCAATCACTTTTGTTAGGACATCTAGTTCTTTTGAGTCATAATATCATATTTTAGAAAAGAAAAGCACTTGTTTGCATAGATTTTAAGGCTAGGAGGGATCGTTGGGATCATCTAGTCTGACTTCTCGCATAAGACAAGCCACACAGAAAACACTACCCAGGAACTTTGTGCTCCTTTTTTGAATACTTTGTTGAATACTTCAGTGTTAGCTGTTGAAGTGAGCCACACTTTTACACTTCAGAAAACAGCTGACCACAGCAGTGGGATTCCAATAAGAAACTCAGAATTTTATTGTTGCAAGCTCTGAAATACGCATTAACAGAAGTGGATGCTGTCACTTTTTGTTTGCAACCTAACGCAGAGCATTTGCTTTTTTTTTATCAAAGAAACCATAAATGAACAGGCTATCTCTTTCTCTATAGAAGATGAAGTTACCTGTTCTGTGGTAAATATTGATATTGCTGTTTTAAAAAGATAAGCATTAATCATTGTAGTAATTTATGTTTGCAAGGCACAAATTTCAGAGCCAGATTCTCAACAGATATAAATGGGTGAAGCCAGACCCACTGATTTCAGCAGAGGGTAAGGCCTTTTACATCAGCTAAGGAACCTGCCCTCGTGTATACCCTAGTGTCTTTTTGCTTCCTCCACCTTTTATGGGTTTTAAAAGCTCTGAGTTGCCCAAACAGTCTATGCTTTCCGTATGGCTTTTCAGATCAGCAACATTGGTCATTGTGTGTTTTTCATTGATGGAACTGATTTGTGTTTGCAGGTGTGAGAGCTGTGGCGCTGTCTTCCACTCTGAGTGCAAAGTGAAGTCTGTCCCTTGCCCCAGGTGTGTACGCAAAGAGCTGCAGAAGAAGCAGAAATCCTTCTGGAGGAGACTCAATATGGACGAGAGCATGGAGGAGTCTTGCACCATGTTTGAGCTGTCCTACCAGAACACATGACTTCCCTCAGTTTCTTGGCAACTACAAAAGATCCTCTTCTGCATTCACCTACTCAAGCAGCTGCTCAGCTAGCCAGGCAGAAATCTTATTGCAGAGATGATGTCTCACCTTGATTATTCGCTAGTACTGGCCAAAAGGGCCATGAAACCAGGTGGGCTTTAAAATACCAACAGCCAAATTACATTTTGCGGAGAAGTTGAACCACTAGGTCTCATGCAAAATGTGGTTTACTTGAAATGCTTTATGCTCAGCTAATGAAGGTCCCAGCTTTTTCTTTTCCACCTCAGGAGAAGATTTTTCCTTAAGGCAGAAAATATTTCCTGCCAAGACCTGTGGTTAATTATTATTTTTGTTCTTGTTGTGGCTCACCCAGAAACCATGAATCATCTACTTTATATTTATGTATTTTATTTATTATTAGCCTTGGTTGAGGTTCTGATGAAGCGTTCTGCAGGACCGAAGAAGGTGGCAGTGGTGCTAAGCCCACCTCTTCTTTGCGATGTCAATGCATGGAAAGCCACTTTAAGGAAAGAGCATGTAGGGATTTATTTATTTATTTTGCTCCCTGAACAAAATGTCACATCTAACTTCCTCATTTAGGATGCTTGCAAACATAAAACCCAGGATAATTCCTTTAGGTGTGCCCATACATTTATACCTGTCCTAGCAAAATACTATAAAAATGGGGGTGGGGGGATAATTATATTTTGGGGTCAACGGTGACTTTCATTGAAGCACAGTTGTGCCCTGTCATTGAAGTACCGTCGCTTAATTTTACACTTGTTACTCTTGTCTGTCTGAGCCACATCCTCATTTCCATCAATGGTATGTTGGTTCAAATCCATATTGATTTCATGGTCAAAGCCTTTTTAAGGTATATTTTAATCACCTTAAATTAATGAACAATGCTTTGCTCAAAGACGTGATAAATATGCTTTCATCACCTGAATCTACTAGGCCGACAGGAAAAGAAGCCTCTCCCACCTTTTAAGAAAAATGTATAAAGTTTTCCTAACTCCTGAAACATAATTCAATCTCTTTGCTGCATTCTTCTTGTGCAGTTTGTATACTGGCTGCACTGAGCCATGGCAACATCAGGCAGATCCAAAGGGATTTTGGTACTTCAGTAGGAACTTACGATGCAGAAAGAATAGTTCATGTTCTGCCTGATGTACTTGGAAAAGTAATTGCAGCAAGTAATATCTGCTGTGAAAAGAGAATTTGTTATTTGATTGGGAAAACAAGTCACCACTGACAGTGTCTAATTTGTCTCATTATTAGTGAGATGTGATCATGATCCCCTCTGCTTGAATCCATAAAATATCTTCATTCTTTCTCCAGTGATATGTATATTACATATTACATATGTATGTGTTTGTGTGTGTATTTGTAGAAAGCAACTACAGTGTCAGGAGACAAGTTTACAGACTAGTATGCATGTGCATTTATTTGCCACTGCTACCAAGCAAGTTTGCTAAATTGCGGGCCAGCAGTCTGTACTTCCTAAATAACTGCTTGACCCAACAGCATCAGATATTAGCAGAAAACAGAGCCCTGTTCAATAGAATATCAAGCTAATTGCTGGATTATTATAAAGAAAGGAAAAGCAGGCATAGCACGTAAAATAAGTGGTTGGCCAAAAAAAGTTGCACTCTCTCCTGTTCAGATATCAGTATTTCTCTTTCTCTTTTTTGCTTTCCAGGGAAAAAATGGCTGAACCTGAGCTCTTTTTTTTTTTTTTTTTTTTTTT
>NW_017729031.1:100709206-100737184 GCF_001723915.1 Gavialis gangeticus
TTTTTTTTTTTTTTTTTTTTTTTAATGACTAGGTATAGTACATGTAGGGAAGCATGTTTCTATAGATATTAGTTAGGCAGCCAGTGCCTTTGCCTTCTGTAAGACCCTGTCACTATATGTTGGGGGAGGGGGAGTCTTCATTGTAATGAATATAGTACTGACTGGTGACACACCCTCATAGTGAACTACTTTTTAACCAAGGAAGCTTCAAAGATTCCCATGTGCAGTGTGCTTGCTCCCTGGAAATGAATTGGGCACCCTTAATCCTAAAATTAATATTTCCTCTATACAGTACTCCCCCACAGGTCAATGTACTTTACATTAACTGCTTTGTTTATCCCTAGAAATTAAAATGCTCTGTGAGGATCCAACCTGGCTCCCACAGGAAGAATTCCTGGCACATTCACAATTGTAAACACTTGGGGAAATATTCTGGAATTAGTCATGCAAATGAGAAATGTGGTAGCATTCGTTATATAAACAAAACACTCCCACACTATTTTCAGTATGTGTCACTTAGCCCAGTCACATGACAAAGCCAGCAGCTCTGAAATCATCAGGAGTTGGCTGGTATAACTTTGAATTAACTTCAAATACAAAGTCAAGTCACAAAAAGGGCAGTTGTGGTTTTCATACCATAACACATCCAAACACAGAATACTTTACAGCATTGGTTCACATACATCAGTTTTTGCTGGGGGGTGTTTGTGTGCATTGGCAGGTACCATATGACTTTAAAGAAGCAAGTTCCTTACCCTGTGTATTATTAGCTTATTTGGTGTATGTTTTATTTCCAAAAGGCACTAGAGCCTTTCTGGATATTTCAGGCCACATTCTGGAATAATTAGAAAATTCAAATGGCATCATTGGAGTTGTTCTGGGTTTATGTGAGTGTAATGGAGATCAGAATTTGATCTTTTAACTTTGAATTGTGGCTAAATAAAATATGGTATAAATTAATCTTTTGGAGCTGGCATGACACTTATGATGGCTGCCATTACCACAAAGGGTAATGCCCTAACATATTAGCATCTACTGCCAATACCATAAGCTTTGTATGAAGATAAATCATACGGTACAGGAGAGATTCTTTGTTTAAATACAGCAGTATTCCAAGAGAGCCAATTCCTAAAATAACCTTATGCTCATTTACACCACCAGACCAGTAGCATTAACTTCTTCTGGTAGCAATAGTAGCAGATTCTAGTGGGCCTTGTCACATGGTAATTTTAGTTGGCTCCCAGAGCTCTTAACCCCGCAGTGGACCACGCATTACCACCTTTAAATGGCTTAAGGCACTTATTATGCTGCTCCAAGGCCAGACTCTTGCATGATCTGCATAACCTCCATGAAGGTGCAGCCACTCTTCACAGCTGTGCTTCTCAAGTTGAAGTCATCCAGTATCCCAGGATTTTTTACATAGTGCTTCTGTGCACAGCTGAAAATGGCAACAGCTTGAGGTGGGTCAGGGCCAGTGGGGGTTGAGGCATGGAAAGCTGGAGTCAGTGCACCAAGATGCTGCTGCAGGACAGGCAGAGCATGGCCCAGCACAAAAGAAAGAGCTGCATGAGGTGGTGCTGAGGAGGAGGTGGGCGCTGCATGGTGGGGGCTCTGGCACTGGCTCTGCTGTCTCACCCAATGAAGTGCTGATGGCTCCATCACTGCCCAGCCTGAGAGATTGCACCATGCCGCCCTGCTGGTTTCCTTCTGCAGCACCATGCCATGGCTGGTGGGAGCATTTAGTAGCCTCAGTAGTGGCAGGTGAAGGTTGAGGGGGAGGATGAGGAGGTGCTATTTCATCATGGCAAGCCACCAGCATGCTACCTGCACTAGGCTCCAGGGGAGGCAGGTGATGTTGCTGGGAGGAAACCAGAGGGGCAGCGCGCAGTGCTGTGCTCCTGGGCCAGCCAGCGATGGAGCAGTCAGCGCCTTGCCGAGCTGGACAGCAGAGCCAGTACAATGCCATGGCTGGTGGGAGTATTTAGCAGCCCCAGTGGCTGGGGACAGTGAGGAGGGGCAGGAGTTACTACCTCATCACTGCCCATGCCAGGCTGTAGGAGAGGCAGGTGTCTTGGACAGTTACCTGTTCCTGACCCTCTTCCCCAAGCCCTGGTAGAGCAGGGAGAGAAGCCTGGCCTGGATCACCAGGTCTGTAGTGGCAAGTCACAGCTATGCAGGTGGGAGATGGAGAAGGTTTTTAGCCTTAAGGTGTGACTGCTTCAAACTTGAGCCAGCACTAACACCAATCAACATTTGTGTGGCTCACAGCATAACAAGGCCTGAAGAAATCTGGTTGGGAGACATCTTGCTCCTTTCTCCATAAAAAGAGTTGAACCCAAGTGCATATCAGCATGCACAGGAAACTTCATCCTCTTGGGTTCTTCTATGAGGCTCACTGCATCTTGGGGCCATAATGAAGGAACCAATTCTGCTTTCCTTTGACCATAGTGGGAGTAAGATTAAGCCTGAATTAATTTTCAAAACCACAACGCAAAATGTGTAAATTGAAAATACCATTAGTAAAAAACAAAAAGAAAGAAACTTGTTATGTGCTATTTCTATGCTGGCACCCACTAAAATGGACAAGAACACCTAGCAGCATGAACAACAGCCAGTCTGCTTGACTGCCTGTAGTTCCTACACATAGACTAGACTGCCACATGCTCCTTCTTGGTATTAACCCGTCTGTATGCACCAAGTGGAAAAGTGCACAGGATTGCTCTGATGTGCAAATCTCTCCTTCTCCCTTCCATGACTAGAACATATATATTTGTGCTTGTCTCCTTGTCCTCCTCTCTTGTTGGCAAGGAGGTGAATATGTACAGTAGCTTTTCATTGCGAGTCAAAAGTAAAATGCACAGCTTGTCTGATACACAATGAAAATGTGCTCTTTGGGCACCTAGACGTGTGATGGAGCTCTGCTCCAATCTGTGCTAATTAGCAGGCATTGGAGCAGACTCGATTAATTGAGTCTGCTGCAAGTTTGCTGGCATGTGCTAAGTACCGTGCTCCAGCAACCCCCACATCAAATGATCTTTAGTTAAAGCACCCCTGCTGCCATTTTGAAATGTGGGCCACTGAATACATGTGCCATTGTGAGTGCTTTAATTAGAGTGGCTCTCAGAGCCTCCTCTACCCCAGAGCATGTGTATAGATACCCTTTGCTCCTGGGGAAGAAGTTGCACATCAAGTTACTACTCTAATGTGCTTGTACAGAACTAATTAATGCTATAGATATAGAAATGGCTAGATTATAGTCTGACTCTTACAACTGCTTAGAATACTTTGAAATATCAATTTAATTAGCCTAAGATTATTTTTAACCTAGTACAGTTTAAGAGAATGTGTGCAATTCTCTCTCTTCTTCCCTCTTACCCCACTGCTAGCCTTTTTTGCCTAAGTAAAGACCTAGCTAGAAAATTAAAGTTGCAGCCTTTTTTACACTGTCAACCCACACAAGGGAAATTTCCAAAGTCTTGTTGGCCTTAGGGGTCTGAATCAGTTGTTGTCCTAATCTCTGATGTAAAGAGCATTTTACTTGCAACTGTTTTGTTTTTGACTGGAAACTGTTAACAGTTTTGCTCCCTTTAGCTTAATAGTTACTATGTTGTCACATGGAAGAACTAAGGGGTTTTGGTGCATGTGTTTTACGTATAGCTTTGAGCATTTTAGGCCTGCTCTGCAGAGGTCTTTATGTAACAAACTTTCTTGTCCTCCTCCTCCTTGCCAGTACTGACTGGTGAAAGTTGATTTCTCTGTACTGTGACACAGTGTTCTGGCTGGTATGTGCTGGTAAAAACTTGCTAGAAACTTGTAGTCGAGCTGGTTTCCAAAATATCCAAGATAAGATGCCTTGGGCAGGAACCTCAAGCTCTCTGTAGAGGTGAGGGCCTTGGCTTGCTCTACCAGGAGTGAATCTTCGGGGAACAGCAAGAGCTGCTCTTGTCAAGTCTTCTCTTAAACATTAACATTGTCGCCTGTGTACATTATATAACATATTGATGATGATGACCTGTAAGTTAAAAAAAAATATATATATGGGAAGCCTCATTACATTGAAACGAGAAAACTGAGGGCCTTTACTTTGCTTTCTCCCTGTGAGAATGGAAGCCATTGAAAAAACCTGTCTTTGGGAAGGTTATGGTCTGCATTGCAGCTGACTCTTGGTCCCTATAGAAGGGACTTAATACAATCATCATTATACATTTATCTCTTACTTCTAGCTGCAGGTTTCCTTCTCTGTCTTACCGTCTCTTTTTGTCTTCCTTGCTCACAGTGCTGAGCCTTGCTGCTAGGCTTCAAGCTTCAGAGCCCATGGTATAGCTATTGAAACAGTGGAGCCTGGTGGTTCCTCCTTCATAATTTGCCTTCTAATTTTTCTTTCCCAGTAGGAGTGCCTTAGTACTGTATATTAGTGGCTTTGTTCCTGTTGTGAAGTTCTTGACTGAATCTGTTGCTTGACTAATACTCTCCTGTCACTCACAGGATTCTCAGCAATGGGGTAAATCAGTTTGCTTGTTCCCCCTAGCCCAGTGGCTCTGTAGACAGTATATTGGCTCTGTATACACCAAGCTGCATGCAAACCTTTCACTTTTGCTTAAATTGGTGCCTTAATTTCTAAAAGTGAAGGAACCTGTCAGTAATGTTCTGTCACATGAAAGCATATTTGGGATTTGAGCTGTAAACCCTGACTTATGTCAGTGTCCATTTTACCAGGAACTGTAACAATGAGATTTCTAATTTGTATACACTTGGGGGTGGGGAGCATACTGGGTTTGGAGGTAACTTGCTTTTTGTTTCTGTTATGTACACTCAGGAAGGTGTACCTTCAGTAGGAAGGTAAACTGAGTTTGAACGTGACTTTCAGCAGCCACCTTAACTATCATGGTATTAAACCTGACTTTGCAGTAGAGACGGAGACCAGTGATGTTTAACTGTGTGCCACCTAGTCCTCCTGAAACCACTGATTAGCTCAAGGCCAACCAACTTGATGTCAAATGTAACTGAACCTATGCTGCAAACTGTGTTTACTGGCTTAACACGACTCCTCAAGCTCCTTAATTTCATGAAGATAAGTACAGAGAGGTTTAATCAATGTCCTCCTTCAAATGTGTTTGAATGGCTTCAGTCCACCAAGTAAGTATGGCACGTGCAAGTCTAGGGGAAAGCTTTGACATGTGCCTGTTCCAATTATGCCTTTTTAAGCCCCATATCTAAACAAATAGCAGAAATCCCATTTGAAAATGGCATTCATGTCTGTATTCTAGCTGCTTGGGGACTAAAGAGCACAGGAACCAGTTGTACATTCTGCCATTTCTTGGAGACCAAAGGTTCACGTTCTGACTTGGGTCGTGTGTGAAGTGCTGGCCTCTGCTAAATCCCAGCATTAATCTACATCACAAAGCAGGCACGTTTGGGAATAATCAGAAAGCTTGAGAGACCCAGAACTAAAAGGTTATTGCTGGCTAAGACCAATTTGTGGGCCTCGTTGGGACACATTTGCACTGACTTAACTGAAAGTGTCTCTGTTCAGTTAAACCAATACAAACCCCTACATGGATGTTCTTATTTGGGGGAGGGAAGAGATTGTTTCAGTTTGGTTTTTAAGAGCTTGTCAACAGAATTACTTTGATTGAACTGTGGATGTGATTCCAAACTGATTCTAGTTAGCTCAGTGCAAAAGCCTGGCTTTTTCTCAGTTGAGCTTAAGTCAGTCCTTCACTACTGACACTAAACCAAAATAAGTAATTTATGAAGTAAAATGATTGTCTCTACAAGATTCCATACCAGTTCCTCAAACCCACTTTTTTTAATCCAATGCAAATTAAGCCAGTAAAACTGGTTCTGTAGACATGGCCTAAGAACAGCTAGCATGGGAATTCACACTGGTCTGAACCTAATCCTTCTTGACAAGCACCAAATTCACCCACAGCACTTAAGAAGAATGGATTTTACCATCTCCTAAGTTCGTATGGTACCCTTCTTCCTGGTCGGGTGTCCTGCTCTAGCTATTAACTTATTTATGACAAGTATTTTGTGTTTTTACTTTTGCAGGATTTTTTTCTAATATCTGCACTATCGAATCTCTTCTTATTATTGGCAAATGCAGTATGTTATCATTTCAACTTGGTAAGTTAAATGATATGTTGAAAATGTACCTGAGTGGGGCTTAATTTGGTTCATTGTTTCACAGCATCAGTCCCCTGTGTATAAAGGCAACTCGTAATAAATGGTACAAAAATATCTCATTGGTATTTTTTCTTTTATTGAAATACTGTAGTACAGGGGTTCCCAAACTGTGGTATGTGTACCCTTGGGGGTACACAAGACATCTCTGGGGAGTATGCAAGAGAAATTGTGTAACAATTAATTTAATTTTCATTATAATTATAATTGGCATTTAAGGGATTAAAATATAAAACATGCTGGTAGGGGTACACGGGCAGCTGGTAAATCTGGAAGGGGGTACTCAGTGAGAAAATGTTTGGGAACCTCTACTATAGTACAAATAGGACAGACTTAAAAAGCTTACTAACTGGTTATTCAGCTCTAAAATCTAGTCTGCTTTAAAACACTGGTCTGCTGAGAAAAGTCCTTCAAGTTCTAGCAAATAATAATGTTTTGCTCTTGTGCCTGATCCAAAGCTCATCTGAAATTACTGGAAAGTTTCCCAGTGGTTTCATTAGGCTTTGGATAGTTAGGCTTTAGACTTGCCCATTTGAGAATCAAAAAGTACTTCACAAATCATTAATGACTGGATTTTCAGGGGAGGGGGTAACATCTAGAACTCTAGCTTCGACTAGCGGAAGTTGGAGACGTTCAGTACCTTGGAAAATCAGCCCACGAGTCCTCCAATGCCGTCATGAAAGATGCAAGGATGTAGAAAGGCCACTTTACCCACTCCTGAAATGCAGCCATCTCTGGGGTCATCAGCCTTGCAGAATTTTAGCAAGTTCAAGGACTGTTGTGAAGAAGTTGAGTCCAGTGATGTAAAGCTTACACAAGCCAGGGCAGATAGTCCTCACCATTGAGTCACCCTGTCATGAGTTAACCCTGCCCTCACTTTCCTCTGCTGTGGAGCAGAACACAGGGAGGAAGGGAGGGGGGACAGGTTGTGCCTTTGAGGGCTGAAATAACCTTGTATCATTGGAGACCAGGGGTCAAATTCTGACTTGGGTCACAAAGGAAAGCAAGTGGGGTGATCATGTTTGGGTACACGACAGAACACAGGAGACCTTCACAGAAGGGCCGGGGGGGGGTCTGCATTTTCCAGAATAAGAAAACAATGAGTAAGGGCCAAGTACCCCCAAATTTTGAGACATTAAATATAGTTATACCTAGTCTCTCTAGGTTTGTTGAGGAAGACATTTTCTTTGTTATGGTTATTCTAAAGTGGGTTTCAATAAGTATAAATTTAAAAATCCACAAAAATGAATCAGATCAGGTTCAGGGGATTGTAAGGAACTTGAAATAAACAGCAAGGCAGAAGCTGAAAACACTTCGATGCCATTGAAATGCCATGAAAATTAGATGGCTGTGCTGCTGTTTTTGCTAGTCTACTACCAGTACGCAGGCTAGCAAGGTTAAAGCCAACTTGGGTAACTTTGTACAACACTACAGTCAGTTCAGCACAGTATATCCACAATCTGTCACTTCAGTATAGGCGTGCATTGAGGCCCTTTTTTGAAATCTAAGACAGCCGGCATCAAAAAGCTAAGGATTGAGTGGCCATATGCCCAGCCACGTTTTCACCACTTTGTGATCCATCCAGGCCAAGGCTAGAGTGCCCTGTGAGACTTTACGTAGAAGGTTTTGAAGCATCGCTATCTGTGCTCTGCCTTGTCTGTAAATATGTTTCTTGAGCCTGTAAAGGATAGATCTGCAAAATGACTTAAGCAGGATTCAGGTGCCTAAATTCAATAGCTCAGCTGTTAGATCTCTCCTAGGAAGTGGGTGATATGGAGTCTAAACACTCCTCTGTCTGAAATAATTTGAACCTACATCTCCCATGTCCCAGGACCCACCAAGCCGCGGAGTGCTCAAGGGCATCCTGTCACCCTCCCAGTAAAACTGGGGCACTTTGCATGGAATAATTTCATATCCAGCCTTTTTAGATTCAAGGCGCTCCTAGAACAATGCCAGCGGTTAGCTTTCACTCATGTCGTGACTACAGAGAAATAATTGGAGCAAGTCTTCTGTTGCAATGACATAAACAGCCCACAACTGGTCAGCGCCTACACAATGGTGTGTTTTTCACACTCTGGATTCTGATTGGAAACCTGGATTTATTTTGTGAATCACGTGTAGTTGTTTAAACACCTACCAGTGGTGATATTGCAGAGCACCCTTAAAAGGATCTCTCAACACTGCAGCAGCGCATCACTGGCTTACCCAGACTGCAGTGATCTCCTGCCCCTGCCCCACCTTAAAAAAAAATGATCCATCAGGAATGTAAGCCCTTTGCTCCACAGGTGCATTTGGACTTCATCCCTCTGATGAAACCAGCTGCAAGCAATGAGTTAATGTTTGACTGTAACCAAATGAGCCACGATGTGACCATGTTCTTTATAAGACCTCTATTTGCCTTACAAGGTGAGTAAAGTTCTGTTGCTACATCTTCTTCCCCTCTTGCTGCAACCTCCCCCTTTCAGTCAATAGGATCAGAGCTGCGAGCCTAACGTGGCAGACCTGGACGTTCTCTCCTCATGTGACTGCAGGCGAGCAGCTTTTCCCCGCATTGTGCTACGTTTCGCTTTATGGACATTTAAGTGAGCCATGTTCCTCAGATACCTAGTCCCCCTGTTGTCACTGACAATTTTGGGCTAGAGCTGCAAGCAACATTCATTTTTGGTTTGAGTCGAGTACTGAGGTGCGGTGATTTCTCCTGCCTGCTCCCAAGCTGTTTCATGTTGTAAATACTTTGGAGCTGTGTCCTTGCAGTAAAGTATAACTGCTGCAATAAAATTGTGCCTTGTTTTCCTGGCAAGAATATACTTAGCTGCTGTTTATATTAACCCGCAGTGTTGATGAACCTCTGGGTGAGCTTTGCCTTTTTCACCTAAGATGTGGAAGGACACTGAAATGCCAATCTAGCAGGCCGACACTGCATTGCTGCATGTACTCCCACTTTCCAGAGACAGAAGAAGTGTAAACAGCTCTTTGATTTTTTTTTAATACTAAACAAGATAGGGGATGTTATACCTTGGTGTATCTCTGTCACAGACTCCCCTCCCAGGTATTGAAAGAGATGCTCCAGTGGGCACAAGTCCTCAGTTTCTTGGAGAGGACCCTCTGGGGATAAAGCTGGACAAATGCCTAACTCAGCCACCTTTTCACATGGTGCTCCAATGGGTTTATTTTCATCCCTCACATCCATATTTTTAGCTGCCCCTCGCACCAATTTGCCCAGGTGTTTGGTAAGGCGGGTTTCACCAACACTGCTGCACCTCTATAGTCCAGTCTCTTGGGGGAACAGGGAGTTAAAGGGGTTTTTGTCCCTTCCCGTACTTTCTGCCCACTCAGTGCCCTTCAGCAGGAATAATTTAAAAGGTTTTTGTAGCCCGAGCTCCTTTGTCAAAAGCCAGTTCCCTGGAACTGTTATTTTGTAAGGTTTATGCCACTGGAGCTCACCCATCTAACCTGAAACTCTTTCCCTCAAAGAAAAAAAAAAAGTCACCCTTTCACTTCCAGAATTGAAACGACTGTCAGTTGTAAAGAAAATGAACATCAATCTCATTTACAAATCTGATTCTCCACTGCCCTACAACTCACAGAGTCATCTCCTACCAGTGGACAGTGTGTGCTAAAGACTATGAAACCAGAACGCCTCGTGTAAATGACTACAAACAGCACAGGAGAGTGGAGAATTGGACCTTTCGGTATCCAAACTAAAAGCTCCCACCTGTGATATGAATTTGCAGGGGCTAGCTTTGAATCCTTCAACTCATGATGTTTTCAGGGGCAGACTAAATAACACAATTAAAAGGTAACCCTTCAATTGGGTAAACAAGACCGCAATAAGGGTCCGGTTGAATAAATCTGGAAGACACTTTCTAAAATAAATGAAATTCAGGACTCAAAAACCCACTTGGAGCCATACTCCTAGCTCTAAGAAACTAAAATTTAACCTCCCTGGTCCATTTTTCTAAAACTTGTTTCTTTCATGCTTGTAAGCCCCAAACAATACAGCACAAATGCATGAGGGTGAAATTACAATATGTAAATTAACCAAGCCTGAGCTAACTCTTCCCCCCTCTCTCCTAGAAGGTCGATGAATGCTCCATCTCTGAGCTGTCTAGCTCAGGGACTGACTGCAGTGAAATGCTTGCTTGGGAGGGAGGGGGTGGCTTGGAAACTTGCATGAACCAATGTGCCAATGATCTCTGGGAAAGGAAAGCATCCCTGGGACTTTGTGTAAACAGTTATGAATTGTCATTTTTAAAGGTTCCTGTTTAATTGAATAGTCTCCAAAACAGTGTTTTAGATAGGCTTTTCAGCACTTATCCCTATCGGTAACACGACCCTCTAGACTAACCTATCGGATCATCAGGAGTCTCAAACAAAACCAAGGGCTTCTTGGAGTAAATTCCAACCATTTTAGGCAGAGATAAATGTAAGCATTCACAGGAAAGTTGCAATCCTACTGAAGAGCAGTTTCATTGTCTATAGGAAACAACTCTTGGTTTTCTAGAATTGAATCTGAGGAGTTATCCATTAAGTATTAAAAGTAAGGTTATGAGGCTCATTGGGAAAGCAAGAAAAATGAGGTAAGAGTTTATGTCAAGATTTGCACTTAATATTGCCTTGAGGACTACAGGGTATTAACAAGATACTAGGAATAACTGTATTAGCAATGTAAGTTTGATTTTAAAGCAATAATTGTGTTAGAATATGTTGTACCTGAACCTAAGGAAGAAGCCAATGGGCATAAAGAATGGGATGTAACAACCGGATCCAAAGTGTCCTTGGACAGGACAGTCTTTGCTTACAATACAGCCTCAGTCACCTGTGACTAATATAGTGGGCAGAAACATCATGTACAATGTCTATGCCAAAGTGCACTTAAAATCTGGTATCTGGTTCTGCTACTTTTCTTCACACTGCAAGTAGTCTCTTGTGCTAGAAGTGGACCCCTTGTTTTTACTTGCAGCTTTGCTCTCAAATTCCTCAGGAGCAGAATCTAGCCCTCAGTGCCAGGAGAAATGAGCCCCCAGAATGTCTTTCTGCCCTCAGACATACAGAAGCAAGTACTCTTGAAGTCAAGATCATGATATATGCACTTCTGTAGACAAAATTTGGCCTTCCATTGGATTATTTAAGACTAGACTGTCGTTGTCTGTCCTTGAATAGCATCTGGGAATGGTTGCTTTGATTTCAAAAGCTGCAGAATTGGGCTCTCAAAGTGATACAGATCCAAATGGCTACAATGGAAGATGCAGCTGTGGAAGAGAAACCAGAATCTGGCGCCCCCGTGATTGGAAGCACAAGCCATAGCGATTTCCTGATTTGGCGGGTTGGTGATAAAAAGGTGCGACTCAACATGTGTTCAGCACAGAGCTAACACTAAGTAATACCCAGTAGAAGAATGAGAGGGTGTCATAAAAATGCATGTCTGTATAGTAGATATTTACACAGTATTGACATTGTTAGCTGGACTTAGAGATTTAGGTCACGTGTTACTGTGCAGTCAGAAACAATAAAGTATGTCTCTTAAGGGCTTAGGGCAAAGCAGGGAGTCTGTCTATAAAAAGGGATTGAAATCAACAGGAACGTTTCCATAGACTTCGACAGGAGTTGCCTTTAGGCCCACAAGGGGAAGGCAAGAAGAAACAGCATGCACATTGTATTTACAGCATGGAATTAGTAATATTATCTGAGGGTTTAATGCCGTTGTGTCATTCCTCTGAGTCCTCGATATGGCAGTGCCTGGAAGGCAGCTGGAAAGTTGGCATTCTGACTTGTGCCTGTGTTGGATGGCAGTGGTTCTGTGACTGAAGTGTGTGCATTTGGGTAGGAGAATACAAGGAATACCTGTTTATTGTTCCCTTGTTTCTGTGTTAGGGCTGTGATGTAAAGAACACAAGCAAAATGTAGTGTTTGTGAATAGTACATCATAAAAAAAAAAAAATCGTCACTTTTTCCAGTCCTTCCAGCTCATGGGTCACAGGTCTTCGTTCAAAAGAACTATCTATGCTGGTATTTTTCAAAGGAGTCTTGGGGAATTAGACACCAAATCTCATGGAATGTTAGTGGCAGGCAGGTGCCACATACCCGTGCCCGTTTCCTTTTACAATCCTGGGCAGCGATAGCACAGGTCAAGCTAAGGACCGTGTGTCATTCTTAACTGCATCTGCCGCTTTTGCAGCTTCCCCTTGGAGGACATATAAAAACAGAGAGAGAAAGGTAGTTGCAGTTCATGAATATAACACTATCCCCGCAGGCATCACATGCCATTTTATACCAGAGTATCAAGGTGAAACATGATGTTGAGAGCCCCTGTGCCACAGTTCTACTAGATGGCTTATCACACAGCACCTTGGACCTACAGCCCTGATTCAGGCCTGGCCTCCCATGGCTCCATTTAAACCATGGCATTATGGACACAATTGTCCCCTAAATTCAGGATAGAGAGCCAGACTTTACTGCTATGAACCTGATGTTTAGATACTTACATGGCATGTCTCAGGCCTTAATGACTTTATCGTGCCATGATGCCTGTGAACCAAAAAGGGTTACTTCACTTCTGCTTCTGCTTACAGGAAGCGGAAATGCAGAGGTCTTATGGGCAAGGTTATCTGAAGTGCTTAGCATCCATCTGTCCCCCTGGGTCTCAGAAGAATTTGATGAAGATTGTTCTCAGAAGGCCACCCGGACACAGAGCGCTGTAACATCTCCCATGTTGTTCATTCCAAGTCCCGCAGGAGGTCTCTAGCAGAGCCAGTAAATGAATTTTAATCACCAGATTGTATTTCCTTCCCAAGATGATCCTTCCTACCCAGCTCCATCTCATTAACCAGTACTGATGCTGTTTTCCTGCCCCGGCTTCCAATCTTGGACCTCTTGGGTCTGGAACTTGAAGCTGTCTCTCACCCAAGTAGAAGGTCTGTCTTGTGTAATGAGGCCATGCTAGAGCAACTCTCGCAAAATGTATAGAGTTAATCCAGATATACCCCAATTCATCCAAGATCCATATCTGGCCCATACTTCATAGTCCTACTGAGCTGCTAAAAATCAGCCTTCCTTCCTCAGCACCTGACCCCTCACTCATAATCATTCCTTTCTCCTGGGGTCCTAGCTCAGATGATTACACCTAAGTGTGTTCCCCTATTATTGTACTGTACAATGCCAAGAGAAACACTTCCTCCAAGGGACAGCTGCCCAGCCCATCACCCATATACAGCAGTGCACTGTAGGACTCATCCACCTCCTGTTTACAACTGATTCCAAGCAGAAATAAGTGTTTCAAAGTCTAGTTCATTCAGTTTTTGTGTTTTCTTTTTTTTAAAAAAAGGCACAGCACAGCATAGCACCATGGCACCAGGCTCTTCTTGGTTTTGTTTGTGTTCTTTTCCCATGGGTATTTAAGTGGTGCCTCAGGCACATATGCTCTTCAGCCTCTAGGATCTTGAGATATCTTGGCACACTGAGATGTTCTCTCTATTCTTCTTCCCACCACCGTTAAAATGATTATTTTTACTCTTATCAGCATTAATTTTCTTGAAGTTTGGTGCAAACAAGATGCCTGTGTGGCTTGTGTGTGTGTGTGTGTGTGTGTGTGTGTGTTTCTCTCACTCTTTCCACTCCTTCTCTTCTTTTCACTGAGGGGGCTCAGTGATTGGAAAAGACCGACTTCCCCCCCTTCCTCCCCAACCCACACAATTGTCACCGCCAATTAGTGCATTGTTAGGGCACACAATGGCGCTACAACCAGTGGAATGGGCTGCTTTTGTGCCTCTCCAGTCGGCCGTGGGGGCAGTCAAGATTCATTTAGGGCCTTACACAACATGGACAGAAAATGCTATCAGAAAAGCAAAGGGAAAAAAAAAAAGAAGAAGCAGAAGAAAGGGACGGGGGGGCGGGGGAGAGGGAGAGAGAGAATGGAGGGGAACAAGCCGTGTAGAGAAAAGGAGCAGGGAGGTTCAGGGGCAAAATCTGCCATTCAAGGGTTAGTCCGACCTCATGAAAGGCCCAAGAGGCAGCATTGCATTGAAGACACCCCCTTGGAACACAAAAAGAAACTAGGGCTTAATAGTAATTAGTGGGCTAACTGTGCAAAGAACACTATGCCTCTTTAGTAGATTGTTCCAACTTTTACTTTTTTTTCCCCCCTCCCCCTTGCAAATCCGGGTTGTGGGGGAGGGGGAAGAAAAGCTATGGGGTGGGAGTGGGCAGCACTTCATTCGCCATCACATTCTGTAGGGGCCCATTCAGCTCTTCTTTTTGACAGGTAAATTGGATTTTATTCTCTAAAGCTTGCAGCCAATTACACAGGGTATTTTGCAGACAGAATGTGACATATGGGTACGTTTTTGGAGTCAACGTTTGGCTTGTTTCAAGTACTTTAAAGCAGCCCCATCCCTTTTTGCAGCCAAGTCTCTTTTCAGCAGGGCAGGTTCTTGTGCTTTTTAATCTGCAAAACTTGCTTTTAAGTTATTGCTATTTTAGCTTTACTCACAGAACAGTTGTGGGTACTTTATAATATTCAGCCTGATCCAGAGGTAACAGCTATTCTGAATGGCCTCCACCAGTTTCATAGCTACAAGGGATCCAGAGTGTTTAAAAAAACAATGCACGCTCAAGCTGACTCCACCGTAAGTGTACTCTGAGACAGTCCATCGTCTTCCTTTTTTTTTCTGAGAGTGTCTTCTGAAAGTACTCATCTGCTCCCTCCTCCCTTTTCATGCCTCTTCCCCTGCCAATTCTCATTCGTGCTAAGGCTCAAACAATTTGGCCTAACTCAGTTTGACCTTGTCTGGGTTAGCTATGTTGGAGGGCAGCCAAATCATTGTCCAAACTTGGTTCCCAACCAAATGTACATGAGGCCTTGAGGTAAAAAAAATAATCTTCCAGAGCCCATTAAGGATGCTTCTTCCGTTTACTATCAGGCGAGACTAGGCAGCCAGTAAAGACAGCTTCCTCATCCCCTAGGGTTGAGTACATATGCACCTTTCTCTTTTATCAGTAAAAATCCAGAATAAATCAATTGACCCAGTTCATTCAGTAGCATGGAGCAATCACGCTGTCTTTCAGTCAACAAGACCGTATCCCAGAATTGATTGGCAGAAGGGTTGAACCAAAGCACCATTAGCTGAAGAAGTCTAATGGCATCTGTAGTTCCAACAACTAGTGTGCCTTTTCCCTTGTCCCTCTTTAAGTTCAATACATTTGATGTTGAGATGAGGCCTGGGTTTAATTTGAAGTTAAACAGAATTTGTTTAATTTGATGTAATCAGTGTGACACTTCTAGGTCTTAATTCCACACATTCCTTCAGCCCTCTGTCAAGCACTTCAAGGATGTTAGAAGCATATTACTGAGAATCCGCTGTCTAGTCTCAAAAAGGTGAGAAAGGAAAAACTGGTTTGGGCATATGCTGCCTGATGTGTCCAACTGGTTTATCTAAAGGCTATCTATCTATCTAGTGCTATTTGCATGTGTGCATTACCCCCTCCCCACTTGGCTAAAGAATCCTCTATGCTGCTGATTTGAAAACAAGCAAGACAAGATTTTCAGCAATGAGAGTGATTTTGGTTGCTCCCATGTTTGGGTGTCCACCTTGAAGCACCTTAAAGGGGTCTGCTTTCCACAGGACAAAACGTCTCGCTTTATTTCTAATTTGAATTTCTCTGACTCTTAAGGATCCATTGGTCCTTACTAAAGAGCCCTTTAAAACCTGGAATTATCTCCCTTGGAAGCTACTTATTTACTCTAACTGAAACTATGTGGGCATGTCTACATGAGATGCTAAATCATGGCAAAAGCCATGCTATTGCACTAATGCGCAGTAGAATTAGTCTCCTGTGCAGTAGCATCACTTAAAAAGCGTGCACCGGCACTACTGTGCAGTAGCAGCGGGTACTGCTCATTTACTTAGTACCTGTTGTTACAGGTACTAAACTTAATGCGCAGTAACCACAGTGCGTTAATGCACGTGTAGATGTGCCCTCTGTGTATGTATGACTGAATGTAAAACATATGAACATTTGGAAAACATTCAATCTGAAACATGGTATAAAAAGTCTCATGCTACAGTTAGACTGCTTTACCTACTTTACCCAAATAACTGCACCTCATTTGTAGGGGCCGAGAATGGAAAATAAAATATCTATTATTGCAAAATTGTAGGCCAAAACAGCTTTAGTCTAAAAAAGATGTAGTAAATAGTCTGTATTATCATTTAATAGATGGGGCTGGCTAACCCTAAGAAGTGATATGGACTCTTTGTCTCTAGGGATCAGGTCCTAAATGGATGTAAATCAATAGCCTTTGAAAGCCAATGGTGCTATGTACTTTACATCAACTGACAGTCAGGCCATAGGTTAGCCTTTCCAATCCAGCACAAGTCTGTAGTAACCCCAGCTTGTGGGTTGCTCTGTAGGCCACATGGAATGAATTGGTGTTTTCATGCCATTTCCAAATGGACAACTGTCTCTGTTGGAGATAAAGTTGTCTCTAATTGCGAAGCAAAAGTGCTTCTCAGCATGAGTCAGGTTAGGCAGTACCAGTGGGCCATGGGAGCTGAAATACTCTTTCAGCCATCCATTAGCCCTGAAGTTCAGACCCTTTGCAGTGGGACAGAATTTGTATTCTGGAAAACTCTATTCACTGTCTTGCTTTAGAGCTGTCCATTTAACAGTTTCCAGGAGTCTCACTACAACTTAATTTTAAACCTACAGATTTATCCCAATACAGTCACCTTCACTTTTTAGAAATGAGCACATATTTATCACTGAAAAGCACCCCAAATAACTTCTTTTCTTGAAACTTTTCAATATACATAGAAATGTCCATTTCAGCATCCACCTGACTATGTATTTAAACAGCCATTACCATCTTTTGGGTAAATACCACATGTTTTTTAAATGGTCTCAATACATAATAGGCCCTATCACAATAGATCCTAATTGCTTTGAAGGACCTTTTAGACTCTATCAGTTCAATACATGGTAGGTTTCTTAAAGTCACTCATGATGTAGTTACATAATCTACAATTTTGAAGTCCATAAAAAAGTATTTACTCAATGAAGAGTGAGGACTTTGAAAGAACCATGATAATTTATCATGTCAACTTCATGATCAGATTTCCCACTTTTTGTGGGTCTGTAAATGCGCGTGCGTGCGCACACACACACACACACACACACACACACACACGCCTCGAAGTTCCAAAAAGTTGACATATGAACAGTTACAGGTTGTGATGCATCCAATGGCAGCAAGGAAGAGGAAAACTCCTTTGCGCACACACTGTTATACTGAGTGCATCATAGCGAGTACAAAGTAAGTTGCTGTGTTATAGAAGATGGGTCTTGTGGTCAAGCCAGTGGTCAGGAAGACTTGGTCTTAGACAAGTACTTTGCTTTGGCCTTAGGCAAGTACCTTAGTCCTGTCTTTAAAATAGGGATACTATTATCTGCTTTGTCCATTTGGATTGGATCAAGGACACTCTCTGTATATATAGATGCAGAGCCCAGTGCAATGGAGCCCCAGTTGTGGGGCCACCGAAGATGGTAACCAAACATAAATAAGCAGAAAAACTGCAGTTAGGCTCAGGGTGGAGTACCCAGCCTTATTTACAATGTACCTACTGTGTTCTTTTCGCTGCGTTCTTGGTATGACCTAGCTTTCGTTGCATGATAATTCAGTCACGTAAATCTTTTTTCCTGTGGGACCCAAAGTCACTTAAAATCCTTTGAAAATCACAACCTAAATCAATGCATTGGTTTTCTCAAGTTGTATTGTAACACTTGAGTTAATACGGATAAATACCATGGCAACAGCATGGATCTTAGAAATTCTACTTTCCACAGAATCATGGAAATTAAGGGAAGGGACCTCAGGAGGTCATTTAGTCTAACAACCTGCTCAAAGCAGGACCATCCCCAACTAGATCAGCCCAGCCAACGCTTTGCCTAGCCGGGTCTTAAAAACCTCCAAGGATGGAGATTCCACCACATCTCTGGGTAACCTGTTCCAGTGTTTTACTACCCTCCTAATGAGAAAATTCATCCTAATTTTAACTTAAACTTTCCTTGCTGCAACTTGAGGCCATTGCTCCTTGTTCTGTCATCTGCTACTACTGAGAACAGTCTAGCTCCATCCTCTTTGAAACCCCCCTTCAGGCAGTTCAAGCTGCAATTATATCCCACCTCAGTCTTCTCTTCTCTATACTAACCAAGCCCAGTACCCTCAGCCTGTCCTCAGAAATCATGTGTCCCAGCCCCCCCACCATTTTTGTTGTCCTCCACTGGACTCTCCAATTTGTTCACATCCTTTCTGTAGTGGGAGGCCCAAAACTGAACACAGTACTCCAGATGTGGCCTCACCAGTGCTGAATAGAGGGGAATAATCACTTCCCTTGACCTACTGGCAACACACCTGCCAAAGCAGCCCAGGATGCCGTTAGCCTTCTTGGCAACAAGGGCACACTGCTGGCTCATATTCAGCTTATTAGCCACTGTAACCCGCATGCCCTTTCCTTCAGTGCTGCCCAGCCAGTCAGCCCCCATGTACGTGGGTACATGGGATTGTGCCATCCTAAGTGCCGGTCTTTGCACTTGTCCTTGTTGAAACTCATGAGATTTCTTTTGGACCAATCCTCCAATTTTTCTAGGTCACTCTAAATCCTAGCCCTTCCCCCCAGCATATCTACTACTCCACCCAGCTTGGTGTCATCTGCAAACTTGCTGAGGGTGCACTCTATGCCATCTTCCAGGTCACTGATGAAGACATTGAACAAAACTGGCCCTGGAACCAACCCCTGGGGCACTCCACTTCATACCAGCTGCCAATTAGACATCGAGCCATTGATTACTAGTCTTTGAGCCCAATACTCCAGCCAGTTTTCTATCTACCTGACAGCCCATTCATCCAGCACATACTTCCTTAGCTTGCCTGCAAGAATGTTATAGGAGACCATATTAAAAGCTTTGCTAAAATCAAGGTACACCGCATTCTTCCTGCATCCACAGAGCCAGTCACCTCATCACAGAAGGCAATCAGGTTTGTCAGGCATGACTTGTCTCTGGTGAATCCATGCTGACTGTCCTAATCACTTTTTTCTCCTCCAAGTGCTTAGAAATGAATTTCTTGAGGATCTTCTCCATGATTTTTCCAGGGACTAAGGTGGAACTAATGCAGTCACTGTATCAGAATCTGGCTGCAGTTTGGTATATACATTTGTTTTTGTACCAAATGTTAAGTATATTTATACAAGTACAGAAAATAATGCCTTGGTGTAGGTTGAAATTTTTGAAGGATGGTAAGGGACTTAGGTGTCCAGGGCAAAAGCCATGGAAGTGACTAAGGGATGACTTGCAATGGAAATTAGACTCCTAAGTCACATAGAGCCTGTCTAGATCTCAGCAGCATGGCACCCCAGGCAGGACACTCCAGAGCCCACCCCACCGCCCTCATTGTATGCTCTAAGCCCAGAAATATGTCTAACAAGGTTGCCCTGATATTGTTTCACAGCAGCTGTTGAAGTAAACTTCAACTCATGCTCTCTATATGGATATTTTTTAGTTAGTCTTTAAGGCTAGGGATAGACATTACACATAAACTGGTGTAAATGATCAAAAACCAGCTCATATCCATAACACAACAGAAGTTTAGTGCACGTAAACTGCCTTCAAAATGGTCAAAGCCGGTTTAAGATAAACCTAGATGGACGTAGTATCAGACTTAACCGATTTAAGTTAAATCAGTTTATTGAACTTATGCCCCAGATCTCCTTCAGATTCAAGTTAACTCACGGTCCCCCAGCATCCCAGGATGCTTTGCACCTCCACCCATGTGAGGTGGGTAGGCTAGCCATGGCCCAAGCTGTCTTCCCCAACTGAGCAGGGAGGCATCCTGTAGCACTCTCCAGCTTGTAGCCTAAGCCCACTGCAGGCATGTGGCTGCATTTCTGAAACAAAACTGAATGTCTGTTCACTTTCTTATTGGTTCAATCTACACAGATCAAACTAACCACTCACTAGCACCATGGCTGAAAGAGACTTGGGGGTCATGATTGACCACAAGATGAACATGAGCCACCAATGTGATGTCACAGCTGGTAAAGCAAACCAAACTCTGGCTTGCATCCATAGATGCTCCTCAGGTAAATCTCAGGATGTCATCCTCCCGCTGTACTCAGTCTTGGTGAGGCCGCCTCTGGAATACTGCATCCAATTCTGGGCTCCACAATTTAAAAAGGATGGGAAGAAGATTGAGAGAGTGCAGAGGAGAGCCATGCGCATGATCAGAGGACAAGAGAACAGGCCTTATGAAGAGAGGCTGCGAGCCATAGGATTCTTCAGCCTGGAAAACTGCAGGCTCAGGGGGGACCTGGTGGCAGCCTATAAGTACATCAGGGGTGTGCATCAGGATCTGGGGGAAAATCTGTTCACCAGAGCGCCCCAAGGGATGACAAGGTCCAATGGTCACAAACTCCTCCAAGACAGTTTTAGGCTGCACATAAGGAAAAACTTCTTTACTGTCCAAGCCCCCAAAGAGTGGAATAGACTCCCTGCACAGGTGGTGCAAGCACCTACTCTAGACTCTTTTAAGAAACAGTTGGATGCCTATCTTGCTGGGATCCTTTAACCCTCGCTGACTTCCTGCCCTTGGGGTGGGGGGCTGGACTCAATGATCTCCTGAGGTCTCTTCCAGCCCTAATATCTATGAAATCTATGAATTGATTCACCCTCAGGCTTTTTGATGGTCTGTACTTAGCCTAAAGGTGCATATCTACCCTGCCTTCTGACTGTTTCTACTGGCCATTCTCAAGCATGCTAGGATTAGGGTCTTGAGAGCACCAGCTGCAGACAGAAGGATGACCTGGAGTGACCTTGCCTGTGTATCTGTAGATTGGAACACGCGAGCAGGAAGGCATGAGTGTGCTGTGCTCGAGGAATAGCTCAGCTGGGGCATGCAGCAGCCATGGTGTAGACATGCACCCTTCAGCACACCACACAGTCTTACTCCTAATTTCTGTAACATTTCAGTGGGTATCATAACAGCTTTTGATTCTCACTTGAGCTTGAATTCTTACTCAAGCTGCCAACTTTTAAAGAGTTAAATTATGTTCTCCCCCCTTACTCTCCCTCTCTCTGCTTCTTCCTTGCCTTGTCCTTGTGTGACAAGCTATTTAACAGAATTCACAGATTTCTTTGGAATCTAACAAGTTGCACCATAAGTGCTTCTGCTATGGCCTTGAGCTTGCAGCCTCTGAGCTGTCAGTCTTAGCACCCATGCCACCCCAGCCTCTGTGTTTCTTCCATTGTTCCAAGGTAATGGGGGCCTTGGCTTCATGTTTATAAATCATGCTTGCTGGTTCAGCTAAGCAAGGTTAATCTCTGCACGTGAGTTCTTCACAGTGCTTGCAGCCGTGCATGTAGGAAGTTACCCCATGCATTGAAATAACACGTTAAGGGCAGAAACACCAGCCACAGTGCTTTGTATGCCATATGGATGTGTATTGCATATAGCCATGTTTCCTATGTTTAACATGGGGGAAATGGGTACTACTTATATATGTATATACAATTTATACATATACATGATACAAAAATGAAAGATATGCTGATATGCTTCCACTGCCTTTGCTTTGCCTTTACACCCTGAACAAAAAGGGGTTATTGTATACTACCAGATCAAAATGATAGTTGTCTGTAGCACCAGGCAATGCAGAATTAATCTCAAAAGCCTTGGATAATTTGAAACATTTCCCACCTTTGCTGCATCCATTCAGCTGTGCTGGCATTACAGTGATATTGGGAGTGCTCTATCACAGATGGACCACTAATGTTTTCCCACAGCCCCTAACCCTTGTTCACAGCAGGTCATGCTACTTGAGAAGATGGTGGCCACCAGCAGTCTGTCTACACAGGAGTTTCCAATGCTGTAATGCTACTGGAGCAGAAAACATGCTAGCTAATATGCAGAAAGATCTGTGAAATTCTGATAGAGAAGAATGAAGCATGGTATTCCCCCCGATCTCCTGGAAGCTAAGGGAATTAGGTACCCATCTCCCACAGGCTCTAACTGAAAATCCTAGGAGTCCCTTTTTTCAAGGAAACCCAGTTGCTATAGAATAAGTTGCCAGTTCAGAGAAGCCTGTAAAGTCTCAGTATTCCTCAGGTGGATGGATACCCTATCCAAATAAACATCAGTAGACTAACAAAGAACAGCGAGAGAACTAAATGCAGAAACGGTCACCACCTTGTACCTCTCAGTCTTACCAGGAACAACTCCACTCTCAGCAGGAAAAACTGTTTACAGTTACAAGGTATCTCTATGGGAGATCACAAAATGTCAACCCAGGCCAACATTTTAGTGGGCAGAACTAGAAGGAAAGATCAGCCCAACTCCCAAAGAGAACCCCTGGGTGTGATGGAGATAGTCTGACATCTTTGTTGTGTGGACTAAAGATAAGGACATTTGTGATGCATTCACTTGATGGATTTATCACCAAAGGTTGTAAGTTTTTGGGGCAGGGAACACTATTTCTTCTGTATTTATACACCACGTAGCACAGCAAGATCTTGATGTGTGGCTGGAACTTGCTGGCCGTACTGCAGTGTACAAAATAAAGCCACATATGTATTTGTTTGTAAAGCACTATATACACCTGTGGTACTGTAGAGATAAGAAGTAATCCCATCAAATGTATTGGCACTGATACCGTATCTCATCCATTTCTGGATGTTCAGCTACATGTTCATAAAAAACGAAAAGAAACAGAAACACAGAGCAAACCAACAGATGCCTACCTGGCCTGTAATTGGATTTCACATGTCTCCCAGTGTAGCAAATGTAGCATTATATACAACCAGGCACAAAGAATTAGCTGTATCTGGAGCAATGTCAGGAAACTGCACCAAGCTGACAGTAAAAATGAGATGCCGTACTTACCCCTTTTCCCCATCAACACACGCAGACCTGTTCCCCAGGAACCAAAGAGAGACATATGAAGGAATAGTTATAAAATTGAATAATGCTAACAAAAAAACAAGGGTTCCTTCTTGTACAGCTTTCATTTGCCAATTACTATATGTGCAAAGGGTACAGACAGATGCAGCAATTTTATCTATATCAAGTGATAATGATATAAATTGTTAGGGTGTACCTGTTATCTGCATGATTCTGTAGCGATACAATTGTAGCTGCTCCAGCTTTAACCAGTCTCATTCAGTTTCAGCGATGTTGGTAATTGCATCACTATAGCAGCATGCAGACATATAGTGGGTGCATCTACACATGCATATTAATGCTCTGCAATGAACTCCAGTGCTTCTCACACTAGTTTACTGCTCCTGGGCATGCGGTTACACATGAGCCTGGAATTGCAGCACATTGAGCCAGGTCAGGGCAACCCCAGCTGGCTGAGGATCGGGGGGGTCACCCTATCAGCCTGGGCTGCTCCGTCCAGCTCAACATGCTGCAAAGGGGCTGGCTGGGATACAAGGCTGGTTCATTGTGGAGCTAGCCAGCAGGCAGTCCCTGTACTGAAGCACCCTCATTCCCCAGCCAACCCCTCCAGCATCTACATGTGTGCTGCTGTGGAAGTTTTTACTCTGCAGCAGGACAGTACTTGCAAATACCTGTATTTACACGTACTATCCTACTGCAGGGTAAATTAGTTTACTTCAGCCTAATAGGGACACGTGTAGACACACGAAGTATACTGTGGAGCTAATTAGTCTACTGCACAGTAAACATCTTGTGTAGGTGTGCCCAGTTGCAGTGCAACAGCTGATGCATACTCTTTTTTGTGTGGCATATTACTCTTCTCTTTCAAAATGGTTCGTATCTGAAGCAGATTGTCCTCTCCTATCTACTATAAGTCAGAATTATTAAGCAGAGGGCATAATGAAACACCCTTTGATTGCTTATTGCCAATCAGCTAATAACTAATTGGCAGGGGAAACTTAAAAGCTATGATTTTTTTACTTAGGGGCATGTGCTTATTGTGCTTCAAAGAGAAATGACATTCATAAATACCTGCATCCAGCTTCAATTGTTGCCCATAATGCAGCATAAAACAAAGTTGAACAGAGATAGCTGGATATGATATTTATTGTTGTTCAATTTATATGCCACCTTTTCCCACAAAGGCTCAGAGCAGCTTACAATAAGAGGCTAGAATAATTTATAAAACACGAGAGTGACAAGAGAACAAAACAAAAGGTAGAGACTGCAATGAGCAGCCTGTGAGCAAAAATCATAATGAATTACATCTAGGATTTAGAAAGCACCAGTTTTATTTGTCATTTCGGCATAAGTTAATCAACAAGGGTCTAAACATTTTAATCTACCCTGAATGCGTGCCTGCTCTAATTCAGTAACAAGTTATTGGGCTTAATGCACAAATCACTGCCTGAAATCAATGGCAGGCACCAGGTCAGATGAGCTGATCAGTCTGCCTTAAAATCAATGAATCTATGAACCTATTGACAGCAGGGACCAGAGCCTACTAGTGTCCACCCCCCAGCGATTTACACTAATAAGCATTATGGAAAAACCTACACTCAATACATAGATTAGATATGTAATGAACATTTTCCCCACTGAAAAAGCATTGGGGTAAGAAAAACTCAATAATAGAATTTGGGGGGGTTGTTCTCCTAAAACCCTGCCTGTTACTGGGTTGACTACTGAGGGTAATGCTTCTAAGTCAGCTGAGTGGGGCTGACCAAAGGAATCCTTTGGCTATTCCACGGAACAACTTCTATTACTTGGCTGCATCTCATTGAAGAATGATTTCTGTCTGGTAGCCAAAGGGATGCAAGTTTTTGCTTCCTCAATAAGATTTTTGAGGGGGGGGGTTTTGAGGTGGGGGGGCAGTTTGCAGAGTGGGGTTGGTTAATTTGTTTGTTTGCTTTTTAATGAGCTGGATCATATCTTAAGCTTCTACTTGAGTGGATTTTTCCATCTGACTGGATGCTATTTAGACTAGTGTGGTGTGTATATATAAGGCATCAGCAGGGGTTAAAGTAGATTGAAACAGGACAGGGGGATTGCAACCACCAGACAGGGGAAGCTATGATATACCCAGATGGTGGTGGGGCATTAGAGGAGTCAAGAATATGAGCACCCGCCCCCCCAATTCTTCCCTCTCTCCCTCCATCACAAAAGAAACAGAGTCAGTGACCCAGACCTTAAAGCTCCAAGGACATGGATGGCCATAGCCCAGATCTGTAAGACAAAATATGACTTTCTAAAGATTTCCCAGCCTTGCAATGTGATGATTTCCATTAGTTTGCAGTGGTGAATTAGGCTGTGTCAGTTAAACATGCTGGGCCCACAATGGGGACACAACCTTTAAACAGCATTTATGCCAGCTGGGGATGGTGCAATTGACCCATGTCATTGATCTGTAACACACACAGGGACTGCCCCTGCCCCTAGGCTCTAAGATATATGGAGGAGGTATTGTATAAAGGTGGTGACAGTAGCTAGGAAAAGCACTGGGCAGCTCTCCAGCAGGTCCAATTATTAGAAAAGTGTTTTCGTAATAGCTCACTTTGACCCATGGGTAAATTGCACAAGTTGGAACATGGCAAAACATCATGTTCCTACTAGTTTTCCTGGTAAGCATGGAGTATAGCAATACAACATGCCCAGTATTGTTTAGTAATTCATTTTGATGAGAAATAGAGAACTATATCCTTAGCGCTCCAGTGCAGATGACAGACACATGCTTATTAGGGGATGTGGTCCATACAAAAACTCATTACACAAATGAAATACTATAATAGCAAACCAGCTCAGAGCAATGACAGAATAGAGATAAACACAATACACCAGACATCTTGGCTAGAGACAGACATTCAAAAAGCCAGGGCCTGAATTGATTCAATCTTTGCAGGTTAGTCTAACCAGCCTAGATCGAATCAATTTGCGAGTGAAAGTCACTTTTCACTTTTAACTCAGGAAATGCAGGCACATGCCTACAGTGGCTTAGGCCAGAAGCTGGGGGGTGCTAGAGCAGCCCTCAGCTGCAGGGAAGCTGTGTTGGGGGTGGGATGGCCAGCCTCAAGTCAACTGGCCAGGGAGGGGGGAATTAAACTGGCATGGACCCAAGCTGGGGTCTGCCCGGCACTCCCCCGCTCACTGCTGCAAGGGTGGGGGCATGGCCAGACATCAGCTGGCATGGCCCCTGAGGCAAAGAGGGCAGGGAGGGTTTGTTTCCCCTCCTCCACCCCCTCTGCCCCCAGGGGACAGCAGCCCAGGTCTGCCAGCCCCAACCACGGCCTCCACCACTTGCTCCCTGTACAGGGAGGTGATGGAATAAGTGCCCTCCCTGCCCCTCTGACAGATGTTGGAGAGAGGTGGGAAATAACTCTCCTCTGTGCCCCATCACCTAAGGGTGCCATGCTGGCTGGCCTCTGGCTGTGCCTCCACCCCTGCTGCTGGAGCAGTGAGGAGAGAGTGACCCTCATGGGGCAGCAGCCCCTGTCATGGTTTCCCAGGAGCACAAGCCTTTTTGGGTAGGGAGGCTACGCTGCGGGTGGGAGCGGGATGGGCAGAGCTGCCACAGACTGTGTGGGGTGTGTGGCAGCAGCACTAGGGGGGCTTGGGGGTGGGGGAGTTGGTTATCCCTCCAAGCGCTGGTGCCACTGCTCACCCCACGCAGTCTGTGGCATCTCTTCCTGCCCACAGCACAGCACCCCCCCACCCGAAGAGGCTTGCACTCCCTGGAAACCATGACAGGGGCTGCTGCCCCATGAGGGTCACTCCCCCCTTGCCACTCCAGTGGCAGGGATGGGGGCACAGCCAGAGGCTGGCCAGCATGGCCCCCTTAGGCAAAGGAGGCAGGGAAGGGGGTTATTTTCCCCCTCCCTCTGGCATCTGGTGGAGGAGCAGGAATGGAGCTTATTCCACCACTCACCCCATGCAGGGAGCGATTGGTGGAGGTGGCAGTCAGGGCTAGCAGACCCCAGCTGCAGTCCCTGGGAGGTAGAGGGGTGGAGCGGGGAATAAACCATCTCCCTGCTCCTTTTGCCTCGGGGGGCCATGCCAGCCAGTGTCTGGCCATGCCCCCACCTCTGCCACTGCAGCAGTGAGCAGGAAGCACCCCAGCTTGGATCCATGCTGGTGGGAGAGGGAGAGGGGAAATTAAACCCTCTCTCTGGCCAGCTCGCTTGAGGCTACTGCCAGGGATGGCCATGGCCCAGCCAGTGAAGCAGCAAGCAAAAATGCCTGGCAGGGGCTGCTGTGCACCTGCCTGGCAGACCCCGCCTGGGGACCATGATGGTGGGACAGGGGAGGGAAGGGGAATAAACCTCTTCTCTGCCCCCTTCACCTTAGGG
The DNA here is from genome assembly GCF_001723915.1 of Gavialis gangeticus. Lineage (NCBI taxonomy): Eukaryota > Metazoa > Chordata > Crocodylia > Gavialidae > Gavialis > Gavialis gangeticus. The sequence continues at coordinate 100,736,723 of NW_017729031.1, forward strand.
GTGGGGCTGGCTTCTGGCCATGCTCCTGCCCCTGCCCACCCCTGCTCTGGCTAGGGAGCAGAGGGGTGGGACCAGCCCTGCTCCACTGAAGCAGAAAGCCCAGCCCCGCCCAGGGTTGCAGAGCATGCTGGGATGCTGGGGGACTCTGGTTTAATTTAAACCAGGAAGCGGTCTGGGACAGAAGTTCCATGAGCTCAATCAGTTAAGTCTGATAACTACATTCAAACGGGTTTATCTCAAACTGGTTTTGGCCATTTTGAAACTGGGTTATGTGCACTGAACCTATGTTCTGTTACAAGTTTAAACCAGTTTCTGATCACTTAAATCAGTGCATGTGTAACTTCTGTCCCCAGCCCTGGAGAATCCTAGCTAACCTGCTGTGAACCACATGAGGGAAGAACCCTGGCCTTATAGCATGGAGCTGATTCAGCCCATTTGGGGCTATTGTAATATATAGCTCTA
>NW_017729031.1:100742184-100746600 GCF_001723915.1 Gavialis gangeticus
CAGTGCATGTGTAACTTCTGTCCCCAGCCCTGGAGAATCCTAGCTAACCTGCTGTGAACCACATGAGGGAAGAACCCTGGCCTTATAGCATGGAGCTGATTCAGCCCATTTGGGGCTATTGTAATATATAGCTCTATCAGGATGAGGCTGGATCCTGCAAAGTCCTGACACCTGAATTCTGTACCATGCACCTCACTGGGGTTTGAGGGTTCTTAGCACTTCTTAAGAAGCTTCAGTTTATACTTACTGAAGTCAATGGCAGCACTTCTGCGTTCATATGAGGGCCCACAGGTTCACAGACCCTTATGGCATTGGGCACTTCCCCCACTGAAAAACTTTACCGATGTTTGTCTACATAAAGAAATTACATTGAAAGAACAACCTGTCCTCCACTAATCTGCAAGCTTTATAACTCAAAAACACAAAGGCAGGCTCTCCCCATCTCTCAGCAGAGATTTTTTTTTAGAGCCAGCGTTATGAATATCTCAGAGTACCACTGCTTTTTTATAGCTACACCACATGCACTTCAGGAAGAGCTGCTGGGAGAGACCACAGAAAAAAATGAGGTGCTGAAAAGTGGATTGAAGTGCCTCCAGCTTCAAGGTTGGAAATGTTGGTGGTAGTTTTCAGTATCATCCAAGAGATGTCAGAATGAAAAAAATGGCATTTTGTAAAGCATTTTTGGGACACAACGCCATCTCCGTTAGTTCATTTTTAAGTCAAACGCCTGACAAAAACTGAGAGGAAAAACTCTCTGTGAAGGAAGCAAACAGCTTCTGATCCTAAGGTGAAGCAAAGAGTTGACTGAGGGAGGTAAGGTGCAGAGCAGTAGCGAGGCCAATGCCCCCATGCTGTCCTGCTAACCAAGTGTGACACGATTGGTTTTATTTTCCTGAAGAGGGGCTCAGAGGTTAGAAAACCCTGTCCTAGAGGCACTGTTTGGTGTTTCTGGGTGGCACAACCTTTCCTGCCTTATATGGAGTAGATCTGAGCAGAAAGATGGGATGTGAGGCATTACCATGACCTTTGTACCAAGGCTATGCTGTGATTGCAGTCACAAGGCAAACTGCAGTCATAAGGCTGACTCACGCTTCCTACAACACCTTTTCCTTAGCACCTCTTCCAGGGAGGAATTTGCCTAGAGACATGCTGAACTGGGGGCAATCAACCACATATATGGGCTCCTTGGCAATAGCAGGGCTTCAGGAGTTAATCTAAAAGCAGTGAGCATGTTACCAAGCAGGGACATCCATTCTGCTGTCTTTAGACATAAATCCCTGTTGCAAAGTCACTGGCAGACATGTTAGGACTTGAACAACATAAATTCCTCCCATTTTTCACTAATAAGCAGAGGTCAAGTCTTGCTGAAAATGTAGTGTGGGAAAGGATAGAAGAGGAATACAATAGGAAATGGTATTTAAGCTCACACCTTCCATCTCTATGGTCTGTTCCCGCTCTCTTTCTCTTTTCTGTCTGTGTTCTGTTTTTCTATCACTTCCCCAGAAATCAAAATACACCAACTGGTGAGTGAAAAAAATCAGTCAGCGATTAAAATAGGAACATGCAGCAACCCCCACGCGCTAAGTGCTATAAAGGGAAAAGGTTCAAGAGCTTGTGGGTAGTGGGGAAAGAGTTAACATTTCTAGAACAGCCCAGGACAAAGGCAAATGTTGAAAGGTTAATAGGTTATACAGTACCTTAACCTTTTCACTTCACTGACTTTGTGTATTCCTTCTCTTCTATTCAGGCTGCTTGAAACCAGGCTCCCAGCATAATACACAGCATGTTTATGAAAAGTAGATTGATGTAGCATTAAGCCTCTTCCAAGCTGTTTACATAGTGGGGTGAATTGGCACAGACATTTTAAATAAACACAGCGCAATACAGGATATGGCATTGGAGTGTCTCTTTAATGCTATTTTTGCATCATGTGCTGGGTGCAGTGTTGCTTTGTTTGGGGAACAAATAATTAATTTTTTACTAATTTAGCAAAACAGGCTTGTTCAGTGCTGCCTGTCTTTCATGCAGGCTAGCTGCACCCGGTGCCCCATCAGGATCCTCTGCAAAAACAGATCTTCTCAGGGGTTGGCCCCTGAGCCAGGCAATAGTGAGGGCATCTTTCTCAGGACCTGATCATAAGCTCACTGAAGTTACAGGGTGTCAGTGGAAGTTGTCTTCAGCTTTGAGTTTGGCTGTCAGGGTATACTTGCTCTGTTAGTCTTGTTCAGTTTCTCTGTCACCAAGAAGTACCATCACTACACTGAAAATGAGGACAGGGCTGAACTGTGACGTCATCTTCTGACTCCAGATCTAAACGGACCCAAAATGACAGTGGATGTGGCTCTGAGATTCTCGGCTAGATACATTTTATGAAGAAAGGCAACTCTGCAAAGTTTAGGTCCAGACCTGAGCTGATCCAGACTTTAAGAGGGTTCAGGTCTGGTGTAGGTCATGCCGGTCTTTAATTTCAGGAAGAAATAACCCATAAGCATTGTTTTTATCTTTTTAGGTGAAGAGTTAACAGGTACATTAGGAAACTGACATGTACAGGAGAAAGGCAAATGAGTTTGTGCCTTTTTGGCTTTTCTATGAGCATCAAAGTCATCCCCCACCCCGCCGCTTTAAAATTAAGGTCTGCTTGTTCTGTCCCATAGACATAGAAAGACTAGCAAGTGTTGGCTCCTCTGCTTTTGCTGAGAGAACTCCTCTGGGAACTAAGAAAATGGAATGGCGGCTTTGTCAGGTCTCAGCTGAATGGCAAAAGATATCTGCATTGCTCAAAGAGCTTTTCTCTTAAGTGTCTGTCTGATATTTGAGTTAAAAGGGTTAACAGAAATAGTTTGATAAAGAGCCTTCCTCAAAACTACTACTTCTCTCACATGTCAGATTTTCATTCCCATATGTCGCAGAGTATGTTTGCAAATGCCAGTTACCGCAAATTAGCTAAAATGTTTGAATGTGATAGTCTGAATTCTCCACAAATGTTTGGCATATGAAACTACAACCCCTAAAAAGCTGTTGGTCAGCAAAGCTTTTCCACCAGTATGATAACACTTTCAGTATGGATGTGATATATATATATATTTTTTTTTATCAAAATGGTTAAATGATTACAGCCCTTGAAGTGAATGTATTCTTACCAGTATAACATTTTCCCCATGATACCACCACTATAAACCCTTTTATACCTGCATAGTGTGGTATCCTGCCCCTGTAATTACAGAAGTTTCCAACAGGTTAATAGGAAGAGGTACAATAAAATGACCTGTTAAGCTCTAAAAGCTAAGTAGTATTAGTAGTTGTGATCTGTAGTAAATGTAACTTCCCTCCAGCTGAAGAGTGAAAAAACTATTATTATACATGTGGGACCCCTAGGAAGTTATTTTCCTAGATTAGACTTAACATTTGATTCCTGATATGCCTAAAGTGAAAAAGCATGCATAATAAACTAACCTATAAAAACCCTCATGCCTTTTAATACATCATAATGGAGAGAAAAAATGAGCGGCATGATTTGGTTTATATGTTCTTTCCAGGTCTTTGTTTTGCAGCTTCCCTGCACTAGGATGAATTTCATTCAGGGCAAGTGAAAAATGTAAACCTGTATTCCAGGAGGCAGATTCGCAGGCCAGACCAGTGACTGAACATTTTGGAGTTGTTTGGTTTTTGTTTTTCCCTGCTCACATGCACATATTTTATAGATATATTTTAGGGCCCTAAAGATTAAATGCAAATGAGCGAGAGTTTTCTACAAAACCCTGAGATCCTGAGAAATCCAGCTAAGCCGCAACACTGCTGGTCACTGAAGACGTGACGAACAATGGGCAAAACCTGCCCTCCTTACAATCAGGAGGAGAATTCTGTTGATTTCAGTGGAGCCAGGATTTCACTCCATGTCTAGCTATAAAACACGTTGCAAAATACTCTGGCCTTTAAGCAATCAAAACTCCTTTGCACTGTAGCCCATTAATTTGAAGTGATAGTATCAGTCTAAAACTAAGCTCTTTGTCACCACTGAGGAAATTTATTTAACCTATACATTGGGAAGAAGAAAGCAAAGAAGGCTAAAAAATAAACTGGACATGCTAACATTTAGTTCAGATAACATTAAGGTTGCTTAGCAGTACTTCATGCCCCTTGAGGATGTGGAGAGTCGCTATACCTAACCCTCTGAAAACCAGGAAACAAAAAGTTAAAGTATATTCCTCCCCTGCAACTCAACCTTAATTCTGTGTTCTTTGGGGAGACAGTAAGGACTGGGTATAAGTTAGTAATGGTGATGGTGATATTAGCAAACTGCCAAGGGAAATAGTGTCCTCAGACATTATGCCTTACTTCAGTCTATCAAAGTTCATTAGGCTCTGCATACCTTTACGAGCTTTACGAGCACTCGTGGTGCACTGGAGAGGTGCCGGA
>NW_017729031.1:100747165-100754063 GCF_001723915.1 Gavialis gangeticus
CCCTTCCGACCCTAGAAACTATGAAACTATGAAACCACTGTTATGCATTAGGAGTAACTGGATGACATTTGCTGGCCTGTCTTATTCAGTCTCAGCGCTCTAATATGAATTTGCATCTTGGTCTGAAAGAACATGCAATTGATTGTGTTGTGAGCTCCATTTTGAATTCTACCATTTATCTACATAAACTTCAGCTGCAGTCAGGGTAGCTGAATGAAATGGTGAAAGGATTGGTTGAAGGGGCATAGCAGAAATGTGATGCCATGAAGAGAGGTGCAGTAGTGCCTGGGCAGATCGTGTATGCCCCACTTCAGAGCTGAATTTTGTAGCTACCATAGATAAAGGAGTCTTCTTGCCATGGCATTGTCAGAAGACTGGTGGCCAACATAACATGAGTCTCTGGGGCTTCCTGAGAAGTTGATGAGGACAAGATCGCAAAAGGATTCCTCTGGGGAGGTAGAGTAGGCTCCGTGTTTGAGGGTAGAGTAGGTGGGACAGCTTCTGTTTGCTATGCTGCAGCTAAAGCCAAATTTGCCTTAAGCAAAAAATATATAATTTTCAGTTCCATCCAAGGCCAGCCCTCACTTGCTACTGTCTCTGTTCCCTTTTCAGTGATCACCCTGGCAATGGAACACACCGGCTGCATGTTAATCTCTTTACTTCTCTGCCTGTCCAGCACAGCCCAGTTCCCTTTCCTCCGACTTCTCTCCGACAAGTGTTAGCACAGGACCTGCAGGTTAAAGAGCTGAGGAGAGAACAAAAGGGCTAGCAGGGACTCAGCAGGAACATTTTTTTTAAGGGGGAGGCAGATATGACAGCAGAGATATGTGGGCTTTGAAGTTTCCCCATCATTCCCCCTGCTATATAGCTCCGATCCCCTCCTCCCCCCCGTCTTCCTCATACAATTCCAATACCTCCCAAAGTTCAGACTCTCCAATTCTTCCATTATTCCCATCCCCCCCCACACACACGTGTTTTATGCCCTGCACACCAGTCAGTAGCTCACCCTCCCCCACCACTTTCCTTGCCACTTCTTGCCCCTGCCAAGAGGTTTTTTCCCCCCATGTACTCCTGGCCAAGGAAAGATGAGTGGTGGGGACAGCAGTTTTAAATGGAAGGGAAGAGGTGAAGACTTGACAGGGCCTAATCCTCTTTACCCCAACTAATCTCCAGCTAGTCCAATCCCTTTTCCTCCCCTTCATTCCTTCCCCTGCCATCCATCCGTATTAATTGCCACTCCTTGTACCCACCCAAACCCTTTATGCCCAACCCTACTCCTACCTTCTTCCTAATCCCAAACTCTGCATCAAAAAGACCTATTGATTGACACAGTTATTCCAGAATAGCCATATTATACTGGAAGACTTAGCCTGGAATAACTTTTCCATGCAGACATAATAGTGCTTCTGTTCTGGAGTCATGGAAAGTGCAGGTTCATCTGAGGATCTAGGATGGATTCCTTTTTAACAAATACTTGTAGATTTTCTGGAATAAATAGACCTGTCAATGCCCCCATTTCCACTCTGTCTGTACTGGCATCTTTGAAGAACCCTTTCAGCTTTTGGAGGATTAGTGTAGACAGTGTGCAGGGGTAAAAATATACAGATTAGAAACCGCTGCTAATGAAGTGAAACCAAAGTCCTCAATGCCTTTCAGTGTGCTTTCACAGCTCCTTCTGTTCCCATCACAAGCAGGCCCCATGGTAATTCACAACACTTAGCACCTACCAAGTAGGTGCTAAGTGCTGCACATTGAAGGCGATTAGCACCTCTTCCTCCACTCCCATTGCTCTGACAGGCTTTGTGTAGTTAGAAAGATGCAGGGCTGTCTCCCACTGTTATGCTAAATACCCGAGCAGTTCTGCTGGGATTAGCCCTGAGGGGACTGCTGATGTTACCAGGTGTCATCTGGAGCTGCAAGTTTAGCTACGGGGCAGGTTGTGGTTTTTTTTTTTTCCCTTCACAAAATAGGGGAAACAGAACTATCAGGTTCCTGAGAGACAGTCAAGGAGGGCTGAATAGGGAAAGGTTTTCCTATACAGATAAATGGCAACAATGACTCACTATACGTGAGACTGGGGAAACCCTTTTTCTACAAACCCATGCAAAATAAGAGGTAACATTTTCAGTTTGGGACACAACAGATGCATGTGTCTGCACAGGCAGGCAGTTACTGCACCTGAGGGCTGCATCCCAGAGCTGTACCTTTGCTTGCCCAGGGCCCTGATCCCTTCCACATGCAAATAACTGTTTGGGTGTGCAAACACTCAGAGCACCGGGCACACCTCTTACCCCTGCAGCTGATGGTTCAGTCTGGAAGTGAATAAAAGTGTGAGCCATGAGAGTCCTCAGGACTCACCATGAATGAATTATAGCCCCTCACCTGGTGTGTAATTTAATACAGGGATCCAGGTAAATTTTATTAATTTAATTCATGCATTTACTGATAAAATAGTCAAAAATACACCAAATGGGCTAGCTCAGAGCAACTGTTGAAACAAACTGTGAATTCACCCTTGCTTTATGTCTGTAGGTCGAGAGCAGATGCCTTTCTGGAGGACAGGCTTTTGCCAAACTCAAGTTACTGGTCTCAGCCCACGGGTAACTGGGATGGCCTAAGACACAGGCAGCCGGACTGGATCAAGAGGTACCTTCAACTCTGTGAAACTGTGAATGAATCCACTTGCTTGGAAACATCCTGGCCCATCATTATCTACTGTTTCATCTTCATCTATTTTTCCTTCAAGTCTATGCTAATTTGGCTTTGGTGTATTTGTTGTGATCCTGCAAAACCGCAGCCACACAAGTAGTCCTTATCCATGGATGTAATCTCACTGAACCTGACTGGAGTAAGGTTTTGCTATCTTATTTCTATTGCAAGAACTGTAGAAATCTTTTGTGCCAGGTGCTGAACAAACATAAAACAAAGACTCTTCCCTGTCTGCAAAGTGAATATCCACATGAAAAGAGACAACCAGTGGATACAGAGGGACAAATGCATGGACATGTGACAACATTGCTTTGAATTCCTCGTAGAGGAGTAGACATTATTCAACCAAAAAAGGGACAAATACTTTTTTAAAAGAATATCGCTTTTTTTTCTTCATAATGTGATCTACTGTCGGCAACTTGGCATTTACACCACACGTACCATATCAGCTTAACCATACTGATGAAAAAGAAATGCATTCATTTTTGGCAGTTTCGAGTGGCTAAAACAGGAAGTAACCATAGTATCCCATTGTAGAACTAAACAGAGAATGTCCCTCTACGTAAAGATTAACTCTACAGAATTAATAAATCCCTAATTCTCTCTAATCTCTGTCAGCGGGTTTAAAAACTCTCCAGAAAGGATAGGCTATTTTTTTCCAAATATCTGTGGAACCAGATTGGTCTCATTCGCATTAAATATTATACAACATTTCCATAAGCATCAGAGAGTTTGAAAGAGATTGAACACAATAAGGATACCCAGTAGGTTGTCTAGTCTACTTCCTGGACATCAAGAGCTGAAATAATGGTGAGCAGATTTTTAAAACAGTAATTTTGTATCTATGCAAGAGAGAGCAAAGCAACAAACAAATCCCATTGTTATGTCATCTCCTCGTGTTCAGGACTTGGCCCAGTAAATACTTTTGTATGCACTGAAGTTGATTTTCAGGAGTGTTCTTTCAAAGTTAATGGGACAACTACAGCTGTATAAAGTTAAGCTCTGCTTTATGCCCTTGTTGACATTCACATTTCCAGGGTTTAACCAAAGGTGTGGGGTTTTAATTGATTTAATTAATGCAAACCACCATGTAAACAGTCTTAAATTCATTTTAATCTGGCTTCTTTTGCTTCAGTTTAATCTAGTAAACAGAAACCAGGGTTAAATCAATTTAGAAGTCTCCACTGGAGTCTTGCACTGCTTCCGAGCAATCAGTTTAAAATCCCACTTTAGCAAAGCTGGTGTGAGAGCTGTTGTGTAGACAAGTGTTTGCAGATTCAGAGCCTGAGCTTCCGAGGTGATAGGCCACTCATAAATACCATGACTGTGTTTACTCTGTGTAGGATGCTGTAGACTAGAGGAGATGGGATGAACCAGGAGCTGGCTATTGTTTGATAAACTTCAATGACTTCCTTGTTTCTTCATGCCATTCTGTGAGCTGGGTGATTCAAATGAAGGTCATCACTCAGGGGCTGCTCAGCCTGCTCTGTATTGGCTATGGTATTTTTCTGTGGCAACCCCACCAAGGACAGGCTCCTGCCATCATTGCTCTCCCATGTTTGTACTGAGACTGTGAAGAAACTGTTGCACGTCACCCGGTGGGAGTAGGAGTTTTTCTCTGTTACTGATCAGACAAAAGCAAAACATTCAGAGTGAGGCCCATGCCTGGAATGCTGTAATAATGGGAGGGTGTTGTGACAGCCAGTAATGGGAGTCAGGATTTGGCCTTTCTTTGGGGTGAGCTGGTCTCAAGGATAATAAGCAGTGAGTCCCAGTGTTTTGCAGTGTGCAGGAAAAGTCGTCTTTTCTTTGGGAAAATGAATAGTGATTGTAGAAGCAAATCTGTCCTAATACCCTAACCGCTCTCCTAGGAAGGAAACACTGAGTGTGTCTCCACAAGACACATTACTGTGCATTAGACTACTCTAATGTGCAGTAAAGCATCACCTTCTACATGTGCGTATCAATAGCTGTGCATTAAATTAGTCTAATGCTTTGTTTGCTAGTACCAATATATACAGGTACTAGAAAAAAGAATGCATTATTAACTAACACTGCAATTTGCTCCTAGTGAGCTCAGGCAGCAGGGGCCCACTGGTGCCTGGCTAAGCCCCATCTCCTCTCCTCAGGGTGGGGAGGGTTGTCCTAGCTGCAGGGCAGCTGCCTCCCAGCCACATGGAGATCAGGACAGGTCTGGGAGGCTAGGAGGCAGCTGCCCCCACAGCTGGGACAGCTCTCTCCACCTTGTGGAGATCAGGACAGGTCCCATCTCCATGTGGCTGAGAGGCAGCTGCCCTGCAGTCAGGACAGCTCCCCCCATCTCATGATAGGTCAACCCCTATCACTGCACAGCTGGCAGGCAGCTGCCCCCACAGCTGGGACAGCCTCCCCGCCCCCCCACAGAGATCAGGACCAGCCCCCACTCCTCCTGCCAGCCTGGAGCTGGCACCTGGGGGAGCCTGAAGCTCCCCCTGGATGCTGCAAGGGGGCAGAGCAGGGCAGAAGCAGCCCTGGACTGAACTGCTCCTCTTGGGAGCAAATTTGTTCCCAACCAACACATGTTCAGATGCGTGTCAAGGGCACTTCAATTAACCTGAATTTTCTGTGCAGAAAATTCAGGCCCATTAATTGACAAGTCAGTGGAAGTTTTGCCATTAGCTCCAGTGGGACAGATTCAGGATAGCATGATGTGCCAGTGACAAGAAGACAAGTTCCCCAAACACTTTTAGCCTCCCCAAGGTGTCTAGGCTACTAGGTCAACAGCAGACTCACTCCTAAGACATCTCTGCCTGCAGTGGTCTAGCGCCCTGCTGAAATGGGAAATGCAGCATGATCAACACCTTGAATAAAGAGGGTCTGCTTGCATGGACATGGGGCATAAGGATACCCTGTGGCTGCAATTGCACAGAACACTTTGTAACCAAGATGCTGGAGAGGGGTTATATTGCTGTTGCTACAGGCTTCCTCCTGTAGTTCTTTCTGGTTTATTGTACACGGGTTAGCAGAATGTGAGAGGAAATAGGTGCTTACCACTGCTGTGAAATAATTAATCGAGGGGATGGATACAAATCCTGACAGTTTGTAGCCTGCTCTGTGTAGTTATTAGACCCCAGAAGGGGTCCAAAGACTGACCTAGTTGGGGCTTTTTTGATTATATTGCAGCTGTACACCCCATTTTCCTTGCTTAAGCCCAGACCCCCAAATCACTCTGCTGTTGAACTAGTAGCCTGGACATTGAATGGCAGCTGGATTGCTCCAGTTTCCTTCCTAGGAGAAGGGTTCGGGCATTAAGACAGATTTGCTTCTACACTCCCCATTCATTTTCACAAAGAAAAGACTTTTCCTCCACACTGCAAAACACTGGGACTTGCTCGTTGCTTATTATCCTTAAGATCAGCTGACCCCCAAGAAAGGCCAACTCTTGATTCCCATTAGTGGATGTCATAACACCCCCCCCAGCACCCCCCAAATTACCACTATGTTCAATGGGTAAAGGGGCAAAGTTAACAGCAAGAGCAGAACAAAAGCATCGCAGCTCTGGGGATAGGATGTGGAGAGAGCGAGGAGTGGATAAAGGAGAAAAGGCAAGTCTTTCCCCTTCCTGGGAGGGCCAGCTGCCCTTTCAGCCGTAATCCATGGCCCTGTCAGGCACTGATAACTCCCCTCTGATGCATAAGCTAAACCGAGAGCTGTTCAATACGTTTTATGAAAGAAGGTGAGGTGAAGGTGTCAGTCGGGCCACAGACAGCTGCTGAGGCGGAGGCAGGCAGAGGTACCAGCGGGTTGGGGGGGGCAGTGATAAAATGTGGGGGGAAGAGAGAGTTGAAGAAAAGGGTTTTCAAAAGCGTCCCTCCATCCCACGATGTTTCACAGCAGAGGTAGATGGCAAAGGCAGCTGGCCGTGCTGTTCCCGAGCAGGTATTTCAAAGCAGTGGCTAAGAAACCAGCCCGCTCCACCGGGCTGGGCGGCGCGGAGCGGACGCCTGCCCTTCTGCTCCGCCGGGCTGCGGATTTGCCCCTCTGCCGCTGCCGGGACAGCAGAGCGCGCCCGCAGGCGGCTACAAACACCCCGGAGGGAAAAAACAACCAGAGGAAAAGCCGCGAGGAAGGGGCGCGGCGCCGGGCAACCGCCCCCGCTCCCCCGGCTCCGCTGGACGCGCGTCCCCGCCCGGCCCGCTGCCCCAGGGCT
>NW_017729031.1:100754074-100755549 GCF_001723915.1 Gavialis gangeticus
CCGCCCGAGCCGGCGCTGCCCGCGCCCTGCGCCCGCGCCTGCCGCTGCCGGGAGCCCTTCGTGCCCATCGCGCCCGAGTCGCACCCGCTCTACAACCGCGCCCGCGCCGGGCAGGTGCCCAACTGCGCCGTGCCCTGCTTCCAGCCCTACTTCAGCGCCGACGAGCGCACCTTCGCCGCCTTCTGGATCGGGCTCTGGGCCATCCTCTGCTTCCTCTCCACCGCCGCCACCGTGGCCACCTTCCTCATCGACATGGAGCGCTTCCAGTACCCCGAGCGCCCCATCATCTTCCTGTCCGCCTGCTACCTGCTGGTGTCGGCTGGCTACCTGGTGCGCCTGGTGGCCGGGCACGCCCGCGTGGCCTGCAGCGCCGACTTGCGCCACGTGCAGTATGAGACCACGGGCCCCGCGCTCTGCACACTGGTCTTCCTACTCGTCTACTTCTTCGGCATGGCCAGCTCCATCTGGTGGGTCATCCTCTCGTTCACCTGGTTCCTGGCGGCCGGCATGAAGTGGGGCAACGAGGCCATCGCCAGCTACTCGCCCTACTTCCACCTGGCTGCCTGGCTGCTGCCTAGTGCCAAGGCCATTGCTGTGCTGGCGCTGGGCTCGGTGGACGGCGACCCGGTGGCCGGCATCTGCTACGTGGGCAACCAAAGCGTGGACAACCTGCGCGGCTTCGTGCTGGCGCCCCTCGTGCTTTACCTGCTCACTGGCAGCCTCTTCCTGCTGGCCGGCTTCGTGTCGCTCTTTCGCATCCGCAGCGTGATCAAGCAGGGCGGCACCAAGACGGACAAGCTGGAGAAGCTCATGATCCGCATCGGCGTCTTCAGCCTCCTCTACACCGTGCCCGCCGCTGCCGTCGTGGCCTGCCACGTCTACGAGCAGCACTCGCGGGAGCGCTGGGAGCGTGCCCATGCCTGCGCCTGCCCCGGCGAGCCGCCGCCCGCCAAGCCTGACTATGCCGTCTTCATGCTCAAGTACTTCATGGGCCTGGCCGTGGGCATCACGTCCGGCGTCTGGATCTGGTCGGGGAAGACGCTGGAGTCCTGGCGTCGCTTCTCGGGGCAGTGTTGCCGCGGCACCAAGCCTGGTGGGGCGGCCCTGGACAGCACGGCACTGGCAGCCAGGGCGGGCGCTGCTGCTGCCTACCACAAGCAGGTGCCCTTGTCGCATGTGTGAGCCGCTGGCACTGGGGCACCCGCTGCTCGGCAAGGCTGGGAGGGCAGGAGTGGGGCAGGCTGCACCCCCCTTTCTCCTTGGGGTTGCCTATGTTTCTCCCCAGCCCTGGCTGCCTCCTGCCAGAGGCAATCCCTCTGGGCCACTCGCTCCCCTCCCCGCAGTGGGAGTGCCTCACACTTGAGCACCCATCTCGACCGCCCCCCGGGCTGTGCTGGGGTGTCCCAGAGGCAGCTGGAGGAGCCTGGCCTGTGCACGTGGCTGAGGGACAGGAGGGATGCAAGGCTCTTTCTGTG
>NW_017729031.1:100760549-100768265 GCF_001723915.1 Gavialis gangeticus
CTGGCTGCCTCCTGCCAGAGGCAATCCCTCTGGGCCACTCGCTCCCCTCCCCGCAGTGGGAGTGCCTCACACTTGAGCACCCATCTCGACCGCCCCCCGGGCTGTGCTGGGGTGTCCCAGAGGCAGCTGGAGGAGCCTGGCCTGTGCACATGGCTGAGGGACAGGAGGGATGCAAGGCTCTTTCTGTACGGGCACTAGCCTGAGGGGGAGCAGGGCTGGTAGGCTTTTACTTTAGCCGGGTTGGTTCTTGTTTTGCACCTCCCCCAGCCGCACTGCTGTCCTGGGGGTGGTAGCACCACTCTTCCCCCCTGTGGGCCCTTCCCCTCCCTGAGAGGCATTAGCTGTGCTCGCAGACACCCTCAGTCTGTAGCTGCCTTTGGACTGACAAAGCTAACTACCTCTCTCAGCCCTGGCCCCCATCAGAGCTGTGCTCCTGCTGCCCACATTGTTGTTGGGTTTTTTGCCCCCGCTCCCAGCTCTGTCCCTCGGGCTGATCTGGGATCTCACAGCTTCCCAAAGGGCTGGTTGTGCTAGCGGGGACCCACCCAGGAAGGGGCAGTCTGGCAGCTCCATCCTGTGCTCCCTGGAAGTGGGAAGGCGGCTGGGGAGATGCTGTCTGAATGGCATTTGTCATTTTCTCTCCAGTCTGGGGAAGGGAGGAAAAGTCTGAACAGGAGGGGAAGGGAGGGCAGAGCAGCGCAGGAGCACAGAGGTTACATGCCCTCTTTGCTGTAGAAGACAGGTCCGCAGGGAACGCGCAGGGTGACTCAGGAGGAAAGGAGCTGAGGGGATCTGTAAAGCCCAAGGCAAAGCAGCAAGACATAAATGCATGGGACCGCTTTCCTAGGCCTGGCTGTGGTTGCTTTCCTGCATCTGTGAAGGCTGTGCTGTGGGCTGCTGCAGCACTCCCCCTCCAGCACCCCAGGACAGCAATATCCCTCCCCCTCTTGAACCTCCTTGTTTTGCAGTGGCCAGCATCTCTCACTACCAGGGGTAAATGCTGGAGACTTAGCTGAGGCTACTACCTAGCTGGGAGCACTCAGTCCCTGGTGGCCGGTGTTGGCAGCCAGAGGCTGTTTACAAGTTATGAGGCTGCAGGTTATGTGCGTGCCTTGCATAAGAGGGGGTATCACTTGCCTACATGGCACAGCATCAAGTGCTATGGTAATAACCAAGCAAATACAGCAAGCAGTTTGTGGGTGGGTCATTTGCCAGAGAGACACGTGCAATACTGGCCGCACCGCACACAGGCAAGCCCTGCATGTGGGGACCTGTCAAAGTAGTGTCCTTTCTTAAACTACAACTCTGCGTAGAGGCCTTTTCACTTTTGTGCCCAACAAAAGGAGCTGTGGCAAGGGGGCAAAAACTCAGAAAAGGCTAGGATCTCTCTCCATCCTCAACCTGTGCGTATCCCCTCAGAACTCAGTTTAGGTCTGTCTACACTACCTCAGGTGATCACCCCAACACGGGACATCAGAGAGCAACTGCTCCGGCAACCCCCCCCTCTCCCCAAGGGACTGCAGCACTTAAAAGCTACCACCTCACTTTGAGGAAAAAAGCAGGGGAAGTGAACCATGGCGGCAGTACCCAAAGGAGCTCCAGCCCTTGTTTGCAGGTGTGTGCATGCACCCAAATGAGAAAGTAGGAACAGGCAGGCAGGCAACTTAGCTCACCGCCCTTGTCATCTGCTCTTCAATAACAGGCTCCAAGTAGCTTTGTGACAGGCTTCATTTAGTCCAGCATGCTATAGTATTTCTCCCTGGCTGAACTTCGCCAGGCTCTGTTACAAACTGTATATAGTTGTAGTATTGGATCCATTTTGTAAATAGGACAGATTTTGTGAACTTTGATACGGGTTTGGTACTGGTGTAGTCAATGAGGCAGCTTTGGCACAGATCCACTAGGCAGTCGTGTCGTGTAGTCCAGGGCGTTAAATAACGTTACACCGACTGCATCCCCTTCTAGGAATACTCATCTCTCCTTAGTGCCTTTTGTAGATACAGTTCAGCACACCTCATGCAATAAATGAACAAAACCATGTCAAAAGTTCTCTCTTTCTCCCGCTCTTTCCACATGTGTATATAATCGACCCTGCCTAACCTTTAAAAACCCATCATCAGCTACAAACTGCCAACTCTACTGGGGGGCTGTGGAGGGAAACAAGTATGATTTCAGCTGTGGTCCAATGACAGGTTGGTAGTGCAGGCAGTCAAAAAAGCCCAAACACTGCATTTGGGGCTGGATTCTAGGTTCCTCAGAATTGTAGCCTGTCACACCGCAAACCACCGCAACAGAAAAGGAAAAGAGCAGCTATTTTGTGCCCTGTATAATAGCATAGGCAACGTGTTGAGTCCTCAGCTACTTCTATTGCTGACACTGCTCAACTTTTTAAAAAAAAAAACCGAATAAGTATGTATTATATTTTGTGAACAGTTGAAGAAAATGAAATTTTATTCAAAGAAAAAGTATGAAGATTAGTTATTTATGAGAAAACAAAGAAATGTCTATTTTTGTTTGTCTCTTTGTTCCTAATCCTGGTAGAGCAAAATAAAAATAAGGAAGGAAATGAGACCAATCTGGCTGAATGTGTGTTTTCTCTCTTTCCTACTGCTTTCCCTACACTGCCAGGAGTAGCTGTAAGTCTATTAGAAAGGGCTGGTTAGCTGCATCTACATGTTCATTCATGCACTGTAATTACAGGACATAAGGTAGTACCTGTAATTACAGGTACTACCTTAATGCGCTATAATTGGTGCTACTGTGCATTAGTGCCAGCGCACTTTTTTTTGGTGATGTTAATGTGCAGTTGACTATTATTCTACTGTGCATTACCACAGGGTTTGCCTACTATGCTAATGCATAGTTGAATTAGTTTACTGCGCTTGTAGATGCACCCGCTGTGTAGAACATGGGTGCTTTGCTTAGTCGAGTGGGTCCCTGTTTCCAAGCTCAAGGCACTGCATAGTCCCCAGAAGGAAATAAGAAGTGGTACAGATCCTTGTAGGAAAACGGTAATAGAAACAGGCCATGGGGACACTCAGGGCTAGTCTGATTTAAAAACAAACAAACAAAAACCATTTTTAAGTAATAGTAAGTAGAACAGAAGCTACTGTGAAGCAAATCCATGGCCCTGGGCTTGCATCTGTAACTGCACCTATAGAATGAAGGAGGCTGATGCGCAAAAAAAAAAAAAAATCACAGTCCACCATTAGTACATAGGCCCTAAAACAATTTGGAGCAGGCTCACCTTATCACTGGGCAAAGAGCTGCAGAACAGTCCTGATACTTACCAGCCTGACATCTCTCAGGCAACTGGGTTAAGGTACTCTGTGGTCTCAGGCCCATTCCTGATTTGCTGTATGGCCTCTTGGCAGCTTGCAGATACAAAGCCTGAACATTTTCCAAAGCTTGAAGGGAGCTTCAAATATTCCAAAAGATTCAAAGTGTGAAACTACCCCAGCATGTGGGAAACATTTTAAATAGGGAGGCAAGGCGTTAAAACTTACTCGTGATTATCTAGATCCATCGAGCTGGTGCCTACACATTTAACAAGTTGGCAAGATTTATCTAGGACAAAAAGTAGAACCAACAGAACAGACACACTGACCCAACATGGTTCTGAGGCCCCAGCCCACAGTTATCCATCCTCCTTCAGCCTCAGTATGGCTCACTGGCAAGGAGTCCGATCCTATCGTGTGCCAAGAGCCACAACTCCCACTGGGGATAGAGGGCAAGCAGCGCCTCTCAGGACAGGGTCTTTTACAATATAGGAGTGACAGTATGCCCTTGGTTCCTTTTAAATGCTTGCTGTCTGCATGAAAGGCGAGGATTAGAACAGTTCCCCTGCTCAGGGCTTGGAGTTCTCAAGCTGTTCACACAGCATTAGAGCCTGTATTAAGACTGAAAAGTCTCCAGGTGCCAAGAGCTGGACCCAGAGTTAGTCACCAGCATGGAAACTGCTTCTTGTAAGTAGTAAGGTGCTGATCATATGGGGTAGACAGTCCCCCCCGCACTGTACTGTATTGGAAAGTTCTGTGCCATGATTAAGTGATCCCTGTTTGCCACTGTGTATCCCACCCATCACCGTATTTATTCAGGCTCGTTTCAGCAAATTGCTTTCTTCCCTTCCCTTGCATTGCACCAGTCACAGACAGGACTTGAGAACTGTCATGACCCATACTGTATATAATAGCAGCTGCTTTAGACAGCCCTGCTTGGCATGGCTTGGTTGTGTCCCCATTTACTAAAGAGTAAACGTATTGCGCTTGAGCTCCCCCCTCAGTTGCATTTCTGTCCAGAAATGCCCACTTGGTTCTTAACATTCCTATTCTCACCCAGAAAAGATGCACTTTAAGAATGGAGTAAATGTCAAGATCATGTCCCTTTACCTGCAAAAGCCACTTTTAAAGTAGTTCTCATACAGAATTGCCTTAGAAACTAAACAGTTCTTTGTATACACAGGAAAAGGACTGTACTTGTAGCAAGTTTGTGCCCTCTGGATTCAACTAGCACCATATCAATGAATGGTTGGCACAGTACTGATCTCCACCCCACCCCACCTACTTGTGGACAGGTGTTGTGTTTACTCTAGATAGCCTGCAATGAGGCAAACACATACCTGGGCAGCTTGCTGCCCGCTACAGAGTGCTGCCATAGTTAGGACTAGAAGTTGACTCATAGCGCATCTCGATACAAATCAAAGTATACAACTGTTGATTTCAGCATTTAGTTAAACTTTACCCAGTGCACGTTACAGCCTGCAAAAGAGGTAAGGAAAGATAAACTTGTCTATTCAGGAACTAACATTTAGAAACAGAGGGTATTTCCAAACCATGGCTTTGAATAAAATTTCCTTTCAAGTCTGCGGTTTGGAAACAAAAGTGGTTGCTATTCACCATCTAAGGAGCAATGAATGATGAGGAGGGACCCATTTTTGGGCACATGGAAGATATTCTCCTGAAGTACATACCAGGCAAGGCTCTCTACCCTTTCAATGGATGCAACATCATTTTTACCTTTTTGTTATTTTACATTAAAGATACAAAAAAATTAATAAAACAGTTCTCAAGAGCAGATTTCTAGTTTTGCCTTTCTTGTTTCTGGGTGGAAGGAGGCACCACTGAACAAGAACCAAATTCCCACTTAAGGTGCGTCAGTGTCTTTAGTTTCTTCCTATTATTTAACTGTTGAATTGATCAAAATGCCTTGAGATGCTCTGGCTGCAGCCCTGTTACAGCATCATCCTACTTCTCCCATTAACCACAGAATATTCTTATAAAAAGTAGGCTGGGCAATCTATCCCAGGCCATTATACATCCGGAAGCAACATAACGATCACACCTTATTTCCATTTCAACTGTTTTTGGTAACCTTTAAAATACCAAAATATCCAGCAATGGGTCAGGAGATCCCATCATCTGAAATACGGTTGTCTCTCTGGCTAAATGAAAGAGACTGGAATGCTCAGTTGAAACGGATGCGGAGAAACTGCTGAAAGAAAAAAGTTGTATAAGCTTGTACCATCTCTCTTATGACACTGAATTCACACACAAGATAATTTTTACAGAACCAAACTGCACCTGCAGTGCTTGGTTACTAAGGCCCAAAGGAAACATGGCAGACTTTTTTTGGGTGGGGGAGGGGATGTGGATGTCTACAATACAGCAAATACCATTAGCCAACCTGAGCAATGCTTTCAAGTTGGCTAAAGAGAGTAATGCACTGATAAACTATTTCATTATGAAGGTAACAAACTCTTTCAGCATTTTAGTTTAATCTTTTGTCTGTTTTGTCACAAAATGGGTCTAAGACATGATACAATGTTGCAGCACCGCATACTGCATTGCTTTAAGCAGCAATTTTTGGTACCTTAGATGCCCTAGATCAAAGTATTTCCTGATGTCAATCAGCTTTGGTAAGTCTGATACACTCCTAAGCTTCTTGTAGACAACTACACTAGCTGAACACAGGCAACAGTTGGTAGCACATCCTCTAGGAAAGCAGGTTCAGATCACTTCATATCAGGTTCTCTTGTGACTTTACAAGTAGAAGCACAGTCCAGGCTGTCAAAAAGTCATGTACCTACAAGCAGAATTATGAAATACTTAACATGACTATTCTAGTTTTCATTATTTTATCCGGCAAAGAGGTGAATGACTGCCACAGGTGGTCCTTTTCTTATAAAACACCAGAAGCCTCATGAAAGCTATATATCAAATCAGCAAAATAAGCAGCCCGGGAAAAGAACATTGATAGTCACCTCACATAAACCAGAAAGTTCAAAACCAGGCTGCAGGGTATTAGCCAATAGCCAGAGACTTGTAAGAAATGGGTTACAGTTCACTCAGTCAGGGATTTAAAGATACAGAAACTAACTTTGTTCCAAAGTAGATTCATAAAGGGGACTAGCACAACACCGTGCATCAAAATCGCCTCTACAAAGAATGAGTGAATTTAAGTGCAAGGGAACATTACCAGTCCTGATCAGTTGTTTGAACAGTTTTGTTCAGATTTTAAATCGAAATAAAATCTGGAATCACAGAAGTGTCCATTTAAAGTAATACTCTTCCTTCAGCTCACGCCCCCCCCAGTACACAAAGCTGTTCAAGGTCTCCAAATAATACTCTTTATTGGCTAATAAGACATATTTGACAATAAACCTGGTAAAAATGACAATGCTAATCAGCAGCAACTGGGGATGGATTAGAACAAACCACTAAGATTTAGTAAGATTCCAAAGTACCCAATTCCTGTTCTCAAACTTGCTTAGAAAGCATTTTGAGAAGTCATGTAAAACAGTACAGAACACACTAACTCCCTTTAACTTTAATTAAAATAGAGTTTATTAGCTTTTCTTTTAATACAAACATGAGAAAGAAAAACCACCTGAAGATGTAGCATTATTTTCAAAATTGAATTATGGTCAATACCTGAAGCTCCAAGTTCCATAGATCGGGGGCCAGGGACTGGTAGATTTGCAAACTTCAGAATACTATGTGTTACATTTAAATAGTTTGAGTGCTGCCAAATTGACTGTTACACTCATGAGCCCCTTACTCTCAAAGGCATATGGGCTTGGTATTAAGCATAGCTTTCTGGACCCTGGCTGGAAGTGAGGTGGCACAAATGTGCCATACTGAGTGAGATTTGTTCCTAGGACAAAATGCCTAGAATCAGTTTACATCTAGGAGGGGAAGGTATACTAGGATTTATAACAGGAAGAGCTTATTAATACTTATTCTGTTTAGAGTTCAGAATTTCAAAGCTTGAAAGTAAACTCCACCCCAAATTCTCAGTGAAAGTGTCAACTCAATTCTGAAGAGCAGCAGAGTTGCACAAACTAAAGTTCACTTCTCAAAAAAAATTTGATAAGATACGCATTTGGGTTTTGTGTAAGTAATGTGAAAGAAATCTTATTACTAAACTGAAAATAGCTGTCTACCCGTCAGTCAATTCAAGATCCTCAAAACTCACTACTGTCACATCACGAATGCAAACCCCTGCCTGGAAGCTGAAGTCGAGGGGAGCACAAGCAGATGCACGATGTGTCTCCTTTGTCAACCTTGTAAGAATCTGTAGTGAAATTCAGAGGTGCATGCAGTATACCATCTATTCATTACTGGCTTGCTAAACTGTTTGGGACAATGCCACAGTTTCCAATTGAAACAAAAAACAAAAACTAACAGGGTGCTGGGATGGATTAACAAGAACATCCTA
>NW_017729031.1:100768276-100789157 GCF_001723915.1 Gavialis gangeticus
TGGGACAATGCCACAGTTTCCAATTGAAACAAAAAACAAAAACAAAAAAACCCTCTCATTCAGATCTTCAAAAAAACCTAACCAAACTGTGCATCTTCCAGAGCAATAACAAAAGTATTAGAAAGTGAGAAGCACCATAGTTCACAAGAAATGCAGCATGGACCCTATGTATTTTAAACAATCAATATGTAAAAAACATTTCTCTGCTCCCAAGCCAAACATTCACAATTCTTTGACAATCTCTCCTGGAGCAATACTAGTGGTGCAGTTAGACCTGCATCTTGCTCAGTGGCTTCTTGGCTTAGAACTGATCTCCAATAGCAGAACCAGCTTTTTAGTAGCAAAACCAGGGGAAACCCTTGGACACTGATCTTCGCTACAGTTTCAGCTCCAGAGTGGCTGTATACTTTATTAGAGTCCCAGGTATGTATTTTTTTTTCTTTGTTAGCACCACATCAGCCTTGAAAGGCAAATGCAGTGGTGTTCTGGACAACAGGAAAAAAGGGAAGAACATTGTAACTATCGTCACGTGGTTAGTGTTTAAATTCTAAAATTTAAAACTACTCGTTATTAAAAATTCATAGTTCACAGCTATAGGCCTACACAGTAAGCAAACATCTGTGGGGGAAGGGAAGCTTGTTTTTGCACCTCTGGATACATTAAAAGGAGGAGAGTGTTGATCTGACCAGGTCCCATCTGCTGCATGGAATACACTCTTCAAGCCTTGGGATCCCTTGGCTAGTTTTACCCCTCCTCCCATTGCTGGAAGACACCATCACTGCTGGCTTGTATGCATGGAGTGGTGGTATTCCTCATTTAATGTGGATGCTGGCTTCACGGTGCTGCACTCTTCTCTCTCTCTCCTCAGGAGAGGATGGCATTAGAACGGCGAATACCAACTAAATTATCAGCACTGAAAGATCGTCTCATAGCAGCTTTTGACAAGTCTTTGTATTTGTCCTCACACAGTCTGGAGATAGCCTGGAAGACATTCAAATACCAAATAAATGCACAAATAAGAAGCAGGTAGCATAAGAGTAATGTTATAGCCGAGACAGTCCAGAAATTACAAGAGAGGCAAGGATTTCTTAGGGTCATCTCTTTTATTGTACATAAAACTATGTACATAGCTGGTCCAATAAAAGAGATGACCCTAAGAAATCCTTGCCTCTCAAATAGGCAGCACTCAGGTATTAGAAAGCTCATACAGTGACAAAGCTCTTGACCAAGCAGTTGTGATGCCCCAGGTGTGCCAATAGGAACTTTAAATTGAGGTAAAATAACTAAGGGCCTTCTACAGCAAGACAGCATCTCTTAGATCTCTTCCCCACCTTTTACAAGCATCAGTTTCAGTCGCAGGAGTTCGAGACTTTTAAAGACCGTGCACCCTCTGAACAACTTCAATCTTATGCTTGCCTCTTCACAATCTAATGGAAACCTTGAATCCAACTCAAGTGTATTCACAATTGCATCTAAACAGATGGGCCTGGTCTACAGGTTTCTAAACCAAAATGCAAACAAGACCATGTGTATAAGGCCCAGGACAAAAAGGCTAAGAGGTCATTGCTCTTTCAGTCCGGCACAACTGCCCAGGACCAGGAGAGACAGAACAGAAATTGGAACTTTAATAGGATTTCTGTTTTTGCTGCCAGGATGCTAGTCAATTTTTGGTGGAAGTTATGAACTGATGGAGCCAGCCCAGAGCCCAAGGGCATGATATGTCCCCACGCTTCAATGCAGGTTTTTAATATTTGCACAGGTAGCACAAATTTAGTAATCCAACTGCTTGAAACAAATTGCAAAATTGGTTAACTTTCTTTAGCTACTAAGTCATTGGTGTAATTTTCCAGTAGTTAGCTGCCACCAAATCTGTGGGGGAACTATGGGCTCTTCATAATGGGGCAGTCTCCCCATGTTTCTAAAACAGTTGGCATGACAGGCCCTCACTTGGGATGCTCATATGCAAATGAACAAGGACGTCACTATATTTTGTATGCTGAGGCAGATTTTTCCTTCTGTGCATTCTGTTAATAATTACCACCAGCACCAGATGAACTTGCAGAGCCCTGCATTCAGGAAAAAACTTGCGCCTTCCCTTTAAGGCAGCACCCATTCTGAACAGCCCGGCATTCTGCGAGTTCAAAAGGTGAAAAGCACTTCTCAGCATGAACAAACTGCTAAGTGTATTTTAAAATAATTATTTACATTTATTTCTGTCAACCTTCTGGAGGCATTCATTTGGCTTGAGAGTGGCATTCTTTGAGACACTGGCTGCATAAGCCCCCACTACAAGGCCAGACAGAACCTCCAGCCTGTTTTAAATGCTAGCACATCAATCATAAAGGAACCTGTGTTGACATATTAAGCCTCAGTCCCCCATATGGTATACGTCATTTTTCAGTTCACTAGGATACTAATTCACTTTATATGGGCTCCCAAACTGACTTCTGTATTTTTACCTCAAAAGGCAGGGGGGGTGGGAAGGTTAACATGAAGTTTTGCAAATGCTTCAAACAATATTTATGGCTTCATGCCACAATTTAAAAAAAAAAACATACTTACAGATACATACATACACACACACACACAATTGTGAACATTGTGGCAAACCACAGCATACTGAGAACCATTCAATGACAATATTAATACGAGACACCCACCAGCTCATGGCAAAGAAATACAGAACTGAGGCTCACATCTCTACACATTACACATTTTTACTTCAATACTGAACAACTCAATAAAAACAATGTCCTATGGAATATGAACTACACTGTAACCACATTACAAGTCAGTGACACTCGTTAGCCTTAATACTACTTACTTGTCAAAGCTGAGATGGAAAGAGAACAGAAAAGCAACAGCTTTAGGTAAGGAAATGTTTAGGCACATATTGCCTATCATTTTAAAGCCTCAGTAAGCCTCCCTAAGCTTCTGGAAGAAGAAAAGCAGCCAACATGCTGTACAGGTCTTGGGGTAAATGAAAAAATAATGTAGCAAACCCCTCTTTTGATGGAAGAGGCTACAGGACTTGTTAAAGTCTACACAGGGTGGACAGGACGCAAGGTCTCTGCTGAGAGACTCATATAACAGACTGTGTTCAAGTTAGCTCAGAAAGGCTGGTGTTGCCTCTACCAGAAATTTCACCTGGAGTTTCCAGGTCTGCAAGATCATTCAAATAATTCCTCACACAGACCTATACAGTGAAAAGCGAGGCCTGTTTTAACTAAATGTACTTAAATACCAGAGAACAGGACCAGGGCCCCTGTGCAGTCAGCTTGGGACATGTGGGTGGGTGTATTTTTTTTAACTAGCAAAGTTCTGCTATGTTAGTACCAGTACATGACATTCACTCTTGTGCCTCTGGCTATTTGGGATTTTTCCAAAATGTACTCTTTTATTTAATTTGGGCTGATGATTCTTTAGAAAGGTGATTTTTTAAACTTGTGATGTGATCTGCTACCTCCAAATGTTAAATTTAATAAACCTTGATTAGGGGCATTAAAACCAGTCCTGTAAGCCAGCAGAAGCTGTACAGGAGGCACTGTGGAAACCCGCAGCTGATCTAATTGAGAATGGTTTGATCATAAGTGTTTGTGGTGTCTTGGAAAGAAGTGACAAGGGGAAGAGACCAAGAATCTAGTACCAAAGAAGCCAAACCTGAAGTATTAACCAGCCTACCTTAATTAAGTTCCCATAAATTAATACTCGGTTTTTAAACTAAGAACTCTACCAGACTTCTGTAGCTTCTCTTCTTCCTCCTCCTGCTCAGAATATCTGCTTAGGCAACAAAGGTTTAAAAATGCTCACTCTTGTTAAGGGAATAAGCTCTAATGCACCAATCTAAATGCTTTTTAGTTTTGCTAATCACCATTTAATATGATTAGCAACAGATGCGGTTACTATGCAGGTACAGGGCACCCAGCTCAGTCTCATACCATTACCTCCAGTTTCTGTGCTCGCTCTTTACTAAGAGGCTCCAAGAGAAAGCTCAGGTTGTTGTCATCTGCTAAGGAGCGAAGGTCAAAGTAGTATTTGGCGTAAACACTGGCAGGAACATTGATATTAAACTGCAACAACTCCAAGAAGTGCCTTTCCATCTCATTCCTAATGAGGAAGGAGGAAACCAGAAAAAAAAAAAGAAAAGATTCAGCATTTTCAATCGAGTCAAACTGAACAGAGCTCAAGCTCACTTTTAAAACCAGCAAACTTTGTAAAGTCACACACATTATGTATGCTCTCTTTCAGAAAGAGGTAGATTAATTCACTAGTGTTCAAAACAAGGTTCAGCTTTCGAGTCCCAGCACCTTCAGCTTGGGGGAGAAAGGTTATTGCACTGTTGTGCACTCGCTCCATCAACTCAGTAGGTTCATTCTTCCGAGTTCCATTAGTGCAGCTGTACAATTCATACTCCATTCTCACTCTCTCATAAGGCCCCACACTACAGCCATCAGATGAAAGGAGTGATGTACGCTGTTTATTAGCTCTGAAGAACTTGCAGACATTTTTGCCAGGCTGATAACAGGAAGGGGGTTTATTGAAGTAGACGCAGACCAACAAAAGGAGTAGGCATATCACCACGGCAACAAATGGATCTATGAAGAGCTGCTGCTATTATTTCCGAGAAAAAAGCCTCTTGAAGCAACATGGATTCATCTCCAATAAATAAATAAATAAGCGATATTAGGTGGGAGAAGGAATTTTCACCTCAATAGCATTAGGCAGAATAACAAAGTCCTATGTCAAAGGCTGCTGTCTCTAGTTTTGACTCACTTCACTATTTGTAGTGGGCAAAATATCTGGAGAAAAGTGGGAAGTGGCCTGTTGCATGAAAAGGCCAGGTCTGGGCTACTGTAGCATGGTCAAGTACACCAGAAATATTTTACAGAAAAATAAACAATTTTACAAATGAACCTTAAGTAGAAACTGGTACCTGGGATGGATAATTCAGTATAACACCAACTCTGAACAGCACTATAGTTCCCACAGATAATGGAGCTTTAATTACACAACTCAGCAGCTGTATAAATCAACTGTTTTCAAACTGGAGTAATGATTTTTCAATGCTAAGTTGTTCTTGCTCTTTGGAAGCTTTTAAGATGGATGTTTTACCCACCAGAAAGGGAAAAATGCATTGAGGAATCATTCAGGTTGTGTCTTGTGCTGGATGGCTAGTCTCATAATGTGAACAGCAGCTTTGTATTGTTTCTAGCAGGGCGGACTCAAGGCCCATTGAACCTACTGCCAAAATTAATTTCCTGTTCATATGGTCATAAGCCTATAGAAATGTAAATCAGATAATGTTTTGATGATCAGCTGATCAGGCCTTGATTTATCCCATGAATAAATGCTCTTCACCACCCCTTTTGTACTTGCCACACTAATACATTTTAATTCTGCAAAAACACAATACTTCATAGGATTAACAAGTCTATTAATAGGGTTTAAAAATCCAGCAAAAGCATAATGCCCATGTGTTTTGTGCTTTATTTACAAACATATGTAGCCAAAAGAATGAACAGCATGTGTCCTCTTTCATGCAATCATTGGATTAGCAGCTGCACAGTTAATTTTTTAGTAATTATGGATGCACTCCATCAAAGCAGGCAAGTTTCTGACAAATAAGGACTTCCAAATATCCATTTAATTTCCTTTGGTTTTTCAATTAGAAAGCCATTTTCTTAACTGCCTTAGGTGCAAACTTTATTTTGGTGGGGGGTGAACAGAGGTATAAAACAACAAGCAGAAGGTTGATATTTTGGTCAAACTGCCTCCTATCAACCTTTCCCATCAAAATTTTGCTTATAGACCCTTTATAAAGATCATTATAACTTTCCCCAAAAATTTAATTTTTCTACCAGATTCAACAGCTGGGACCCCAAAGACTGTAAAATCCAGTAAAATTAAAGCACATTGGCAGAGTTAAGAGAAGGGGAAAAAAATATTTCAGCAATATCCCTGCTGTTGTGGCTCTTTTTATTTAAGTTTGCACAAAGCTGAAAGCAAAGTGAAGTACCCCTCATCAGTTCTGCAGTTAGCATTCCCAGGTAAGTAGGGACCGAAGGAGCCATCGCTATCTTGGGTATCCCAATAGTCCTAAGCTCAGACAGCAGAGGAAGCCCAGGCAACACAAACAGCTACTTCTTACAGCTGCAAAATGCCTTACCTCTGTCTATGCACAAAATCTGTGTGTAAGAGTGGAAAAGGGTCCATGGGGTGTGTGGCCCCAGGGGCAATGGCTCACCCTGGTGTGGCCCCTGCTGACAGGGCCCTCCCGCCTTGTGACAGTTGGACAGCCCTCATCAATAACCAACTTAATACTTTCTACAAAGCTGTTTCCAACAGAAGAATGTGACCAATTTTTAGAAGTCTTTTTTCCAAGCACTTCCCTCAACAGGATTACCATGCTGATTCCTCCCATCAGGAAAGTAGTTTAAAAATACAGCAGCTAAGCTGGTAATTAAAAGGATGCTGTCAGACCAAATTGGGCTTAAATTAAATTTTGTTGGCTTTGGGAGTGGTTTCCTAAAGGTGCAGACCATTTTATGCAGTGCAATGACTCTTGGATCTATGTTTCTGCATGAACTCCAAAGCTCGGAGATCTTCTAGGTCCAGCAAAAGACAGCAGTGAACAAAACAAAACAAAAAAATAAAACCTTCTTCTAGAACTCCAACACACACAGCTACCAACACCTTTTCATCAAAAGGTGTAAACACTTCTGCATGCACAAGGTATTTCTCTAGGACACTGCCTTGGTAAGATCACAGAGCTTTCAACTACACACAGGAGAACACTGAAAAACAAATACTGCTACCGTTTCAATAAAACTGACTTTGGCAGGGTGATGTAGACACCCGACTGGCTGCAGATATTTTCAGCACTAGTTCAATTTGATTTGTTCCAAAGAAATGTAGAGAAGCCAAAAACAGCACTGGCAACCAGCATTAAGAGAGTGCTTTGGGTGCTGAATATGACATGCATTTTATTTAGAAAAGGGTTTCTCTCAACCATTGTCAATATTCTCTTTTTCATAAGGCACAACTAAATTAAGGAGGAGGAAAACTAAGCCTCTGGTATTCTTGAAAAAAAAAAAAAAAATCCTGTGTGAAATCCTGCAGAACAGATAGTTGCACCTAAGTCCTAGCTTGATCCTGAACAGAAGGAATAACATTTAGTGAAGATATGGAAAATACAAATCTACCAATCAACTGTTAACATCTGGAAGAGTTTAAACCATTGTTTGGATGAAGCACCAAATCCAGTATGATGTTTACTAGATCCATAAAACATCTGTGCACACACCACCTCCTTAGTACTTATGGTACATCCATAAACTAACTAATGGAGAGGCATGGGAAACTCAAGATTAGCTAACAGAATAATGAAAATTTCTGATAGCTGTATGTTTCTTAATACTAGTCTCTAAATTGCTACCCTCAAAAAAGGCAGGTGGGGAAGACAGCAAGAGATCTTTCCAAACCAAGGACCTTACACAAACTGTTCACTACCTTGAAACTTAAGTTTAGGATGTCTTTGGGATAACTAAGTATATGAATTAAAAAACAAACAGGTAAGATCAGGCTGGCCAAACAACTCAGCATAAGAACCAGGACTTAATGGAGAAGGTGATGGGACAACGCTGGGATGTTTGGGCAGAACGTACGTGTTCCCTACCACCTTTAGGTTGAATACATGCATATCAACTTATCAAGCCCCACGATCCGGAGCCTGATTTGTGTTACGGATGGTCCCTAAACTAAAGGGCTTAATTTTCAAACCTATGAAGAGTGAAGCCAGAAAGTGTACTATGGAAGACATATGAATGTGAAAAGAGGCACATGAAATGCTAAATATTCTAGGAGACATTAGTTGCCTTTGTCTCACCCAGCAGCGATACTTTGTGTCAGAAGAGCCCTCCTCCAGACTCAATGTCCAAAATTCTCTAAAATCTTTGAAACTGCTACCTTCTTCCCAAACAAGTATTGCAGGCTTCTGAGAGCTGAAGCAGCAAGATTACCAGAGCACTAATCTGTACATTTATTCTTAAAATTACAGTATAAAATGAGCAAAAGAATCTTAGGCAACAATGCCACCAACTGGGGATGGGTTGTGAGGAAGGAAAAGGCACCAGACCTCTATTTCAGAGCGTGCAATGCTTCCACAGCAGTAGAAACTAGATCTCAAGACATTGTGCCAGTAAAGTACTTCAAACCAAAACAGCACAGGTTATTCAAACGAAAATACCACAGGGCTGATCTATGATTCCTGGAGACTAAACTAAATGAACTGAAGGTTTTGACCTGTTACTTGTTGGAGTGGAGAGCAACATGGACAAATGCACACCTGTCTTGACAGTCCAGGAAAACAAATCTCAAGTGCCAGTAGTTAGCAAGATGATTTGGGGTGTTCCAGGGACAGCAATGCTGGTGCTCTTGCTAGGTCCCACTGGCATCCTGTCAGTTTCTGCTCCTACTGATGGGCAAGCATCCAAAATGTTGAGTGACCAACTGACTACCTGACCATTTACCCTGGACCCTTCCAAGGCAAAGCTTTTTAAAAAAATCTTCCAAGTCGTCTTTACTCATGACTCAAAAGAAATGTGTGAAATCAGAACAGCTTCAGATCCTCAGACCAGGACCCAACTGTCTGAGGTAACTTCCTTGTGCAAGCTGTCACAGCACTAGTTATGACCCATCTTTAGAAGCAGAATAATGATGTTTACCTGCAAGGACATGACGCAACTGCTCAGAACAATATAACCCCTCCAAACTTATCACTATGTCATTCATTTCCCCTTTCACTTGACCTACTGTGTAAGCACAAAGAACTAGAAGAGGTGATGCTTTATGAGACAGCATGAACTGGGACAGTCAAAGATAAAATGCACTGAGACAGTAACCAATGTAATGGAACCAAAGTTTCCTAAAACTTACAGCTGAAGTACATGAGATATGTAATGAACAGGCAGAATGAACAGTCAAACTAAGCAGCTGGTTATACTGATCCAGGAAGTGCTTTCAAGAACTCATCTGAGAAGGAAAGGCAGTAGGCAACACTTGGGAAGTGTCTACATTAGCAGCAGATGTCTGGTGTTCAGATCTGTTGCACAAAATAGCTCTGTACTTTGAGCTTGGGATGTTCCCGAGCATACTGGGAATACAGACCCAAGACAGAAATCACAATTAATTTCAGGAGCTTATAAAAACCCAAGCTAAAAAGGCATTCCCAAGTATTTCATTTAAATTTCACCTTAATAGACACAAAGGAATCCTTGAAAAAAAATCACTTTCAGATTTTGATTGGTACAGTACAGCAATGACATTCATGAGGTAATAAAAAAAATAAAAATAGCAAATTGATAGTGTGAAAGAAAAGCTGTGAGTGGGCAACACAAATTAGTATAGATTTTTATTAACTTCAGTATGTAAGTCACTAGAAACAAGTACATGTTTCCCTCACTTTATGCTGTACATGCGTTCCTGGAAAAAAACACTCAACTCAAATTCACATAAAGGGAACCCACTTTCCAATGTAACAATAGGGATATGTTCCAAAACCACGACTGTACTGACCCCCAGACCCATCTCTACCACTTTTACAAGACAATTTTGATACTCACCAACAGCAGACAGTACACAGAAGCTCAGGGTGGCAGTGAATGTTTAGTTGGTGTGAAGAGAGGATGGTGAAGGCTTCATTGATGGATCAGGAAGAGGGGTAGGTGATAAGCTAGTGGGACGGTGAAACCACAATGGGGATGGCAACTACAGAAACATGTGTTGCAGACAACGAACGAGGAGCACAGATCCACACAGGAGACTATTTTGGTGTGTGTCACTCCCACAATGCAGCTGATTGCGGGCTGCCACCGCACTGATCACATAAGCGTGAATTTACCTCGCATATAATGAATTTTTTATATAAAAAGAGGGTCATCGCATAAGAGTGAATTTGCACATATGGAGCCTGCATAAAGTGAGGGAAATCTGTATAGGATTTATTTTCATAAGAGAGTTTCTGCTAGCTGCCCTGTTAGGTAATTCTCTTGCTTTAAAAAGCAATGGAAGCCCAACAACAAACTATTTCAGTTCTGTGTACTGAGCATCAGTCTTAGAATGGACCACTTGACTAGATCTCCAAAAATGATGTTTGAAAAGAGCAGCAAATTGATGACATCTTGCAACTTACATGTCCTCAACCGTAATGTCCTTTAATATTTGGCAGTAATCCACATTCCATACAGCCTGATCATCCCAAACTTTAGAAGCCAGCAGAATAGCTCCTAGAACTATTCTTTTCCAGTTACTAGGACAGATGTCAATCTCCGCATAGGTTAAGAGTCTTTCCAAGTAAACCTACAAAAAGAGAACTGATCTTAGACATCTTTGATCTCAGTCAATGGCTGTTAAGAACTCAAACCAATGTTCTCATCTGATTTAACTAATATTCATTCATTTATCAGAGTAAGCCATCAGTGACTATTACTTGGTTTTAAAATTTAGAATTTAAAAGTTACATAAATCCATGTCAATGGAAGTCATAAAGAGAGAGCTGTCTTAAAACATACTATAAAGTTCTTGAATTTCTAGTAACTTCTGCTGTACCAGTGAAAAACTGAACTCAAGTCAATTATTGGAAATATCAGATTTTTCATAATTGAACATCCGTGACTACTAACCACTCATCCCTAAAACTCTCTCATCATGGATCAGCTGCAGCATTTGAAGCAAGACAGGAAGAACTAGTCTGAACCATGGTCTGTTCTTAGGCAGATGTGTTGCATGTTTTTTTAAATCACACAAGTCCTTAGATGGTTTGTATGAAACAGACTGAGCCACCACCACCCAACCCTTTGGCAGTTGAGCTACCTCATGTTTCAGCTTGCTGCACTCAGAGACAGGTGGTGAAAAATCCTCAGATAAAAACCTACAGTTTCAAGGTATTTTGTTTCCCTCATATGGTTTCCAGGCCCAACCAGCCCATGAAGCTTGAATCTCCATTGCCTCCTGACAGAATTTCTCCATCTTTATACACACAGGTTTATTACAGTTACATGTGCTAAGCAACTGACAAATATATATATATTTTTTTAATTAAAAAATAAATGTGGTGTTATAAAAATATTTTATAAAAATAAAAACACCACTTTTTTAATACAAAAAAAGCATATTATTTAAAATGTTCCATTCACAAGCAGGTACAGGAATTTGGAGGCAACTAGCTGACCAACCTCAATACTACCCTTTGCATTCACCAGGCTTTTTGAATGATAAAGATAACTAGGTACCATACTTACTAACTTTTGTTTCTATTAGTCTTAGATTGGACTCTAGGAGTTTTTCTATAGGTAACAGAGCCATCTAGTGGCTGAAATCCACTTTAAAGAAAAAAAGAAACCCACAAGCCACACATTTCCTTAATCTGTTATTTTTCTAACAACTTTGTGACCTTGGGCAAGCTGTTCAGAACAAGAACCTTGTTTTCCAAAACTGCTTGCATGCTTTACCCAAGCAAAGCACAACAAGAATCTATTCACATCTATGAATCTATGAAGAATGTAGTTATTCAGCCTTCTCAATCACTATTTTTAAAAGTCAAATTATGAAATAAAGAGGTTCTCTCTTTTCCTATACTTTCTTTTTTGGTTATATTTTTTTCCCTTCTCTACTCATCTTTTGAACTATATTTATCTCCAGGAGTAAGAGAAATCAAAATTAATCTAGCAGATGACTGAAGCCCAAATTCTCAATGCAGTGGTTTTTTTGGATATTCTGTATCTCTTCAGTTCCTCCACCTAATCTACTTTTTGAAGTTGTTCAGCAAGATGCAATGAAATGTACGCCTTTGTTGTTAATTTAGTTCTAAACACACAGTCACATACCTTGAAAAAAAGATTCTACCTAAAACTAAATTTTACGAGGATATTAAAATAGCAGGAGGTGGTCTAAGAGTGCAAGGACAAGAAGTTTCTCAGTAGAGTACTGTTGCTTGACCCTTTGGCAGCTGTGTTTTATTTAGACTCTGACTAAAAGATCCCATCTACATATTATACATAAGGCATGGTTAACCAGTTTATCATGCCTTAAGTAGTCACCAGGCAACATGTTCAATCAATTAATGGTACGATAAAGAGAGAAATAAGTTGAAAAGTTATTCCACAAAATGTGTAATAACTTTGTAGCTGCTTCCTGTCAAGCCATTAATTGAACATGCAACTAGGGTCCCTGTGGCTGGAAGCCCCTGATCAGAGCTCAACGCTAGGGGGGAGGGGGCCCATGGGCTCCCGTGAACCTGGGAGCTCCCAGCTGATGCTGGCTTCCATGCCTAGGAGCCCCAACAGCTAACAGGGATCCCACCCCAGCGGCATCCCATGCAACACCACAGCTGAGGCACCATGTCAGCTGTGGTCTCACTGCTATGGGGACCCCTGGGGCTGGAAGGGCTCCTAGTCACAGGAGTCCATGGTGAACCTCCACACCTGGGAGCCCCGTTAGCTGAAGGGGCTTCCAGCCATGGGAGCTTGCTTCTTGCCAGTGCAGGGAAAGCTGGGGTCAGGCTCCCCCTGCACCAGCAGTAAGGAGTGATAGAATCTGATGCGCCATTCCACAATCACACAATGTGTGGGGCATGGCAGGAGTCATGATTGTGCATTAGATCATCGTGCCTTTACCTGCACATGTAGAGGGGCCCAAAGTAACTGATAAGTTAGAAGCAGCCTACCTCTTCAATGGATGAAACAGAGAAGATGTTTTTTCTTTCACCCCAGGATTACCCCACTGTTTGGCCTGGCTATCCATTACTATCCCTTCCTCTAACCTGCAAATTTCTGTGAGAGGCTTGCACAACCATTTTATTCTCCTCAAACAGCCCCACTGTGCCACTAGCATTGTATGCAACAGCACTATAAAATAACATGGCTAGTTTTACTGTTGCTTACAGGTTCAGATATACGAGTTCAGTGGTGCTCAACCAGATGGGCAGCACCCAGACCACCCACGGGCGATTTCTGGCTGGTGGTCCCAATCTGGCACTGGGCAGTTTTGTGAGAGCCCCACATGGTTGCACAGAGGAAAGCAGGGGGCATCCTGGCTTTAACCTGGTCCCAAAGTGCTGCATGGGGCTTGGGAATTTGGCAGCATAGGAGGGTGGCCATATTTACAGCCACTGCTCCCCTGGTACCAAATTTCCTAATTTGTGGGGAGCCCTGTGGACCCGATACCTAGGGCTGCATCTGTCCCACAGACTGGAGGCTGAGCACCCCTGTACTAGGTCTCCTGGAAAAGCCATAGGTAACCAGGGCTGCAGCTGCTTCAAATTTGCCCAATAGCACATGTCAGCTACTTTAAACTTTAATTTATAAATAACATTAGCTTTTACATTTTGTAAACCTAATAACTTATATAAACACATTGAAATGTTTGCCCGTCTCCAGGAAAACTTTCCTTTTCACCACTGGTGTATTTAAGCCCTTTCTGAATATCCCACAGCAAGAAGTCTCCAGTAAAGTAGCAAATAAGAAATTTGAAAATCTATACATGAATTCTAAATTAACATGCATAAAACCCATTCATTTTTTCCACTACAGCCACTCACTGGCTAACAACAAACCAGATATTACACTACTTGTACAACCCGTATGTATAGGAGCTGAATTGAAGTCCCATCTCAACTATGCTTGCGGATGCATGAAAATAACCCACAACAATTACAATAAGGTCACAACTCAGTTAATACTGATCAGTTATAGGATGGAGACTGCTTCCAATAACAAATACTCTAAGCTACATTCAAACCAGTAACCACATATCCCATTGGCAGTTCCCTGTAACCGCATTCCTCTTCAGGGCAAAATATGTAGCTGTTTATGGTCTAAAACAAACAAGTTTCATGGGACAAGTGATTGAGGCTTGAATATTCAAGTATAGGAAAAGAACTGCATAAGTGCCTGTGGAAAGCTGTTAAAAATATTTTCTGATTTATAGTTGAACTGTAATACAGTTAATCTTTATTACCAATACAGGCTTTCAAAGACCCCTTTTTCATCTAGTTATATTTTAGATCTGACGTAGTTTAATTTCATAAATGAAAAAATAGACCTTTAAAGCTTATATTCAGAAACATATTTCTAATGACCAAGTATGTCTTACTAGTGTCACTATTGCACATTCAGCTGTCAGCTGTGCCGCACTAAAAAGTGTCCGTACAAAGCGGTAGATGTGCTTGTGATCAGGGTCATGCTTGTAGTAGTCATCTGGAACTTCTTCTCGCTGAAACAGAAAGAATGTGCAGTTACTGCAAATACTGCAAGTCTTACTTACTAAAAACTTCCACTTGCAAAAAAGAAAAAGAAAAAAAAAAAGGAATACAATCCTATATAGAAAGAAGTACTGGGCATGGAATAGTGAGCATCCCCAATGAAAAGCAATAGTTTTATTATTTGTAATTTGTTTTAATTCATGTTCTGCTTTTGTAAGAATGAGTTTAAATTAAAATCAGACAGCTTCCTATTATTCTGAAGATGTATTAAAGTTATATTCTTGGGGTAATTTTTATAAAGTGAATAGTTTTTGACATGCAAGAAGTTTGTAAGAAAGAGTAAGTTTTCTCGGTGGCATACTAAGATTTACATAATGTCCTTGTATATAACAACATCTTTTATAGATATATCACTACTACTGAAGATATCACAGTATTTTTACTCACCTGAATTAAATTCCTTAACACAATGGAAATTAAACTCATTTTTTGATCTCCAAGGCCAACTGACAGACCCACGATCCATCTCTACATGCCACCATGGAAATTAAGTGTCATCTACAGAATTTCTCATGTTATTTCCAGATTTATCAGGACACACATTGTTTCACTTCGGAGAAGAAGTTTCACACGCACATGCACGCACCCAACACTGGCTTTTCAAAAGACAAAACTGAGAAAAATACCTCAAAAGGTTCCTCCCAGCTGAGGGGACAGTGATGGAAGAGATACTATTTTAAGTAAACTAATGTCAAAAGCATAATTATTCTTATCTTTAATGATACTGGCCATATAGGAGCCTCACTATCAATGAAAAGAAAGCTTAAGGAACCCCCCCCCCCAAAGAATCCATGGGCACTTCCCCACATGCAGGTGTGTGCATTTGCTATGGCACAAATAGCAGCAGCACACATTTGTGCCACTGCTTTGTGCCCCAAGGCATGCTCCAGCACATGCCAAATTGTCCCAGGTGGAGCAGGGGAGGCCAGCAGCCAATCTGGCTACACAGAGCATGGTCAGCAGCCAGAGTGTGGCTCTGGACAGCCAGACCATTTCTGGCGGCACACACTGCTGCCGTGTGTGCTGCACCTTTTTGTCTCAGGTTTTTTTTGACACTGGGATTTTTCAGTGTCACATTTTGGCACCACACTACAGCAGTGAATGGTTGCACATGTGCTGTGTGTGGTTTGCAGTGCTTCCAACACCTTTGAGCTACTGCAAACCACGCGCACACGCTCATCTTGACACACCCCAGGGGCGCATCCAGATGAGTGCTGACAAGTGCTGCTACTTGTCCCTGGGGAATGCCTGTGCCATGTGTGCTCTGGCACGTGGCAGGTTACCCTGGGTGAGGTACAGGAGGCTGGGACCAGCAACTGTGATGGCCCCAGCAGCCTTACCTGGGGTCCTGAGGGCCTCCCAGGGCTGCAGCCATGGCAGGAAGCCCAGCTGGCAGCTGAAGTGTGGCTCCAGATGGCCCGGCTCTAGTTCTGGGTGGTGCACAATGCCACCACGTGCCACCCTGGTTTTTTCGGCATGGGTTTTTTGACCCTGGGATCAAAAAACACTCTGTGGAGAATGCCAGCATGCGTGGTATGGGGGGGGCCGCAGACAGGTCTGCGGCACCACATACTGCACATCTGCACTTGTCTGGACGTGGCCCATAATCAAGGAGGAGCAAACTGTTTTAACAGTTTAAGTCAGGAGTTGCCAAACTACTACTATAAGACCAATGGCTACAGCAAGGTCTAAGTTAAAAGTGACAAAGCCAAAAATGAAGTGATTTTAAGTAAGGGAGATGCAAGATATCATACTAACCTCTCACATCCTGTAAGACTTTTTGAAAACTTGACCAACACCCCTAAAGGAATCTTGGTATCCCAAACTTGAGGAGGGTTGAGAGTTTGGGCTTTCAAACTGAGAGAGGTTTTGCAGGATAAAAATTAAAGGGATCTAATGCAAATTGAAGCTAAACTGCAGTAATCATAGGATAATACTCTCATGCTTCCTCTGCATGTTCAATAGCAATAACCATATGGTAGGGAAAGAGAGAACTTCAAGAGCCACAACAGCTTGCCAGCTGGATCATAATGCTGTGGCA
Source organism: Gavialis gangeticus (assembly GCF_001723915.1). Classification (NCBI taxonomy): domain Eukaryota; kingdom Metazoa; phylum Chordata; order Crocodylia; family Gavialidae; genus Gavialis; species Gavialis gangeticus. Next base: position 100,784,635 of record NW_017729031.1, read on the forward strand.
CTCAAAGCCAGACAGAGACAGAACTGAGTAGTAATATAGTGCAAAGGTGTCATCAGAAGCAAGTAGACTGATGAACCTGGGTCATATCTGGACAGCACTTAGGATTTTTTAATACATCACATGCTAAGAAAGTATGCAAATTAGAAACACAGCTGTCAGAATGATCACCAGTACTAAATGCCACACATGATAATGCATCATGTCCATACCCTCGTGCATATACTTTGTGCTTCTCTTGTGCCTAACAGAGAAAAACGAGGACTGAGAGCCTTCTCCACAGAGGTCTGGGGGAGCTGCAAAACAAGCAGGTTCCAAAACGCACAAAGCAGCACCTTAACTTTGAGAGCTAAACTTTAATATGCTGTTCCTGAGGAAAACCTCTAAGTGGATACCAAACCCTCAGCTGACTAACAAGGTTGCTGGATGTTTTCATGCACAGGTTCCTTGCACTCAAGATTTTAACAACTGCAAGTTAGTGAGCAAATGGTTCTCCTGGGACTTCAAACAAATGATACTGGAGACTCAGCAAATGTTGGAGTTTCCGATGTTGCAATGAAACTACCTGAGCAGGGTCTGTGCAACAAGTGGCACTGACACAGTCCAGATGTCTGAGTCAACTTTGACCACTGCACATGTCACTTAAAGGACCACATCTTAAACAGACTGGGAAATACCAGAAGCAGTAGCTTCAGGGAAAGTGCACAGGCAAGAAATACTCAGGTGCCTGGCATCAGAAACAACATTCAGGCCACAGCAGGATGTTAAATATATGGCCTGTAGGGCAGAACCAGCCTGCAGAGCCTCTTTGTACAGTCTCCTGGGACACCAGCAGTCACCATGGCAGATTCTGGGGTCCTTTGAGCCTGCTAGACATGGGTGTCACCAGGGCTCTTGCTTCTACTGCAGTGGCCACTGTCACAATCCCCTACATCCCGAGCTGTATCTGGCCTTCAAGGAGCCCTACGGACTGGATCTGGTCTGGAGCCCCAAGCAAGTTTGACACTCTTAAGCCATAGAATAAGGATTCCTCAAAGGTTACTGGAGCACACTACAGTGCTGATGATCTTGAAGCAGCGAATTCAGCAAGTGAGCAACAAATAATCTGACTGAAGGCAGGGAGAGTGACAGGGGAAAGAAACCCAAAAAACCTGGGCATACTTGAAACTGGACATGATAAAGTCAGTAATGAATCTGTTGGTGTAGTTCCTTCAGGAAGGACTTCCCTTGATTTGGAACAGCCTGCTCCTCCAAATCAAGGAGGAGCAAACTATTTTAACAGCTTAGGTCAGGAGTTCCCAAACTACAGCCCAGGTCAGATCTGGCCTACAGGCATGGGCCTGCAGCAGCAGAACTGACCCAGTTTGTCTTAGAGGTGGGCAGGCACTAGGATCCAGCTGCCACCACCACTGCTTTTCCCAGTAGCTGCACAAGTAAAGTACACACAGTGGCACGGGAAGAGTGCCCACAGTTGGCTTTTTTCCCTGTAGTTGCAGAGAATTTCATCAGCAGCTGTTTTCCCCTGCTGCGCAGGGATAAGCACCAGTTTTGGACACTCTCTGCATATACCACCACAGGGAAAAGTGGTGACAGTGGCTGGGTCCTAGCACCCATTACATCTGTCCTTAGGAACAGAACTGAGATGTGAGATGGGTAAACCGTTCTCAGCAACAGGGACTCAACTCCTTTGTATTGAACAGCCTCATGTATGGTATTTTTAGAAAACTCTTTCAAAATAAGTTTGATACTAGAGCTCAAAACCCAATGCTACAGATACCAACAAATACCTGTAAAATTACTTAATAAAATAAAACATGACATTTGTCCTTCACTAGTCAATATATACACTGCATCAAGAGATGAGCCCAAGAGTTCTGTTTCATTGACAGATGGACTACAGTTCCCCTCTGCATCTACCTTGAAAGATGGACTGTTGTTGTTTTTATAATAAAGGTGCAGCTCCTAGCACAATGCGGTCCTTCCTAGGGAGCCTACATGATACCAGAAAGACACTGTAACACTTAAGTTACATTAACTCTAACACTTAATTTTAGCATCTGGCAGATAAATTAACCATCATCTGCTTAAAACATTTGAACTATAACAGGCTCAACTAAATTAATTCCTGACAAAAATGAGTAAATGACCAGGACTCTGCAAGGCAGTCATAAACCTGACACCACTCAACAACTACCCACAGAAAGCACACAGCCTTAAGCTAGAATCTATTATTAGATTTTGCACCTTAAAGATTGTATAAACAGCACTGTAATTATAGACTAACAACATGGTGAATCTCCCACACTACAAGGTAAGAAGCACTAAGTGTATTTACATTAACGAATCTGAAAAGGCAAAATTTTAAAAAGGCCAGGCTCACTGTCTCCTGCTTTGTGCAATGCTTCATACACCATTTACTCCTATTTACAGTCACTTAAAAGTAGACATATAGGTTTTCAAGGAAATACATGTCTTTCTAAATGACTAGGAAACCAACTGCATGTCAAAGTAGCACTAAAACACACAGGAGGAAAATGGCAAGGAAAAAAAAAGTGTGGAAGCAAATTCTTAAGCCCCTAAATATCAAACCTTCATTACACTGCATTTTGTTTCATCTTATTCTACAGATACCAAAGGAAAAGGGAAAGACAGCACATGATATGCAAATTTCTTCAGGAACCAACTGGCTTCTGAAGGTCAGAAGAGATAGTCATGTCTTTGTTTGGTGAACTGAGTACAGAGTAATTTAAAAAAAGGAAAGATTTTACTCTTTGGACCTGGATACTAATCCATGCTCTCTCTCACATGCAAGACAAATCAAGGTGAAAACACAGAACTAAAAAGAGACTCAAGAGATGGCACTTACTGTAAGAGGATGTGATTTTTCATCAAAAATATCCAATGATCTGTCTGAATCTCTATAAAATAAGGAGTACATGTTTTACCAATAGGGATTAGTTATTGATGGTGTACAGCATCTCTTACTAAGCTATTCACTCTATTAAAAGGGGATTACAGGTACATTTTATAGTTTCAACTCTTTTCCTGAAATCTGGAGCTAGGTTTTGCTGCATTCCCTTAAGACCAATTATGAAATCTGCCACAACCGAAAGTGTTTAATAATTAGAAGAGAATAAACCACTAGCTCAACACTCAAAAGTTAGTCAGGCATCTAAAATATAAGTACTATAGGCAACTTAATAAAGTTGCCAGTGTTTTCTTTTCTGCAAATACATTCATTAAAGGTAATCTTCATTTTGAAGATTACAAAAGGGTTCATTAAGGTAACAAATGCTATCAAATAGTTGAATACGATTTTAAATCCATGCTGCAGCTAACGATATAAGCCATGAGTGCCAAACCCTTGTAGCACATTTCCAACAGAGCTGCAGCTCCATTTTCAATTAAAGAAACAGTGTTAATTATCTACATAAATGAAACATGAGTTAATCACATTGTAAATTCCTATAGGTAGTTTTTCCATAACGTAACTACTCAAGACCCACCCCAGATGAAAAAAGATAACATTGCTAGTCAAAGTCAGCACTAAGGTAGCAAAATGTTTGCTTCCTCTATAATTTTGCATTGAGATGGCTAACTTAAGCTATCGTGATATCAAAACTTTGCAATAAAGTTACAATCTGTGATATGTGATTGTTAGAGCAGTGGCTCTTGACTTTGAGTCTAACAAGGGATGCCTTGACCCTAATGAAGAAAATGCCAGTTCTTAGCTTTCACTGCTTTCTTGACAATGGAAAAAAAAGGAACAATTCTGCTGCGGCAAAGAACTCAGAAAGACCACACAACAGGTCAGATTTTTGACACTATGGATTATCTGGGTTTATCTTGTTGATCATATAGAGAGGGAGTCAGTCAAGCTAATCTGAAGGCAGGCAGAAGGCAGGGCAGGGCAACACCTTAGAGACTTGTTCAAAAATGCATAAGCCTTTGCAGACAACAGCCTAACTTCATCATTCATTTCTTAGCACCTGACAAAGTAGGCTGTTGCCAGTGAAAACGTCTGCATTTCTGAACAAGTCCAAGGCAGTGATTCTTAACCAGGGTGCCAGGAAGTGTAAGCAGATGAGCAGAAAACAGGCTGAGGCTTCAGGTGCGAGGAGACAAGCAGATAAGAGTAGGCTCAGGATCCCCAGTCTAGCTGCTCCCCAGCCCTCACTGCCTGACCCCTCTGCAAGGAGGTAAGCCATGTGGATAAATTAGTATTTCAACTGGGCTGCTGTTCAAAATGACAAGTTTTGGAGGGAGTGCCTTAAGGCAGATGAGGGGTGCCTAGAATCTAAAAATGTTGAGAATCTCTGCTCAAGGGTACCACCCTGCTCCATCTTGGGAATCATGTGCAATTGTTTGCAGGCCTAATAGTGCTTAACACTGAATGGTATCCTAGGATGCCACAAGATTGTTTAACGGGTGAAGCAGTGCCCTGACTGAGAAACACTGACTTGGAGCTCCTTCAGGAGTACAATCTGGCTCCAACCTCCTTGAAAAAACAAAGGTGGAGTCCTGAA
>NW_017729031.1:100794157-100798108 GCF_001723915.1 Gavialis gangeticus
GGAGGGAGTGCCTTGAGGCAGATGAGGGGTGCCTAGAATCTAAAAATGTTGAGAATCTCTGCTCAAGGGTACCACCCTGCTCCATCTTGGGAATCATGTGCAATTGTTTGCAGGCCTAATAGTGCTTAACACTGAATGGTATCCTAGGATGCCACAAGATTGTTTAACGGGTGAAGCAGTGCCCTGACTGAGAAACACTGACTTGGAGCTCCTTCAGGAGTACAATCTGGCTCCAACCTCCTTGAAAAAACAAAGGTGGAGTCCTGAATGTTTTAAATATACAGTTTAGGACATGTTGGCCTTCAAAAATCAAACCTCTGGCTCTCCACGGTTTAAAAATCAGCAGGCTAACTAGAGCCAACTTGCCTATATTAAAGTTACCATGCTATCAAACATATCAAACAGCATCTTTATCCCCCTGCCCCTCCATGATTTTTTTTGTTTTAAACCATTTTAGCTTCAATAAATTGGCTCCACATAGAAAAGTTCATGCCTGCTCTGAGGTCTTTACTCTATTTAGATTTGTCTTGCCTATGCAAAGTGTGTTGGTACATGTTATAACACAGGTTGACACAATACCTCAAATCCAAAGCCTTAAACATCTTCATAGATCTTAAACCACAGTAGCTTCAAATCAAGTCTAATGCTTAAAGCACAGCCCTTCTTGCCCAACAAAAAGGACTGTCCTCCTTTACCAAAAAACAGCAAAAACTGGAGTGTGGGAGTTGAGATTATAGGCATCTTCCCTTTCTACTAACCCTCTCCCCAGTGGGGCTGCCTATCCCTCACCCTTAGAATATGCTCACACTGAAGTCTAGAGAGGCTAGCTTGGACATTTCCTAACATCTGTTGTTTGCCCTAGAGACTAGTTCTTTCAGGAAAGCTAATGTCAGTAGGAATTATTAGCGAACACTGGGCTCAGTGCTAGAGAAGATAACTCCGAAGACGTATCTCAGTTAAGGGGACATTGCTGGAATCCCTCTGCCCACAGCTGTTAAGACTGCTCATGAATTAAAGAAGTCAGGGTCCTTGTATTCTATTCTTACTATTCCCACTTTCTAAAACTTGAATGGGACTTGCAACTAAAATTAAGTGGAAAAAGTTTTATAAGCCTCAATATTCATTTCTCAATTCAAAGATTATTATGCTACCTCTTAAACAATTAGGTCTTACAACTTGAGGCAATTCATACATGGTATCTATAGGATACAAAACACAGGAAGAAGTTCTCCTAGATTCACCTAATTACACACAATTCATTCAGGAGGGAGCAAGACAAAACCTAACTTAAATACTAGTCTGAGCACATATTCAGAAAGGTTTCCCATTTTTGCCACTTTCATTTTTGTTAACATTTTGTTCTTCACCTTTGATGTTATGTTGAACACAGGCCTTGTTTTAGAAGGTCAGCGAATGGCACCAACAAGCAGAGGGAAAGCATGGGGAGGGGGCTTCAATGAACTATAAAGCTACCATACCAAACTATTAGCTATTAAACCAAAGGTAACTCAAATTATTTGGTCATAACTGACTCAATTACAGGTCAGTTATTTTACTTAACAAGAGACAGATCTTGAGGGTACTTACCTGTTCTTTATGTGGTAGTATATTGCTAATGTCACACTGAAAGGAAAGCAGAGGGGAAAAGAGCAGATAATGTCATTTTATTGAAGCATATTCTGTGCATTCCATCTTGACACATATGCTGCAGCTAAGGAGAGAAACTTACTGCAACCCATTTACAGCTTGAGCCATTGCTGAAGTTAAAATGAAATAGGCTTCCTAACCTACCTAAGTCATTTTTGACACAAGCTCCCTGATCCCTCAGTTCTGATGTTTGCAAAACTGAACAGATATTAGCCAGAACAGATATCACTCAATTGGTTAAACTCACTTGAAATGCTGTGTGTATGTGTGCGCATATTCATATCCTCTCATCTCATCCAAGAAGTGAAGTGAAGTGCACAGATTAAATGCATGCTTGTTTAATCAAGGAAAGACGGGGAGTTTAAGATTCAAAACGTCAAAAAACAACTGATTCACAAGGGTTCAATATTTTCTTTAAACCTTTATGGTAAGTGCAGTTTATAGGTTGAAATATCTGTCCTTTATGCCAGTCAAGAAGCAGCCAGTCAATAATGGCATTTGGAGTACAGTGACAAGAGACATTCATATCTATATAAACAAGAGACTGAACCAGGGGAAGCTGCTAGCAACATATCTTTGCCTCTCATAGCAGAGAAGAGTATCTGGTAGGGTTTGTGCCTTGGGAAGCTACAGGCTCTGGCAGTAGACGAGTTGAAGCGTAGTCAAGGGTCCCAGCAGCTACATGAGAAAGTGTCCCCAAACCAACAGTTATGGTTTTGACCTGCTCTTCCCCCCACCACCAAGTGATGCTGAATGCCATCTTGGAGTGAAAATATCAAAACCCCTAATCTGACGGTACTCCCATGCCATCATCCCCAGCTGCTTCCCCTGCTCCACAGCCAGAGCCTAGCGTTAGGAAAATATGACCTTAGAGAATTATACTTGCTGAGATTTAGCTCAAGATATAGTGTTTCAACATGTATAAGAAATATTATAATAGGTATAACTGCACAGTAAAGCAGTTATTATCTCTCTCTGAAAAGCTTTTAAAAGTGAGTCTAAATGACAAAGAATCACTGATTTAATAGCCCTGGAGAGATTAAAGCCTACGTTTAGCCAGAGGAAAAGTAAACGAGGGACCACTCCAGTACATCTTGAGTCCAGCAAGAAACAATATTCAAGTTCAGTCTCTTGTCCTTTCAGTCCTTGTCATATCTGCCACTGTTGCCAACTAAATGGTCTGAGGTGGACACCTACATACCAGGAATTAAACTAATTTCACACAGGTAATGAACCAACCTTTACATAATCACTACTAGCACTGGCCAAGAGGAAGAGGGAAAATTGTGACTGTTACATTCAGTCAACATGTCAAAGAAAAATTTTCCAGCTCTTTATTATTCAGGGTCATAGTTGAGAGGCTAGCTATAAGAAAAGATTATTTTACAATTCTGAACCATGCAGTGTCCTACTAGTTCAAGTTTAGAGATTTAAAATACTTATCAAGTCCTAAAGAGCTAGGATTGCCCAGTACACAACCTAAATCATTGCCAGAAGAATATTCCACATGGCAGAGACTGGACAAGAGGGGATGGGTTAGCTCAAAACTCTTTACCAACATGTCCACTCTGGCAAAGCTGATAAGCAGCAGGCACATGGCATCACCATCAACCTCAGATTCAACAAGCCAAATCCAAAGTTTAATATTCTTCCAAATTTTACCCAATCTTTCTGCTGACAAGTGTACTGCTTTCATGAAAAATATAGGAAAGCCTCTTCACAGCAATCTCAGTTAATGACTGTTCCATTAGGGAAGTGGCTCTCTCTCCACCATCGGCAGCAAGTGGACCAAAAAGCCATCTCAGATGGGGAACAACAAAGACTGAGTTGTTAAAAACATATGCATCTAAAAATACCAAACATACTTTGAAATATAGCAGAAAGGCTACAGAACCTAAAAGGGAACCCCACTATAGTTTGCTACCATTAGAGGGCAGAACAACATCACAGCTAAAGTAAGAATATTTTTACACCACCATTTCAAGGGATTTTGCTTCTGCTTTTATTTTCAACAATTAAACAACCCTTTTTTATTCAGAGGCTGACAGCCCAGTTCCACACAAAAAATCATCAGGTGCACTGACCATGGCTGTACCGAAATATGTAAAAGTCAACAGCCTTGATCTGCAGTACTGGCTGACAAAAGAAAGCTTTCCCATCATACTTCTATAAATCTAACCTATCCCCCAGACTCTGCAGCTTTTTTCCAAGGGCAAACCACCAAGGATGAGCAGCACTGGACTAGTACCAGAGTCAAATACCTCAAATGAAATATACTTGCACAATTTACTACTCCCCCCCCCC
>NW_017729031.1:100798184-100798990 GCF_001723915.1 Gavialis gangeticus
CCCCCCCCCCCCCCAAAAAAAAGGTTGCAATGCTGCTCTGTCCCTTCTGCGATTAGAATGGTACTTACCATTTTATTGTGCTTCTAAGATTAGGCTGGCTGACTGTGCTGTCATCTATAAATATTGTTGAGCATGAGCTATACTTTTTTGTAAGCTGCCCTGGAGAAACCTTAAAAAAAAAAGATTAACACAGGTAAGAGAAGGGCTTTTACCAGTTTGGATTTTGGGTTTACAACTCCATTCGCTCATCCAAAATGTTAATGTATGAAACTGGAGGTATTTGTAAATGAAGCCTCTTGGCATCTAAGCTGCCTTTTCAGTCAAATTACTCAAAAGGACTGAAAGGACTGTATGTATGTATGAACACAGCCAAGATTGTGAAATTTTAGTTTTAGACATGAATCAATGAACTTGAGTTTAGCTATTCATTTTTTTAGCCACAGCACATACTACAGAAATCTATACCACCCCCGACATTTCCACTCTACTCCCTCCAGTGCACACCCACCACCATGCTCCAAAATCGTGATATTTGGTGAAGTGCACCCCCCCGCTCCCTGGCCCCAGTCCTTAAGTATGTTCTTATATTTCCTTGCCCCAACTGTTTTTTGGCTCCTACTCCTGCATATTTTTTCACCCTTTCTTTTACATGACATCCTAAACTGGGCACATTTGGGGAATTGAATACCACATCACTTAAAAATTCAGTTTTACATAAAACCTCTGCTATAGTTAATCACTTTACTCAATGCCCCACAATTTGAATTACTGTGCAAACTGCCTGGAAAACTTAACATTGTCTAGAG
>NW_017729031.1:100803990-100807379 GCF_001723915.1 Gavialis gangeticus
CAATGTCCCACAATTTGAATTACTGTGCAAACTGCCTGGAAAACTTAACATTGTCTAGAGCTATAGCTGAAGGCTAAGGAGGAAACCTTAGAAGGAATTTTTAAAAAGTCAGGCACAATGAAGGTTTCAACTGATAAATACCATATTTAACTAAATCTAAGACAACTTTGAATTTAAGACTACCCCTTCCCCCACTAGATTCTGTAAATGAAAACATTACACATTTGTTATATTTTGCCACATATAAAATCAAGTTATCAGAAAGTTGTCTTAAATTCATTCCCTGCACCCCTGGCCCCTCTGCCTGTCCCCCCACCAACACTTGCCCCACCCCAAGTGACTGCCCCCTATCCCTGTCACTTGCCCCACCCCCAGCACCAGTCTGGAGTACAGAGCATATGATGGCTTTAGCCCCAAGCAAGCCAGGGAGCTGCATCTGTTGCAGCTCTGGCCTCAGGCTTGAATCAGAACCAGAGCCACAGCAGTTCCCCTGCTTCTGCACATCTCCCCTGCACTTCCCCAGCTGTGCATCCCCTGGGCCATACTCCCTCTGCTGCATGAGCCACTTCAGCCCCAGCTTGGGACAGGTAGTGGCTCCAACTCTGGAGCTCAGGCTGGGGCTCAAGTTGCAGCAGCTGCCTCCCCTAGGCCAGTACTTGAACCTAAGATTGAAGGTCCCCCCCCCCCCGACTTGCTGCCCTCATGTTGAACTGAGAAAAAAAAAAACCCTTATTTTGGATTTGAGTAAATATGGTATATGGAAGTTGGATCCTTCCCTCCAGTGCACTAACATATATTTCACTACCTAGAATCCCCCTTTTTTTTTTTTAAATAAGGATTTTCCTGAATTTTAATACTAAAAGTTCAGTATTTTCCTTTTTTTTTTTGAGAATGTCTCAAAAACTGTACCAAACTTCAAAAAAGATGGAGACTCTTATAAGGGCCCAGGGAAGGGCCACAAGAATGATTAAGGGCCTGGAGAACAAACCTCATGAGGAACAACTGAGGCGGGGGTGTCCAACCTTTTTGAACGTGGGCCCGGATCACGAACTTTTTATCACCCGGTGGGCCGGTGAGCCATATTCAAAGACCTCACAGGAAGCGGTATCACATCAGGAAGTGATGTCACGTGACCTTTGACACCAATGAAGCTGCAGGGGTTGACATGGTGCTGGTTGACATGATACTGCAGGTGGCTACAACCAGGTTGACCTGGTGCTGGAGAAGCTGCAGGGCCAGGCCAGGGTTGACCTGGGGCCCACCCGGCCTGCTGGTGCCATGCCGGGGTTGACATGGTGCTGCAGGACCCACCTGGGCAGAACCGGGTCAGCACCAGCCAGGAAAAGTAGGATGCAGCTGAAGCTGGCTTCCCGTGTGCTACTGGGGATGGGAGGAGGCCGGCCAGGTCTGCACCAGCCAGCAGACGCAGTGGTGGATCTGTGCGCCGCTCAGGACTGACTGGTGCAGGCTTGTCCCGTCCCGAGCGGCACACGGGCAGGGCATGGGCCATGCTGCAGCTCCCTCAGCCGCACACCGGGGACAAGGGGAGGAACCAGAGGAGAAATTGCAGGTGCTGTCAAGCGTGGATGGGGCAGCCCCGTGCCGCGCAGCCCTCAACACGGCGGCGGTGGGACCTGGCTCACATGATGAGTCCGGCTCCACGGGGGCAAGCAGCTCCCCATCTCTCACTGCCAGCTGGGGCCCACGGGCTGCCCCTGCCTGCCTCGCCTTGCCTCACTGCTGCCGCTGTCATGGAGCATGGAGCAGGCACCAGGACTCCTCTCCAGTCCCGAGTGAGGGACCTCAGGCCAGATAAAATGGCTTGGCAGGCTGCATGGCTGCCCACGGGCCATATGTTAGACAAGCTTGAACTAAGGGATCTGGGACTGTCAGCCTGGGGAGGAGAAGACTGAGTGGAGACTTGGTGGCCATCTATAAGTATGTATGGGGTGAATATTGGGAGCTAAGAGAAAAAAAACTGTTCATTAGGGCGCCGCAGGGGAGGACAAGGAGCAGGGACCATAAACTGTTAGAGGATGGTTTCAGGTTGGATGCAAGGAAGAACTTCTTTATGGTAAGGGTGACCAGAATCTGGAATGGACTTTGCAAGGAGGTGGTACAGTCCCTAACCTTGGAAGTCTTCAAGAGGACTGGACAGACACCTTGCTGGGATCACTTGATCTCAGCAGTATTCCTGCCCACAACAACAGGGTTGAACTCTATGATCTTTCAAGGTCCCTTCCAGCCTTTAATTTCTTTGTTTCTATGATAAAATCAAGACTCATTTGTTTTTGGTAACATCTAGTCAATGCCGTATCTCCAGACTTAAGACAGCTCTCTTGGCAAAAGCTCCAATAGCCTTCAGACTTCTCAGCTGATGCTCAGGCAGAGATCGAATTCCAATTCTTTAGTCCTCCAGTAAAAACAAGCGAGTTGGTCCTTAACCACGTCTTAGCAGAGAGAATTGATTTTAATTTCAGAACAAATATATCTGAAGATACCCTAGGCAAAATGCACACTGTTACATTAACAATGATGTTTCATTTTTAACAGCATGTTTAGACTTGTTGGGCACCAAGTAGTTTTACAAACCCCATTTTTAAAAAACAAACAGTGGAAGTTACTAGGAGGCATCCCCTTGGCCCATTTATCATGTCATTAATTCTCTCATACTGCTGGTGTTGCCACATGTAAAATGATATGCACTGTTAATTATATTTTCATAGTCAACATGATCCTTGTATAATATACAATAACTGCCAGAGCCAAAATGTACAATAATTCAGGAAGACTCAAAGACCTTTGAAAATAAATATTTTCATAGTCGATCAACTTTCCATCTTTAGAACACCTTAAAATCCTTGTGACATCCCTTGCATGTACAGACTCACTTGGAGGTGTATTACATGTTAACATGCTTCTGAAGGTAAACATGCAGCCGCAGGACAGCAATTCTAAAGTGGAATTTGACAGAGATCTTAAAATGTTCAAAGATAATGAACAATGACTGAAATAACACAGATAAGTGCAAGGTGATGCACCTGGGGAGGAACAACCGGCACCATACCTACAGGTTAGGGAACTCCCCTCTTGTCAGCACAGAGGCGGAAAAGGATCTTGGAGTCATCATCGACTCCAAGATGAACATGGGCCAGCAGTGTGGGGAGGCAGTCAGGAAGGCCAACCGCACCTTGCCATGCATCCGCAGATGCCTCTTGAGCAGGTCCAAAGAGGTGATCCTCCCCCTCTATGCAGCACTGGTCAGGCCGCAGTTGGAGTACTGCATCCAGTTCTGGGCACCACACTTCAAGAGGGATGTGGACAACATGGAGAGGGTCCAGAGGAGGGCCACTTGCATGATCAGGGGGCAGCAGGGCAGGCCCTATGAG
>NW_017729031.1:100807415-100811934 GCF_001723915.1 Gavialis gangeticus
CCAGGAGTGACCAGGAATAACGGTCACAAGCGGGCAGAGGGTAGATTCAGACTAGACATCAGGAGGTGCTACTTCTCTGTCAGGGCAGCTAGGATCTGGAACCAACTTCCAAGAGAAGTGGTACAGGCTCCTACCCTGGGGGTTTTTAAGAGGAGGTTAGACGAACATCTTGCTGGGGTTGTTTGACCCCAGTACTATTTCCTGCCATGGCACGGGCTCGGACTAGATGATCTGCTCAGGTCCCTTCCAACCCTAGAAACTATGAAACTAAAAAAGATTTGCTCTTACAGTAATGCAATCATACATTCAAGATGAAAAAATTCTAAGTTTGCATATTTGTATGTTTTTACAATATAGAATAATTTCTGCTAGTTGACCACCTCAGGTCAAATTTTACTTCCTTTTAACAAAAAAATTGCATTTAAGAAAGGCACTTCACTGAAGACTAGTAGTATTAAAAAAATGCCTTCATATAGCAACACTAAACAAGAAGTATTTACTGACTCAAGTTTTAAATCTAGTCACCAAAATTTTTTAAAATTTACCTGATTTTATTTCTAATTTCAAGTTATTAAGTCACATTTGTCTCAACCTTCCCCCCCTGCAACTGGTTATTATAATTACCACACTAGATAAGTGCAAAAAAAGTGTCAATGTTGTGCTTGTGACATTGTTCTGCTCTATCATACCTGCAGGCATAGATCTTTCACATACCAATATGTGAGAGAGGGGGGTAAAATTTTAAAGACCTCTTTCTAGACCTGAACTGCTTAAGGAACAATGAAAAAAGAACAAGGAGCATTTATATTTAATAGTCTGTCTTACTTACATGGTTGATATGGTTACTCTTCCTCTTCTCTCTCACTAAAAAGGGAAGAGAGGGAAAGGGACAAAAAAATTCAGATGGAAGGACAAGAAAAATATTAGCTTTATAAAACATAAATGGGTATTTGCAGCTCAGATTCACTTGTAACTGGTAAAGTATAAATTCAGTTTACAGTAACTCAAAATTGCATTATTCAATTGCTCTCAGTCTTATAATGGGCTGTAGCACCAAAAATGTTTAGAGCATAATTAAAAACTATTTACAGCCAGAAATTTGTAATAAAAGCTTTACACTTGAGACATTATTCATCTTACATGTAAAATAAAGACACCCTAGGGTCTGAAGTTGAGTAAGTCTTATAACACCTAGTAGCTGGTCTCCATATTTAGCTGGAAACACTTGTCAACAAATACTTATGACACTACCACACTATGGAAGGAAAAGTCACCTAAGTTTTAGGTAAACAAAGTAAGGAGTTGTCCCATTCCTCAATAACTTATTGACCTAACTAAAAAAGCAGTCACTTTACAAATGAGTACCTAGATTCTACAATGGTTTTACATCAAGTAGAGGAGAGAATGAAGCTAGACAATTTGACATTCAGGTAACAGTCTTCCATTAATGTATCTCCTTAATAGCTTGTGTCTTCTTTGAAGGTAAAGAAAAGCTTAGATCTAGACTAAGGAGGGGAAGCGGGGTGGGCTTTCCAAGCTCTGTCAATTAGCACTTTATCTACTGCCCCCTCCATTAACTTTCCTATGATTAATTTCGTTATACTTTAACCGTAAAAAAATAACTGAAGCACGAAGCCTGAACAACAAATCCACTTACTGCCACAATAGCATGCATCCAAGCTTGTCCAAACCACAGCATTTCATTTCTACTTGTGCCAGATCTGTATTTTATATCCAGGTTAAAAAGTCTGTGGCTTGTAACTCTTCCAAGATACCCTACCTACTTAGCTTATTGTAAGCACACTGGCAAGAAATTCCATTGTTCACAGTAGTTTCATCAGCTCAAGTCCTAATTAGGGTTGTTGTTGTTTTTTTTTTTACTGTACCTGCATAGCTTCGATTTAAGCTAACAGAAGTGATAACAATATAATATATTCTCAGTGTTTTGCACACCAGGACAATGCCTTGCCATATTTAAATTCACTTCACATGTACAGTCTAGTATCAGGTCAAAGAGCCATATGATTCTGTCACGATACAGATATTTAAAAAGGTGAAGTGCTTTGTTCTACTGAAGATTCAGGGCAGGGGACATAACCATCCAGCCAAAGGAGCAAAATTCTGTTCCATCCATGAGCACGATGTCTGGAACCACTGCAGTTTTACCATAGTATACTGGATCAGTCTTAAAAACAGTAAGAAATTAAAAGCCAGCTATTGCGTCATAGCAGTACACAGAATTATGATAGCCAAACAAAGATGTACTGAAAGTATTCACATACACAGGCTGTGTCCAGATGGGTGCAGTTGTGCGCTATGTGGTGCCACAGATGTGTCTACAGCACCACATACCACACATTCAGCTGTTCTCTGCACTGCAAGGGCAGGGGTACTCAGGGGTCAACAAAATCTGTGCAAAAAATAAAAAGTAGAGCAGTGCATGCAGGGGCAGCGCACACCACTCAAAACTAGCCTGGCTGAGCAGAATCATGCTCTGGCTGCTAGCCAGGCTCCGACCAGCAAGATCACTGCTGCTGCAGCCTCAGGAGGCCCCCAGGACCCCAGGTAAGGCTACTGGGACCAACTCAGTGCTGCCCCCAGCCTCCCCTACCCTATCCAGGGTAACCTGCTGTGCGCCAGAGGGTGCAGGTATTCCTCAAGGACAACTAGCTATGGCACAAGGCGTGCCGCTGATATTTGTCCCCAGGGAAACAAATGTCCACACTCATGTGGATGTGGCCACACAGTTCTAGAGAAAATAAATTGCTTTATAATCCAGTCCAGCCACTCTGCTTTTATAATAAAGATACCTGGTTTCCAAACTTTCAACTCTTGACTTGGAATTGGTAGCTTTCAAAAGTCAGGACTACATCTTCTTACATCTACCAAGTTACTAGCACTTTAAAATGTGTGTCAAAATGACAGTCCTACCAAGTAAAAATGTATGGTCTTGATGATAGCATCAACATACTAGTTACTGATTTTACCACCTTCACACAAGGTTTAAGAGTAAAGTAGACCCAGTAAAATCTAGACTGGATCTGCCCTTTCTCCTCATGGAGAAGTCCCATAAAATCTGTTTTAGTGAACAGTTTAATAATGAACCACATTTAAGTGACACTGTTCCCAGCAAGACTATCATCTAGTTCAACAGTTTTAACTTAACTGCATACTGGCAATCATACTACTCATGTTCACACTGCATCAAGTTTCAAAATAGAAATTAAGAGTAGGACCTGTTATGGGTCTGAAATTTGCAACTCTAGACTTCATCTACAGCCTTCAATAGATGTCTAATTCCTCTAGTCCTCTCTTCGTATTCTCTTCCACAAATACGACCAACACCTGCCTCTGCTGCCTGGATATTTCCCAAACATCAAAGTTTACCTGACCAAATTTTACTACTATTCATAGGATTCTAAATTGTGGCACTGAAACTAACAGACTTATCAATTTAACTGTTCTTCAGGAAAGCTATACAGGCAGCAAAAATATTGAAGCTGTCTGTCAATGCAAATGGCATTAGTTTTCCCTTTATAACATTATGTTTAATACTATAAAAAATACAGACACTTTAGACAAAAAAAAAAGTTGAAAACACCTAGTTTTTTAAACTTATTATTGTTCCACACATTTACAGAGGAACGATAAAAATATTTCTCTGCTTTTTCAGTTGAATTTGCATATTCAATTAGGGGTGTACCAGTAAAGATTTTCTTGGCCAATACCAGCCATATTGGTCAATGCCGATTCAACAGCTGATTTACTGGAATGCAGCCTGGCAGCTTCAAGAGCAGCACCCTGCCAGTAAGTCTGTGAGAGGAAAGGAGCGTGGTGGGGTAAGGGAATAGATTGAGGCTCCCATGGTGAAGGAGGGAGTGGGGCAAGGGCAGGGCCAGGGGCTACCCAGCCAGGGTGGGGAATGAGACCCCAGCACCCGAAGCAGGATGGAGCTGCAGGTGGCTCATCTGGGGAACAAGGGAGGCTGGGGGGCAGATGCATGCACCCCCCCAAGGGGAGGCATGTGCCTCATCAGATATGTGCGCGGGGCAAGCATGGGCTGCCTGCTGCATGCTCAGGGCCAGGGGCTGCATCAGCCTCTTCCCAGTGGGGCGGGGAGGGGCAGGGCTCCAAATGGGTGGGGTAGGCAACAGTAGCGTTGGACGGGGTGGCTATAGCTCACCCTGTAGCTACCCCTGCCAGCACCGTTGCTGCCCACCCTGCCCCCACCCACTCAGAGTCCAGCCCCCCAACTGGGAAGAGGTAAGTGCAGGCCCTGAGCCCACAGCAGGAAGCCCACCCTCATCCCATGCAGAAATCTGGGGAGGGGCACATAACCCTCCCATGCCTCTCTGGGACGTGTGCACAGTTGCAGGAGCTGCCCCACCCCCCTGCCGCTCCATCACGCTCCCAGCTCTGGTGCTGTGTTCATTGCCCTGGCTGGGCAGCGCCTGCCCCTGCTCCACTTCTTCCCTCACCATAGAGAGATTTGCACCCCCACACCCCTTCCCTCCCCCAT
>NW_017729031.1:100811970-100813297 GCF_001723915.1 Gavialis gangeticus
CCCATGCCCCTTTCCCCCCTCCCACAGACTTACCAGCTGGAGGCTTCTCTCCAAGCTGCTGTGCTGCATTCCTGGCTCTGTGAATGCTGTAGCTGTGCTCATGCACGTGACATTTATCGGTGACATTATCAGTTATGCCAGCCAAAAAAACCTGATTGCTGATAAGTTTTCCTTTTATTGGTGCCGATCTGGTATGCGGCTGATATATCAATGCACCTTTATATAAAATGCTATTGAATATTCAGCTTGGTTCATTATTTAACTACATACTATCAGTTCCCAGGCGGGATCTCTCATAGAAAAAGTTTTGTTTGCAATTTAATTTAAAAGAAAATCTACTCCACTGGTAGAGGAACTCAAGTATGCAGTGTGGGTTGCGCACTAACTATCTGAAGAGAGAGAAATTGATGGCTTCGGCCCCCCAAATCATTAGGAACAGCTTCCCACTTAGGAGCAGATTTTTTTTTTTAAAGTCTTGTTTATAAAACCACTATGAAAGTAGTTTCATTAAAGATGAAGAACAGTTCAGATTTTACATTCCAAATCTAATCTCCACTAACAGAAAGCTAAATTTGTTACCTCAAACTTAAAATTTGTTATAGGTGAATTTTAATACAGAAGAATCACAAATAGTCAAGAAGGGGATAAGACCATTTTCTCAAGATATTACTGTGCTTATTTAAGCAGTAAATATGCAATTTATTAATGCCAATTCATTTTATAAGCAGACTGTTTTGAAGTCATGGTTATAAAACCACCATCTCCTTCAGCTGGATTAATGTTACCGTGAAAAGACACAACCCTGCTCTTTCAAACTAGTAGAATCCCAAAACTAATACTAAATATCAGGAAATTCTAATGAAATGGCAAGATGATTTTAAAGGTTAAATGACATAAATTGTCATTATGAAATAGTCTGGGTAAAACATTTCTATAAACACCTACAAATTCTTGTGTTAGTAGCCCCTTTTCAAGCAAGCTGAAATACAAAGCAAGTTAAACTTGATGTGCAATTAAAATAGCCAGTTATGTTTTTCAATGTTCTACCATGCTCCTTTCTCCCTTTTCAGAAAGGGGGAAAAAAAAGGTCGTTAACCTTACCATCAGTCTGGGATTTGCTCAGGAAAATTGTGCTTGCTCTGGGATGATCAGATGGATTCGATTCCAAAGCTAAATCTGAAATAGAAAGTACAAAAATACTACTTGAAACTGATAAAGAAAAAATATACCATGAAGGAAAAGATGCAGCTGATTATAGTTGAGGCAAAGACAAACAAGTTTGTTTTGTTGTTTGTTTGGGGTTTTTTTGGGGGGGGGGGGGGGGGGG
>NW_017729031.1:100813651-100825802 GCF_001723915.1 Gavialis gangeticus
TACCAGATTTCTTCGGCTGGCACACAACCTGTTAGACTCAAGGCATCCCTTAAAAAACGCCAGCTTAGTTTTTACTCTTTTTTTTTTTTGCTACAGAAAAATAAAGCAATTCTTCTGCTGCAAGAAACTCAGATCACAACAGGACAGAATGTTTTTAACACTATGGAGTCCTATTTGAAAACCCTGGTACATCTTCTAAACCATGCTTGCACACTTAACAGTACTAAAACTGAATGGCACTCCAAAACACCCCTGAAAGGATCATGGGACACCCTGGTTGAGAATCACTGATCTATACCTAATCAACCTGCTTTCTAGATCACTGAATGGCCCACCATACTACACAATCTCTCAAGACAAGAGTTTACATCCATTTAAAACTATTCTGTTCTACTTTGCTACAACAATGCTCAAGTTGCAGTATAAAAATGTTGACTTCTTATGAGTAGCACTAGTTACTACAGAAGGACCACAAAAGTGTTCACAATTCCAGAATCAGTGTAGATAAAATAAACAAACTAAATTCTTTTTAAAAAAAAACATTTAAAAAAGACTGGCTATGAAAGTAGCTTCCTTAAAGAACATCATCTTTTTTTTACATTCCAAAATTTGTCTGCACTAACACAATGCTGAATTTGTCATCTAAAACTCAGAATTTGTTATAGATTAATTTTAATAGGAAACAGTCCCAAATATTTTAAAAAGGGATAAAATCATTTTTCAACATATTACTGTGATTACTTAAGCAGTAAATATGCAACTTATTAATTTTATAAAATTAGTACAATCATCATCTTAATACAAGACATGTCAGTCATGAGCTCAAATCCTGAGGAAAGCTACAGAATGAATGAAGTTAGCCTTAAAAATTGGCTCCAGGACCAAAAAAGAACCTGAAGAAGTGAAGTGCAAGCCATGAAACAGAACCAGATCTGGAAACATGTTAAGCAACTAACATGTTTTTTTAGGGGCTGCACCACTTCTGGGTTTGTAGGGAAACCAGGCTCTGAGAAATCTAATGGGGTTCTGGACTGAGGATCTGCACCAGGTGCACCAAAAAGTACCTGCTGAAAATAACATGCACAGATTAACACACATTGCTTTGGTGCGATGGGGTACTGACACAGCAGTCTGGTAAGTGTTCAGAGGGGAAAATTTTTGCTGGGGTGGTAACAGATCTGCATTCAAACGCGGACACTTAGACTGATCTCTTGCATTCTTATTTTTAAGAAAATTCTAAACCTCCCCCCCACCCCCCTCAAAAAATTCCTACACTGAATATTTATCAGTATACTATTGACAAGCAAATGTCAGGAGTTAAAGTTACTCTGATCTCTTGACGCAGTAAGTCAAAGCTGACATAAAGTAGCTACAACTCACTCCAAGTTCACAGTAGTCACCATAAAATTTGCTAGCACTGAAAGAGTCATAACCATCACACAGCTATTTCAATCTGGCATCAGGTTTAGAAGAGGAACAGCTGGTCTGAGGGAATCACATTGCAGACATACCAACCCATGCTCCACAGTCTGAGTGTATTAAATCCTTTTCTACTGCACTCTCTTGTTCAAACTGGAAAGAACAATTTCTTGTCTATGTATGTCATTCTGATGAACCCTATTCCTGGATTTATTCTATATGCCACATTTACTTCATGAACTATGTAAAACCAAACTAGAAGTCTGTATAATCAAATGTTTAAAGGCAACGTGTTGATGTAGTATCACACCCTCAGATTACAAATACCAACTCTATCACTAGTAGCCAAGATAATGCATATTATACAGTACTGTGACAGGCACTCATATGTCCCCTCCCTTCAGGCAACCCCCTACTTTTTGCCACAGTATACACATTTCTCATAAATTAGTAAGTCAAGCATGCATATTCCTCTTACACACTTCATTCCAAATTCTCAATGGTACACAACACTGATTTTCATCCTAGACACTGGCCAGCTATATGGTATTTAAAATAAGCAAATATATAAATATCAGTGGTCTCTCTGTACAACAGCATTGTTTTGACAGCAGTCCAGGAGTACATATAAGTTCAAGTCCCATAAATTTTGAGCCCCTGCTATATAAATAGGATACACAAGAGCTATTCTGGGGGTGAATTCAAGAATCATCTTCTCCCCTGATTAGTTTTTAAAAGCAACCCAGTCTATTCATGCAATTAATTTGTCCCATCTCCCTCTTTTATAGAGTGCACACAGCAGCACTCATGTATGGGGTCAAACTAACAGCTGTATAATGAAGTACCACATTATCCACAGAAGAGATACAATCAGCATTTGAAGCTAAGAAGGCATTTACTTTTCACACTTACCTTTCTTGTTTCTATACTTAAAATTTCTAAGAATGTCAGTTTTAATACTTTACATTTATATTTTGACTGGTTTCTGACATTAACTCCTACCCACTAGAAAACAGGTTAAGATCAATGCCTTTCACATGTGATTGTTAGGTGGCCTAAAACAGCAAGTAATGTTACTACCAATCTAGGCCTGGAAAAGCAGCAACCTATGAGTAGAAGCACTCTGCATCATTATTAGTTACCAGATATTCATCATTAGACTGCATGCCATAAAAACTGATGGTCATAAGCAGGGATCTTGGTTTTCTCTGATAAAAAACAAAATCACAAATTCTCTGATAAAACCCGCAAAATCCATTATTAAAATTAAAAGCCCCCTGCAGCCCCCCACCACCAGCCCTGCTGGTGCCCCTCACTTGCCCCCAACGCCCGCTGCAGCTGCCTCTCTCTCACCCCCAAAGCCATCCCAACCCTGCTGGTGCCCCTCATTGGCCTCACAACAGCCCCTCGCCCTACCTGTGCCTCTTGCCCCCACCCACAGCCCCTGCCCCCAGGGGCCTGCTGGAGGAGGCCCACAGCTGTCAGGGCCATGGGGCCAGGGATGCAAGTCTGCAGCGCCTTGTCCCTAATAGCAGGCAGCTCCAGCAAAAACAGCATGGAGCCGGCTCCCCCACTGCTCTGCCTGCTCAGGTGGGGGCGGGGCCAGCTCCCCCCCACAGCCCTGCTAGTGTCCCCCAGCCATGGCCCACAACCCTGCCAGAGGGGCACCCAGCACCTTCAAGCCCCACTTACCTCAGGCTCCAGGAGCGAAGAGTGAAGCTGAACCAAGCAGAGCTGTGGCTGACTGAGAGCCTCAGGCCCCGTCCTTCCCCCTCCCCGTTCCCTTCCAGGCAAACCAGCCAGCAGAGCTGTTTGCAAAAGCAGGGAATCCATGGGTTTCTCTGCTAAAAGGAGAAATCTGCATTCTCTCTGATAAAAAGGGTAAATCTGTGGTTTTCTCTGTTTTCCCATGGGAAAAGGAAAACCAGGATCCTTGGTCATAAGCTAACTGTAACAGAATGCCTTTGGTACTTATGCCACAATGGGCATTCTATGAGAAGCAAATTTTTGGTTTGCCCATAGCTGTACAGTAGCTCAGTGAAAAATTGGATGAAAGGAGCAAAGAACAATGTTTTTTTCTTTCCTTTAAATTACGTCAAGTGACATACATTTCCCTATGAATACAAAACATGAATTGTCATTTCTACCTAGGAGAACTTTTACAGTCTCTGCTCTCTCCTATGCCTGATGAAGGGTGTGTGCACCCAAAAGCTTGCAAATAAATAAAACAATTTGTTCGCAAATATCTAGTTGATCTAATACAAGATATCACCTCTTCCATGAGCTTTGATTCCCTAGTATTTCTTTTACTTTTCAGACATCTTTATTAGCTTTCTTGGAAAAAAATGCTTTATGTTTAATTGATGAGGATAATAAATTTGTTTCTCTGATTATTCTGACCTGCTTCATTCTAACATCTCACCTCAAGGAAGAAAGATGGGGAGAAGGTCAATCTAATGCTAAAAATGCTGGAAGTCACATGCTTAAACATCTTACTTCTAACTACAAGCAGAACAAACTACCAAGAGACATCATGTTGTTCTCACCTGGGACAAGATCCATGCAACAAACACCTAATTAAAGTTGTAAATGTACCTAGCTTTCTTATCTCAACAATAGCCAAGGTGGCAGCAAAACTACCATAGTTGCATTCCTCCAAAAATTGCAAATTCTCTGATAAAACCCCCAAAATCCATGCTTAAAATTAAACCATCCCCCAGCCCTACTGGTGTCCCTCACTCTCTCCACACACAGGCACAGATGCACACATGCATACACAGACATACACACACACCACAGCAAGTAGGTGTGTGTGTGTGGGGAAGGGGCCGGGCAGGGCAGGTGAAAAGGAAGGGGATGGGGGATCCAGATTGAGAAGCAGGGGGAGCAGGGAAGGGAGGGAGTGCATCTCTGTGCTTGCTCCCAGGAGCAGAGCCAGGGGGGGCAAGGGCAGTGGTGCCATTCCACGGGCCACACACACACCAGCCTAGCCAGGGGAGAGGGGAGACTCACATACTGTGGCCACCACTGCACCACTGCTGCCGTGCTCCATGCTGCTTGCACATAGCCGGTTGTGGGCAAGTGGCACAGTGGCTGCCACCACTGCCATTACCACACCCCGCACTGCTTTCCCATAGCCGGCCACAAGCAAGCGACAAAAAACTTGGATCCCTGACGATTAGGGACCCATCCAAATTGTGACTGTGTAGATTTCACAGAAATTGTGAAAATTGGGCAATCTCTGTTGTGGGGGGTGGGGGAAGTGGGACTTACAAAAAAAATAAAATACTGGCTCCCCAGCAGTCCTTCCAGCCACACAGCCCACTCCAGGGAAGGGTGGAGGGAGGCTGCTGACAAGAAGGCAAGATGGCTGCTGCCCCTCACCACTGATTGGCTGAGAGGGCTGCCCGTCATGCGGCCCTGTCCCCCTCCAATCAGTGGCAAAGGGCATGGCTGCATGACAGTCCTCTCTGCTAGTCAGTGGTGTATGGTGGAGCCACTCCTCAGCCAGCAGTGTGGGGGGGGGGGAGCAGCACCCACAATAAGCAAGCCCTGGAAATGGCAGTTGGCCCCACGAACAGCCCAAAAAGTAGGCCCTAGTTCCCAGCTTGAGGCAGTTGGGAAGAGCCCTAGTTATGATGGAAGCTACCAGAGGATCATTTTTATCTACACTGCTGTATTATTCCTCCTCTACAGTGCATGGTAAAACTGGTCAGCCTTAAGAGTTTCACTTTTCCAGTATTCCTCTCACTGTGGCTGGCAGGTACTATAAGCAGGGAGATCAACACAGAAGAGCAAAAAACAGACAGGGGCAGGAGGAGAAGCTGTAAGAGTTTAGGAGAAAGAATACAAAGTGGAAAATGCCATGAAAGAAAAGGTTGGTCTGTCTGGAACGCACTGAATTCATGAAATAACCTAGGCTGCTTACAGATATGTGGACACACACCGGAGCGCTTTACTTTCAGCTCGGCACAACCCTGCACCAAGCACAGTGCATTCCCAGAAGAGGCACTGCATTAATCTGACCTGACTTGCCCAAGATCTGTATAGCTCACATGCTTCAAAGGGGCTTTTTGGTACTTTTATTTAATAGCTGATTGAATCAGCTATTGGATAAAAGCACCAAAAGCCCCACCGAAGTGCATGAGCTGTACAGGCACTGGGGTCAAACTGATGTGATGCCTCTTCCAGTAAAGCACTGTTTTGTTTAGTTTTTCCCCCCACATTTGTCAGAGCCCTTAGTTCCTAATGTCTTATGCAGATGGCAGTTATAAGCATAATGCCAAAATACCAGACTCTGCCAACAGAAAGTTGTGCTTTTAAGTTTTCAGTAGTTACCTCAGAGCAACCAAAGGATAAACCTTCACAGCAGAGTAAAGTGGGGGCAGAATAAAGTGGGGAGGTAACATGGGTAAGACAGCTATCCCAAAAGAACTGTAGAAGAACAGGAATAGAAAGGGCAGAAACAAGAACAGAAGAGGAAAATACAGCCAAAGCCATAGAAAGGGCTGAAAAAACAACATAAAATAGTAAAAAACCAAAGTAAAAAAGTATCAAGAAATCTGAATGTCCACCACAGGATGGCTTCCCAGAAGTGAAGGCAAATGTCTCACCAGATTCATAACTGTGAAATTAAATCTTGGTAGTATACATCCCTATACAGAACTATAATGCCCAAAATTTGCAAGGGGGGGAGGCAGGGCAGGGGAAGATTGGGTGTGTATACATGCACATCTGCCAATTTCGGGACTTTAATAAAGTTAATAATTCAAGCAGCACCAAAGCTGTCAAGTTATCAGGACCAACCAGGTCAGGCAGAGTGACAGGGAACTGATGTTCACTCTTGCTTCTCTATTTCACAATATCCATTTATAAATTGTTTTACCTGAAGGACAAGCTAAAAGCAAACCTCTGTAACCACCAGTGCCGCTGTTCCCTGCACTAATGCTGGCATGTACCTATCTCACGGGCAGATCATATTATGGTACCTGTCCCATGGCGGATCATATTATGTTCTTCCCCTGACATCAACTGTATTCATATACGTGATTACAGAATAAGTTTTCTAGCCATACAAACTGCTTTTCAACAACCAAATCGTTGGACACCAAACATCTAGTAATAGGTGTTTATACACTGCATTACATTAGCTAACTTTAGAAGAGAATGCAGATGACAGAGCGTCACTCTTACCCAAGTAACACTCCCTCTGACAGTTTTATAACAAGGGAATTCACAATACTTTAGAGCCCTACAGTAATTTATTTCCCATGATAGCATTATTACCATCCTCTGCTTCACTGGACAATATCTTTTAGAGCACCAACATTTTGATACAGCACATATTTAAACCATTAAGTCATAAAAGCATCTCATTGCTCTAGATTGGATTTCTTCTCTGGCCCAGCAGGCTGACAGTTTGATTAATGACTGTACTGCCCGTCCTTTAACATCTATCAGAGTAGAAAGGTCCTGGCTATTTAACAGCCCCAATAAAAAATAAAACAAAAACAGGAATAAGACTAACAGATATGTCAGGATGCTTGGGAGAGTGAAGTTTATTACTCCCAACATGGTTAGGAATTCAGATAAAGTGGTGTTTCATGATCCATTTCCTTCAAGCCACTTTAGTGCATTTCTATTCCAAAATTGTGAATAAAATAGCATTGTGAGGTTCTATTTCCATATCAGCTGCGTGAATTTTACTTTTGATCTTCACCTCTGCAAACTAGCCGCTGGACTGAAAACACAAGAAGATTTATTTTCCACGCTACACCCATAATTTCTATGATCCAAGTTATATCCACTGTCCGATGCCACACAGTCTTCAGATTAAACCCTCAATACCTGGCAGATTCAGTAGATTTGCACAGAAAGTAAAACCAGTGTCTTGTTGATTCACAGGGAACAGAGTTCATTTCATTTTGCCATACCATGATTCCAGTTTAAAAATATCTAGCTATATAGATCTAGATATACACATACACCTATCTATTTAGATCTAGCTATGTCTGTTAGGGCTGTGCAAAGATTCGGTCGCCAATTCAACTTGGAGGAGATTCGGCTTGATTTGGCAGCTGAATCTCCTAATCCATATCAAATCGGGAGACTCAGTAAAAGGTCTGAATTGAATCCGAAGCCTCCGAATAAATTTGGAAAAGATTCAGAGTGATTCAGATCAGCCAGGGAAAAGCAGGCACAGCCAGGCAACTGCAGGTTCTCCCACAGCTCCTCCAGCTGTGCCTGCTTCTCCCCGGGCAGGGGGAGCCACGGAAGAAGCCCCCATGTCTGCCCTACCCCACCCCTGCCCAGCTCAGCCTCTCAGCACTTAAAATTTTTTTTAAATAAAAAGCCCCACACTCACTGGCTGCAGCAGGGACTGTGGCGGGCTCTGTGAAAATATGCAAAGACAAGGTCTGAGTAAGGAAGTGCTTTTTTTTTTTTCCATAGTCACATCTCCATCATGATTACAAGTTACCCTTCCTAATATTAACCACAGTTGTGTAAGAATAGGATCCTTATACATTTCTAACCATTCATTCCTTCTCCATAGGAAATCAATCCTACCTGCACAGGACCACATAGCTGGTCATTGTTAAACTGATCATTTTCAAGGACTACAGCTCCATTCCTTGGTAAAGAGCAATTACTACTTGTATTACATAATGAAGGAACACAGAATCCTGCTACAAAGTTCTTAAAGCAAATTATTTTGAAATTTAGCATGCAGTGTCAGCTTCTCTTTCAGGCATCAGTGACAATATATTAAAAACTTACAAGTGCAGTGACACCCCTTATTCATACACATTTAAAATGGATCAGTGTTTTTATACAAGGAGGGCTGTGGATTACTCAATTCAAAGTGTTAATGCTGGGAAACAAGTCTTCCTTCTTTGTTACAGCTGCCCTTAGGACAGTTTGACTTGGTAAGAAACTAACTAAAGCAATGTCTTTTTATCTTTGCTACTTAGACTAAAAAGATACCAGAAAATGAAGGCTGTGGTCTAATATCTGGCAAATGTTTAATAGATGCTCTTTTGTAAAAAAAACAACCCACAAGCATTTCATGGGTTAAAGTTTTATGTGGCCTTATTAACACTGCATTATCAGGATCCCCCTGTGGTAGGTCCACAAGAAAAATCATGCCACTGCTATTTGCATTGCAGCAAAACGCAAGGGGATTTAATTCACAGCCCCTGCTGAGGAATTCTGAGCCAACAAATGTCTATTTAACTGCATGAAATGGCTTCTGGGTCCATGAGAGTGTAAAGGGACCCAGAGGAACAGACTTCCACCTT
Source organism: Gavialis gangeticus (assembly GCF_001723915.1). Taxonomy (NCBI): domain Eukaryota; kingdom Metazoa; phylum Chordata; order Crocodylia; family Gavialidae; genus Gavialis; species Gavialis gangeticus. The sequence goes on from NW_017729031.1 coordinate 100,822,369, forward strand.
CAGCTTCCTCTGCAGAAAATGAAGTTTATTTTCTACCTATGGGGACTTTTTATCAGCTTTAATTTTCCCTGAGCCTAAGGAAGGGTGTGCGCGCCTGAAAGCTTGCAGAAAAAGGTAACTTCTTTGCGATTTCTTAGTTGGTCTAATAAAAGGTATCCTCTCTAAACCAAGAGCCCTAGAGTTTTGCGTTTATTTTTGTCTCAGACCAACACAGCTACCAAATGCATCCCAAAATGGCTTCTGACTTTTCAAGGTTTAAGAGAAAGGAAACAGGCTTCCATAATTTTCCTGTTATACTGTTGATCTGCTGTGTAGAGTTGCAGGTATTATTTTATGTGGACAGAGAGGCAGACTGTAAGAGGGACCACAAATTCCCAAATAGGGAGGTAGATCCAATTTAAAAATAAACAAAACTCAAAGCACATTTTGAGAGGAGTGTGACTGGGTGGGGAAAAATATTCAGATGAAGCAAAGAACTTTCAGAAAATGTTATGCCTGACCCATTTAATGTTAGGGCCCAACAGATTTCACTGATCAGTGTACAGATATTCTGATGCATCTGTCAGCAGCTATTTTTTCTATCTATGCAGATTATAGAAGGTGTTTCCCACATCTCATGACAATTTCGCCTTACATACAAGGGATGGTTCAGAAGAGAGAAAGGAAAAAAAAATATTTACTACTATCAAATATACTGGATTAGTATCCCATCACACATCTCACATTCCATCAAATCTCTGAAAAAGGACAACATGGAATAAAGTTAAGTAAATATGCAGTTTGCGTATTAGGCCCTCTGACTAAGCAGGTTTAGTACTATTTATTACTGACTTCATTTTAAATGAGGAAAATGAAAAATTGTTTTTAAAAAGTATATTTTAAATATGAGATTTGGGATTTTATGAGTTACAGGAAGGCTGTTCAAGTTACCTTTTAATATTACTGCAGGCATCAACCAATACTTTCCCAATCTAGTGGCTCTGGCTATTCTTAATCCCATTTCAGACTTTAATTACTCCATTTTATACCAGAAAAACTGCTCAGAACAATCTTGTTAAAAGTTAATTTTACAAATGTCCAAATTCAGTTTTTTGGATTTTAGAAGAGACAGGAATCTGGTGCAACAACTTTATACCTGATGTGCACACTATTGTAGTAAGCCAGTGTTTTATGCCATACATGACAAAAATAAGGATGTTTTGGCTTAAGTAAAGCCAGACTGCCTGGTCAAAGCAGGTTCCATCCTCATCTAAACCAGAGAGAGTTGGAAGACGAAATCAAACTCACCAGGCTCCTCAGGAGTCAACCCTGGACCAACCATTTTCTTAAAGGGAAGATACGGACTGCCAGAGTGAGCAGTATCAGGAAGCCACAGGGATTAACACAACTGTTGCTTACTGCCTGCGGAGGAAATATGTCCCTAACAGGATCTCAGATTTTGGTAGGGTGATGGAGCCTGCCCCTTTCTCTGAATTCCTGGCCCCTCGAGGAGCCCCACAGGCCTGATGAGACAGCTCTGCAGGCTGGATCCAGCCCATGAGTCATGCGTTTTGACATCCCTGGTCAAAACCATCTCAGAAAAGTGTTCATCTGACCTACTCTTGTAAACTTCAGGAACAAACTCTTACATACAACTACCAGACAGAATGCCCAAAACATTAAAATACCCTTCAACTTGCCACATGTATAGCAAAAGGGTGACGGCAGTGTCAATATCCTTTCATTGAAAGGACAGGGGTAAGCCAGGAGTGGTTCAAGGGCTTTATCTAGGACTTATCAACAAATATTCAAAAGGAAAAAACCCGTCTTTCCCCTAAAATTGAATTAGAAAATGTATTCTTCTGATTATAAGTCAATCCCACAGCATACTTAAATGCAAATTCTAATCAAGAGTTTTAAGCAGTCTCTCTCTCTCACCCTGGGATAATGTTTCACTGTTATCTTCCTTACAGATATTGGACTGTGTTTTTATGCAACTTTTTCATAGTTTCATAGTTTCTAGGGTCGGAAGGGACCTGAGCAGAACATCTAGTCCGACCCCCTGCCATGGCAGGAAGAGCACTGGGGTCAAATGACCCCAGTAAGGTGGTCATCCAACCTCCTCTTAAAAACCCCCAGGGTGGGAGCCTGCACCACCTCACTTGGAAGCTGGTTCCAGACTCTAGCCGCCCTGACCGTGAAGTAGCGCCTCCTGATGTCCAACTTAAACCTTCCCTCCGCCAGCTTGTGACCATTGTTCCTGGTCACTCCTTGCGGCGCTCGGGGGAACAGGGACTCCCCCAGCGCCTGCTGATCCCCCCTAACCAGTTTATAACAGGCCACAAGATCCCCCCTCAGCCTTCTCTTTTGAAGGCTGAACAGGTTCAGGTCCCGCAACCTTTCCTCATAGGACCTACCCTGCTGTCCCTTGATCATACGAGTGGCCCTCCTCTGGACCCTCTCGATGCTGTCCACATCCCTCTTAAAGTGCGGCGCCCAGAACTGGACGCAGTACTCCAGCTGCGGCCTGACCAGTGCCGCATAGAGGGGGAGGATCACCTCCTTGGACCTGCTCGAGATGCATCTGTGGATGCACGACAAGGTGCAGTTGGCCTTCCTAGCCGCCTCCCCACATTGCCGACTCATGTTCATCTTGGAGTCAATAATGACTCCCAGATCCTTTTCCACCTCCGTGCTGACAAGAGGGGAGTTCCCCAGCCTGTATGTATGGTGCCGATTGTTCCTCCCCAGGTGCATCACCTTACACTTGTCTGTGTTAAACCCCATCCTGTTCTCCTCCGCCCATCCTTGTAACCTGTCTAGGTCCAACTGTAGCCTGTTGCTCCCCTCTATTGTGCCCACATCCCCCCACATCTTAGTGTCATCAGCAAACTTGAACAGGGTGCTTTGCACCCCCTCATCCAAATCACTGATGAAGATGTTGAACAGGGCGGGCCCAAGGACCGAGCCCTGTGGGACCCCACTTCCCACGTCCTTCCAGGCCAAGAAGGACCCATCCACTACCACCCTCTGGGTGGTACCACCCTTTTATACCTATTTCAGTACTTTAACTTCCTTTGCTCCTTCTAATTGAACAGAATAAAATGGAAAAGTTAACTCAGAACCCTCCAGATGGCTTTATTTGTTGATGGGTCCTAAGCAAGGATGAGAACAAGGATGAGGACTGTACTCCAAGTTTCCAGTAGTGTTCTGCTGCATCCTCCCAATCTTCTTATTTATTTAAGGAAGCATTGTTGGAGGACTGAAGTTACTTCCCACACCCAGATCCAAGAAACCTCATGTCCCTGCTGATTTTTCCCCCTATTAATTGGTCTTCTTTTTTTCCTTTCCTAACGAGGGCATATATTTGCCCTTTTCAAGTAGTCCGGGACCTCTCTTGATCAGCATGAGTTTTCAAAGATAATGGCCAGCCGCTCTACAATGACATCAGCCAA
>NW_017729031.1:100830802-100838392 GCF_001723915.1 Gavialis gangeticus
CCTCAAGACAATGCCAGCTCTTACTTTTCACTCATTTTTAGCATTTTTCTGTTGCAAAAAAACAGAGAAAGAACGCAACAAATCGAATGTTTTTAACACTAGGAATTCCTATTTGAAATCTATGGGTTTATCTCATGAGCAGGTTGTTAAACAGGGCTAATACTGCACGACACCCTGGAGCAGCTATAGAAGGATCTCAAAACACCTTAGGTTGCCACAACACCTTGGTTGAAAAATCACTATATGCTATGTCCTAAAAACTGATGTTCTTAGCCACATCCTTTGCTGCATCTATACATGAAACCTTGCAGTTTGGAGAAGAAAAGCAAAAGAGAAGGGTTTCCAGTGACAGAGTCAGGAAGGAGGTGGAAGTGAAAGGTTTTAAAATTCCAGTTCTATTTATTTTAAGTGTTTATTCAGATAATTTTTGTTCCTATTTGTATAATGGAACTTTCCATACCTTCTGCAGTAGGGTCAGTTCCTTACCAAGAAGCACAAAGTTTAAGCTTGACAGATCCATCAGTCTAATTTTTTTTAAAAATCAAGAACATGAAGGTATTATTTACATTGATGCAGAAAACAGAATTCTCAGTTAAGCTGTAAACAGACCACACAATCCTTGAAATGCAATTCAAAATTTCCCTTAACTTATGTCAAACCCATCAGGTTGCTATTTTGTACATTTTCTCCCCTGTCCCTCCCCCCCCCTGCATAATGAGACAAAAAATAAACCTCTCTTGACATTTAAATTTCCGTTATAGCCAAGACAAAAGTTCTACACGTCTGAAGGTTCATGCTGTCATGGATGAAGAGGCTTTTTGTCCATATGAACTCCAGTTGACTTTTCATATCTAGCTAGTACTTATAACATGAACCTCAATCAAAACAACATAACATTATAAATTCTCTGGATACAGAAATATTTGAAAATTTTAGTGGAGGTAAAGCTGAAAGGGGAAAAAGAAAATAAAGGTTGTTTGGTTACCAGTAGCACAAAAGCACACAAGCAGAAATGGAGTGATGTACAAACATACAGTATTTTCATTCCCTATTATCAATTCCCAGTTGACAGTGAAAACTTTGCACTTATTCCTGGGAAAATATTTCTATAAGATGGGCACTCAGTATATTGCCTCCAGAAGCACCTCTGATCAGATATCTGCTGTCCACCACTTGAAAGAAGTCAATAACTGAAGTTCTGTGCAAAGATTATATACCACTTGCAATTCTGGGAAGAATCACAAGAGAAAGAGCTTAGAGATTTTGGTTTTTTGTTTTCAGGAGACAAAAGGAAGAACAAGATGACAGCCATAAAATCCAGGAGGAAAAGAGAAGGGCACAGAAGGAACAAAGAAACAGATCATGGTTGTTTATGGTGAAGTTTGTCTTCTATTCACAACTTCTTTTACTTAAGCAAGCAAACTCAGTGGTCTACTAGGTTGCATCAAAAAGTTCATATTGGAATTTTGCTTTTTGGGGTTTCTTTGTTTTTATTTTTTTTTAATTGAGCTTGCAAACACTTTAGTTGGATGAAAATTCAACTCCCACGTACTTTAGGTTAGTTGACATGAAAATTAAATATAAAAAATGAACAGAACTTAGATCTTTTGCATCAAAATTTACTGACTGTACATTAGACAGGTCAGACTACAGTTTATCAGTATGTTTCTAGATAACAATGGATGCACAGTAGCAATTAAGCACATTAAGAAGAATTAAGTAAAGGACTCCCTTTTTGGTATGACGCTGCTTCTGGACTCCACTGGGAAGCCACCTTCTTCTGTCTGGGCTTTTAACTAGTAATACGTGTTTCATATATTGTTCCAGTGTTGACAACATGCAAGTAATAGGCTGATCCCTATTAGCAAGATTCTCGGCCTGGTTTTGAAAACTTCTGGTATGTGCACACGCAACTTTCATTTTTCTTTACCCCTCACCTATTTCCTGCCTCTTCACCCCCCCACACACACCATATTACCTATATATGGCAACCACATTTCATTTGGTGCCCCCTGATATCCCATCTGGCTTTCTTTGCCCTTCTTGATTATCCAACTCACTCAGTACCTTTTCCAACTGATCTTCAGATTCTTAAAACAAAAGAGCATCAGTTGACTCCAAAGAACACAGGCACACTAATTCAGTGGATCAGTGCTCTTTTCCTGCTATGTTTGATTATGTGAATCATGCAAAACACTGTTCAGAAGTGCTGAACTCAAAGGCTGAAAAGGGAAAAGATGCTCTCAGAGTGTAACTGAGACAAGTTTCACTGTAGTCCAGTAAAACTAAGCCAGACCTTCAAGACTAGAGGACAAAAGATCTGACTAAAAAGTCAGCAGGTGACAAGGAGGCCGACAGCCCTAAAAAGTTAATCTAGATAGGGCAGTGAGGGTTAGGGTTACATGGGAAACAAGTCTAAAACATATCTATTAACAAACTGTAATCAGGGCAAGAAACCTTAAATAGCATGTAAAGAGCTAAAAGCTGGCAGCCATCTGCTATTACTAAAACTAGGAAGAGCCTTGATGGGTAATTAAAAACAGACGCACAATTTTCTTCGATGCTGCTTGCATACAATCAGGGTGAACACTTGCTGCTCAATTAAGCCATCAGTTGGCAACTATAATGTAATTAACCTTAGCCTGAAACATTTAATATGACCAAGCTTCATGTACTTGGATGGTGTGTAGGAAAGGCAAACTCAAGTTTTCCTTGTTCATAATCTTCTATTAGTTCAATATATCATGTAAAGCAAATGAGTAAGTCAAGCTTTAGCAAAAATAAATTTGTTTATAAGTTTACTTAGTGATGCTATGTTTCATAGTTTCATAGTTTCTAGGGTCCGAAGGGACCTGAGCAGATCATCTAGTCCGACCCCCTGCCATGGCAGGAAGAGCACTGGGGTCAAATGACCCCAGTAAGGTGGTCATCCAACCTCCTCTTAAAAACCCCCAGGGTGGGAGCCTGCACCACCTCACTTGGAAGCTGGTTCCAGACCCTAGCCGCCCTGACCGTGAAGTAGCGCCTCCTGATGTCCAACTTAAACCTTCCCTCCGCCAGCTTGTGACCATTGTTCCTGGTCACTCCTTGCGGCGCTCGGGGGAACAGGGACTCCCCCAGCGCCTGCTGATCCCCCCTAACCAGTTTATAACAGGCCACAAGATCCCCCCTCAGCCTTCTCTTTTGAAGGCTGAACAGGTTCAGGTCCCGCAACCTTTCCTCATAGGACCTACCCTGCTGTCCCTTGATCATACGAGTGGCCCTCCTCTGGACCCTCTCGATGCTGTCCACATCCCTCTTAAAGTGCGGCGCCCAGAACTGGACGCAGTACTCCAGCTGCGGCCTGACCAGTGCCGCATAGAGGGGGAGGATCACCTCCTTGGACCTGCTCGAGATGCATCTGTGGATGCACGACAAGGTGCAGTTGGCCTTCCTAGCCGCCTCCCCACATTGCCGACTCATGTTCATCTTGGAGTCAATAATGACTCCCAGATCCTTTTCCACCTCCATGCTGACAAGAGAGGAGTTCCCCAGCCTGTATGTGTGGTGCCTATTGTTCCTCCCCAGGTGCATCACCTTACACTTGTCTGTGTTAAACCCCATCCTGTTCTCCTCTGCCCATCCTTGTAACCTATCTAGGTCCAACTGTAGCCTGTTGCTCCCCTCTATTGTGCCCACATCCCACTAATGACTTTCACATTGCTATTTCCTGTTCAATTCTGGACTGGACTGGACACATGTAATAAAAGTAATGTTACTGAGCTCCCGGAGCAAGTGTACCAGGCTGTCCCTTGGAAGATAAGCCTAAGGTGATTTCAGATCAGTCTTGTAAACCCTCATTCTGTGAAAGGTACACAGATTATTTTTGTTCTGGGCATATACACATTCTATTTAACCAGCATTCATCTTGCTGTTCAGGAATACATAGTAATCATCATGAGTACAGTGCATAATGCAAGTTAATAAAGTGACTTGCTGTGATTTAGTCCTTAATATGAACAGATAAATTAATGGCCAACTACTAAGTTTGTTGAGCAAGCCCATAATCACTGAATATGAACTCCACTTAAAAATTAGAGCTCTGACATCTTCAGCAAAGAAGTGGATCCTAGGTCGCTTGGATTTATGTACGATAGTACTGTTTTTTCCTCATCATATCTTAGTTTGTCTTTTTATCAACTTTAACTATCTGCAATTGATCCATCAAGATTCCATGTTGGTAAAATGGGAAAAATATTCCTCATTTAAATATACAAGCCTGAGTGAGCACCTCAAATTACTCATCACAAAAAAAGTTAAAAGAGGTTCACACCTCAGCTGTAGGCTTTCAAATTCCTGTTACCAATTTTAACATACATTAAAGCTCCACTCAAAATTTCAATTAAATAAAGGCCAGTGTATTATCTGCTTTGTTTTCCAACCATGCTCCAAAGCACTGCATTCAACCCAGAAATTTAGAAGGAAGTCTCTATTATCACTTCCAAATTCTAAATGCTTGCTCTAGTCAGTAGAAGAATTTCCCAAAAAATAGCTAAGATTGAGAAAGGAATAGAGTAATCCTAATGACCTCTACTTCCTTTGCTGCTATTGTTTTAATCACTTGAGGAAAGGAAACTGGCTAACAATAACACATTCCAATCCTGCAGTTATTGAAATAGGAAGAATAGTCACCCCATTACATCACCCCTTTCATAAATCTGCTGGACTAGATTAATCAATACCACTAATGATAACAGTAAACAGTAAAGAGTATAGAATTTGTAGAGTTCTATCAGATGCTTGTGCGGCCTGGAGACAGCACAACAAAGCTACCAACAGCCACATTTAGAGTTCATTGTATTTGGAGACTGTCTGTAAAACCGTAAATGTCATCTTCCCAAGCTATACCTTCATAAGAACTTCTTAGTTTGATTTTTTTTTAATCTTGCAGTGTGTTATGTTGTAAAGTCAACTATTTGGGTTGTCACATTTTAGACCCTGAAATACATTTATAAAATAATCATTCCACAGTAGTCTATTTGCATAGGTATATCACTCCAAGATTCCAAAAACTCAATTCTTGTTCAGCAGCCCTGCACACAAAAACCAAATATACTCAAACCCAGGAGCAGCAGGTAGCCAGGACAGTCATTTATTGTTGCAAAATCTCTCCAAGGTCACATGAATGTAAAAGGGTAAAACAAACAGAACTTTAAAAATAACTACACCACTAATGTCTTCTATAAATGGTATGAGGTAAGCATCTCAAATTCTAGAATTATGTCCAGCCTCAAGAACAAAGTTTCAACAGCCACAAAACCAATTTGTAGCCACTACATTATCTCTGGATTGTATTGCTCTATCGTAACAGCTGCAAACATAAAATTAAATGTTTCCCAGCTCCAAAGCCAATGTTGATATTTGAATGAACGTGCAACTAATACTACGGCCATTCAAAACAGCAGCAAGACTGACCTGATTCAAACAGAAAGTAACCCTTATTTCTGACTAGGTTTATTTGGCTTAGGTCAGTGGCTCTCAGGTTTTTTTAGGCTCAAAGCACCCCTTATCAGACTCAACACACCCATCAGAAAATGTCATTTCTTGTTTTCATTCAGTTTTGAGTCCAGAAAAATAATAGAACAATTTTTCTGCTGCAAAAGACTCATGGCCACAACAGATGAGAATGTTTTTTAACATTATGAATTCCTATTTGAAATCACTCTGTCTCATGAAATATGTCTGCATGCTTAACATTTGCAGGGAACTCTGCACAACTCTTGGAAGGAACTGGTGGCACTCTAGGGTGCTAGGACACTCTAGATGAGAATCACTGGCTTAAGCATTTCTGCTCAGATTAGCAGAACCTTTAGAGAATTCAACAACTATCTCCTACCAAAATGGATTTGAGAGGGGTTTCCACAGGCTCTGTACTGGTTCCCTGCAATCATACTCTTTTCTAAACTGCAAGTGTAATTTCTCCCATTGCTGCATTACGCAGCTGTCTCAAAGGATAGCCAAGAAACTGACTGTTCTATTTGATTTCATTTCTATAACAACAGCTGTGCCATATGGTTGTGTGCAGAACCACAGAAATTTAACTTCACTTCTACAATTTCCTTGTGCTCTTCTGCAACCAATTTCATTCCAACTGCCAAAAAAAACATGTCCCTAAGTTCAGAAACAAGAACAGAAGATCAACGTTAAGTGTTATTGCATACATCCTACACACCAGATGGCAAACCGGCTGTCTCTCAAACCATGCATGTCTTGCATAGGTGTGGTTGTTACAGTTATGAAGAGTCCAGTTTCTGCTTTGAGTCAAAGGTTAAAGAATGCAAACTCACCTGCAATGTTTCACCCGGCCAGAGGCATGCAATGTATACACTGATGTTCAAACAAACACAAGTATCAGTAAGCAACCAAGTAATCTCTAGACAATTCCCATCACAGCATGAAACTGCCACAGGTTCCTATGTATGGTTAGGAAGAAGACATATTACAGAGTAATTCTTACTAATCGCGGGAATAACCACGTTTAATTGCAAACGGTCTGAACAGACAACATCCAACATCCTTGATTAAATGAGGAAGCGCAGAATACCAAGAGTTGTGTGAAAAAGAGACCATCAGTGCAGTAAATCTACTGCTATAAAACTCATCTTCCTGTGGGGCCAGATTATTAATTGCCCTTGTCCACCCATGATGTCATCATGTTGCAAACCTTTGTAATTTCCAATTCCTTCACCCCCACCCCCTTCCTTCCTTCCGTTAAGCACAGATTAGGAATGCAGCAGCTCCCATCCCCCTTCCACAAACATCCAAAGTCAGCCAGGTCTCCATCACAGCTTAAAACCACAGTCTTCTGAAACGCTGTGCCTACTGGTGTCACCCACCCTTTCCCAATGGAAACCTAGCTCTTTCGCATGACTTCATTGCAGCTGTCTAGTCACTTTCACTGCTTTCTGTTTCTTTAACCTCCTCCTGTGCTTGGCTGGGAATTGCACAAGGTATTGGTGAAGGGAAAGAAAAAGGAAAGAGGTGTGAGGCCGCTAATTGGGCAGCAAAATCCAGGGCCAGTGAGGAGACGTGTGCCCCCCCCCCATGCAACCACATCAATTCACCAGCTTCTACCAAAAGTTTCCTTGGTCTGAAACATGTCTTTGTCTCATCTTGAGCCCGTTCTGAGAAGACAGCAACAACCCGGCTTCCCACAGGGACATGCACAGCACAAGCTCCTGGCATGCACTCGTGAGAGCAGGTGATTCTCAGGTAGCAGCGGAGAACCAGGACGGGTCAGAGTGGCGGCTCCTGCCTCAAACCACGGGGCTCAGGCAGTCGGGCTGTCACCCGCCAGACCCCTGCGACACAGGCCTCAAGCCCCCGCCCCCCGAGCCCACAGGGAGCCCGCTGCTGCCCTGGGGCCCTCCCGGCAGGAGCGGCCCCTTCCTCCCGGCTCGCCCGCCCGGCGCTCACCATCCGGGAACTCGCGGTCACTGATATGCTGCAGGTGGGAGCCGCAGCCGCCGGGGTCGGAGTCCCCCGACTCGGCCTCGGCGGCGCTGGCCGCGACCTGGTAGGCGTCGGCCCGGCCCTCGGGCCCCGCCGCGC
>NW_017729031.1:100838688-100843653 GCF_001723915.1 Gavialis gangeticus
CCTTCCCAGGGGCCCCCGCAGGCAGCCCCGCCCCAGCCCGCCAACCGGCGGCCACGCCGCGCCGCACGCGGCTCCCCCCAGCCAATCCCAGCGCACGGCGAGGGGCGGTGCCTCACGTGATCCGCTCCCGGCGGCCTGAGCTCCGCCCCCTCCAGGCCCCACCCCCTCCGTTGCGTCACGCTGGGGCGGGGCTGAGGGGGGAGGAATAAAGCACTAAGGGGAGCTGAGGTGGTGTGGTGGGTCTTACGCATGTATCCGTCTCTGGCCAGTCTGCACATGGTTGGCTCTGCCCCTCTCAGAGGTTTTTACTCTGGGGGAGCGGCAGTTGCTGTAGGAACTGCATGTTATCAAGCCACCACACACGGTGCCCTGGGACACAGGGAAGGTGCTGGCCTGAGTTTCAGCTGGTCCCCCTGGCCCCTCCCACATGTGGGTCGCACCAAGCCAGCCCTGCCCCGTGGTGGTGCTACCTCCGTGGAGCAAAACAGCCCCAGTGCGGGACTGGGCGTTGCTCGAGCATCGCTGCTGCCGCCACAGCTACAGCAGCAGCAGGTCACAGAGTTTTCAGATTCAGTTCAAACGCCTTACAGAAATGGCCGCCATCCAGGCCTCTTCCCCTCTGCTCAAATAGCGGCCTCCTCTCTCCGCCTGCGTGGACATGGTGTTCATCTAAAGTTCCACTTTCAACGTGCTTAGGATCATCTTAATGAGGTTGATCTACTAATAAAAGGGATTCCCATGGGAAAAGTCTACAACATGTGGAGACATAAACATTAAGCCCAAGAGCTGTTCAGGGTTAAACATGACCTATTCATTCAGAAGGACACCTCAATGTCCTGTTCCCCCGCAACTCGTTCCCACAAAGCAACCCCTCACCTTTCCTGACTACATGTTTGTTGCGTGACTAGCAGCTATCAAAGCTGCTCAGAGGATAGGAATGTGAGAATAGGCCCTAGGGAAGATGGATTAGTAGGTGACAGTTAAAGGTTCACAATAAATACAAACTAACAACGTGGTCCTGCAATTTATCACCACAAAAAATGTCTAACTTGGTGTACTGACAAGAATCAACACAGTTTTTAGAAAAGATTTCTGCAAGAACCTTTAAAAATCATTTAATGAAATACAAAAAACAGTTAAAAATATGTACCGATGGACACAATCAATATCTATTGTGTAACAGTGATCCTGACAACTGGATGTACATCTTGCATTGAAAGACACACAATTTTAGAAAAACCATATCCAGCTTTCAGAGGAAGTCATAAACTCTTAGAAGTCCAGATGAATTAACAGTTTAGAGGTATTATAAATGTTGGAACCTATTGATTTATTTTTGTCCTAGTCATACATAAACTAATCCCTCATAATGATAAATTATCTCATTTGCATGCTAGCTAGTTCTGCTAAACTTTCTACCCCATGTCCATGTAATATGCTGTTAAAGGCTAACGCCTCCCTTGTTACCCCAGAGAATGTTGTCCTTATATGGTATCTGTTACAAGAATGATTCATAGTAGACTTACTTTCATTCAGAAGAAAGAACAGTTCAGCCTAAACCAAGTTAGAGTTTATCTTAAACTGCTTGTAAAACCAGTTTGTTCCATAATATAGACCTAGGTTTGGGCTTCTTGATCTGCTTCTATTCACTTAATTTCAAGGTGATTCAAGTCATTTTGAACAATCCAAGAAAAGATTTAGCCTATAGCTGTAATAATTTTTAAAACTATTTAGCTGAACTATTTAGTCTGAGTCATGTCAAGGTTGATGGTAGTTGGTACACACAAGCTTCGGTACACACAAGCTTCAATACACACAAGCTTTTAGCATTAATGTGAGTATAGCTTACAAGCATGGTCCAACTATTCGTTCCACCTCTGTCCCACAGTGAAGCAGTGGTTTTCCAAAAATCCCCCAGAACTCACAGCTGTGAAGTGTTTTAAGAACTGTAGATAAGTACACAGAAAACATTTCAATTGAAGTGGTTTAGAATAGCACTAGTGCAGATTAAAGGCAGAAATGCAAAAGTTCAGAGATTAAATTAGCATGACTAATGAATGCACTGCAGGGTTTGTGGTTAAACTGGTTCTGTCCAACCAATTCAGTTACAAATGGCTCAGTTCTACAGTGTAGAGGCAGCCTACAGTTTTATTTAAATTGCTTGCCCTAAACATGCTACAAGAAATGTCCTGTAGTTATATCACATTCAGATGTTATTTTATCAAACCAAACAGGGTTGAGATCTGATCGCTGTTGAACAGGTGACTCACAGGAGAGGCTGCCACACACAAAGTAGCCATGAAGATTCAGAAATAGGCAGTCTCTTCCATCAACAAAGGAGATTTCTTTTTCTTCTATTCCTATAGTAATACTGGTATAATTAAAACAGTTATACACACTGAGATAAGTTTGGCACTTTAAATTTGCACCTTTGCTTCTAAATTTCCCCTTATAGAAAGGGCCTGAATCAGTATTAAACCTATGTTTCAACAAACTTTAAGGATCCTTTGCCAGGGCTGAGGTTTGGGTGGCACAATCTCTGCTGAAGCCCAGTCCAGTTACAGTAGTTAATTATGTATGTGTCCAACTAATGATTAGGACCAATCCTATGTTATGGTATCAGTTATATAAGTCTGCAGTACTGGTATGTGTAGGTAGGTAGGAAACTGGCAGAAGTCAAAGTGGATGTCTTCTCCCATAAATTATAACCATAATTACTAGAAGGTGAAAATTTATGATTTCTACCACTTACACAGGCTGAAATTTCCCACTGAACTTTGCTCCTGATGCATAATGCTGCATAATGAAAATGACTAGGATTATTCCTTCTGCAAGAGGCTCTTTACAAAGGGAGCAGGATGCAAGAAGAAATCCAGACTAATCAATAGTCAGCTTCCTTCTGTAGCTTTATTCATTCAGCTCAATGTCCAAACGGAAATTGATTACAACCCTGGGAACCACAGACATAGCAAACTGTTTCACATTGTTGTAACTTTAATAAAGATACTTCTCCTAATATATTGCTTTAAGCTTGTCTGCTCACAGGCCTCAATTATAGCCACAAATTATGCTACTCTTCCTACAAGAAGCCATATCCAGATCTGTACTGTACCTAAAGAGGACATGCAGTACAGTGCTTTCAGCTTATTTCCTAGGTCTATCAAAGTTTACTTTTGGAGGCTGTTTCCTGTTAAAGCCAGACCCTCCCTATCACAACCTCTACGTACTCTGTGTACTTTATGTCTTTGTTTGGAACATATTCTTATTTATGTGACTTAGCACTTGATTTACTCATTCCTATAGCAATAACAGCATACCTCCTATTGTAATTTATAACCAGTCCTAGGTCTCTTATTTTTTCTGTCTTGTCTTGCTGTTCTGTTGTTATGCTTGACCTACCCCAATGAATCATCAGACAGGTCTCACTATAAAAATATAGTTCTCACTCTAAAAAAAAAACCAGTTACTTCTAGTGACAGTTCTCACTATAAAAAAATCAGTTACTTCTCATCTACAATGGACAGCATGTACCTACTTCTATATTTCACATGAGTGGGCACTTAAATGTGATGGATTTTAGTATAATTAAGTCATATGCTCCACACAGTTTACTATAAGCATTTGAGATTAAAACTGTTACCCTTTTACCTTAGAAAGGCAAGTCCGAACCATTTGACCCAAAAAAGAATTTCTGGAGTCGCTGTTATTTGTAAACCCCTCATTCTGTCTGTATGACAGCCACTAAAGAGCAAATAACTCCCACTCAAATAAAGCCAGGACAAACCACTACACTTGTGTGAAAAACAATTGCCCATTAGATATAGGCAAGGGCAGGCAGGCCTGAAGAGCAAAGGAGAAATTCTCAGCTTGGCCATCCCATATTTATGGGTAAATAAATGACAACTGATTGACTCCTGGGATTTTTACCAGGCCACAAGTGTTCACTTTTTTTCCCACACTCTTGGTTAAAGACCTCAGTCTGCTCCTAGACAGAGCCCCTTTGCTACACCATGGTAGTTTGTCTGGACCAACAGCACATATCAAGCTGAAACTGCAGTGCAGAGACTGGAAGAAACTGACACACTTTTTGCAAAAAACTGTGAAAAGCCTTGGGATTCTTGGAATGCGGAACAGGAACATTTTTCAAGTCTTGAAATTTTTGGTAGGAAAACTGTTCCCATCTGAATAAATATGGCATTAATGTTACATTACTATATGAACTTTACAGTTAACTTTTTAAAATTCATATATTAAAGCAGTAGCTTCAACTGGGGTGCACCAATAGAGATTTTTAGGGCCGATATCAATAGCCGATTTTTAAGGAGGCATATTGGCCGATACCAATCTGATTTCTGATACTCAGCCCAGCAGCTTGAAAAGCAGTGTCCGGCTAGTAAGTCTGTTGTGGTAGGAGAGCAGGGAGAGGAGGAGCACAGATCAAGGCCCCTGCAGTGTGGGAGGGTGTAGGACAGGGTGTGGGACAGAGCTGCAGCTTGTCTGGAGGGCATGTGGTGGGGGGTGGCTCCTGCCGCTGCACACACCCTGGGAAAGCACAGGTGTATGTGATCCTCAGATCTACACAGGGCAGGGCGGGATGCCACTGTGGGCTGGGGCTGCACTGGGCTCTTCCTGGTGGGGCCTGGGCTGGGCTGCACTTGGGGTGGGTGGTGGTGGCACTGGGAGAAGGGCTATGGGGGGGCTGCAGCCACCCCAAAATTTCCTGTAGGCCCCCCACAACCCCCTCCCAGCACTGTCACCCACCACTACCCTGAGCACAGCCCGGCCCAGCCCCCAACAGCAAAAGTCCGGTGCAGCCCTGGTCCCAGACCCAGCCCACGGCACCAGCTCAATCCGCCCCACACAGATCAAAGGGGCACACGCTCCCCCCATGCCCTACCAGGATGCATGCAGCAACAGGAATGCCCCTGCTTCCCCCCCCCCCACCCCTCTCCAGGCCCCCTGGAC
>NW_017729031.1:100844000-100856733 GCF_001723915.1 Gavialis gangeticus
CCACCCCTCTCCAGGCCCCCTGGACAAGCCACAGCTCCATCCGGCACCCTGCCTTACCCTGGCAGGGCAGCACCTGCCCCAGCCCCACTCCCTCCCTCACCATGGGGGCCTTGATCTGCCCCCCACACACCTTCCCTCCCCTCCCCCTCCTCTTCCACCACAACAAACTTACTAGTTGCACGCAGCTCTCCATGCTGTTGGGCTGTGCTCCTCACCACCTATGTGCTGCACTACATGCACAGGGCATTTATCGGCCACATCAGGCCAATTTCTGATACAGTCAATTTTCTTTATAATCGGTGCAGATCCAATAGTGAACCAATGTATCAGTACACCTCTAGCCTCAACATTTTTAGATTTGAGGCATATTTCAATAGACGTGGTAGCCCTCAGAAAATGCTAGTTCTTTGTTTTTATCCTCCTTTTTAACTATAGAAATGCTATGAATTCCTATTTGAAATCTGTTTATCTTGCAACTCATGTTTGTACACCTAACAGTGCCAACACTACGTGGCATCCTACAGCACCCTTGAAACAATCTGAAGACACTGCAGGGAGCAATGGCACCTGGGCTGAGAATCACTACATGAAAACTTATTTACCCATTCACCAATTAAATTTTATTGTTTAACATGAACATGGAATTCCCTTCTGCACAAACTAAAGTACAACTTAAACAGGAAGGACACAAGTTGAAACCCTGGATTTAAGTATGTGCATTCCCTAAATAAAAGCACACTCTTCCAGTCTATTTGCATACCTAATAAGTTGGTATCACAAGTACTGCAATTTGATCACAGTGTGGTGGAAACCATAGTTTCATAGTTGGTAGGGTCAGAAGGGACCTGAGCAGATCATTTAGTCCGACCCCCTGCCATGGGCAGGAAAGAGTACTGGGGTCAAATGACCCCAGCAAGGTGTTCATCTAGCCTCCTCTTAAAGACCCCCAGGGTAGGAGCCAGCACCATTTCTCTTGGAAGTTGGTTCCAGATCCTAGCCACCCCGACCGTGAAGTAGCGCCTTCTGATATCTAGCCTAAATCTACCCTCTGCCAGCTTGTGACTGTTATTTCTAGTCACTCCTGGTAGTGCTCTGGGGAACCCCAATGCCTGCTGGTCCCCCCTGACTAGTTTGTAAACGGCCACTAGATTCCCCCACAGCCTTCTCTTGTGGAGGCTGAACAGGTTTAGGTCCCGTAGCCTCTCCTCGTAGGGCCTGCCCTGCTGCCCCCTGATCATGCAAGTGGCTTCCTCTAGACCCTCTCCATGTTGTCCACATCCCTCCTGAAGTGCAGCGCCCAGAACTGGACACAGTACTCCAACTGCAGCCTGACCAGTGTTGCATAGAGGGGGAGGATCACCTCCTTAGACCTGCTTCAGATCCATCTCTGGATGCATGACCATCTCTGGTTGGCCTTCCTGACCGCGTTCCCACACTGTCGGCCCATGTTCATTTTGGCATCAATAATGACTCCAAGTTCCTTTTCTGCCTCTGCACTGATGAGAAGGGAGTTCCCCAGCCTGTAGGTATGCTGCTGGTTCTTCCTCCCCAGGTGCAGTACCCTGCACTTGTCAGTGTTGAAACCCATCCTGTTCTTATCCGCTCACCCCTGTAACCTGTCTAGGTCCAATTGCAGCCTATTCCTCCCTTTTAGCGTGCCCACTTCTCCCCACATCTTAGTGTCGTCTGTGAATTTGAACAGGGTGCTTTTTACCCCCTCATCCAAGTCGCTGATGAAGATGTTGAACAGTGCGGGCCCGAGGACCAAGCCCTGCGGAACCCCACTGCCCACATCCCTCCAGGTCAAAAATGACCCGTCCACCACCACTCTCTGGGTACGGTCCTCCAGCCAGTTTGCAGCCCATTTGACTGTGTACGTGTCAATACCACAGTCTCCTAGTTTTTTAATGAGATGGGGTGAGAGACAGTGTCAAAGGCCTTCCTAAAGTCCAGAAAGGCTACATCCACTGCTACACCTGCATCTAAGGATTTTGTGACCTGGTCATGGAAGGCCACCAGGTTGGTTTGACAGGACCTGCCTCTAATGAACTCATGTTGGTTGCAAGAACAGGAATCTCAACAACTTTACCAGAAGTAAGAGCAGGCCCTAAATCAGTGTTTCCTAAAGTCTAGGGCATAGCAGAGGGGTAACAGATAGGCCTTGGTGTTATCTAGAAACGCTGTTTTCCTGAAGAAAAAAAAAGTAGATTTTTTTTTGTTATGGTTACAAAGAATTCAAATGGAACTGGTACAGCCAGGTTTGACACAGGTTGCGAAAAGCCTGAAAAAAGAGCTCAGAGGAATGATGATAACACAATGAGAGTTAATTATCCTGACACTTAAAGTACATCACTGCTGAAAGCACATTGTACCAAAGGGACTGCTCGTTTTGAGTAGGCCTTTAGCAACATATGGTTAAAGGGAGGTTGTAGTTGGTTTTATTCTCCTGGAAGGTAATCGGACTTAAAAACTCTGGGAAATGCTGTTCTAAATGATGCCTGAGAAGCTGAATTTCCCTGATGACTAGTGCAAGCAGTCTCTCTGAACATCAGGGAGGATTCCAAGGTGGAACAGATTTGTCATGTCACAATGGCATTAGGAGGAAGAGCAGCACATGTTCTACTAGACCTTTTCTGACTCAAAAGTCTATGATTCCTTCAACATGAAAATGCAGTGGGACAAATTCATTCCTGGTGTAAATTCACTGATATCAAAGGAATTACTCCAGGGAGTAATTTAGTTCAGTAACTATTGTGCACAACATTTGGACTACAAGCTTAACTACATGGATAATTATTTGTAGGATGCATAATAAATGATGACTGTCAAGCCTGGCAGGGCTAATATTAGTGATACCAGCTGTGTTTTGGCTCATGGGTGTAAAAGAGCATGTAATTTTGTCTTCCTTGTGTCTGCCACTCCAAACACATGAGCAGCCAGTCTAGTTACATTCAAAAAAACCCTGCTTCTCACGTAAGTCTTTCAAATTCTGATGCCTCATACTGTTCCTAGCATGGCTATCCCTGTATGTAGATTTTTAAATGTTTTCATTTAATTACCTCCCCATCTGTAAGCTCAGCAGTAATGTTCGTAACCACACAGTTAGTTCTGTTCCCTTGCACCCTTACTTCACAGTGTAAAACCATTCTCTCTTCAGGTCTGCGAGAAATAATATTCTGGAGGAAAAGACATAGCTGAAACCATAGTTACCAAATCCCAACTGAATAGCATCTCCTGAAAAAATTCAAAAAATTGAAGCTATATATTTTACCCAAACCAACTGCAACAAGAAACAGAGATTCTCCTGCTGTCATGACCTCCACCACATTCCAAAATGGTCTTTACAAGCCAACAGGGACTCTTGTAAACTTTGCCCAGTGTTTTCCCTCCTCCATAGTAGTCATTACTCCCATAAATGGAAAATGGCTCTTTGAAAAATGTGTATTGTAAAGAGGGAGTCTTGGACATTCTGATATCTTAACAGCGAGGGTCACCTTCATACCATGCAGGACATAAAACCTGCACTTTGCTTTCTAGTGTGGAGTGTCTCCTCTTTCTCATTCATGTGAGAGCGACACCATCTTATGGGTGTTTTTTGGTTCATCCCTTCTTTGAAAGCACATCAGGTATCAGAAACAACTGCATTTCTGATCCTACTTTCAGGGTATTCTGTGGATAATTTGGAAAGAAGCCAAGAGTTAGTCTTTTCCTGGAAACACGGCTGCAGGAAAATGGAATCATCAGGCTGAACCTGCATAGCCAACTAAAAACAATAGCTTGGGCTTGTGTGTTTCATAGTAGCAGATAGCGTGCATTCTAGGGAAAAGAGGCATCCTGTTTTGCAAATCCACTACCAATTGACAGGACAAAATGTTGTTAGAATGATTTTTCCTTGGAAGCTGGGAAATGCTGCAATTAAATTGTATGAAGCACATGACCGTTTAAATAAAAAGAGTTGAGCGAAATGAAGTCAAGAATGAAATACGAATTTCCAACAGTTTCATTAGGTTTTTTATTTGCTGACTACTTATAAAGGATGCCTGCAACTCATATGCCTGGATACACTTTTCCACCCGGCTCTTGGTTGGTGAAAAATATATCCTAACTGAGGCCATGATCCCAGAGCTGGAAGCACAAAGACATACTGCTGTGCCTGTGTCGTAAATTAAATTGGTACCTTTGTTGTCTCACCAGCAGTCTAAGGTGTTATTATGGGCAATTTAAGGGTTTCTTTGCTAGCACATCAGCAGCTGGGTCATTGTATCGATGTGTATAGTACATGAAACTGGTCACATAAGGAGGGTTTTTAATTTTTTTTTCTTTTCTGATTCTACTTTCATTTTCTCCTAATTAAGCTAATTTTGTGGGCAGCTAAGGATAAGGAGAATAACAAGCTGCAGCTGGTAGAGTCTACAGAGACTCTTTAAAAATGCTTGAGAGGGGAACTTGAGATCTATTCAAGCCAAGTAAGCATAAACCTAGTAATCTATATTTTGTGTAAAGTAGGGCAGAGAGCTGATAGTGTGACTTGCCAGCTAGAAGAAATAGCTGTTACTGCAGGTCAGGTTCAAAAGTTTCCCCTTCTGTTAAGAACAAGAGACTCTTTTGCAGCTCTTTAGCATAAATAATGTAACAGTGATGCAGAGAATATTTCGAAAGAGCAATACTGTATAAGTAGCTCCTTTACTAACCTGATTAGGGTGTGGTTTTAGAAGGCTGATTTCATCTCAGGGCTACACCTAAATCCTCCCAAGATTGGTCAGGGGCTTTGGAGAGCCTCATAATAGGCATGAGGGACTTGAGATATATGATTCCCATAAGGAAGATGCCTGTGCGTGATTTCTTTTAGCGTGAGGATGTTGTCGCATGCCAACAAATGCACGGTCCTTGACAGATAAGGAACTAAGTCCAATGGCATGGAATCCAAGATGATTGGAGACCCTTGATCTGCTCCAGCCTTCATCCACCTTCAGTCACTGAAAAGGGGATTATATTTTTCTTCCGCCTAGTCTGCCGTTGAGGTCTTCTTGGATCGTTCTTAGTCAGGAACCTCCCCCTCAATGTTGCTCCCATGGGTGACCCTACCAGGAACATGAAGCTCCCAATGGCCTTGCTCTCAGGATCATTGGAACACACGAGCCTCTCCACTACTAGAAGGTGGCGATCCCCGGAGAGGATTTAGCTGGGAGGATAGATGCACAAACATCAGCATCTTGGCCGAAGCAAATTCCAACAGTGTTGAGGCCATGATCAATCCAAAACCAACTTCACTGGACAGGTCATGTTGTTCTCATGCCTGACTCCTGCTTTCCAAAGAGAAACTTTTTCTCACAGCTGAAAGAAGGTCAGTGAGGTAGCGGAGGGCAAAGAAAGTGCTTCAAAGACACCTTGAAGGCAAACATGAAGAGGCGTAACATCGGCATCAACACTTGGGAGACCCTTGGCTCAGGATTGACCGAAATGGAGGAAGGCTCTTTGGGAGGGACCTCAACACTTTGAAACAGCTCATCGACAGGCAAAAGAGGAAAAGAGGAACAGGTGAAAAGAACATCAGAACACCCAACACAGCAACACAGTGCCCATCCCTCCTGGAAACACCTGTCCTCGCTGCAACAGTTCATGTGGGTCTAGAATTCGGCTATGGAGCCACCTGCAGACTCACTATTAGGAGCCTTGGAAGACAATCTTACTTGTTCATGAGTGATTGCCCATCATCATGAAGGACTTGATGATACCTGTGGACTTGATTATAGCTGGTGGTAGTGGGTGAAGGGGTTAAGTTACTTAGAGGAGAGGGGAGAAGATAGCATTCTTTAGAGGATTTGCCTCTTCTGTAATATCATTTCCAGTAATTCTAATATTATAAAAGCCTTAGTCTATCTGTCTGTGTGGCCATAACGCTTAATTTGCACTCTAACTGGTTGTTTGAAACAACCAATCCGAGTGCTCCAAGAGTGTTCCGGACAAGAGGCAGCAGTGGCGGTGCAGCAGAGTGCCACCATGACAGTGGGCATGGAGCAGCACCACTGGCCTTGTCCCCCCGCTTCCCCGGCCCTGCTCCCTGCAGGCAGTGGCAGTACAGGATGCTGGCCAAGGGGGATGGAGGGGACAGCAGGGCAAGGTTCCTCTGCCCCAGCTCCTGGAAGACGGCAGCGGTGCGGGGTGGTGGGTGGTGGCACTCTGTTCCCACCTCTCCCCCCACCCTGTCATTCTTGATGGGCAATTGGCTAGTATGCAACATAGCATCTATATAAACAAAACTGGAAATCTGGATGCCTAAAGTTAAGGTTCTAAAACCATATTCAGACTTCTCCAGAGAAATGGTCTGTGAGGTGACCTAAAGTGCTAAGCACCAACAATTTCATACCCTCTTCACTCTGCCTTTCAGCATCCACCCTCTGTCACTGAGATACAGGATACTGGACACAATGGACCTATGCTCTCACCCAGTAAGTGTCAGTTCTTATGTTTTAAATGTATTAGAATTGATGGGATTTGCAAGGGTTCATCACTTTATCACTTTGTAAAACTAGGCCAAACCTTTATTTAGCTTTAAGGGAATGGGGTTGCAAATACAGTTTTACCATTTTCCTTATAGGGGAGCCTTGAGACCCAACTGACATCAAAGGTAAGCACTACATAGACACATAGCACTTATGTCCCCACTCCAAAGCACTTCTAAGACAAGAAAACAACAATGAAATATTAGTATCCTACTTTAGATTGGTCACTGAGGCACTTCAGCCCCCTGGGGACATCAGCATCCTTTTTGTTTCAGTGATGAACTTTTAAGTGCCTTTCCCATAGAGTGGAATCTAGAACCCTGGATTTTGTCCCTGGGGCTCCCTGCACAATGCCTAAAAAAAGTGACAGTGGTGTAGGGTGTAGCCATGTTGGTCTAAGGACATAGGCAGACAAGATAGGGCTGTGTGAAGATTTGGGTACTGATTCGATTTAGAGGAGATTTGGCCCGATTTGGTGGCCGAACCTCCAAATCGAATTAGGGGACCAATTAAGAGGTCTGAATCGATTCAAAGCTCTCCAAATCAATTCAGAAAAGGTTCGGAGAGTTTCAGTGGTGTGGGCAGTCCCCGCCCACTGCAGCTGGTAAGTAGCAGGCGGGAAGGGAAGGCGGAAGGAGGGGGAGGGGATCATGGGGGAACCCCTGCCAGGCCCCATCCCCTGCCTACTCCCGCAGCTCTCCTGAGCCCCCTTGACCCCAGCCCACTCTCTCAGCCCCCGCTCCCAATGGCTACCCCACCTGCCCCAGCTCCCAGCCCTTTAAAAAAAGCCCCCAGTCACTGGGTGCTGCCTGGCAGGGGGGTGATCCCCGCTGCCGCCCACTGCCTCATGCCACATGGGGGGCTCTGTCAGGAGTCTCTCAACCCCCACCTGCTTCCCCGCCCAGCCCAGCTCCCGGCCCTTTAAGAAACAAACAAAAAAAAACCCCCAGACTCACCGGCTGCTACAGCAGCCTTGGGGCTTCTGGGGGCTTGTGGCAGAGCCCCCCATGCAGTGTGGGGATCACGCCCCCACCCCGGCCAGCAGCACCTGGTGAATCAGGGCTTTTTTTCCCCAAACAGCCAGGAGCTGGGAGAGCAGGCAGGGCAGCCATTGCGAGCAGGTGGGGAATGGGGCCGATTCAGGGATTTGGCTGATTCAGCAGCAGCCAAATCTCTGAATAAGATTTGGCCAAATCGATTTGAGACAGTGATTCGAATCACAGAATTGAATCACTGTCCCCCGCATTGGCCAAATCTGAAGCGAATACTAGCCGCTTCACGCAGGCCCAAGACAAGTTTCTTTGGGTGAATCTGATATCTTTTATTAGACCAACTTAAATAGCTGGAATTTTTTTCCCAAAGAACCTTGTCTAAGAAAAACTAGGCAGCTCAGAATGGGATCCACTAACATTGCCTCGTTGAGGAGCGGGCTGCCTAGAGGTAGCCATCGCACACTGCTGTAGAGATAACATGCCTTAACAAAGGGTTGCAAGGAAGTGCCTCCCTCTTGGACTTCACAATGTGAGATACAATGTATGGCAGCTCTGAGTAAGAGAAGAGGAGGCTAGGCTGTTTAGATACCCAAATGGTGAGAAAAAGGTAATATTTTGATTCCTCTTGGTAACAGATATTTTCCTAGCTTCACTTTTCAAGTCTTTTAGGAGCAGCAACTATAGTCAGGTATCAGTTGCTGCTCTGAGGGCAAGATGGTAAAAAAGCACTGGAAATGTGTGTGTAGTTTGTGTTCTAAGTAACAAGAAATGTAGTATTCTGGTCAACAAGCTGTAGCTAGACTTCCTGCTGTAGCTTACTAATATATATAGTTAGGGCCGGGTCCACAAAGGAGCAAGGCGTAGTGACATTCTGTGCTGTCGTTCCAAATGTTAGGAACCTGGCCCCAAGAGTGGAATTTCCTCAGCCCTGAGATGGGTGCCTAGGTTCCCTACACAATGGATGGAGAGAGTTGAGCACCTCAGAATGGGATTCATAAGTCTCTGGGAGGGGAAATACTCAAATTCATCCCCTCGAAAAGCTGATGAGAGGGTCTGACATTCTGGGACACACCCACCAAAATCCTTGCCTCTTGTATAATTACTGGGCCATCGCAGCTACAGTATCACACCAACCCTACCAATATTTTGATTAAACATTAAGCAGATGAACTGCATAAACATTGACCGAGGAAATGAACAGAATCCAGGGCTCAAAATAATTCCTCAATCTCTCTGTTAGTGAGTCAAGCACAGTCTCCCCACCTTTCTAGCCCATCCAATTTTGTATTTTTTTAAATCTGGTAGCTCAAGTCCAACACAAGGTATGTAGGTTTCCCCAATGGAGACAAAGAGTTTCCTTCTATGATAAGGTGATAGGTTTGGTGGGTGGGAAGAAGAGCAGGGGATATGATATACCTCGACTACAGCAAGGTTTTGGCACTGTCTACCACTACCCACAACATTCTCATTAATAAGCTAATAAAATACCGACTAGGTGAAAGTACTGTAAGGCAGATACATAACTGGTTGGATCCTCATGCTCAATGTGTAGTACACTGAGTGGGATTCCCCAGGGGTCTTTCCTATGATCCAATGATCTGCTCCAACATAGCTTATAGTCTAATGATTAAAGTATCCTAATGGAAGATGTAGAGTTGAATGCTTTCAAGCAGAAGAAAGCATTAAATCCAAGTCTCCTTTTCCTGAGTGCTCAAAACACTAGGCCAGCAATAGGCAACCCCCAGCATGGGTGCCAGAATGTGGTACACAAAGGCATGATGCTTGGCACACACGCCTCAGAGCAGATGGTAGAGGAGAGGCTGGGCTGCACTGCCACAGCAAGGATCAGGCTCCTCACAGCTCCCCTGCCAGTGCCAGCCACCCCTGGCATGCCAACATCTTACAAGTCAGAGTTGTGGGTGTTTTTAGCACTCTGCCCAAAAACATTGCTGACCCCTGCTTTTGCATAAAAGGAGGTTACCACCACCTCTACCTTTTGTCATCTTTTTGAATTAAAATGACTGCAGCTGCTATGTTATGTAAATTCAATATTGTCACTAAATGCTAGGCTTGCTCAAAATGCCAGTTACATTCATAGAATCATGGAAAAGTACAGCTGGAAGGGAACTCAGGAGGTCATCTAATCCATCACCTTGCTCAAGGCAGGATCATCCCTATCTAAATCATCTAGACAATGCTTATCCAACCCAGGGGTCAGCAACCTTTGAGCAGTAGTTGAACTAACAATTAGTTAGTGGAACTAACAGAGCTCCCTTGAAGGAGGGTCACAGCCTGTGATCCTGCTCTCACCACTGCCTCCTGCCCTGTGCCATGATTCCCTGTCCTTCTGCCCTCCCTCCTCCCCCACCCCCGCATGTGCTGCTAATGTGCTTCTAACCCACTTGCTGATGACCCATTTCCCTTGCCACCAAATGCCACCAAATCACCCCACCACAAAATCTCCACTGCTGCCCTGGCTCTGAATGCCAGTTACCATCCCTTCATAGTCTGTACCTGGCCCATAGGCTCATTGCTGACACCTAATCTAACTTATTTAAAAAAAAAAACTTTAGGAATAAGCTTCATGCACAATATTGATGAAACCCAAAACATCAAAATCACCTTTTTAGGAGGTCACGGGACATCACTGGAGCAGATATGCCTATCTGAAACTACACCTCCATGGGGGAGAGAGCACAATTTGCAAACATTGCTGACCCCCTCAACTCTCAAACAAGAGTTTCTCCTGTTTGTAGAATGTGTACCCTGTATAAGGAGATCAAATCTGAAAAGCTGTTTTCCCAGAAGAAACTCAGCAAAAAAATCTTCATTCAGAACAACTCACAAAGTCTGCAGAAGGAAAGATGGCTGCTGCAGGGGGAAACAGAGCAGACGGAGCAGAGAAAGAGAACAATAAGATATCCCCTTTGACCAGAGAGGACTTTGGTGAGTTAATCTCAGAAATCAGAGTTTTCAAATCCTTTGGAGATAAAGGTGGAGGGAAACCTGTAATCAGCAGTAAATCTTCAAAGTAAAATTAAGGTGATTGAAAAAAGAAGAAGAAAAGGAGCTTGCAGAGAAAACTGAGATTATAGAAAATTGAGAGAGAAGAAATAACGTAAGAGTAAAAGGACTCCCATGAGGTGTAGAGAAGAGAGATCCAGCAGAATATTTAAAAAAAGGTATTCTACTTCTTCAGCAGAATATTTAAAAAAAGGTATTCTACTTCTTCCTACAGCTAAAAGCCAAGGCAAACACTCCTTGTAGACAGAGCACACAAAGCTCTCTGCACTCCCCCAATTCAAAGGAAACAAGAGATATGATACTATGTTCACTCCGTTTTGAGCAAAAGCAGCAGATTCTGAAGAAGGTTAGAGAGACTTCCGAGCGTGCCGTGGGAGGATATCAAATACAAGTGTGCCAAGAATTGTCACAGGCTACATTAAGGAAAAGGAAGGTACTGTATAGGCTCTGGCCCTCTTGGCCTTAGCCGACAGGTTGCCGTTGGCTGCACATCTAGCCTAGGCCCACTTCTTCAGGCTTGGCCTCCAAGTAGCAGCCTGCCTGCATCTCTCTATCTGGACAAGCCTCCAGCTCTCTTGGCTCTTAGCTTGCCCCTGTCTCACTCTGGTCAGGCCTCAGGCCTTCTTGGCCCTTAGCCTGTCCGTGTTGCCCTTTCTGCACATAGGCTCTGGCCTTCTTGGGCTCAGCCCACTTATGTTGCCCCCTCTGGGCTCAGGCTCTGGCTTTCTTGGCCTCAGACCACTTATGTCTCCCTCTGTCACATGCTCCTGCCCTGTCAAAACCTGACATTCCTCTCAGGTAGCTCTGTGTAGCTTCCTTGCGATTTCTACATCTGGACCAGTTAAACTAAAATGGAAATACAAGCAAATGCTTCAAGCTAAAAGACTCAAAGCCCTCCTCAGTGGCCCTATGCAGCTGCTGAAGCCCTCTCCCAACTCACTGGTGCCCCTAGCTGCTGGGAATATCTGACCAGGTCTGCAGCTTCTGCTTCTTGCTGGCAGGAGCTCTCCACCTCACAGGATTCAGGGCTACACTGGCCCCTCTGCCACATGGATCCAGGCATATATCCCCTGGGCTTCTCCCTTTCCAGTCAGGTGTTCTCCTGACCAGCCACAGAGCAGCCTATTGCTGTTGCTCTGGCTAAGCTGTAGCATCCTTGCTGCCTACCCAGGGCTGTGCCCTATTGTCACATGGCTAGGCAGCTAGCCAGGCAATAGGCACTTGCAGCCTATGGGTCCCTGGCTGGCTGCCTACTCTCCTTCAGCCGCCTTTGCCTGCCTGAGGGCATACTGACTGTGAGTCCCTGGCTTCCTGTTACATGGCGTTTTGCCTGAATAAAAAGTGTTTAAAAAAATTCAGGAAAAACATGGGGACAAAGACACTGTAAATGTCCTACCAGTGCACGGACAGAAAGTAGTTTGTTAAAATACACTCAAGAGATCCAAGGAAGAGGATGATGCCTCTTGCTACAGAGGAAGGCATCCCCCGTTCCATGCAAGTATGGGTAAAAGCCCTTCCTGATTCCAAATGTGGTGATCCACATGGCTCCGCATGTAGGAGCAAGACCCTCTAATCAGGATCCTCCGGGTTTCTTTGGACCCCTAAGGGGACTCAGGTGCAGGGACACCTAGCATATGGATCCTGAATAGGCTTAGATGAGAGAGAGAGGTGTTGAGTTGCTTAGCTCTGCCAAGCTGCTGGCAGTTGTAGGCATACACGGGAACAGAGCTGTAGGCACCCAGGGAATTTGCAGTGAAAATACAGGTGCTTACAAATTCTCAAGGACCTAAGACGTTAAGGGGGGGTTTTGGGGATCACACTCTTTGGTGTTTAAACTCACTCTAAATTCTGTCCATTTCTCTGCCCTTCTGTAGGTCTGAGCTTTTGTCTGTTGTTTTTTT
Source organism: Gavialis gangeticus (assembly GCF_001723915.1). NCBI lineage: Eukaryota > Metazoa > Chordata > Crocodylia > Gavialidae > Gavialis > Gavialis gangeticus. Next base: position 100,856,421 of record NW_017729031.1, read on the forward strand.
TTCTTTTTTCTGTGCTTTTTCCTGTCATTTCTATCAATTCAGCTTTCAGAATATGTTGTTAGAACTGCAACACCTTGAATTATTAGTCATATGATTTCATTTCAAGCAAAGAATTTCTTTTGTGACGTGGCATTTGGATAAAGGTAGGGATAACATGTGACTAATTACCAAGGTGAGGTTTGAGGTGCAGGCACAGTATTATTGAAGGAAACAATGTATTCTACAGAGGTCTCAGAGATGACTTAAGTTCCAGGTCATGTAGAGCTCTCCATTATTAAATTGTGAATCTTTATATTTTTTCTCATCATAGTTC
>NW_017729031.1:100861733-100865496 GCF_001723915.1 Gavialis gangeticus
CAAAGTAAAATTAAGGTGATTGAAAAAAGAAGAAGAAAAGGAGCTTGCAGAGAAAACTGAGATTATAGAAAATTGAGAGAGAAGAAATAACGTAAGAGTAAAAGGACTCCCATGAGGTGTAGAGAAGAGAGATCCAGCAGAATATTTAAAAAAAGGTATTCTACTTCTTCAGCAGAATATTTAAAAAAAGGTATTCTACTTCTTCCTACAGCTAAAAGCCAAGGCAAACACTCCTTGTAGACAGAGCACACAAAGCTCTCTGCACTCCCCCAATTCAAAGGAAACAAGAGATATGATACTATGTTCACTCCGTTTTGAGCAAAAGCAGCAGATTCTGAAGAAGGTTAGAGAGACTTCCGAGCGTGCCGTGGGAGGATATCAAATACAAGTGTGCCAAGAATTGTCACAGGCTACATTAAGGAAAAGGAAGGTACTGTATAGGCTCTGGCCCTCTTGGCCTTAGCCGACAGGTTGCCGTTGGCTGCACATCTAGCCTAGGCCCACTTCTTCAGGCTTGGCCTCCAAGTAGCAGCCTGCCTGCATCTCTCTATCTGGACAAGCCTCCAGCTCTCTTGGCTCTTAGCTTGCCCCTGTCTCACTCTGGTCAGGCCTCAGGCCTTCTTGGCCCTTAGCCTGTCCGTGTTGCCCTTTCTGCACATAGGCTCTGGCCTTCTTGGGCTCAGCCCACTTATGTTGCCCCCTCTGGGCTCAGGCTCTGGCTTTCTTGGCCTCAGACCACTTATGTCTCCCTCTGTCACATGCTCCTGCCCTGTCAAAACCTGACATTCCTCTCAGGTAGCTCTGTGTAGCTTCCTTGCGATTTCTACATCTGGACCAGTTAAACTAAAATGGAAATACAAGCAAATGCTTCAAGCTAAAAGACTCAAAGCCCTCCTCAGTGGCCCTATGCAGCTGCTGAAGCCCTCTCCCAACTCACTGGTGCCCCTAGCTGCTGGGAATATCTGACCAGGTCTGCAGCTTCTGCTTCTTGCTGGCAGGAGCTCTCCACCTCACAGGATTCAGGGCTACACTGGCCCCTCTGCCACATGGATCCAGGCATATATCCCCTGGGCTTCTCCCTTTCCAGTCAGGTGTTCTCCTGACCAGCCACAGAGCAGCCTATTGCTGTTGCTCTGGCTAAGCTGTAGCATCCTTGCTGCCTACCCAGGGCTGTGCCCTATTGTCACATGGCTAGGCAGCTAGCCAGGCAATAGGCACTTGCAGCCTATGGGTCCCTGGCTGGCTGCCTACTCTCCTTCAGCCGCCTTTGCCTGCCTGAGGGCATACTGACTGTGAGTCCCTGGCTTCCTGTTACATGGCGTTTTGCCTGAATAAAAAGTGTTTAAAAAAATTCAGGAAAAACATGGGGACAAAGACACTGTAAATGTCCTACCAGTGCACGGACAGAAAGTAGTTTGTTAAAATACACTCAAGAGATCCAAGGAAGAGGATGATGCCTCTTGCTACAGAGGAAGGCATCCCCCGTTCCATGCAAGTATGGGTAAAAGCCCTTCCTGATTCCAAATGTGGTGATCCACATGGCTCCGCATGTAGGAGCAAGACCCTCTAATCAGGATCCTCTGGGTTTCTTTGGACCCCTAAGGGGACTCAGGTGCAGGGACACCTAGCATATGGATCCTGAATAGGCTTAGATGAGAGAGAGAGGTGTTGAGTTGCTTAGCTCTGCCAAGCTGCTGGCAGTTGTAGGCATACACGGGAACAGAGCTGTAGGCACCCAGGGAATTTGCAGTGAAAATACAGGTGCTTACAAATTCTCAAGGACCTAAGACGTTAAGGGGGGGTTTTGGGGATCACACTCTTTGGTGTTTAAACTCACTCTAAATTCTGTCCATTTCTCTGCCCTTCTGTAGGTCTGAGCTTTTGTCTGTTGTTTTTTTTTCTTTTTTCTGTGCTTTTTCCTGTCATTTCTATCAATTCAGCTTTCAGAATATGTTGTTAGAACTGCAACACCTTGAATTATTAGTCATATGATTTCATTTCAAGCAAAGAATTTCTTTTGTGACGTGGCATTTGGATAAAGGTAGGGATAACATGTGACTAATTACCAAGGTGAGGTTTGAGGTGCAGGCACAGTATTATTGAAGGAAACAATGTATTCTACAGAGGTCTCAGAGATGACTTAAGTTCCAGGTCATGTAGAGCTCTCCATTATTAAATTGTGAATCTTTATATTTTTTCTCATCATAGTTCTTAAAGTAGCTGTGTGTTTAAAGGAATCTATCAGAACATGCACTCCTTTTCCATATTAAATAGTTCATTACAAAAATCTTGCTGAACTGGTAAGGAAACTACCAACTCACTGATGGCCCCATTACCAGCGTAGAACTTAAGCCTTCATTTAAAGTGAAACACCCTGGTCTCCATGGTTTCAAAGATAACCTCAAATTAAACTGAGCCAGTGCTGTCATATATTCATACAGTGCAGGCTACACTGAGCCAGTTTCATCCCTGCTTTTACCCCACATGCTTCAACAGGGCTGAATTTAGTTTAGTATTCTGAATTACCCACAGCCCATTCATCTTATTTGTGCTAATGGCAAGGACAGAAGATGCAAAAAAAAAAAAAAGTGTTAACCATTTAACTCCCACACATAAAAGCAAAACAATCAGGTATTTTGTAACTGTAGGTAACAGTACTTAAGAAGAATAAACTAATATCTTTTTCTAGTCTCTCTCCTAGCTACTATTGCTCATCTGAAGAACATTTCTTAGCAAAATAGCTGTGTGCTAAATGTTTGTTTCTCAAAAATAGTTTTCAAATAATTCAGGGAAATGGGGCACAGAAAAGAGGAGTATTCTTGGGTAGGAGTTGATTAGCATACAAGACAAAATCTCTACCCAAATAGTTGTTCTTAGCCTTGAACAGGGTATTTGGAATAAGGGGTAACTGATAAGTTCTGGACAACACGGCTTTTCAGATACAAAAATCCAACTGTTTGTCTTATATTACACTTTTCCCTGGTAACCAGAGATTGCATGCTTAATGCAATATTTTTTCTACATCATAGATGGCTCTTATCTTCCATGTACAGTCATGCAATATGTACTGTAGGTAGGAGTCCATACCATTAGAGGAGCAGTTTCTGTAAAGCATAGAGATGTCAATTAAGTATGGATAAGTATAGTATTAAAATAAACTATTAGGGCACATCCACACATGCAACCACGTATGCTTGCAGCAGCTCAGATAGAAGTGGTGCAAATTTGACGCGGGGCTTTTTGCCTCAGTGTACATGCTCAGACATGCATTTTGTTGTGGAGCAAATTGTGCCACCTGGGGCAAAATAACCCTGTCTGGCTCTTCCCGGATCTGCAGCCAGGGGGAGCTAGAGCCTGGGGCCAGCACCTGTGCTGTCCCCAGCAATACAAAAACCTGCCCTGGCAAGCAACTCAGGGCTACTCGCTCTCCGGAGCTTCTGGCGCTCAGCTGCTTGCTACATGGGGATACTACCCCTTGTGCCAGCTGGACTACTGCAGCAGCATCCCAAATCCATTTTTAAAAAATCCCCAAATCCATGTTTTTCCACAATTAACACAAAAGACCACTCTATACACACACACGTATATCTAGACAGAGAGAGAGAGCAATCAGTTGGGCAATGCTTTATTGGTATATTTACAATGTTTGCACATGATGGGTGTGTGATTGGAGGATGTGGTGTTTGCAGGAAGGGGGTAAGAAGGAGTGGGGAAGGCAGGTGGGTGTGTGTGGAGGGATGTGGGTTGGTGTGTGGGTAGGTGT
>NW_017729031.1:100865618-100866690 GCF_001723915.1 Gavialis gangeticus
CCCCCCTGGAGGGTCACAGCCCCTATTCCCCACAGGGCCCCAGCCCCACCACCCGGGGTCCCAGGCACCTTGGAGGACCACAGTCTCCCCCCTCCCCCCCCACCCACCCAGGGTTTTAGCTCCCCTGGTGGGCCCCAGCCCCACCGCCCAGGGTCCCAGCTCCCCTGGAGGGCCAGAGCCCTCCTGCCCAGGGCCCATAACTTACCTTTAGCAGCAGCAGCAGGAGTGGGGCACTCTGAGCCATGGTAGCAAGACCTGGCATGGCATGTGGGGACTGTGCACCGGGCCCAGGCAGGTCCTGGGGCCTCTCTGTTGCTGGGCTGGGCCCTTGGTGGCAGGACCCAGCATGACACATGGTCCCCATGTGCCCTTGGGGCCCCTATGCCACCTGGCTGGGCCAGGCCCAGGACAGCAGGACCCAGCACGGTGTGTGGTCCCCGTGTGCTGGGCCCAACTAGGCCCTACCACCCTTGGGCCCCTTGTGCTGCCTGGCCGTGCCGGGCCCAGGGTGGCAGGAACCGGCTCAGCATGCAGGGACTGCGTGCCGCACCCAGACGGGTCCTGCTGGCCCTGGGGCTGCTCCTGCCACCCCACCAGGCAGCGCAGGGGCCCCAAGAGCAGCAGGGCCCAGCTGGGCAGGGATCAGGAGGTTTGGGGGGCTGGTGGGGGGAGGGGCTGGGCAGGGATTGGGGGGCTGACAGGGGGAGGCACCAGGCAGAGCAGGGCTGGGGGGGCTGGGGAAGCAGGCGGTCCCCCCCCATGGTCCCCTTCCTCCTCCTCCAGGCCCCCCAACCCCTTACCAGCACTGGAGCCCTGGTGCTGAACATGCGGCCCCCTTTTTTTTGATTTTTTTTTTACTTGCTGTAAGGGGTAAGAGTGCAGAAATGTCCAGAGCTGTACTGCAGAGTCTATGGGCATGTGCGTCAATGCAAACAAAAGCCAGTTTTTCACATGAGTAAGACTTGTGCCCTTGTAGTGGCAGCCAAAAAAGAGTAAACAGAGGAAGGATTTACAGCTGCTGAGAGCTGGGGCTTGGTTACAGCAATGTGTGCACCTCCAGAGACCCATTCAT
>NW_017729031.1:100871690-100872895 GCF_001723915.1 Gavialis gangeticus
ATTTGTGCTAATGGCAAGGACAGAAGATGCAAAAAAAAAAAAAAGTGTTAACCATTTAACTCCCACACATAAAAGCAAAACAATCAGGTATTTTGTAACTGTAGGTAACAGTACTTAAGAAGAATAAACTAATATCTTTTTCTAGTCTCTCTCCTAGCTACTATTGCTCATCTGAAGAACATTTCTTAGCAAAATAGCTGTGTGCTAAATGTTTGTTTCTCAAAAATAGTTTTCAAATAATTCAGGGAAATGGGGCACAGAAAAGAGGAGTATTCTTGGGTAGGAGTTGATTAGCATACAAGACAAAATCTCTACCCAAATAGTTGTTCTTAGCCTTGAACAGGGTATTTGGAATAAGGGGTAACTGATAAGTTCTGGACAACACGGCTTTTCAGATACAAAAATCCAACTGTTTGTCTTATATTACACTTTTCCCTGGTAACCAGAGATTGCATGCTTAATGCAATATTTTTTCTACATCATAGATGGCTCTTATCTTCCATGTACAGTCATGCAATATGTACTGTAGGTAGGAGTCCATACCATTAGAGGAGCAGTTTCTGTAAAGCATAGAGATGTCAATTAAGTATGGATAAGTATAGTATTAAAATAAACTATTAGGGCACATCCACACATGCAACCACGTATGCTTGCAGCAGCTCAGATAGAAGTGGTGCAAATTTGACGCGGGGCTTTTTGCCTCAGTGTACATGCTCAGACATGCATTTTGTTGTGGAGCAAATTGTGCCACCTGGGGCAAAATAACCCTGTCTGGCTCTTCCCGGATCTGCAGCCAGGGGGAGCTAGAGCCTGGGGCCAGCACCTGTGCTGTCCCCAGCAATACAAAAACCTGCCCTGGCAAGCAACTCAGGGCTACTCGCTCTCCGGAGCTTCTGGCGCTCAGCTGCTTGCTACATGGGGATACTACCCCTTGTGCCAGCTGGACTACTGCAGCAGCATCCCAAATCCATTTTTAAAAAATCCCCAAATCCATGTTTTTCCACAATTAACACAAAAGACCACTCTATACACACACACGTATATCTAGACAGAGAGAGAGAGCAATCAGTTGGGCAATGCTTTATTGGTATATTTACAATGTTTGCACATGATGGGTGTGTGATTGGAGGATGTGGTGTTTGCAGGAAGGGGGTAAGAAGGAGTGGGGAAGGCAGGTGGGTGTGTGTGGAGGGATGTGGGTTGGT
>NW_017729031.1:100877895-100889600 GCF_001723915.1 Gavialis gangeticus
CCCCCTGGAGGGTCACAGCCCCTATTCCCCACAGGGCCCCAGCCCCACCACCCGGGGTCCCAGGCACCTTGGAGGACCACAGTCTCCCCCCTCCCCCCCCACCCACCCAGGGTTTTAGCTCCCCTGGTGGGCCCCAGCCCCACCGCCCAGGGTCCCAGCTCCCCTGGAGGGCCAGAGCCCTCCTGCCCAGGGCCCATAACTTACCTTTAGCAGCAGCAGCAGGAGTGGGGCACTCTGAGCCATGGTAGCAAGACCTGGCATGGCATGTGGGGACTGTGCACCGGGCCCAGGCAGGTCCTGGGGCCTCTCTGTTGCTGGGCTGGGCCCTTGGTGGCAGGACCCAGCATGACACATGGTCCCCATGTGCCCTTGGGGCCCCTATGCCACCTGGCTGGGCCAGGCCCAGGACAGCAGGACCCAGCACGGTGTGTGGTCCCCGTGTGCTGGGCCCAACTAGGCCCTACCACCCTTGGGCCCCTTGTGCTGCCTGGCCGTGCCGGGCCCAGGGTGGCAGGAACCGGCTCAGCATGCAGGGACTGCGTGCCGCACCCAGACGGGTCCTGCTGGCCCTGGGGCTGCTCCTGCCACCCCACCAGGCAGCGCAGGGGCCCCAAGAGCAGCAGGGCCCAGCTGGGCAGGGATCAGGAGGTTTGGGGGGCTGGTGGGGGGAGGGGCTGGGCAGGGATTGGGGGGCTGACAGGGGGAGGCACCAGGCAGAGCAGGGCTGGGGGGGCTGGGGAAGCAGGCAGTCCCCCCCCATGGTCCCCTTCCTCCTCCTCCAGGCCCCCCAACCCCTTACTCACCAGCACTGGAGCCCTGGTGCTGAACATGCGGCCCCCTTTTTTTTGTTTAATTTTTTCAAACTTGCAGGTCAGGAAACATTTTTTTATTCCGGCACGTGCCACTTGCCCTGCCTCAAAGGGGTTTGAGGAAGGGCAAGAGGCACGTGAGCACTCGTCTGGACGCACCCCTAGTTTCTATCCCAACTCCTTGACCCTTTTAGCTGCTGAGTGTTTTTAAGAGTCTAACACTTGGGAGAAATGTATAGCAGTCACTTTCGCAGCTTACCTGCTTCTGAGCCAGTAGCATTTGTATAGCAAGACCCATCACTTGCTGATCTTCATAAGTAACTGATTGAGTAGGATAAGAATGCATTCAAATCTGGCGGTCTTTCTTGGTTTTGAACTGATTTCCACTCACCCTAAAAGACAGTTCATGTATTACACCTTTATTAACAAAAAAAACGCTTAAAAGGGAAACGCTTAAAAGGAATTTACAACCATACATTCTCACACAGTAGATCCAATTTCAGGAATTCCTTAAACAATTGTTACTTCTCTACCTGGCTGAGTTTAGCAAGAAAGTTGCGCTTTCATAAGGCCAGAATTTTAAAAAGTCAGCGATGGTAAACTGGTGCAGAAGGCTGTGTGGACACCTGTATTTTGGCAGAAAAGTGGCACAAGTTGGTTTAAGGTAAACCAAAATAAATCATTTGTACAAGGAAATGAGTCTCCACACAGCCTTTTGCATTGGTTAACTGAGTGGGTTATCACTCCTGTCACCAGGCAGCTTATTTTTCCTGGGTCAAAGCTTGTCCCTGCAGAAAACATCATTAATAATAAAAAAAACCCAAGTGTACAGACACCAACCACGTAAACCAAAATCAGTGGTCCTTCCTCAGACCCTGAAAAGGTAACTCCTTTCTCTATGCTTCCTCAACAGCCCCACAGCTTTCTCCTTTCCCTGGGGGTGGGGGTTAACTTCCTCTAGGGCTAGCCACACACCCCTGTCAGGTAGCCCAGTGCTCCTAGGCAGCTAGGGTATTACCTTCTAACGCAGGGGCAGGCAATTATTTTGGGCGGAGGGCTGCTTACAGAGTTTTGGCAAGCCATTGAGGGCTGCATGACAGGCAGCCAGGGGCAGATTAATGTTAATTTTCTACATTTTTTAGGGGCCCCGGGGCTGGATGGAATGTCCTGGCAGGCCACATCCGGCCTGCGGGCTGCATTTTGCCCACCCCTGTTCTAACCCATTACACCTGAGCTCCAACCCCTGAGCTATGCACCTTGTTAACTATATCAGTTGTAAAATGGAGTGAAGTCATTCTATTGCAACTTTCTCGTACAGTTAAGCTTCTAACATACAGGGAGAGTAAGTACTTCAGCTTCAGCAAGTGTTCGTTTCATCACTGCCTCCAACCAGTCAAATCTTTGTCAGGCATTATGGGTGGGAGTTATGGATCACTTCTCTACTACTGTGACACCTAGGATTATGTATCACAAGATTATATATCACATGCTTGGACAGAGGAAAAAAGAGGTAAATACAGGCTTAGAATGAGTAAGGGAAAACTGTGGTATTTAAAGCCTGAATTAAAACCCTCTGAAGTAACTGGATCAGGAACCTAATCTGCATTAATCTACATCCTGAGGGTCAGGGGACATCAGTACAAAACAAAGACATTAGCAGGGCTAAAGATGGAAATACCTATGTTCTTCTGTGAAGTACAGCTGGATTGCTATAGTAGCTGCTGAGCTACCAGAAGATACCTGATCTGCTCCTAGCCTGATTTTTTTATAATATAATTCCTAGAATTATCTTCTAGGATCTCCCAGGACTGAGGTAGTCAACCCACAGCACACATGCTCCAAGTGACATGGGCAGCTGGTGTTTTTAGCATGAGAGCCCTGGGGACCAAGTCAAAGGAGGCGCTGGCAATGGGAGTCAGAGCAGCACTTGGGGAGGAGAAGGGGGTTGGGATGGCACTCAGGGAGAAGAAAGAAGTTGGCCGATGTTAGCTCAAGGGTTTGGCCCCATGGGAGCTGCAGGGGTAGGTGCTGCTGAATTTCATGTTGCCATGTCCTAATGGCAACAGGATAGGGTAGTGATGGCTAATTATTTGAATGGCATACTTTGGACTTAATTTGTAGCATGTTTGCCAAAAGGTTTGGCCACCACTGTCTTAGAAGATACTGTGAACAATGGCATGGCATAACACTTTATGGGGAGCTACTTTTGGACAAATACTGACTAGAGTTATGTTAGATCTTCTGAGATACCTCCCAGTAAGGAGATTATTCTTGGGGAAATAGGAGTAACCCTGGCTGTCCTGCTCTGTCTAGATGAATGATAGGGATCAAGTGAATGATTCAAACATTAATCCAATCTTTGTTTTCCTTTCAGGTGCAAACACTCTTGTCAATAGGGAAGAAACTTTTCCCACACTGTCCACATAAGTATCTCAGCAAAATAATAGCACAAGCAACTTAAGCAGTAATAATGTCAAAGAATCAGCACCCAGAACATTAAACCACAATGAGCTTAAGCTGCACTAATTAAAGTACTGCCCCCCCCACACCCGAAGCATGTGTAAAAGTGCCCTTAAAGACTAATTGGTTCAGAGAGGCGTGAACTGTCATTGGCAACAGCTTTAACTGGCAAAGCACCTACTTTGTCAGATTCTAGCAATGGAGTGGCAGAAAGTAAAACTTTATAGAAAGGAAAGACACAAAGGGAAGGAAGGCTGGTAAGAGAGGTAACCAGGGGGATTGCTTAGATTAATTTATGTTGCCTATGAAAGGTCATGCCTCTCTGCACAAGTTAGTCACTAAGGTCTTTGCCATACCTTCCGATTTCAGACTAACAGGGCTTGCCACCTTTTTACTCGTAAGACAGGTGTAAACTAGTTTTGGGGAAACAAAATTCCAATTCCTACTTCCATACAGGAACAGAACTTTTAGAAGAAGTCTTAGTTCATCTGACTCCTACACAGTCTAGTAATGCAGGGCCCAGCAAGCTTTTCAAGTGTGGGCTGGAACAATGTGGCTTCAGTGGCAGGGCAGCAGTGAGGGGGTCTGCACCTGTGCCAGAGCCAGGCATCTGGGAGCTATGCCAGTGCCACTTGTTCCAGCCCCCAACTCCCTAGCTGAGGCATAAGCACAGCTCACAGGGTGTTGAGCTACTATGGAGTCAGGCAGGTAGAAACTGCATCTGCACTGCTGCTGCTTCTCCCTGCCTCCTTGGCTACAGTCTGGGCACAGCTGGAAACTATCTAGCCCTGGCTCAGTTCCCCACCAGCTGGAAGCTGTGTCTATGCTGCAGCCAGTGAGCAGAGAGCAGGGCCCAGCTCTTCACTGCCCAGCCCCAACATAACCTCATTAGAGACAAAACCCTCTGGCTCTGCAGGCTTGATCCAGTTGCTCCAGATTCAACTGGCAGGTCATATGTTGCTGACCCCTGTTTTAATGTACCTCTGAAAAATTTGCTCTGGTGTGGATTAACTCCCTTGAAACTGATGAGTTTAGAAAGTAGCACATTAGTTTCATCTTCCTTAACACACAAGCTCCTCTCAGCAGGAGAGAGAGAGAGGAAACATCAGGAATGATGTTCCCTCTCTCTCTCCTGCTCTGAGAGGAGCTTGTGTGTTAAGGAAGATGAAACTAATGTGCTACTTTCTAAACTCATCAGTTTCAAGGGAGTTAATGGTTTCACTCCCTAATTTTGAAGGTTGATCAGCACAGACCCTGGCCCTGATGAAGTTTAGAGCAGCTGAGGAGAGTCCTGGGACCTTATAGTAGTAGAGGATAGATGTGATGGAGCTCTCTAATCTGATCCCTCATTCCTTATTATGCGGCAGGTTCAGGAGGCTGGCAAGTGATGTAAGCTTTATATTGGCTGAGAGTTCTCCTACACCAGGGGTGTCAAACATAAGGCCTACAGGCTAGATCCAGCCTGTGGAGCCCTATGATCCAGCCTGTGGGTCTTAGAGTGATGCCACGCAGAGACAATCTGGGATGTGGATAGGACCCAGTATCGTGAACACTGTATGCTGTGCAGGGCATATGCTACGTGCAGTGCACTGTTGGATCAGCCCCGAATGCTGGTTCTGGGACATGGTCCTGGTATGGCTTGTAGCTTAGCCCAGCGACCTCCACCTAGCCTGCAGGACTGGATGAGTTTGACGCCCCTGTCCTGCAGCAGTGGAATTCCTCACTGGTTCTCTGCAGGTAGAGGTGACTTTGCACTGCCAGAGGGAAGTCATTTGAGAATCTGATCCTATACCATTTAAAGTGATAGTCTGGGTATTTAGGGCTGGACCCAAAGCTCAGTAAAGCTGATGTGAAAATGCCAGCAAATTTTAAGGGAGTTTGGATGAGGTTCCAAATACCTGGATACTGCAGATACTGAAGGAGAGAAACATGTCAGGTTCTGTCACTTTCCTATATCAAACAAGAAGATATTAAGCAGAATCAGAGGCAAATGAACCCTCATACACCAGTGAAGCTGTAGGTATGTTTACACCAAGCAGTCCACACTAAAGCGACAGTGGTGTGTCCTTTAACCAAGATAAAAGTCCAGTGTAGACATTAGAGCCTGGTAATGAAAATATCCAGGTGCTTGAGATCATGTTCTTAAGTACAGAAATGTAGGTCAAAATGCGAGGCTTCCCCCTTTTCCATCGAACCTTTCCCCAGCAGTAACTTCTGAAGAAAACAAATACACCTGAAATCATGAGGAGTCCAAAAGAGTTTCTGAAGTTCTTTAAGAGTTCAGGTACCTCTTTCACATAGTTATTTAATGCTTAGGTTTCCAAGTTGTAGGCATCAAATCTAATGTATGAAATTCCTTAGGGAGATTTGAGGGGGGAAAAAGCCTTCCATACACTTAAAAGGGTTTGACAGCAGAGTTATATCAGTGGAGTCATAACAGCAAAATCTCTTGTGGAGATGCAGCTTGTACCAGCTAACCACTTCTCCAAAAGGAATTCTATATAACTGCATGCACGGTAGGTTTTTTGATGGCATACTTACATTGCATGAAGGTGCCATTTTTTCACACTCCTAAATGTCATAGCTATACTAGCAAAACTTTTAAAGCTAAACCAAACCAAAGAATCTTTCTTTTGAAAACTAATTAATGTTGCTAAGTAACAAGAACAATACCCTAAGTGACAAGAATGTACTTACAGTACTTATCGCATCATTCACAAAATACCAGATTTTTAAAAGCATGACATTGAATAGTTCAATAAATAATACATCTTACTTTTCTTTTTGTTCCTGTCCATCAGCTCATCAGCAATGGAGCCAAATCAAGTCTTGCCAGACATTCAGTTTCTATTGTCTATTATTTGCCAGATGTTCATATACAACCCTTGCCTTGTCTCTAAGGCAGCTGGGATTCCAAAATAATCTCTCATCCAAGTAGTAACTAGGCCCAGGACTGCTGAACTTCCAAAATTAGGTGAGATCAGTTGCATTCAGTAAGACACAGCCACACAAATCTTACACTTCCTGCATAATAATCATATTGCTATTAGGACGGGATGAAAATTTTCCAGGAATAAAAGTGTCTGCTTTGCATGGGAAAGTTCCATTTTTGGTAAAGAATTTGAATACAGGAAAATAAAATATTCAATCCAAAACTCAAAAGCTTTGGCTGAAACCCAAATATTGAATCATATTGGCACTTCAGAATCAATGTATTTCAGATTTTTCTCCTCAAACTCAACATTTTTTGTGGGAAAGAAATGTTTCAGACCAGCTTTAATTAGTCTTGAATGTGAAGAAATGCATGTTAAGTGACAGCCTAAAACCATATTTCTATCTGCAAGAGGATTTTCTAATAAAAGAATATGACATGTTTTATTATGGGTTTAACTACACCTCTATATATCAACTGTACTTGCAAATATATCTATAGCCAAAATTATACAACCTTCATAGATGGATACAATATCTGTTGCAGTGGTTTCTCAGCCTTGTTTGGGCTTGAGGCACCCCTTGGAAAATGCCAGCTCTGTCTGCACACATTTTTTGACAACAGAAAAACAACAGGGCAATTTTTCCATTGCAAAGAACTCAGGAAGACCACAACGGGTCAAAACATTTTTAACACGATGGATTCTTTGAAATCTCTGGGTTGCCTGCTCACCTTACAGACTAACTCAATGCGGGATGCATAAGCTTTGATGGGCCTGAGCTCACCTCCTCAGATACTGAGCCTCTGAGGAAGTGAGCTGGGGCTCACCGAAGCTTCTGCATTGGTTTTAGCATGGAAGTCTCACCTGCCCTGCCTTCTGTCTGCTCTTGCTTGTGAATCACCTTTGCTCACCTAACATTGCATGGTGCCCATCGCACCCTTGCGAGGACCTCAAGGCACCCCAGGATGGCCCAGTTGAGAATCACTCATTCCCCATCGGGGCTGGGAATCAGGATTCCCATTCAAAGGCACTTTTACAGGGGTGAAACTGTGTTGTGCCACTAGGGCCCTCTTGGCACATCATCACAGTGTTGCCAGGTGTACAATAATTATCTTATTTGTACAATAATTTCAACCCTTTGTATGATGTACAATCAATCATAGTAAAAGTGTTCAAAATATACAACAACTTTTGAGGCAGCTAATTGATGCAGCATATACAAAATGCAAGCCACTCTCAAAGAGTCTTCACCAACCTTTGGGCTTACTGTCCTGTCAGTACTTCCTTATGAACGCTTGCCTCAAAATAAAGAAATGCTTCAACTTTGATGGCCCAGTTCTGACTCATTCACTGGCCAGTTATAGGGAGCAATATAGTCAATAAGAAGACTTATTTGCATAGTGTTTAGGGGTGTAGGTTGTAGCCGTGTTGGTCTAAGGGCATTGGCAGACAAGGTTCTTTGGGTAGATCCGATATCTTTTATCAGACCAACTCAAATAGTTGGAAAAAAATTCTTTGCAAGCTTTCAAAGTTTTTTTTTCCAACTATTTTAGTTGCCAGCCAGTGGGTGAGAACTGGGTCATCGAAATTGAAGCATTTCTTTATTCGGAGGCAAGCAGCCATATGGAAGTACTGACAGCAAGGCCAAAAGTTGGTTAAGACTCCGAGAGTAGCTTGCGTTTTGCATATGCTGCATCAATTAGCTGTCTCAAAAATGATCACTGGGCTTTTGCTCCTAGCTGTGTCGGTCCAAGGACAAGGGCAGGTACGATTCCTTGAGTAGATGTGCTATCTTTTATTAGACCAACTGGACGGCAAAATTTGATACCTGCCATGTAGCTGGGTTTGTGCTCGAAGCCGTGTTGGTCTACGGACATAGGCAGGCAAGGTCTAATGAAAGATGTCCCGTCGACTCAAAGACCCTTGTCTGTCAAAAACGATGGTGCATGTCGCAGGCTTTTACAGTAGCTGCAAGCTTGCCAAGAAGAATTGTTTTCCAACTATTTGAGTGGATCTAATACAAGAGATCGGATTTCTTGTCGTGCCTAGTTATCGGCGGAACGTCTCTGCGCCGCAGTTTTTCAGCAGTTTCGTGCTTCCAGCACGAGCATTTCACAGTTGCAACCCAGCAGCAGGAGGGCCCGGCCCGAGGGCGCTCAGGCAGCTTCCCAGCAAGGGGGTTTCCAGCCAAGCCTCCCCCCCCTACCCGCGCCCCGAGCCGGTGCAGCTGCAAGAGGCGGGGCGCAGCGCGGAGTCCCAGACCCCTCCCCCGCAGGGCGCTGCTGCGTGTGCCCGGCGCGGCCCCTTTAAGGGGCGGGGCTCGGGACTCGGCGAGGCTTGTGGAGGCGCCGGCGTGTGAGTATCCCCTCCCCCCCGCGCCTTCCGGGGCTCCCTCCTGACCCCGGCGGGGGGTGTTGCTGCCTCGTCCTTGGGGGAGGATGCCCAGGGCGTGGGGAAACTGAGGCACAGAGAGGGCGGGGCCACCAAAGCTGCCAATAAAAGGGACCCCCCCCCAACACCCCCGTGGCGGCGAAAGAGCGGGGTGGCCCGGCGCGGCGCGGCGCTCCCGCCCCCCGGGGAGAGGGCGAGGCAGTGCTGGAGGGCGCGGAAGGCGCTGGAAAGGTTACCCGCATCTCGGGAGCACTTCCTTTCTCTCCCAGAAGACATCGTGATCTTTCTCTGCACGGGTATTGCTGGCCCCAGCCGATCCCCCCTGCCCACCTCATCCCATCTCTGGCTACACACACAGCCAGTGCTAACCGTGGCATGAGTGCCTGCTTGTCTTGCCTGGTCGGGTGGCACCTGGGTTGGCCCCTTTTCACCGACTCCTCTTGGTTGCCTCTGCTAGCTCACCCAGCCCCCTCCCTCATCTAGGCTTTTTGAAGTTTTTGGTCTCTGATCCTAAGTTTAGCCTAGGGAGAAATGATCCGTTTTAGCCAAAATGGAGTCGTACAGATGATCTCTCCCTCTGGCTGATAGCCCAAACACTTATCTCAACTCCTCTGAAGGCATATATATCTGGGCTGTTTTATCTGTATCTTTGTCCTAACTTTAAGAGCTGCTTTGATTTAATGGTATGAATTCATGCAGGCAGCAGTGCACAATTGAACGGATAAACAGAAAGACAGTCTTTCATAATACTTGAAACATTTTCTCTGTACATCACATGGGCTATGGTACATTAAATCTGATCATTGCTAAGCTCAATTTACAGGTGGCTGAAAAGCCAATATGACCCCTCACCTTACTCCATTAAAGAGATGCTAAAGAACAATCTCATTTAAAATTTTCATGCATGCTACCCACTGACTGCTTATTCTGAAAATAGTGCTCTGCCTCCAGGGTCCTTTACTGCCTTACAAAGTAAGACAATCAGTAGGACAGTTGGTTAAGATGGATTGCAAAGCAAAAACAGAGTGAGTTAAGGTCAGATTTGTATGCTAAATGCCCCGTGAACTGTAAATCTCATAGTTTCATAGTAGTTTGGGGTGAGAAGGGACCCGAACAGATCATCTAGTCTGAACCCCCACCACTGGCAGGAGCGCACGCTGGGATCACATGACCCCAGACAAGTGTTCGTCCAACCTCTTTTTGAATTTACCCAAGGTAGGAGCGAGGGCCACTTCCCTAGGAAGTTCGTTCCAGATCCTAGCCACCCTAACAGTGAAATAGTGCCTCCTAATTTCTAACCTGAACCTATTCTCCAGCAGCTTCTGACCATTGTTCCTCATCACCCCAGCTGCTGCTGGGGGGAATAGGACCCTTCCTATTTGCTGCTGATCTCCCCTAATGAGTTTGTAGGCAGCCACCAGATCCCCCCTCAGCCTCTGCTTGCTGAGGCTGAACAGGTTCAGGTCCCTCAGCCTCTCCTCATAGGGCCTGCCCTGTTGCCCTCCAGCCAAGCGGGTGGCCCTCCTCTGAACTCTCTCAAGGCACGCCACATCCTTCTTAAACTGCGGTGCCCAGAACTGGACGCAGTACTCCAATTGAGGCCAGACCAATGTTGCGTAGAGGGGGAGTATCACCTCTCTGGGCCGGCTTGAGATGCATCTTTGGATGCACGACAAGGTGCGGTTGGCTTTGCTGGCTGCAGCCTGGCATTGGTGGCTCATGTTCATCTTGGAGTCAGTAATGACTCCAAGATCCCTTTGCACATCTGTGCTCTCAAGTGGGGAGCTCCCCAGCTTGTATGTATGCTGTAGATTCCTTCTCCCCAGGAGCAGCACCCTGCATCTGTCTACATTGAAGCCTATCCTATTACCATCCACCCACTTCTGTAGTCTGTCCAAATCTAATTGCAGCCCCTCTCCCCCTTCGAGCATGCCTACCTCTCCCCACATCTTGGTGTCATCTAAACGTTAATTATTATGAACCAGGGTTTATCCTTCTTAAAATATTTTCCCCTTTGGAAATCCTCTAAGGACTTCCTGATTCATTGAAGATATTCCAACTGGAATCCATTTGTGACCTCACTGAAATCAGGGTTAGGATTTTGTGATCTGGGTGTTTGTGGTATCACTGGATGCATTTCAGCATCTTGGGAGCAAAGGTGGCATTTGGAATTTCCATCAAGTCAAACAAACAAAAATAAAAACTTTGAGGCAGAGGAGAACATACACATGTTTGTCATTGAAGCTTCACATAGACTTTTTTTTGTACTCCACAGGTCAGAGGGTTTTAAAATGGCTTTGATTCCCTATGATGAAAATGCTGTTTGGGGATTGCAGAAGTTGCATAAATCAGCATCTACTTACCATTTTGCCAACCACACAATTGAAATCAAACAAAACTGGAAACAACTGGGTGTAGCAGCAGTAGTATGGGATGCGGTATGTAAGGCCAATATCTTTTTTTTTTTTTTGTTTAATTTATGGAGGGGAAAGAAGCAAATGCATGTTTGGGGGTTCACTTTCTAACTTTAGCAAAGCTTGACACAATTTTTCTTTTATGGACAAAGGGTTTCCTCAGTTGAAAAATTATTTGTTTTCTAAAACAAATCTTTTTGAGAGATGCTGTTGGGATCATTAACATTTCTTGTTTTACACAATTTCCTGCATTGTTTTTAATCAATATTTGAGTCCATTGTTTTCAGAATCAGATTGTTGGGGGGGAGGGGGGTTAGAAATAGATGGTCATTTCCATGGTTGGTTGGTTGGTTGGTTGGTTGTTTGTTTTAAAGCATACCAGAAATTTGTTTTTTGGTAAGAAATGCATTTTGGGGAAAGTGAGAAATTTTGACAATATTTTAATTGATTATATACTGTAATACTTTGAGGAAAAAATATAATAAACATTGATTAAAAAAAATGGACCTTTTTTGATCTCTGCAAGCAAAACAAGGAACTTTTGAAATGTCAGGGTTTTTTCAGAATCTTCTGTAACCCCACCTCCACACAGATTTTTTTTCAACTAATGCTAAATAATGGTATTTAGGATATTTCATAGCTTTCATAGACATTAGGGCTGGAAGGGACCTCGGAAGATCATTGAGCCCAGCCCTCTG
>NW_017729031.1:100889864-100899067 GCF_001723915.1 Gavialis gangeticus
TGGTGGACCCAAGGCCACAATTGGCCAGTTTCGCCAAGAGGTGATCATGGGATACCAGATCGAAGACTTTTTTGAAGTCCAGATATATGACATCAATCTCATCTCCCTTGTCCAGGTGATAGGTCACCTGGTCATAGAAGGAAATGAGATTGGTCAAGCAAGACCTACCTGCAAGAAACCCGTGCTGGCTATCCCTTAGGATGTTGGCGTCGGCCAGTCCATTAAGGTTGGCCTCTTTAATAAACTTTTCTAAGATCTTCCCCAGGATAGAAGTCAGGCTAAAGGGCCTATAGTTAGCTGGATCCACTTTCCTCCCTTTCTTGAAGATAGGCACCACATTGGTCTTCTTCCAGTCTTCGGGCACTACACCAGAGCGCCAGGAGTTTTAAAGATCCGTGCCAGGGGCTGGGCTATGACGCTCGCCAGCTCCTTGAGTACCCTGGGGTGCAGATTGTCAGGGCTGGTTGACTTGAAGGTATCCAGCTTCTCAAGATGTTCCTTGATGAGGTCAGCATTTATGGAGGGCGGGGGTCTCCCTCACCTGGACCTCCCTGTCCCGTAGCGGGCATGGGCGTCCCATGGGACTGATGAAAGACCAATGTAAAGTACCCATTCAATAGGTTGGCTTTTTCCTGGGCGTCAGTTGCCCCATCTGGTTCAGCAGGGGTCCAATGTTGCCCTTGCTTTTCCTCCGGCTCCCCAAATATCTGAAAAAGGACTTTTTGTTGTCCTTGATGCTCAAAGCTAGTTGGAGTTCAGTTGCAGCCTTGGCTTTCCTGGTTTGCTCCCTGCAGGACCGGACCACTGCAGAGTAATCCTCCTTGGAGGTGAATCCCATCCTCCATATACAAAGCATTTTTCATCTTCAGGGCACTGTACAGCCACAGCACCATGATTAGGGGTGGAAGTAGTCCCATTTTACAAATAGGGAACCTGAAGCAAAATGTTTTGTATGTCTTATCCATGACTGGAGACAGGTGGACTCAGTGGCAGAACTTGTTCCTGGGTACTTCTGCTCTGCCCATTACTTTGTGTTTCTGTATCTGGTCATAAATAATGTTTAATTATTTGTATTAACTACTACATATCTTTTAATACACTTCTCAGTTGTCCTAAGGCAAAATCAAATGGTAAGAATTTTCACTATAGAAAATTCAGCTACTTCCTAAGTGGTGATTTGGTTTTGGAAGATTTTACTGTTGCTTATATTGGATGTAATCTATACTTGTAGAAATGCTCTCATCTCAGTACAGTCAACTGCTTCATTCTCACTCATATATTTTATGGAAGAGAGCATGCACCAAGATTAAATCTAAATCTTTTCAATAGTCATAAACATATTTCTAAGAACTTAATCTACTTTTCAACAGTTCTGCAATTTTGCATTCATTTTAGGATCCTCATTGCATGACCAGAACCCAAGCTTTTCTTCTCTTCATGCTACAGTTTTTTTTTTTGTTTTATATCATATGATGGTTTCTTTCTTTATTAAATCCAAGCCTTCACTTTAACCTGCTTTTTCTTCTCCTGCAGTGGAGGAAACAGTCCTCACTGCTTCCTGTCAGGCTTTTTATAGAGTTGCTGGCAAAGAATAGCTGTATACGTGAGGTGCCTGATTGTCCATACCCTTTCTGCAACCTTCTGTACTGGTTTATATCAGAAATACTACAATTAAGAAGTCCCATTTTTAATTAATCATTGTGTTTCCTGGCTTAGGCTGTAGTCCTGTGTTCTTATCTGGAGACAGGAGCTATTGGTCTCCGAGAGCGCTCAGTGATTGAGCTAGGAGCAGGGACTGGATTACTGGGAATAGTGGCCACACTCTTGGGTAAGTTCTCTAAGAAATTAGTGCTGCAGCTAGAGTCTCACACTAGGTCACATGGTTGTTATGAAGGTTAACACAGAGTCTGTGTGACACTTACTGTGACACTTTCCCTCTGAGTCATCTCCCTTTCTTGTTAATCTTTGGAGCCTACCGCATCATTTATTGTGGGGATGGTGCCAGAGCAGGTTTGTTCATATCAGAATCCTCTTATGCTGACTATAGTTACCATGGTAGTCAGCTCAATGGTATTAAGTTCGGTAGCTATTCTCTCAAGGGAATAAATACTGTGCTTATGTCACTCAGATGTATTAATACATGGTACTGCCACAGTGCTTTCCTCCATGCATCGGTATCCCAGCATGTGTTGCATAAGCATGATTCATTCTGTTTTACAGGCAGGGAAACCAAGGCCCAGGGAGACTAAATAATGGGCCCAAGGTCTGACAGTGAGTTGGTGGCAGAGCCCGGAATAGAACATAAGTGCTGTAGCTCAGTCAGCTGTCCTGTGTACTTTGCTCTGCTCTGTTGCTTCCCCTATTTGGGGATGTGCATAATAAGCCCCTCCAGTTTTAAATCACCACTGGTATCGGTAATAAATCTGTAGTTCAGAGCTTTGGGTTTGTTTTCTCTCTGTCTTCATCAATCATCTCAACGTTTATTTAGACACCCCATATTTATCCCACATTAAAGGAATAAGATATGATGCTTCATGGTGTTTGAGCCACCACTTCAGAATTTACAGTACATTTGTGAATGCTCAGCCTCATTAGTATTAGTTTGATTTTCAATTTAAAAGAAATCTGCATTTGAGTGCTTTAAAGTTAGCTCCTTAATAGCCAACATTAGCTGAGAAACGTCTATGTTTTAATTATGTTGAATGCTTTGTCTGTCCATTAACAAGACGTTATATCTTCCTCACCTGTCATACTTTTTTTATTATTATTATTATTATTATTACTACCACCTGTGGCCTTCAAGTCAGATGCTACAAGTAGATCCATACAGGTAGACTTGATTGAAGCTGTTGGTTGGGATTTTATGGGGCTGCTGAAATCAGTAGTAAAACTCCTATTGACTTAACGGGGAGTATCATAGAATCAAAGTAAATTAGGGTTGGAAGGAACCTCAGAAGATCATCTAGTTCAACCCCCTGGTCAAAGCAGGACCATCCCCAATTATATCACCCTGGCCAAAGCTTTTTCTACCCAGGTCTTAAAAATCTCTAGGGACAGAGATTCCATAATCTGTCTGGGTATCTTGTTTCAGTCCTATACTACCCACCTAGTGAGACAGTTTTTCCCTAATATCCAACCTAAACTTCCCTTGCTGCAACTTGGGACCATTGCTCCTTGTTCTGTCATTTGTCACCACTGAGAACAGTCCAGCTCCGTCCTCTTTGGAACCACCCTTCACGTACTTGAAGGTGGTTATTAAAATCCTCCCTCAGTCTTCTCTAGACTAAATAACCCCATTTCCCTCAGCCTTTCTTGAGTTGTGTTCCCCAGCCCCCTAACCATTTTCAGGGGCTGGAGAACATGACTTATGAGGCGAGGTGGAGTAGAGGTAGGTCAACAAAGTGCCAGTTCATACCATCTAGGGATCTACTCTGCTGGACAGAACTGACCTAATGATTGCACTGGAGTCAGCAAAGCTGTGACAGTTTCCATTGGCTGAGGATCTGTGTTAACTAGCAACTATACACTACTGTAGATGGCACATGCTGTTGTGTTGTGTCTAAACTTGTGTTACCAACTCTCACAGATGTAGCCTCACTGAGCTGAACTCAAATTTACCTTTTGCACCTTGCTATTTCAATACAGGTTAAGGCATGACTACATTCAAAAGTAGCTGTACATTTTAATAACAGTCAAAGGAGCAAGTGACAGGCTCTATTTAAAAGAGATTTTAAAAATTTGAACAAATATTTTAGGTAAAAGAGCAGAGTCATTAACATTACTTTAAAAATAATATCCGTGGAGAAAGCTCTTCAGCGTCCCATCTGCTTTGCCTGGATCTCTGTTGCTAATTTGCGTAATGAAATACCACATCAAGGCAAAAATTGAATCTGAGGGGATTATTTTTGTAATAATCCCTAATTTATTCTGCCTGTTGGAAAGGCAGAAGGCAACTTTTCTTTTTCTCCAAAGAATTGTTTTCTTAGAATTACTCAAATCATTTTTTTTTTTTATCTTAGCACTGAAATGAAATTATTTCAAGTGTCTGTTTCTTTTTAAAATCAAGTAGCTTAGTTTGGTAAATTTTTAATTTTGTTTGGTAATATTTTCAATTCTTAGTGGGAACTGAAGAGCTTGCTTTGCTTAAAATATACCCTGGAAGTCATATTGATGGATGTCGATTATTTTGTCTTGAGACATATGCTCTTTGTGTCATAGGTGCTCATGTCACCATCACAGACAGGGCAGCAGCCCTGGAATTTCTTGAGTCAAACGTTCAGGCTAACTTACCCTCTGAACACCAGTCAAGAGCTGTGGTAAAGGAACTGACTTGGGGAAGGAACTTGGAGAATTTCTCTCCAGGAAAATTTGACTTTATCTTGGGTGCAGATATCATTTATCTGGAAGAAACATTTGTGGATCTGCTTGAGACACTAGAGCATCTTTGCTCAGAACACACCACGATTTTGCTTTCATGCCGGATTCGTTATGAACGGGATCAGAATTTCCTGAAGATGCTGAAGGGACATTTCTCTGTACATGAAGTCCACTATGACACTAGTAAAGATGTACATATATTCAAAGCACAGAGAAGTTTTCATAAAGAAGACCTTTGACTGTGTATGTTAGTATTAGAATCAAACAGTAGCTGGTGTCCAGCTACCATTATTTCTATTTGTACCAAAAAGCATAATTTTAAAAGTATCTAGCTAGCTTCATGTACCACAATGTACTGCATCTATCTGCTGGCATACCTGACCATCCCTGTAGTCTGGGGTAGCATACTTTCACACTTTTCACTGTTGTCAAAATTCAAAAAGGTAATTCTTAGAGCTGGTTTAAAATTTTTAACTGGAAAATATCTCCAAGCAAAAATGAGATGTAGTTGAAAACATGTTTTGCAGGAATAGCTTTGATTTTTTTTTTGTTCATGTAATTTTTAGTACCTGTAAATTAAATAATGATTATTCTCAGGTTTGCTTTGTTTCTCTTTTTCCCCCCACCTTTTTTGAATGTTGAGGTGCTTCCTTGAACATTTTGTTTTTTTTTTCTCCTTTGCAGCTTTTCCAAGTAGAAAGGCATGGACATGTGACTAGCTCTTCCAAGCTGGCAGCTGCAGTAGTTGCTACTACAGTACTTTCCCACTAGGTGTGAGAACTAGTTTGCACTGAGCAAACTCAGGAATAAAACTGACTGTTGGAGTGCATGCAGGCATGCATGTGCACACCATTCCGCATGTTTCACTTAGTAACTTTCCCATGTAAAAATACTACATATTTTTCAAGGGGTACTTTCCAGTTCACCTTGGAACAGAGTGACTCACTGGGCACATCTGCCTGAGATGTTTACTGCAGAGCTGCCTAATTGGCTCCAAAGTAAAGATCTGTGTCTACATGTGTGGCCCTATTAGGCAGCAGGCAGCTAATAAATTTTGCAACAGGGAAGTACTTGTAAAAACATACTAACCTGCTGCAGAGTTTTTACTCCACAGTAACACATGTAGATGCTGAGGCATCTGGCTGGGGCACAAGGGTGCTTCCGTGTAGGGGCTGACTAGCCATGCACTGAGGCACCTTTGTGCCCAGCCAGCCCCTCTGCAGCATGCTGAGTTGGGCACGAGCAGGCCTGGGCTGGCAGGCTGACTTGTGGGGCTCCCTGCCAGCCGGGGCTGCTCTGCCCTGGCTCAGTGTGCTGCGGTTCTGGGCAAATGTTCAAATGTTGCATCTGGGAGCAATAAACTCTGGCATGATAAACACTGGAATTGATTGCCGCACCTTAATTGCATGTAGACATGCCCACTGTGTAGCAGAGCTGCATATTGTGTGTCTGTTCCACTTTTACTGTATTAAATCAATTTACCACTGAGTAAGCATATCATGTCTGCACCATTAACAGGTGCAGTTACAGGAAGTTGTTATTCTAACATGCAGAGGGCCAGGTCATCTTTGTCTTAAAGTGCGTACAGTTTAACACACTGATCTTGCAGACTCATGCACATATTTAACTTTATGCATTTGTGAGTAGTTCCATTGCATTCAGTAGAATTACTCAGACTGTGTGGAGTGAAGTGCACATGCACGAGTCTTCACAGTATTGGGATCTAAAAAACCCCAAGTCATCAAGTTAACACAGAATTTCTTAGCTTTCTTAGACATTAGGCCTGGAAGGGACCTCATGAGACCATCGGGTCCAGCCCCCTGCTGAAGGGGCAGGAAGTCAGCAGGGGTCAGATCACCCCAGCAAGATAAGCATCCAAGCATTTCTTAAAGATATCCAGAGTAGTATCGTTCTTAAAGATGTCCATAGTAGGTGCTTGCACCACTTCTGGGGGAGTCTATTCCAGACCCTGGAGACATGGACTGTAAAAAAAATGTTTTCCTTATGTCCAGTCTAAAACAGTCTTCCAGCAGTTTATGACCGTTAGATCTTGTCTTCCCTTGAGGTACCCTGGTGAACAGACATTCTTCCAGTTCCTGGTGTGCACCCCTTATATACTTATAGACTATCACCGAGTCACCCCTGAGCCTTTGCTTCTCCAGGCTGAAGAGTCCCATGTCCGTCAGCCTCTCCTCATAAGGCCTGTTCTTTTGACCTCTAATCGTGCATGTGGCTGTCTGGATTCTCAAGCTTCTCCACATCCTTCCTAAAGCAGGAGGATGACTTCTTGGGTCTTGCTTGCGATGCATCACTAGATGCAAGCCAGAGTTTTATTTGCTTTGCCAGCTGCAGCTTCACATTGGCAGTGCTCGTTCACCTTGCGGTCAGTCATGACCTCCAAGTCTCTTTTCGGTTGTAGTGCTAGTGAGTGTAGCACTGCCGAGCCTATAAGTATGATGTGGGTTTTTTCTCCTAGGGTGGAGCACCTTGCATTTCTCCATGTTGAATGTTATCAGGTTTTGATTCACCCACCTTGTGAGCCTGTTCAGGTTGGCCTGAATTGCCAGCCTATCTTTTAGAGTGACTGCACTTCCCCATAATTTGGTGTTATCCACAAGCTTAGTCAGTCTGCTTCTGACACCTGAATCTGGATCATTTATGAATACAGTCATAAGTCTGAGGACTGCCACAATTGGTTCCTGAAAACCGCATCTAAAGTTGAAACGTTGCAACTCAGAACCAATTTTCTCATAAGAAACAATGTTATAAATGGGGGCTTGGTTCCTGAACCCTATTTTCACTAAAAATACCACAGAATGTTGTACTCGATCAATTATAGATGAGTAATATAGCTACATTAATGTGTTTACATTGTAAATAGCGAGCATATTGATTTGGAAGGACTTCTTTGAGGTGACTTTGCTGGACTTTTTGAGAGGTTTTTGGTTGGACTTTTCGAAGGGTTCTTGGCTGAAGTCTTCTTAGGAGTCTTGGCTGCAGGTTTTTCTGGAGTCTTGTCTGCTTTCTTAGAGGAAAGTGTCCAAGGAAGTTTGGACAGATGTTCTCCAGGGAGATGGGTGACACAGCAAACTTGTTTGCTGACATGGTGTTGCATCGGATCAAGCATTGTAAAATCAAAACTGATGTCATAAAGTTGAAACAGGGTGTCAATTTATAAATGTTGTATGTGCGAAACATTGCAACTCAAAACGCTGTAAGCTGAGGACTACCTGTATATTAAAGAGTATTGGTCCAAGTACTAAGCTCTGGGGAACACCACTGGTCACCATGCACCATGTTGATTCAGTTCCATCAACTATCACTCTCTGGATCCGACCACAGAGCCAGTTCCTGAGCCATCAGACCATGAGGTTGTTGAGGCCGCAGTTCCACAATTTTACCATGAGGACATCATGGGAGACCAAGTCAAAGGCATTGTCTAAATATATGACATCAACCTCTTCTTTGTCCAGGTGATCCATCACCTGGTCATAGAAGGAAATGAGATTGGTCAGGCAAGACCCACCTGCAACAGAGCCACGTTGGCTCTCTCTTAGAATGTTGCCTTGCATTAGCCTGTTGTTAATGGTTTCTTTGATGATTTTTTCCAAGATCTTTCCAGGGAGTGAGGTCAACCTGTTTGGCTTGTAGTTCCCTTGATCTTCCTTCTTTCCCTTCTTGAAGATAGGCATCACATTAGCTCTCTTCCAATCTTCAGGAACCTCTCCTGAGCTCCACAAGTTCTCAAATATCCTTGCCATTGGCCATGCTATGATGTCAGCCAACTCTTTTAGCACTCTTGGGTGCATACCATCTGGGCCAACTAACTTGTGGATTTGCAGCCTCTTAAGCTGTTCCCTCACAAGATCTTTGCCAGTTATAGGCATATTAGTCAATTGCCCATCAAGAATGACAAGGGGGAGGGGGCAGGGACAGAAGCCAGTTTCCAGCCCACCCCACATGCTTCAGGCTTGGACCTGCTCCCCTCTCCCTCCCTCCTCGAGTCTGGGCCTGTTCAAACCCCCCCCCAATGCTTCAGGTCTGGACCTGCTCCCCTGTCCCTCCTTGAGTCTGGGCCTCTTCAACCCCGCCCCCACTTCAGTTCAGGCACCACTCCCCCCACCCCCGCGCTCTGGGACTGCCCAGCCCATGTCCACCTGCCTCTACCCCCGCCACACTCCTCTCCCTCCCTCCCTCCCTCCCAGATGCTGGCAGGGCCCAGTGGCGGCAGCAGTGGGGCACCATCACCATGCCCCTCCCTCCCCCTCCATCCCTCTCCCTTCCTGCTGACTTTTGTCAGGGCTCGATGGTGGTGGGATGGTGGCAGTGCGCTCCCCACAGTCATGGTGGGCAGGGACAGAGTCCCATGTCCAGCTCCACCTCCGCTTCTTGTCCGGTCAGGGGAGGGGGGGAATGGGCCCGCTCCCCCACCTCGCTCCTGCCACTTTGGGGCTGCTCCCCACCCCCAGGCTGTTGTTGGAGCACAGCAGCAGCGGGGCACTGCCACCATACCCCACCCTCTTCCTCTCCTACCTCCCTCCCCATACCTGTCAGCTTGTGTTGGGGCCTGACAGCTCCACATCCCCCCAGGTCTGGCCCCACCCCAACTTCTCATCCAGTTGGGAGGAGGGGAAACGGGCCCCCTCCCCCACTGGCTGCAGGGCTGGGGCAGGCCAACTGTGCTCCCCACCCCTCCCCATCCCCCACGTCTCCGCTGTCATGGCGGCACTCCACCATGCCATCTCCTGTTCACTCTTGAAGCACTCTGATTGGTTGTTTCGGTCAGCCAATCAGAGTACAAATAAAGTGTTATGGACAGACAGACA
>NW_017729031.1:100904067-100906227 GCF_001723915.1 Gavialis gangeticus
TATGTGCGAAACATTGCAACTCAAAACGCTGTAAGCTGAGGACTACCTGTATATTAAAGAGTATTGGTCCAAGTACTAAGCTCTGGGGAACACCACTGGTCACCATGCACCATGTTGATTCAGTTCCATCAACTATCACTCTCTGGATCCGACCACAGAGCCAGTTCCTGAGCCATCAGACCATGAGGTTGTTGAGGCCGCAGTTCCACAATTTTACCATGAGGACATCATGGGAGACCAAGTCAAAGGCATTGTCTAAATATATGACATCAACCTCTTCTTTGTCCAGGTGATCCATCACCTGGTCATAGAAGGAAATGAGATTGGTCAGGCAAGACCCACCTGCAACAGAGCCACGTTGGCTCTCTCTTAGAATGTTGCCTTGCATTAGCCTGTTGTTAATGGTTTCTTTGATGATTTTTTCCAAGATCTTTCCAGGGAGTGAGGTCAACCTGTTTGGCTTGTAGTTCCCTTGATCTTCCTTCTTTCCCTTCTTGAAGATAGGCATCACATTAGCTCTCTTCCAATCTTCAGGAACCTCTCCTGAGCTCCACAAGTTCTCAAATATCCTTGCCATTGGCCATGCTATGATGTCAGCCAACTCTTTTAGCACTCTTGGGTGCATACCATCTGGGCCAACTAACTTGTGGATTTGCAGCCTCTTAAGCTGTTCCCTCACAAGATCTTTGCCAGTTATAGGCATATTAGTCAATTGCCCATCAAGAATGACAAGGGGGAGGGGGCAGGGACAGAAGCCAGTTTCCAGCCCACCCCACATGCTTCAGGCTTGGACCTGCTCCCCTCTCCCTCCCTCCTCGAGTCTGGGCCTGTTCAAACCCCCCCCCAATGCTTCAGGTCTGGACCTGCTCCCCTGTCCCTCCTTGAGTCTGGGCCTCTTCAACCCCGCCCCCACTTCAGTTCAGGCACCACTCCCCCCACCCCCGCGCTCTGGGACTGCCCAGCCCATGTCCACCTGCCTCTACCCCCGCCACACTCCTCTCCCTCCCTCCCTCCCTCCCAGATGCTGGCAGGGCCCAGTGGCGGCAGCAGTGGGGCACCATCACCATGCCCCTCCCTCCCCCTCCATCCCTCTCCCTTCCTGCTGACTTTTGTCAGGGCTCGATGGTGGTGGGATGGTGGCAGTGCGCTCCCCACAGTCATGGTGGGCAGGGACAGAGTCCCATGTCCAGCTCCACCTCCGCTTCTTGTCCGGTCAGGGGAGGGGGGGAATGGGCCCGCTCCCCCACCTCGCTCCTGCCACTTTGGGGCTGCTCCCCACCCCCAGGCTGTTGTTGGAGCACAGCAGCAGCGGGGCACTGCCACCATACCCCACCCTCTTCCTCTCCTACCTCCCTCCCCATACCTGTCAGCTTGTGTTGGGGCCTGACAGCTCCACATCCCCCCAGGTCTGGCCCCACCCCAACTTCTCATCCAGTTGGGAGGAGGGGAAACGGGCCCCCTCCCCCACTGGCTGCAGGGCTGGGGCAGGCCAACTGTGCTCCCCACCCCTCCCCATCCCCCACGTCTCCGCTGTCATGGCGGCACTCCACCATGCCATCTCCTGTTCACTCTTGAAGCACTCTGATTGGTTGTTTCGGTCAGCCAATCAGAGTACAAATAAAGTGTTATGGACAGACAGACAGACAAACAAAGGCTTTTATAATATTAAAACAGAACGATCACTGGTAATCCTGTGTCCTGTCAGGCAGGGTGATCCCCTTGGGCTGGTGGAAAACTGATGCAAAGTAATTGTTGAGGAGATTAGTTTTTTCCTGGGTGTCGGTTGTCAGCCTCCCCATTTGGTTCACCAAGGGTCTGACGTTGCCCTTGTTTGGTTTTTGTCAACTTCCCATGCGTTTGAAGAACTTTTTATTGTCCTTGATTCCCATATCTAGTTTGAGTTCAGTTTCAGCCTTGGCTTTTCTGATCCACTCCTTACAGGTGCGGGGCAGTGCTGCATAATCCTTAGTGGTGGTTCCTAACTTCCATTCCTTATAAGCTTCTCTTTTCAGATTCAGGAGGTCTATGAGTTCCCTATTGAGCCAAGGGGGTCTCCCAGTCCTTATCTACGTTTCTTACAGGCTAGAATGGACTTCCCTTGTGCTTTTAGGGTCATGTCCTTAAGGACTGACCACTCATTGTGGACTCTCCTCCCTGTCA
>NW_017729031.1:100911227-100913091 GCF_001723915.1 Gavialis gangeticus
GAGTGAGGTCAACCTGTTTGGCTTGTAGTTCCCTTGATCTTCCTTCTTTCCCTTCTTGAAGATAGGCATCACATTAGCTCTCTTCCAATCTTCAGGAACCTCTCCTGAGCTCCACAAGTTCTCAAATATCCTTGCCATTGGCCATGCTATGATGTCAGCCAACTCTTTTAGCACTCTTGGGTGCATACCATCTGGGCCAACTAACTTGTGGATTTGCAGCCTCTTAAGCTGTTCCCTCACAAGATCTTTGCCAGTTATAGGCATATTAGTCAATTGCCCATCAAGAATGACAAGGGGGAGGGGGCAGGGACAGAAGCCAGTTTCCAGCCCACCCCACATGCTTCAGGCTTGGACCTGCTCCCCTCTCCCTCCCTCCTCGAGTCTGGGCCTGTTCAAACCCCCCCCCAATGCTTCAGGTCTGGACCTGCTCCCCTGTCCCTCCTTGAGTCTGGGCCTCTTCAACCCCGCCCCCACTTCAGTTCAGGCACCACTCCCCCCACCCCCGCGCTCTGGGACTGCCCAGCCCATGTCCACCTGCCTCTACCCCCGCCACACTCCTCTCCCTCCCTCCCTCCCTCCCAGATGCTGGCAGGGCCCAGTGGCGGCAGCAGTGGGGCACCATCACCATGCCCCTCCCTCCCCCTCCATCCCTCTCCCTTCCTGCTGACTTTTGTCAGGGCTCGATGGTGGTGGGATGGTGGCAGTGCGCTCCCCACAGTCATGGTGGGCAGGGACAGAGTCCCATGTCCAGCTCCACCTCCGCTTCTTGTCCGGTCAGGGGAGGGGGGGAATGGGCCCGCTCCCCCACCTCGCTCCTGCCACTTTGGGGCTGCTCCCCACCCCCAGGCTGTTGTTGGAGCACAGCAGCAGCGGGGCACTGCCACCATACCCCACCCTCTTCCTCTCCTACCTCCCTCCCCATACCTGTCAGCTTGTGTTGGGGCCTGACAGCTCCACATCCCCCCAGGTCTGGCCCCACCCCAACTTCTCATCCAGTTGGGAGGAGGGGAAACGGGCCCCCTCCCCCACTGGCTGCAGGGCTGGGGCAGGCCAACTGTGCTCCCCACCCCTCCCCATCCCCCACGTCTCCGCTGTCATGGCGGCACTCCACCATGCCATCTCCTGTTCACTCTTGAAGCACTCTGATTGGTTGTTTCGGTCAGCCAATCAGAGTACAAATAAAGTGTTATGGACAGACAGACAGACAAACAAAGGCTTTTATAATATTAAAACAGAACGATCACTGGTAATCCTGTGTCCTGTCAGGCAGGGTGATCCCCTTGGGCTGGTGGAAAACTGATGCAAAGTAATTGTTGAGGAGATTAGTTTTTTCCTGGGTGTCGGTTGTCAGCCTCCCCATTTGGTTCACCAAGGGTCTGACGTTGCCCTTGTTTGGTTTTTGTCAACTTCCCATGCGTTTGAAGAACTTTTTATTGTCCTTGATTCCCATATCTAGTTTGAGTTCAGTTTCAGCCTTGGCTTTTCTGATCCACTCCTTACAGGTGCGGGGCAGTGCTGCATAATCCTTAGTGGTGGTTCCTAACTTCCATTCCTTATAAGCTTCTCTTTTCAGATTCAGGAGGTCTATGAGTTCCCTATTGAGCCAAGGGGGTCTCCCAGTCCTTATCTACGTTTCTTACAGGCTAGAATGGACTTCCCTTGTGCTTTTAGGGTCATGTCCTTAAGGACTGACCACTCATTGTGGACTCTCCTCCCTGTCAGATCATGGTCTCTCAGGGCCTCAACAACCAACCTCCTGAGCTTGTGAAGACTATGTCCACTGCTACCCCTGCATCTAATGATCTGGTGATCTGATCATAAAAAGCCACCAGGTTGGTCTGACAGGACCTGCCACTGATGAACC
>NW_017729031.1:100918091-100924045 GCF_001723915.1 Gavialis gangeticus
TTTGAATCTGACTCTCCAACTTCCCAGCTCAGCATCCCAACAACTGGTCCTCTCTCTCGTCCAATAAATATTTAATATGACCTGTAACCACTTCAGTAGCAGAGGTGGTGATAGATCAACTCTTAATACTTCACAGGTTCATATAACCAGGCATTCTCCTAGGAGACGGGAGAGCTGGGTTCAAATCCAATCAAGCAGAGGAGACTTGATTTCAAATTTCCAAATTCCCCAGCAAGTACTGTAACCACCAACAGCACCTCTCTTCCTTGGCTTTGAGTTAACTGGACTGAGCCCATCAGGCAAATTGGGGCAGTGCCTACTTTGTGTATCCCACTGATCAAACCCTGGGTGGTCCTGCACATGGCCAACAGCAGGAGTTTAGGCTCATCTAGGGGGAAGGCAGGGATTTACAGGATCTGCATTTTGGAACTTACGTTCCTATGTCCCCCTTAGAAAAACTAATTCCCTGGTCCAACTAAACACAAGTGAAAAACTGATCTGGCAGGAACAACTTATAGAGTAGCGAACAAGTACCATGGTCATGTGTGAACAGTTCTACTGCACCCAACTTGCTTCCTGCTGGGACACAACAGATCTTTTCATAAGGGGCCTGATTCTCCATTTCCTTTCAGCTTTGCAGTCATTTCCATGACAAAGGGAACATAAAATGCTATCTTTTTGATCTGGCAGCACCACTTGCTTTATACTGATCTGTACACAGTGTAAGAAAATAAAGGATCAAGCCCCAGAAATTGAATTACTGCCAATAGAAGATGCAGCTGATCTGTGTTTAAACTCCTGAGGGCACTGGTGGATCTAGTATGAACAGCATCAGAACTGCCATCCTGTCTTATTTGCCTTGTACTCACCAAAGAAAGAGGACAAATTGCCCACCCTGGTCTCATTTGGTTAAGTTTAGCTTGGCTGGTTGCGTCTCAGCATACTGCACTTTGGGGAGAGTACAGATGGCTTACATATACACTATCCTTTTAAGTACAGCTTGGGCTCAGCTGCTTTTTAGCACTTGTTAGAAAGACCTTAATACAGAAGGCAACTTTCATCATCAGCCTTGGGGAATTCATATCATCACTCAGTTCCCCCAGGCTTTTAAAGTACAGCTAAGATCAGACACATGCCCTTGGGGAAAGGAAATGATTCAAAACCAGATAGGAAGCTTCTCCCCTCCTGACATCAAAATAAGTTTCCCAGGAGAAGCGGGGGCAGTATATTGGCATCATCACCAGTACAAACTACTCTTGACACTCAGTGTATGAACACGTATTCAGCTTGCCATCTGTTGGTTGAGAAGAAATTATGCTGTAGAGCTCCTCGTGCTGCCGTGCCTAGTCAAATATTACTTATTGTTTTTTTCTTCTCTCCTGCTTGGATGTACACGTTGAACTTACTTGGGTACCATCCCTGCAGGATGTTTGAGGAGGTTGTTGTAGTTGAATTCCCTCATATTTAAATTGAATGAGCAAGGTGATAGAAGCCATTAAGAACATTCGTCTGTACAGATATTTTTTCTTTACTCTTCAGATTTTCCTTCTGACCAGAAGGAAATTAAAAAGGACCAGTAACACTGACTAAAAATTAAACAACCATAGATTCATACATACCTCATTTTTCTAAACCTTTGTTATAGAATAATTACAGTCTCAGACAGCCACATCTGAAGTTGTTTCCTCAAATTATTTTTCTTAAATGATAGTATTCTAGCCTCAATTTGTTTCTGATGCATAGAAAAGTAAGTACTTTGTCAGGAAGCAATTCCCCAAATTTGAAGGGGTTTTTTTCTTTCTTTTTTTTTAATTGTCCCCGTTACTCCCAAATAATTGTACAAATCTCCAACAAACCTACAGCCAGTTAAGGCTTGCGACTGGAACACTAGTACTTAAAGTATACAGGCAGTGCTACCAAAAATGACCTGCACAAAATTGAAGCCTCTCAGATATATTCCTTGAGTATGTAATCAGTTACAGCTGCTGATTTCAGTTACAAGGTATTTTGCCTGGTTTTTGTTAGCCTTGCTGATCCCTCAGAGCTTAAAGGGTAGCAGTGGAGTCCATTTCCACTTGTACATCACCACCACGATTACTTTTAGTCAGTGGTTCTCAACCTTTTTAGATTCGAGCCACCCCTGGGAAAATGCCAGCTCTGCGCTTTCACATTTTTCTTAACTATGGAAAGAGAATAGAGTGATTCTTTTGTTGCAAAGAAATCAGAAAGATCATAACAGATCAGAATGTACTGGACACTATGGGCTCCTCTACGCAAGCAGATTCATCGAGTTTGTTGAAGCACGGAAATAAACATGCTCCAGCAGACTCTAGCATCACATATATCAGCCTCCCTGCACTGAAAAATGGCAGCTGGGCACTTTCAACTAAAGCTTGTTCGATGAACTTTAGTTCAAAGTGCCATGCTGCCTTTTTTCCATCAAGGGGACACCGATACGTGTGACATATGGGTATTTTTAGTTAGCGTGACTCACTAATTAAAACACACCCCCGCACCTCCTGGAGCACGTGTAAAAATATCCTAAGGATTCCTATTTGAATCTTTGGGTTTACCTTGTGAATCATGTGTTGGTGTTTGTACACCTAATGATACTAATATTGTGCGGCACCCTTAAAAGGCAACCTGGTTGAGAATCACTGCCCTAAGGGGTGGGCAAAAAGCCTGCAGGCCAGATTAGGCCTGTAGCAGGTCCCTCAGTCCCACCTGGCCCATGGTGTGCCCTGCCATCCCCAGGCACACAGCAGGGCTGGGGCGGCTCTGCAGCTGGAGTGCATTTCTAGGTGGTGGTTGCTCCTTCCAGCTGCCACTGCACTGGCCCTAGCCCCATTGTACTGGCAGGGATCCACATGCACCGCCCTAACCCTGGCCCACCCTGCACCTGCTTCCAACTCACCCTAGCCAGAGTGGACCAGTTGGAACCTGTGTGCACAGCCTCAACCCTGGCCCGCCCCTGCTGCGGACTCACCCACCCATGCTGAGTAACAGCAGCAGTGGCGGTCGCCAGGCAGGAGCTGCTGCTAGGCATGGGGGAAAAGTGGCTGCCTCTTTCACCGAGTACGGCTCCAGGCAGCTGCAGCAAGAGAGGCCCAGCAGCAGGGAGAGAGGGCAGATGCTTATCCCCCATTCCTAGCAGCGGCTTCTGCTCAGCCGCTGCTGCTGCTCAGCGTAGGTGGGTGAGTCCAGAGCAGGTGTGGGGCGGGCTGCGGTCGGGGCTGTGTGCACAGGTTCCAGCTGGTCTGGAGCAGGGTCAGGGCTAGGGTTGTGCTTTCAGCTGCTGCTGGACACTGGTGGTAGTAGCGGGGAGGAGCCACAGGGCATATGGGATCTGGGCTGGTGGGGAGAAGTGGTGGGGTGCTGACCAGGCCGCAACAGCTCCCCAGAACTGCCTATGTGGCTTGCCGCCCCTGTTCTAAGGTCTAGCCCATTACACTTGAAGCACTTCAAGGCAACATATATATATATGTTGCCTTGAAGTGCTTCACGTGTAATATATATATTAAAGGTTGTTTGGGACAAATTGTTGTCAGGGACACCTACATATATATAGGTGTATATATATATGTATGTGTCCCTGACAACAATTTGTCCCAAACAACCTTTAATTAAAGATGATGATTTACAAAAAAAGATAAAGACACTTGATTTACAGATCCCAGGTTGAACATAACAAAAATCCTACCCCCAGTTCTATACTGAATATCTTTTGATCTGGATACCACTGAGAAATTACAGAAATGCAGTTCGACATAGAGAGGCTGTTAAGAAAACTGTTTTTGCTTTTTAAATTAATAATATAGCATTGAATTGCAACAGCAAGGAGTGATCAGCCAAAAAAAAAAAGCATGAGTGAACACAGATACTATAAAAGTCTCCTGAAGGAACAATAGGTGTGGTTTTGGCTTTGCTTGGAGCTTTGGGAGAGTTGGTAGAGGAAAAAAAGAAACCACAAAGGTAACCTGCTGAAGTACAAAAGTTGTAAATAAAAGTAAGTACCAAGGGAAAGCAGATACAAGTTAATGCACGCTTAAGAATAATTTTTTTAAGCAATCAATCCTATTTAGCAGTTAACACTTTTAAGAGGAAAAGGGAGAAAACAGGCATGTGTCCATTTTATTTTATTACATTTCTATTTTAAAAGCTTTGGATATTTGACATTAAAGTTAGGCATGAAAAAAGACCCCACATTTTCATCTGTCAGGTGTAAATAAAACCAAGGAGAAAGTGGATAAGAACAATTTTTCTTTTCCCCAGAGTTGGCTTGATATCGATAGTTTTGGCTCTTATTGTACCCTCACTTATGAGACGATGAATTGTAGTTTAAAAAAAAAAGTGTTCCATTAGAAAATTACTAGTTACTGAAAAACACAGCCACAGACAGATGTTCAAGAGATTGAGCAGGCTACTACTGAAAATTTAAGCAAGCCATTCAATAAAACAGCAAACAACTGAAAATGGTAACAAGATTAAGATGACATTTAATAAACTTTTAAAAGTAAATGCCAAATTCAGCTCTTTGCCAAATCCAGTTGGCTCGTTTAATCAAATAATGTGTCTGAAACTCAAGGGCAGTATTTGGCCTTATCACAGGAAAATGCAGCTTGTATATTATGGGGTTTTTTTGGTCACACAAAGAAGCCATTCTAGTCAGAAGAACAGCTGCAAACACCTGCAACACAGGGGTAAAACTTTTAATATTTTAATTCAGCAAAAAAAAATATATGAATGTATAATCTACCAAATAAGCAGAAGTATAAATGAAATGACCCGTTGTTGGCTTAGCAGTTGCCACTACTGACTTCATACACTACACAATTACCCAGTTTCTTTCAAATGAAATTCAAGCCATTTTTCGCTTCAATACTCACTAAATAACCGTTGTCTTTCTGAAGAAATGATGGATTTTCTGCAGAAATACATGTACCATTAAGAAAATATGTAGTCCCTGAAAACTTAAAAGATCTTACCCATAAAGAGGTGGTGATGAAGACCATAGTGCTCTCTATTGACTTTAATGGAAAGGTACCTGTTTACATAGATGCTAACTTTGTCTATTGGCTTTTATACCTATAGTCTGAACTAACTTTGTAGACTAAACAATCCAGTTATGCACAATCACAGCACCTCACTGTATTTATTCTGATGTTTAGTTTGGATGCTAGGTGAGAAAAATAGTACAGAGCTTACAGAGATTTTTAATAAGCTGATAGGTAGCAAACTTAAAAATAATTAATGGAAACTTTTATATACAACATAATCTATTCAGCACATCAGATTC
Source organism: Gavialis gangeticus (assembly GCF_001723915.1). NCBI lineage: Eukaryota > Metazoa > Chordata > Crocodylia > Gavialidae > Gavialis > Gavialis gangeticus. The sequence goes on from NW_017729031.1 coordinate 100,923,388, forward strand.
TGCCACCAGAGTAAAACAGAGATAAAACAACAGAGGACTGAAAATAAAACAAAAAATCCAAGTTTTGAAGGAACAGGAATTGCTGTGCTTCATGGCATAAACTAATCTCCCATTAATTTCATTTAGTAAACGAAAGTTAAAATAAATTTCCCAATGGGAATTTTCTCTCATAACCACTTACAGCAGGCTATGACTGAGGGAGATAGGATATTGGACTTGATAGACCAAAATTTTGATTAAATGCAGATATTCCTATGTTTCTACCTAGCTGCCTTTGCTCCTATAGTTTAATGGAACATCCATCCTCAAAAAAGAGACTGTAAAGTTTTTAAAAGCATGTTTATGTGACTGCACATAAATGTTTGTGTAAAAAGGGCATTATGACAGTTTATACACAAAAGGTTACAGTAAGAAAAAGCACTTCTTTATGACAATAATTCACAAATTCACAAGGATCACTTTAATATACAAAGCAATTACTATCATTCTGAAACACAAAGCGGCTAATATGTACATAGTGTTAATAAAATGCATTATAACTCAGTACAATAGTTTTTAAACACAGATAAAGCACAAAAAGATTAAGTAAAAAAAAAAAAAAACAGGGATGTTTCTAGAATGTAGGAAATCGTAACAGAACTTATTTCCCCCATTAAGA
>NW_017729031.1:100924056-100925421 GCF_001723915.1 Gavialis gangeticus
AGGAATTGCTGTGCTTCATGGCATAAACTAATCTCCCATTAATTTCATTTAGTAAACGAAAGTTAAAATAAATTTCCCAATGGGAATTTTCTCTCATAACCACTTACAGCAGGCTATGACTGAGGGAGATAGGATATTGGACTTGATAGACCAAAATTTTGATTAAATGCAGATATTCCTATGTTTCTACCTAGCTGCCTTTGCTCCTATAGTTTAATGGAACATCCATCCTCAAAAAAGAGACTGTAAAGTTTTTAAAAGCATGTTTATGTGACTGCACATAAATGTTTGTGTAAAAAGGGCATTATGACAGTTTATACACAAAAGGTTACAGTAAGAAAAAGCACTTCTTTATGACAATAATTCACAAATTCACAAGGATCACTTTAATATACAAAGCAATTACTATCATTCTGAAACACAAAGCGGCTAATATGTACATAGTGTTAATAAAATGCATTATAACTCAGTACAATAGTTTTTAAACACAGATAAAGCACAAAAAGATTAAGTAAAAAAAAAAAAAAACAGGGATGTTTCTAGAATGTAGGAAATCGTAACAGAACTTATTTCCCCCATTAAGATTTCTTTATTTAGTAGTTTTAACTCCCAGAGAAATGTTGAAGTTAATTTTGAATACCCTGTTTTGTGCTGATAGTTTTGGGTGAAGAATCAAAAATGGGGATGAGGTGAGCTTTACATCTTCATTCTTAAATTAAAAATAATAATGAACAACAACCTTCACTCTAGAAACTTCCCTGAAAAACATTTTTCTAAAAAAGTTTCAAATTATAAATCTGGACTAGAAATCATTTACTTTAGACATTAACATCTGATATGTGGACAAGTTTGTTCTTGAGGGGTGGAGGGGGGACAGGTTCTAATTAGCACCTCTTTCTGCCCCTTCCCCTCCCCACCCCACAAAAGTCCATATAAGCAGTAGAGTGTCAAATTTCATACAAATTTGCAGTTCTATAATTTTATTTCTTTTTATATTTAAATATAAATAATTTCATCACACACACAAAATGGAGTGGCACCTGGATCAAATGCAGCTTGTGGATAACATCCTACTATTCCCAGGTCTTAACTGGCCATTTCCAGATGGCCAACTGGCACGATGCCTATTTGTTGTTGTGTCCCTCTCCCCGCTTTTTAATTTCTATCTCCAATTCTCTCTCATTTAGAGAAATCTGACATGAGTGAGGGCTGAGACTCAATGAACTGAATGCTCCAGGTCCAGTAAATGGTCAGCTTATATTAAAGTATGCCAACCTTGGATCATTTTGCCCCCTACGCCCACCCCTTTTCCTGCCCAATGTAAGCCTCCTGAGGACAGCTGACTCCTCCCCCCCCCCCCCCCCC
>NW_017729031.1:100925432-100939699 GCF_001723915.1 Gavialis gangeticus
AGATCTAAAATTACTATCTTACACAGTTAGCCAAAAAACTCTAGCTGGGACCTGCACTTGCAGTATCAGAATGCAGACAGATCAGTGTCTTTAATTCGTGCTACACACATTTATGGGCTCAGCCCTCTTAACAGGCTATACTTTAATACATTAAAAACACATTCCAAGGTAAAACACCTGAAATACAAACCTCTTTAACAAACTGAATCTGGTCCCTCTTCTCCAAAGACATGAAGATTTTGTGATAAAACCACTAGAGCTGAACCAATCACAAGTAAAGACATTACCCTCTCAACAGAGTATTATTTCATATCACTACAAAGTGTAAACTTGTCCTTGGTTTAACCTGCCAAAATGATTCAGCTTCATGATGTTCAGGTTCTTCTATGATCAGTGTCTTTTATTTCTACTAAATTCAGAAAATTAAGGAAACCAGTCCCCACCCACAGTCATAAATTAAATTTACTGTGCATTTAAAAAGTTTGCTTTCCTTAAAATAAAGTCATCAACTCCCCTCATTGCCCCTGCCAAAGAGTTAATTGTAGTTTTTAATTTTTTTTTACCTTAATGGACAAGATATCATCACTAAATGCAACTCATGTTCCTAGTACCAAGAGCTTGTAAATCCTATTGGTTCTATTTTCGTGGGCTGTAGCTCCTGCAATGTGTAGCTAACTCACAAATGAGGGAAAGAGGAGTAAAGTGATTGAAGATGTGTTATTTTCTATTCCAAATTAATTCCCCTTTCTCATTTGAGATCTCTAAACTAGTTCTGTCTTAAAATAATTCAACATTCATATTGCTGAGAGACACTACACTCTGTAACACTTCAGTACTGCCAGTTCAGATCCCTTTCCATTCTGAAGAAGTACCTGCTGAAAGTCAGGTACTGATAGGCTTCATCCTGAAAGTTAATTCATGAAAGTATCAACTGATTTTTGGAGACAACTGAGACACATGTATAGCTGTCTGTAATGACCATGCCAGGGAGCTTCTCAAACAAAACTAACATCAAGATCTCATTTTTTTTGTAGTTTTGTTTCTAAAAGTGCATATTTTATCAAACATTTACAAAGGATATCATGTAACAAAAATAAATACACAACCTTTTTGTTAAGTCATGGGTGGATGTTATGTTGCAACCTTTTTTCAGGGCAAAAAAATGTCAATAAGAACAGGGTCTCAAATTCACTGAAACCCTCCTATGAACTGCCATACAATTGCAACCACTGATAATGAACTCACTTCAAAGTGTAGACTTGTCTTTGCTTTAACCTGCTAATCGCACTGGCTACCAATTTTTAAAAATTAAAAATAAGCAGATGTCAGTTTTAATTAACAGATGACTGCCTGCAGCTGCTGTCTGTCTAATGGAAGCCCAGATTAAAAATTATAGTATAAATTTACATCAGAAATATTACATACAGAGCTGTTTTTCCTTTGCTAAATCAAACTTTTTTTTTATTCCTGAGCCTTTGTAGGGTTCCAAACACCCCACCAACTTTCTGGTCCACACAGAGAACCAGAAAAGACAGTAGGTCTGAGATGCAAAAACAAATGACAGAACAGCCAGAACCCTACAGATGACTTTGTCCTGAAGGGCATGACTGACTGAAATTGTGCTTTCAGATACTAGCAACGCTGCTTGGCCACTGTCAATATCTGGTGAAATCACTGATTGAATAAAAATGCATAGGCTCTACCCAGGATGAAAAGAAATCTTATCAGTGGTTCCTTAAAAAACCCTCCCATTTGCCTTTGCCTTTATTATATAGCTGCCAAAAAGACAAAGCACAAAAATGAGTAATCTTGAGGGGTGGTGAGTTTTTAAACATTTGCTTACATAATTCAAAATCTCCATCTAAGAAAAACACAAGAGCCATGAAGGATGAAGTAAAATTCTAGAAAATGGATAACTGAACAAAAGCACAAAACAAAATAAAATCAGCGCCAAAATAATGCAGCCCAAAACTACTGAAAAATGTAAGCACGCATACGCACGCACGCACACGCGCACACACACACACACACAAAAGTAAAAATTTTTTCTGACCTCAATATACTATAATACTCAGCATTCCTGACTTAAAAGCTCTCAGAGCTGTAGATTATATACTGTGTGTGTATATATATATATATATATATATATATATGTACATATATTATACATATGTATTATTTTCCAAGAATATCTAAATTAAGAGAGCACCTCTGACAATATCTTAACTGCCAGCTTGGTGCTTTTGTTTTGCAAAAAACGATATTACAAAAATTATATTTGAAACCAATTCTTGGTTATTATGAACATAATGGGTCTAGCCCTTTCTAACCCTCACTTTAAACCAAGCTATCAACTCTTGAAAACTTAGAACTGTGAGATATAAAACTAAGTCCTCCATTTACTTTCAGCAGAATTTCTGACCTACAGCCAATTAACCCATAATTCATAAAAAGATGACTACCCTAACCTTACTATTTGCTAGTTGGTGTGTTAATGACATACGAAAGGATTCCTGGATTGTATTTGTCTTCCCCTTTTTGGCCAACATGAACGTAAAGCATACAGGTAAACTCAGCCAGCCCTGTACTTGGTCTAAAATAATATGTATTTTATTGTTCATTTGTTTTTTAAATTTCTATGAACCAAATCCAAGTCCCTAAAACCTCAGTGCTGCATAAATAAAAATAAGGATTCTTGCAAATATTTGTATACTTTAAAATGAGATTCTTTTCAGTGTGACTTGAATGCTGACAGGTTCTATAATGATAACCCTAACAGCTGCATTCAAAGAACATTTACAACATGGACAATGGCAACAGGAGCTTTCTACTTTGCCTCACGAGCATTTCAACACTGCCCTATAAAGAAGCACATCTGGGGCTAGCAGCTCAGTTTCCACGGATCACTCAGTTCTTGGATGCTTTGCTAAGAGACTATCAGCAAGGGTACTAATTAGTGCCAATTATCTACAAGGAACAGATCTGAAATAGTCTACTAATTTCATGCAGGTTCATCACTAAACCTGTTTTTGCAAATAATTGGATCTATAGTAAGAAATGGTCTGCTTCATGTAGGGCACATCCAGCATTATTTAATTTCTCAAAGCTGGAGGGGCCATTACACTTAATTGCTTAAATGAGGAAATAAATTAGCTCAGCATTATAGAGATCACTCCTGCAATATCATAAAGGCTTCTGCTTGTAGCACTAATTCTGAAAAAATACCATGCAGTTGGTAAGCCATTTGTCTACAGTCAGGCATTAATTCATTATAACATATATATTTTGAATTGTTAAGAATCTGCTGATTCTTATAAAAGCATATTTAAGAATTTTAGGGTTTTCTCTAGGTTTGATCGTGAAATTAATAAATTTGCAACTGATTACATAAAAAAAAAAAAGAACAATCAATCCTTTACGGCAGATAAAAATAGACCACGTATAAAAATTACTCAGACTTGAAAACTCATCCTATCGTACTTGCAAAAGTTCTGTTCCATTTTTGTTTCACATCCATACAAACAAAACTGGACCCAAAGTTATCAACAGCCCTAAATTAAATTATAATGCTCCGATTTTAACCTTGCTCATTCTTAAGTCTCTTGGAAACTGCACCCTCCCAAATGAGGAAACCAGAACCTTTAATACTGCTAGAGTTATTTGACTCAGTTACTTTTAGTCCTCCCAATAATCTTTTATTATAATATCACACTGACTATAACTCTTTAAAATAAGTTCAAATTGGAAAATTTATCTTAAAACAGATTTAAGGAATGGGAAAATATATGATATAGCTAATATTTGGATAGGTCAGTATTTGTACAGACCAGAGACTTTGTATGGATGTCTATATACAGACAGGTTGAAATAGTAACCAGGACCTGAGGCCCAAAGCAAACTTAGTTCAAATGACCAAGTTAACATATCAGTCTGGCTTTAAAGGACCGATAAACTAAACTGAACATGATTGTTTTTGACACATAATGGATATATGAATGTTGAGTACAGCAGTCACTCTTTTGAATTTGATACCCTCTACTGTTTCTTGAAATGTATTTCTGGGAAAAGACAGCTGTTCCTTCAGTGCACACAAAAGAGCCTGATTGTTTGAAATGAGAGTAAAATTCTTCACATGTGTGAACCTTTTGCTCAGTCCAACCCTTTATATTAATACCAATCCAATGAATAAATTATGTAATTTAACCTTAATAGGGGCAAATTAATAATTGCTATTTTCCTCAAACAGCTTCTGCATTGCTCCATGAAGAGTGGGTTTTAGCGAGGAATATTTATTCATGTTTAGTCCTCCTCAATGTTCAAGATCCTTCTGGATATCAAGATATCACTCCAAAATATGAATTTCAGTATACAGAGGGGCCTCAAGTTTTGAAAAAGAATTTAGAAAAGCAATGATCATGTGAAGTAATGCAGATAACCAAACTGTTTGAAAGAATGGGGGATACCAGAAAGAAATTTCATTTTCACGAATCAATTTGTACATGGAGTTGGCTATACTTCAACTGCTCAGTTGCATAAAAACAAGTAGTGCTTTAATGCATTCCTCTCATTTACATGAAATTATCTTCTAAACACAAGCTGTCCGCTACTGTACCTTTGTTTACTCTGAGTTCATTTCCCATCCAAATATTACTATGTTTCATTCAGTTGGTGATTTCTTTTCATGTGTTCAGAATACTGAATACACATAATTGCTCCAAGAAGCAATAGCTGACCAAAATTGGTGCCATAATGCATTTGTTTCTGAGGCATGAAGAAGTTTTATCAATCCAGGAGGGGTGGACAGACTACAGATTAAACACCAAAAAGCCTCCTGGGCTTGTTTTATTAAGAAGTTTCCCTCCCATGTCTCCATATAAAGAATCTGTTTGTGGAGCTCCCTTTGTTTGGCATGCCACTCAGCTGTATATCTTTACAGTTATAATGAGTATGTGAAAGCATGCATCAATTTGGCAACCATTGCTTCTTCATTGCACCAGGCCTATTCTATATATGTAGCCTACAAAGTACTTCAGGCCAAGAGGCTGGGGTGACTGTGTCCCTAAGGCAATCAAAAAAGCTCAGCACAGATTCTTGAAATCATTATAAAAGAACCCTTCCACACAGCAAAACTTCACAAAATGAACATTATTACTCCTTGAAGAGGATGGGAAGATGAGTAAGAAGTCTTCTCTTCTTCATCATGCTCAGGAGACTTGGTGATGGGGGGAGAAGTGGAGGCAAGTGTTTGAACATTCACAGTTTAATGCAAAGCACACACGAATTAAATTCTGTAGTTGCTTTCAGGCAGTTTTGCGCATAGAAAAAAAGAAATGTTTAGAAAATAAAAAGTTTACTTTGTCTTTCTGGTTGTGGCCAAAACTAGTCTCTATCCCACCTTGACAAATGAAAATGGGAATCCAAAATTAATCTGATTTGTGGCAGTATAGGTCTTTAAGTGCTTTTAGCTCCTCAATTAATGTCTTGTTTTGGTTTTCAAGCACAGCAACTCGGTTTTCTAGACATTTCACATATTCCTTTTTCTTCCTGCGACACTCACGTGCTGCCTCTCTGTAAAGCAAAAGATGATATTCAAACTATGAGAATTTGGATGAGCTGTTTTTTAATTGATTCTTCTGGTCAAACTCACATGACCCATTTTAGAACATGGATGTAGAACTACACACAACTCTAATTTAGGAAGAAATGGTAGGCTTGTATTGAATCGCATCTCAAATTGTCCACATTCAAAATCACAAGGATTTACATTCAATGTACCAAAAAGTCAACACCAAAAAAATCTGCCAGTCAAAATGTAAACTTGAAAGGTATTTTTTGTTAAATGGAATACATCACAACATCCTTTGTATAGAATATGGTATTTTACTACCAGTTCTATAAAAAAAATAAAAAGTAAAAACCATGTTCATCCACTGACCCAGCTTAATTTTTCTTTTTGTACATAAAAACCAAGTAATGACCACAATGATTATTATTATTAGACTCATTTGCCTAATACAACAGAAGTGAGAGTTAAGGTATTCCTATATTTGACATAATTTAAACCCTGTTAACAATATATTCATTTCATTGATGTGGTTCACGCCACTGCATTTAAAATTAAAACATTTCAAATGATAGATCATCCCCCATCCCCACTTTTAAGAGAATATAACTCATTGTTAGCAACTACCTGGGCACAATTCATTACCTTACCACTATCAATTGTATTGATAATGTTAGAACCAAGAAGCATTGATGAATCCGCAACACTTATAAAAACTGTAGTGCTGGTGCTTAATTCAGACAGTAGAGTAGCATGATTGCTGATGCCAAAATGCTAAGAACATCAATGGAAATGCCTTAGTAATGCCAACATTTTGCTAAACATTCTTAAAACGGAAGCAAAAAAATTAACCTGGCACCAAAATTAACAGCAACAACATTCAGAGGAAAAATAGTTAAAAAGGTGAAGTTACAACACTGAAATAAAGCACATGGTGGAAAGAAACTCAAAAATGAATGTGCATATATCAGACTTAAGGTTGGAAATAGATGTCGCCAAATGAAGCAGATCAGCTATGCTGATACAGCTGATCACTTCACTGGGTGAAACACGTCACCCATTAATTTTGTAGGACAACTGGTGACATGTTCCTTGCTTCCAGACATATCCCTAGAAATCTCTGGGACATGTCTCTGAAAGCAGGGGAAGTCAGAGCCTCCCCTTTTCCTGTTTCTAGAGATGAGTCCCAAAGATTGTTGGGCACGTCACTAGAAGCAGGGAAAGCCACGCAGATACATCTCAGGATTGACAGGTCCAAGCCTGTGCTCCCTCACCATAAAGGAAATAGATGCCTGCCACCATAAAACAGCAGAGCTTATTACTAACTTGCTCACGACCACAAATTTGGGCATGTGTGGTATGACAAAGAGTATGGAAGTCCACTTGCTTTCACTCTTGTACTGCTGTAAAAATTTTTAAGGCAACACCAAGGTGACAAAAGACAACTTTTATTTCCACCTGAAAGGACCAGTAACTAATGCTTATTTGGATCCAATAGATACTTGGAGTAACTGGAATTTCTGATGGGCAATATTTAACCTCATCAAGGAAAGTGGTGACAGTCAATGAGAAGTCTCTGTGCTGGCTGGGTGTACCCCAGTTAATGTGGTGCTGTGACCATCCTCCCCAGCTAGGGGAATCTGTTAGTGTGGCTATGCTAGTTTGGGGTCAGAGTGCAAGAGGGCTGGATGCCTTTGGGATCCAGAAAGTCTTTCATTCTGGGATATCAAACCATTTTAAAATAATTAAGTCAAACCTCACATCACCAATTAGAAGCAAGAAAAGTTCAGGCTGACATAGACAGACATCAGTCCCAGACAAATTTCAGATGCTTCCTATAGAAAATTCATGAAAGAAGTCAAACCAAAACTGGACAGTTTTCTACATGTACCAAATCAGGAATTAATTGTGTTTTAAGCCTGTTTCAGGATTCAATCTTAACCATGGAGTCATTACTAGTGAATCTCTCCTCATTTTTTTGCATTTCTTCTGTAGGGCAGGTGGAAGAATGCTTTCTACATTCTAACCAAAATTTTGTAGGGAGATGAACTGTAAGTGGAGCTCATATAATGCACAGTTCTGAAACTTGGATGTGGCTTAATGTATTGCTTAAAGCTTTGGATTCAGAGGCCAGATGAATGGTGCAGGGCCAGTCCACGGGCTGCCCCTGCATGCCAGATTGGGTCCCACACCGCCTTGTGCACCTGATATAGTGTGCAGGGCCATGGCCCATGGGCTTACTGTGAATTCTCTGGGAAGACCCATGGACTGGAGGACATGGTTCCAGGAGTTGGATCTGGCCAGCAGGCTGAGGTTGAGGACCCCTTGTTTAAGGCAATTTTAATTTGTAATACATGAAACTATGTGCACTAATGGGCAAGGTTAAATAATGCCTTTAGGTAGAGGATTAGGGGTTTACAGAGATTTGTAGAGGTTTTAAAAGGGGACAAGGAGATGCTGCTCAGGAGCATGGAACACCTGTTATGCTGCAACTGTTATAGCTGCATGAGCCTGTAGTGATATAAGTGAACTAAAACACCCTAATTTTGCCTCTGGATGAAGCAGGGTTAAAGTTTGGAGCAACAGAACTTCCATGTTTGCTACAGAATCATGCAAACTAAAGAACTGTATCCTAACAGTTTGAATCAGAAGCCTCTAAAAGTGGTACAATTATGTTTGTCTATGCACTTACAGAGCCTGCATTGCTGGATGACAGCTTTTGAATACCCTGTTTCTCTGGCTTTGAACTAGTTATTAGGGGCGTATGAAATGGGCCATATTCGATTCAGATTCGGCCTGAATTGGGGACAATTATTCTATACGTTGATTCGGGTCACTGTCCCCGATTCAATTCACCCGAATCCAAATCTGAAGATTTGATGCCGATTTGGAGAATTAGCAATTCGGCCACAGACACACCTTCAAGTGTTTTTTCTACATACCTCAAGGTACCAGGCACAGCTCATGAATCCTGCGATGCTGGGGCAGATGGAGTGTCCAACAGGAGCGCAGGGGGCCCCCACGTGCTTGGCAGCGAACCCGGAAGTGGATCAGAAGCACTTCTGGTCCACTTCCAGGTCCACCGCCAAGCATGCAGGGGGGCCCCTCCATCCTCCTGGCTCAGCTGTGGGGAGACCCTGGGTGTCCCCCCCGTGCTCTTCCTGGCAGAGGACTGGAAGTGTTTCTGGTCCACTTCCGGGTCTGCTGCTGAGCACACTGGTTAGCACTCCCCGCGCTCCTATGGGGCGCTCCATCCACCCAAACATTGCAGCACTGATGAACTGCCTGGTACCCTGAGGTATGTACAAAAAGCATTTAAAGTTACGTCTACGTCCGAATCTCTCCAAATTGATTCGGAGGGTTTTGATTCTATTCAGCAAGATTAAAGGGTCTCCTGATTTGATCTGGATGCAGAGATTCAGCCACTGAATTGGGCCAAATCAAATCACAGACTGAAGCTTTGCACAGCTCTACTAGTTATGTTATGTATTTAGCAACTGTGACTGTTTCACAACCAAGTTTTTGGGCATCGTTTTTCTATTAAGAATCATGGAAGTTACGCTAGATTACAAAGTTTTAAAACCACTATATAGTACTGTCTGTAAATATCTGATGTATTGCTTCAGTAGGTTTCATCTTCCCATCCACCTCAGATATTCCCACCTCATTTTCCCCACTTCTCTATGAAACTTAGCTTCTGAAAACCCATTTAATGAGCAAGCTAAGCAAAACTTTGCATAACATAACTCCTGTAGAAAACATCTATTTAATACAAATTGAGTTAGTTTCCCATCTTTTTCTGGCATTCTCCAAGTAAAAAAGCTTTCTTTACAGTAACTTTTCTGACTAAATTAAGGGCCTGAGAATTTTAACTACATTTTATTAAAAGCAGAAGGCACAGCAAGGTAAACAATTATACCAACTACTTACTAGTACCTGACAAGCCATAGAGAAAGATGGCATGTGAACTTTTGAACAAAAGTGAATTCTGCATTTCAGCACTCATTTCTTCATTCAAGCCACTCTCAATTAAAGCTTTAATGTCCTCTGCTAGCAACAGAGATGCCAAAAGCACTGCCATTTCCCTAAAATATGGTGTTTAAAACTGAGGTATCAAACACATGGCCTGCTGCGATTAAGTGGGATCCCAATTGAGGGGACCTGAGAAAATCTCAAACGTGATGGGGCAAAATCAACTAAGCCCTCTTCTCCTCTCCTTTCCAAGTAGCCACATCTGCTCATCATGTCATCTGGCTTTGAGGAATTTTTTTCACAGCTTCTTTCTATTCTTACTTCTTGCTCCTACAACCAAGCCTCAGCAACAGGATCAAGGAGAGTTTGTTTCTCTTTTCATCAACAGTCTCTGCTGTTCCAACCATTCAAGGCCCACAGTAAAGACTCCGGCACCACTGCTACCACTGTTGACTATCAGAGGAACAGAGAAGTCTTTCTCCCTGGGTGTTTCCACATGAGACATTTACTGTGGAGTAGACTAATTAGCTCTACAGTAAATGTCACACATCTATACATATGCCCTATTAGGCTGGAATAAACTAATTAACTCCACATCATGCGCACATGTAGATGCTGCCTTGGCTGGCTGGGGTATATAGGTGCTTCAGTGTGGGGGCTGCCTGCCATTTAGCTCCATACTGGAACACCCTTGTGCCCCAGCCAGCCCCTCCCCTCAATGTGCTGCAGTCCTGTGCACACGTTCAAATGGAGCACATAGGAGCAATACATTCTGGGGCAATATGCTCTGGGGTTTACTGCTTCACATTAATTGCACATGTAGATGCACCTCTTGGTCCCTTCCACTTCCAGAGATCAACACTAAAGGAACCAAAGTCCCAAAAAATGAGAATGGGGCGAGACAAAGAAAATCCAGAGTTAGAAGTAAAGCACTAAGGGGGAACAAAGAGAAGATCAACATCAAGGACAGAAGGAAGGAGACTGCATGAATGTATTTACTTTAAAAACAATTTTACCTTGAAGAAAAATACTTAATGTCATTGCCTAAGACATTCTCCTCAGTAAAACAAGACCACAAGATTCCCCTTTTACTAGTAAACTATTTACTGTGGACCACACACTCTGACAGAAAGGATATTGCAGCTCTCATAGAAGGTCCTTGGCATATGGTTTCATAGTCACAATGCACAGAGTTACTTGATGCATTTTCTTATTTTGCTTTTTTAGAGAACATTAAACTTTATATAGGATAAGTACAACATTTGAGGAGGTTAAATCAGGTTCAAAATGGCCACCCAATTTAAACTTAGCTCATCCCAATGTTGACCGTACACTTACAGACCTGGTCTCAGTAAGTCTAACCTGTCACTGTATAGAAGTTCCAGGCACACAAACCAGTCTAAAAATTGCAGAACCCAGTTTAAGATAAACCTGGATCTATGTAGTATCAAACTTATTCGATTTAGGTCAAACTGCACTACTGTACATTTTCCCTGCACAGCTCTGGGGCTGGGAAAACCCAGACACTGGCCCCAGCCCTGGGGCTGCTCTTTTTACCACCCCCACCACCCTGCCAACCCCTACACTGGTCTATTTTTTGCACCCCACTTCGAACCAGCCAGCCCTCTCAACCCCCATCCCACAAGCCACTCTGGATGCAGCTGCTTTTATCGGCATTTGCTGCTGCCGGAGCCAAGCAAGTAAGTCCTGGTGGGGGGAGAGGCGGGAGGGATGGGGGTGTAAGCTCGCTGGGAGAGGGGAACCCCTCTCATTCTACCTGTGGGTTGCTCCTGCCCTCCCATCCCTTGATCCCCTACAGCCTACTTTACTCTCAAATCCCCCACTATTACCTTCATCCTGACTTACCTAATATGGGCTGCCATTTTTAATTGATTTAACCTCCCCAACACCCCCAAGTGTCTGTACTTAGCCACAGTGTTTCATGAAAAAGAAGAGAGACTACAAATCTTCTTGCATAGACAGCTACATTCCCACTCTATTTCATACCTATGAGAAATGTGATGTGTATACTGTATTAAATATTCAACACTAATTCTATACACAGCTTTGAGATACAAGCTTTTAGACAATCAACTAAGCACATATACCTGTTTTTCATTAAGCGCACTTCTCTCTTTCGTGCAGCTTCCTCTGCTGGCTGGGTAGGGAGTGCTGGAGATGATGCCATGACCACACCAGGTGCAATGGTGCTGGTGGGTGCTGTGCGAATCTGATAGGTCTGCACATCTCCTGAGGCAGCTGACATAAAGCCACAAGGAAGCATAGTGTTAGGTTTAACAGTGTTGTGGGACTTCACTGTTAAAATACTGTCACTGTTAAAATACTGTGTGAACAACACCTGGTCATTATCTAAACATGTGAACCATAAAAAGTGAGGCAAAAGTTTTGGACTACAGCGTAGGAAAGATTAACATCTGGATCATCGATGGCAATTCATTTTTAGTTTAATATATTCATGGTTGCAGTCATTCTCGCTGAAGAGGGATTAATTGTGTCTGTTAACTGCAGCTGCTGATCCTGCCGTCTTTCAGTGTATTTTTTGACTGTTCTGTTTTGTATACAGACTTCACAGTCATAAATCTAAATAAGCTGAATCTTCTTAGGCAAACAATATTTTCTGTGTGCTCTAAAAGGACAAGTTGAAGGTGCAAATTGGTAATTACATGTGCAAGTATGCAGAGGATTTGTTTCTAGAAAAGGCACAGAAGCAATTTAGGAACTAACTTTTGAAACAGCTTATTGTATATTGCTGTTTCGCTAGAATGATCCTTTAAATTAAAAACCGCAATTTTTTAAACAATCGCTGTTTCAAAGTGCCAGCATTAGAAAGGAAAAGTTATTTCTAAGGGAAATAAATGGCTAATAAAAGGAAAGCTCCTTTACAGAATGAACATTTTCAGTAACCTGGCCCAGATGGGAGGAAAACATTTCTAAAATGTCACATTTAGTCTACTATCATTGCAGAAACCAGGAGGTCTAAAGTAGGGGTGTCAAAGTCATGCTGGATGAGGGTCACTAGGCTGGTTTACAGGCCTAACTGGGACTGACCCTCTGAAGGTCCCAGGGCTTATTTTGTATGATATATGGGGCTGGCATGGGGTGAGCACAACCTGCAGTGTGGGGGCTGGACCCAGTGCTACAGGCAGCATATACCCTGTACTGACCCCACATGCCATGTGCACAGCAAATTTGGCAGCAGGTGCAGGCAGCATACAGCACATGAGATTGGACTGGCTGTGAACACTGCATGCAACACGGGTGGCTGACGTGGGATGTGTGCTGCATGTAGTGCCCTGCTGGATCAGCTCCAAGTGCTGGCTCTAGCATGACCCAATATGGACTAGCCCTGGAGTCAATGCTTAGGGCCTGTCTGGCGGAGTGCCACATGTAGCACGTGCCCCAGACCAAACCTCTATGCTGTGCTGGGTCCAGCCTGTGTACCAGACCCAGCCTGTACACTGCTGGGCAGTTTGTGGAGCCAGGGATAGGGCATAGGGTTGGGTCCAGTGACCCACGGGCTGGATCATATTGTTCTGTGGACCGGATCCAGCCCACAGGCTGTATGTTTGACACCCCTGCGCTAAAGGAATCTGCACTGTGAATTCTTGGGGCACAGAGTGTAAAATTCCCTTAAAAGAACAAAGGAAATATAAGTAAGCAAAGAGCAATCAGTAAATTAGGAATTAAGACAGAAGTACTTTTTATATCCACAAATATATTAGTTTGTTCTGAATGAGGGGAAAGGGCTCCAAGAAAATATTACAAATAGGTTTGTGTAGAACTTCTTTTGCTCATTTTATAAAATGATATGTGCCAAAACACGCAATTCCTTTTCTGACATATTTACAGGAATTATTTTGCCAATCAGATTTTTGAGGAGCAAACATTACAGTTTGATCAAGTATGATGTCTCTTACCTTGTACAACAACTTGGTTGCTGGGTACAAGAATCTGCTGTCCATCAGTAGTCTGTGCATACTGTAAAATGGTGGTGCCAGGCTGGGTTGCAGCTGCATTGGTCATGGTCAATGTCTGGAGGCCTTGTACTCCATCTGTACCATTGTTGGCTAGCTGTATGGCTCCTCCTTGGGTGATGGCAACTGAGAACAAATAAATATAATATAGCAATTAAAAGATTAATGTACTCAATATAATTAATTTATGCATAGTTACTTGCAGTGTATGACAACTCAGATGTGGAGGAGCTGCTTGAAACACTATAAATTAAATCCCTTGCACAACTATGTACCTTTTAAATAATACATGTCCATGTGACTATTTTAAAAAAGAACAATTCAACAGTGACCTAATAACTTTCTACTCTACACTAAGGCTACCACCTTTCTGTTGGAGAATAATGTAGCTCAACCTGCACCTTTGCTTCTCTGATCATGTCACTGAGGAGCTGCAAGCCCCTCAAAGTAGAATCAAATATTGTTCTATTCATTCAGTGCTGAATTTTAATTCTTGGCCAGCAAGCATCCATCTTCTTTGCTTGTTTGTTTCTCTCATTTGTAATTTCACAATCACATGCTTATCCTCTCCAGTTTCCTCTAGCCCTATCTATCTTGTTCAACTTTTTCTCCCTTTGACCATTTTTCTTTTCTCCTGCTTATATCCCATTTCCTACCCCCATTTGTACATGCACACATCCAGCTTCTCCACTCCTTATAGAAAAAATGTTCATCCTATATCAGCTTTATTTCTCTCT
>NW_017729031.1:100944699-100948839 GCF_001723915.1 Gavialis gangeticus
TGACCATTTTTCTTTTCTCCTGCTTATATCCCATTTCCTACCCCCATTTGTACATGCACACATCCAGCTTCTCCACTCCTTATAGAAAAAATGTTCATCCTATATCAGCTTTATTTCTCTCTCCTTCAGTGCAGCTGCAGGTATGAGGGGAATCTCACAAAGATTCCCCTTCAAACCATTAGTGTATTCCAGTTTCGAGAGAGAGAGAGAGGTGTGTGTGTGTATGTGTACACATGGATGTGTGTGTATGTGTACAGTCCTGAACAGTATTTCTGCACTAACAGATGTGTAGCATCAGCAATGAAAATCGAGGGAGACATTGGGGAAGCAGGCTAAGGAGTTAAGTGCTTAAAAAGATATTTTCTTTCCTTTCTTGTATACTCAACACTGAGCACATCTGTTGGCTTGCACAGTTCTGGAACTGCGGTTACATTACTGCATCTTCCCTCAATGCTTTAGTTTAAAGGTACCATATATCCATAAAATGTAATGGTTATAGTTGCAAACATAGAACATGATACGTATATTTTTTAAATTAGGTTAATTAAGCTGATTTCTTCTTAGCTGAAAGTTGCTTATATTTTAAATTTGTTTTATATTTAAGATGAAAAAGGTTATAAGCTAAAATTACTAAAATATCAGTAAGAAAGCAGGGTCTCAACAGATTCCTCACCAAAGTTTGTAATAATAAACAGTCTGGTTGGTTTTTATTTTGCCAACCTGGAGGCCCTGTATGTGTAAGATGTACATTACACACACCTACAGTGAGAATGTGTAAAAAAAAAAAAAAAAAAAAAAAAAAAAAAAAAAAAAAAAAAAAATCACACTTTTTGGTACGATCGGAACTAATGAAGTCCTTGAGCATGGTACAAGGCATCAAAGGCAAATTAAATTACACTATGTTGGTCCCTTGTATTATTTCCAGCATAAACAGTCATGCAAATAAAATTTAACAGTTTTTTCTACTCCAGCACCCAATTACTATGACTACCAATAGATTTAGACTACATACTGTACTGCCCACTGCTGGTTTGGTAAATGGGAGTTGGCACCGTCACAGTGGTGATGGCAGGTGCTGATGTCTCCTCTTCTGACTTTTCTTCTTCAATTCTTGGCACTCCTGGGGCGTCTGAGGACAAGTCATTCAAAATTTTTCTGGCAAAGACAGCATGTTGCAGAAATTTTTAATACAAAAGTTAAATGAATTCTACTGAATACACAGCTTTGGGGAAAGCCAGAAAGTGCAGCAAATCCAGAAATAAAATATGCAAGATGGGAATAAAACATAAGACAAACTTTAAAACAGCGTAGAGAAATTGTTAAAAATGTCATAAGACGAGGGTATGGCAGAGTCCCTAAAACAGCATATTCATTTCTGCATACTTGTATCAAGTACTTGTATTTTCCTTCTTTCTTCAAAAACTTCTCTCTCTGATACTCTTTCTATTGTAAGATGTGTAAAAGAAAGCATGAGAAAACAATGCAACAAACCTTCTCGTTTATGCCATTCACTCCCAGTAGAAATGCTCCTGCTTCAAACACCACAGAAGCCTCAGCCTGTTTTAGCCAAGACTTAAGTTTAACAAAAAAAACTAGCAGAAATAATTGTAAAGAGCTATCAGCTCATGACCTAGCACCTGTTCAGGAAGAACGTTGAGCACCTGAGTAGAAGTCACACAACTGAGATCACAGGTTATGTAAACTGTTCTGCTCTGGAAAGCTTTGGGATTCATAAGTATAAAGAGGAAAATGGAAAATTTTGATTTAGTTACTGACTTTGCTTAATTATCCAAAACCAAACATGGACACTCAAACATGGGACAAAATGTGACAATCATAAAGACCACAGGTCTCTTTGAACATGACTCTCAAACAAACTGGAATAGCTACCCAATATGTTTAGCATTTAACAGGTGCCCAAACTGCTATAATTTGACTAGGAACTCTACCAAGAATATGCAAGACTGACAAACACAGTTTTATTAACTACGTAACCCACCAACTGCAACTGACAGACATACACATTTTAAACAACAGGATAAGGCCTTTTTTTGTCACCCTCTTGTCAGTTTTATGGTAGAACTTATACCTAGTACTCACAGTGAGTTTGGCTTGTGGTAAAGTTAAAAAAAAAAAAAAAAAAAGTGGGGGTCCTGGGCAAAAAAATAACCTAAATTTTTGTGCATATTTTTTTAAAATTTTTTTGGTTAAAAAAAAAAAAAATTTTTTTTTTTTTCAAACAAAAATTAAAAAAAAAAAAAAAAAGCTGAGGATCCTGGGCACAAAACTACACTGAATTTTCATGCATAATTTTTTAAAGATTTTGGTAGTCAAAATACACATATTTCCTTATTTTAAGGATGACAGGCAGTTTACCAAGCAACCTGAGAGAAACACCAAAGTAGATGCATAGTTTTGTTGTGATATACATCCCAAGCTGGGAGAATGGGATAACAATACAAATAATCAATATGTAGCAGAAGTTACAGCTCACAACTTGCTTAAACAGTGCCAGACAGAGATGATCTGCAGGCATCATAGCAGAGGTAGGTTTAAAGGGATTTAAAGGAGGCTAAGGTGGCGGCTTTGCAAAATTAAGCCTTTCCCATATGTATGAAGTTGGCACAGAAAATAAGTGGAGAAACAGAGTGAGAGACGGATCATCAAGGACAATGTTATAGCTCCTCAGTTCTATAACCCAATTTGCACTCAATAGCCACGATGCAAATTAGAGCAGCCACATTATGTAAGCTGAGACCTGGCTGAACATAGCCATCCTGTTCCAACATGGTCCATGTGCTGGCCTGAGAAAGGAAGCTGGTTACTTCTTAGAACTTTATAGTTGGCTGGTTTTGAAATGAAAGGCCAGATTGTATTTACTTTGGGGACCCCAAAATCAGAGATTTAGAGTAGACATAAATCACAGGTCTCTAGGCTCATTCCAATCTAAATGCCTGATCTGATGTTGCCACTGTTGTTCTTTCATAGTTTTTTAGGATTTGGGAATCATTCTAAAAACTTCACATGTGAGAGACAAATTTTGGCTTCTCCATCCTAAAAGGCCAGACAGCAGTGACTGGGATGGTAGCAGCTCCAGCCAGGGCTGGAATTGCCACTGTTTCAACCACTGCTGCTTGGCTGCAGGAGGAAGAAGGGGTGGGGGGGGTCGCAGAGGCAGGAGTCAGCATGTGTTCTATGTCAAATCAGGGCTAGAGCTGAGATAGGAGGGTAAACAGTGGGAGGGCTGTGGCTCCGAGCTCGAGCCCAAGCCTGAGGTCAGAGCCACAGCCACTGCCTGCCACCTCCCCACGCCATACTTGGATCCAAGCCCCACCCATGCTGAATGGGGGGAAAAACCTTGTTTTGGATTTGAGCAAATTCAGTACTCACAATACAAGAAAATGATACCATATCAATAGAAGCTGTTCCTTGCAGTGTTCATGAGTGTTTATTAAGAGTAGCAAGACAGGCATGCGTGATCTGAAGAAACACATCAATTGTTTTGCTGCATAAGTACCTGCCAAGCAAAATGAAGCTATTCATGCTTAGCTTTAATTCCAGACTTCCATGCAAACTGACTAAACTATTTCCCTTGATATGAGCATCTGAATCTCCCTTGGGAATTAGCCAGTTTCCACTTACGAAACATAGCAAATTCTAAGAAATACTAATGGCACCCGTTTTAATGAGCTGCAGCATCATGTTTTCGTTGAAAGTCTCATGAGTGGAAAGAATAAAATGTGACTATTGCCAGTGTTTCAACATTAATAATAAACAGAAAAGGTCATTATGCACAGATTACAGAGTGTACCCTAAGAGTTTACCTACACGTTCCAGTAGTACTCCAAATATTAAATTTCTATTTTAGCTGCTCCTAAGGCACTAATCATAGCGGTTTCTGAATACACAACACTTATAAAGCTATATACCAAAATTTGACTTATTTAGAATTCAGATTATGCTCAGATGACCTTTCTTATCTCAGTGAAATACCAGATTTTTTTTCTCTTCTTCAGCTTATTTTGCTTATCACATGACATCCCCTATGAAGGAGAGGCACTACTCAAGGTGTATTTTGGTAAAAAGTTATTTCTCATATTAATGACTGGGCAGTTAGCATTAGGGGCTATAGGCTTTACA